>NW_026988421.1:5641875-6301250 GCF_030222135.1 Aotus nancymaae
ATATGGAGCTAAAGCTCCGACTCAGAGCTAAAACACATCTGAGCACCTTTTTCTTCCATCTCAGGACGTGTATTATGTGCTGTACCTTCCCCGGGTTGCAGAGGGTTAAGTTATAGTTGTTACACTTATTTAGGTTCCTGTTGAACTCACTTGTTATTAAACAAAGCGTTTTGGATGCGTACTGTAGGCCAGCACTGTTCTGGGCTGGGGACCTAGCTGTGAATAGAACGAAGCGGACCTTCACTCTCTGGAGTATATAGTCTAGTGCAGGGTGGACAAGACGAACAATAAACAAGTCCTGCCTAGAACCAGCCCAGAACCAGGGTGAGACTTCGAAGCAAAAGCACTGGAGTGGTGACCGCTCCTCTCTGCGGATTGTGATGAAACACAAGGGCAATATTAAACCACACAATCCGTGTGCAGCCATTCAGTAAGTTCCGGTTTCTCACACAATAACCACTTTGATGCTTTTTTAAAAAAGTGTCTCAGATATAATTCTTGAACATGTTTCTTTCTCTGGTGGCCTTGATTTTGCTGGCACTGGATGTCACTTCCCTTGGCTCCTAGCACGTGGGTCACTGCCCTGTTCCATGGGCTCACGGCACTGGCCACATCATCACTAAGTAATAGCTCAATCCTTTGTTTCACATCCTTGTCCCATGATGGATGCTTGTGACCCAGGAAGCCAGAAATGGCCTCTCTTGTCCCCTTGTGTCCCAGTGCCAGCACGCCCAGGCCTTGACTGAAGCTCAGCTGATGCTTGTTATCATTGAATGGTCTTCTCCATTGTTTCAAGTTCATCTTCCCACTAGGCATATGCCCCTTGGAAGAAGAACCATGCATTTTCATCCTTACCTCTAGAAAGTAGCTCAGGACTTGCCACACAGTACATATTTACTAAAACATTTCCTATAAAATAAATGAATGAGCGATTGCTTTCTCCTTTGATCACACAGCAAGTCACTGTAGAACTGTGAAAAAGGAATAAAATAATCCTGTGTTCTTTCAGTTGGACCAGAATAGAAAATCTTAATCTCCCCAGAATTTAAAGGTTTTCAAGTCTCCCTAGCCATAAGAAATTTTGGGAGGTGACACACTTTGAGTTTTCATCATAGTGCAAATCACTGGGCTCCGTGTAAAATGGAATTCGTATTTCTTGATCAGTAAGTGGCCTTAGGCTCTCAAAAGAAGAAGATGGTGTTTCTCACTGAAGACACTATAACTCCACATCCGAGCGGGACTGTTTCTCTCCTCTCTGAAGGAAGTCTTTGAAAAGAAGTCATTGAAATTATTGACCTTGCAAATAAACAAAGCTACCCTAGACTTAACCTTATTACTGGGCACTAGAAGCACGGACCCTCTATTGCCTGGAAAGCCTCCCAGCATGTAAGTCCCCTTCCAGCTGTGAGCCCTCCGGAGAGCAGGCCTTCTTCAGCTGCAGAATTGTCTTCTCTGGCTACTGTCTCCAGCATCAAATACAACCTGCAGGACATCTTAAACAAGTCAATTACTGGGAACTTTAGTGTGTTCTTTAACGACTACTTGCTTGAGAGAAGCTGACAGTTTTAAACTGGTACACTTCCAAGTGACCTCGTCAGATGTTTTACCAGGATAGTAGATGAAGCTCTAAGCAGCCCCGTGTCCCTGGAGCCGGCATAGGAATCACAGGTGACAAGGATTTGACACACACCCGAAGAGAGCCCCACGGGCACTGAAAATTACTCTTCTGAAGATTTGCCTTTTAGGTTTTTCTGAGATTTTGTAGAACCCTGGCTTTCCCTTGTCTGAGAAGTTAATATTGCTCATGGCCAGAAGTTATAACAGGGTGATAAAGTGAGCCTCTTTTTCTTAAAGGACTCTTCAGTGCCTTTGCTGATTTTTCTCGATGTGGGACTTGACATTCGAGATCACATAGGAAGAATAGGGTAATGAAAAGATAGAGTGTTTTCATACCACTCTTGGGAAAACTCAAACCTCGTTTCTGGTTATAAAAAGAAAAATCCTCCTACTCATTGCTCATCCCCAAAAGGTAGAGAAGCCAGAAGTTTCTCACTTTGGCTTGAGGACTGAAACATGTTGACTGATTCCCCTTTGGGTTTAATTAGCATCTTCAATCAAAAGAAACTGATCAGATTGAAAACAAAGACAAGATGGATTCATCATTTCTTGAGTCTTTCTTCTTTTCCCCTTGGTTATAAGGTTAAACTACAAATCCACCCAGTTGCCAACTAATCCAACTGTTGTTTTTTGGGACACCCATACTGGAGACCCAGCAGAGGAGGTGCACAGTCAGAAAGATGATAACAACGCATCCCCAAACGCAAGAGAGGACGTCAAGGAACTGCATGGCCCTCCACTGTGTCTCTCCATGGCTGTGACTGCTACGCCAGGCACTCTATGGGCTATTTTGATGGTTCTTCCTTTCATAACACGTTGTAGAGTGATTTGCAATCTTAATTCCTCCTACCCTTTTTAGTGTCGAGTAGGGGACACAATAGCAATCCTGTACCATTGCTTTAAAGTCACCTAAATAAAGTATTTATGGCCTTCCTGTTACAGTGCTTCTAAAACACTCTGTAACGGCCAAGGGCAATTTAAAAATAAATCATTGTTCAAACGTCTTAGTTTTGGAAGGAAGTGCTACACCAGGAGAGGGGGTGTGACATTCAGGAGTACATTCAATACTGTGGAATTCCATGGTATCACAGCTTGTTACGAGGCTGATGCTGGACAGAGTGGGCACTCCATAAATACTTGTGGAGTTGGCACTGATCAGATCAGATGGACAGTGGGTCACAACCTGCCCCGAGGCATCTGCTGTGCACAGAGTGGGCGTCCCATACAGCTCTCCCAGGAGGAGGGGCAGAGGCAGGTTATCATCAGGGGGAGGCTCGGTTGGCCTCCCTTGCTGAATTTTCTCTAGCAAATATTCCCCACCCACTGGAGCTGTGCAAATTAAGGATTTTAAATGCAAATAGAATAATTATGTATATTATACTTGAATAATAGACAAATTAAGGGGATGACTTATCTCTTAATAAATGTTTTCAATCTAAATCTCCAGCATTATTCTCCCTTTTATTTGAGACAGAATCTCACTCTGTTACCCAGGCTGGAGTGCAGTTGCACAGTCTGGGCTCACTACAACCGCTGCCTTCCAGGTTCAAGCGATTCTTCTGCCTCAGCCTCCCAAGCAGCTGGGACCACAGGTGCACACCACCACACACCTAATTTTTTGTATCTTTAGTAGATAAGGGGTTTTGACATATTGGCCAAGCTGATTTCAAACTCCTGACCTCAAGTGATCCACCCACCTTGGCCTCCCAAAGTGCTGGGATTACAGGTATGAGCCACAGTGCCCGGTGTATTCTTTTTTTTTTATTTTATTTTAAACAAAGGCTCAGGGGTACGAGTTCAGGTTTGTTACATAGGCAAACTCGTGTCATGAGGGTTTGTTGTACAGGTTATTTCATCACTCAGAAATTAAGCCTAGTACCCATTAGTTATTTTTCCTGATCCTCTCCCTCCTGTCACCCTCCACCCTCCACAAGGCCCCAGCGTGTTGCTCCTATGTGTCCCTGAGTTCTCATCATTTAGCTCCCACTTAAAGTGAGAACACTCAGCATTCCTCTTATTTGCTAAAAAACTATTACTGACTACAGAATTCATGTTAAATTGTGCCATTTTGTGGAACACAATAAGGGGCTATATTTTTATAAACACGAGTGACATTATATACTGCTTAAGAAGGTCAATCTCCTGTCCAGGATGTATAAAATTAATATACCTTAAGGGAGAAAGTTATTCATGTCTAACTCAGATAATGCAGGAAATCTGGCTGGTTGAATATAATGTCCAAAAACCAGATACAGTTTCGTAAACAAAATATAAAAAACATGCTTCTAACATTCAGATGTGAGACAAAATAGCATATGCTGGTTGTATTTTTATTTAATTTATCTTGAGTAAAGATGAGTTTAAAGCTCAATGGAGTGGGGATGGAGAGAAGCAATTAAAGAAAATTAACATATTAAAAAGTGCCTACAATGAGTATTTTAAAATACACTATTCACTGGCAAAATTTAGTGCGGCTGCATTTGCTTCTGAAGGTCTTACCATCACCAGAAAGGAATTCTCTCTCCCTTAATCTATTTTCTGCTGCCTGACTTTACCCAAGCAGTTTTGACTTATTCTACTGATCTGATCAAACAGGCTGAGCAAGATAATTATCTATGCATGGATGCTTTGGAGTAAAAGACATCTCAGGAGTAGTTCAACTTTCTAATTTTTACAAAACAAAAGGAGCAAAAAGAGGGGGAAAGGAGCAACAGTGCTTAATATGCAACTAATGAAATGCTAATGTGCACAAATGAGTTTTCAAAGAACACAAATATTGCTTCGAAATTAATTATACCTCTCCCATTGTCTTAAAAAATGGAAGATTGAAACCTGTTTCGTGATGTTTACTCTGTTTAATTTTCAATTGTTTCTTTGAGGTTTCAGATAGAAAGGTTTGCACCTGCAAAGAAAAAGGCTTTGAACAGATTGCAAACACTCTGCAAACACTTCATCAGGAATGTTAGTTGTCAGCCTCCCCCTAGCACAAGGGAGCCTTGATGATATCTTTGTGTGCCTTTGACTCCTTTTGATTAATAAATGCAAACAATTTTTCTCGGTAACCTCTGTTGCAATCTATGCATGACAATCAGGGACAACCTCCGGTGAAGGGATGCACTGAAGTCTGTTTTTGCCTCCTCTGCTGCAAAATAAATACTTGATGTTTAATGCTTTTTGACAATTAGAGAATGAAATCTCTGCAGCTATGCAATTTCAGCAACTGTTTATTATTTCTGTTCCCTGCAATGAAGGATCAATGTTTATGACAATTTTAACTCCACTCTGGATGGACAATTTGATTATTTCTTTCCCTGAGTTTCATGTCCTCTTATTGAATTCCTGGGTGCAAATATCATTGGCTTTTCACAAAATGAATTTGTGATGTTTCCATCAAAACAATCTATTGAATGGGCATTATAAGGAAGCCAAGTGTGACGTCCATGGAATATTCCATCATTGCTCTCCAGGGCTTGCGAAGGGAGTCAAGTTTGGTTCTGCTCTAAGCACTATGGCCTTCCATCAAGGATGGGCTGGCAGTGCCTTAGCAAGATACAACCTTGTTGTAGACACTAGGGTATATCCAGCCTTCTGGAATCGCGGTGACTAGACTTTGCTGCTGCTAAGGAGCCTTGTTAAATGTGGAGATGGTAGAGGAAGGACAGGAGTGTAGCACTGCACAACTCCAGGGGGCACCATCCTCATGGAATCTAAGCGGTATGGTGAGATGGTGACCTGAAACTGTACTATACTTTCAGTGCTCTGGTATGTTTATGGTCACAAAACAGCCCAAGGAGTCACAGCGTGCCAAGAGCCCAGGCTTTGGTGACTGACGGGAAGGTTCTGCATCTTACAGGGCTGTGATCTTGGGTGTCTGAAGTGCGCATGGCTTCTGCCAGTTGTCATTAGCTTTCTATCACTTATTTACCCATTATTCAATACACTATTCACTGGGCCCTTGCAATAAACAATTCATTCAGGGGCAACTGTGCAGAGCAGGTGCCCCTGAAGAAAAGAGAATGGTTTGGCAGGAGATGGCCGGGCAGTGGATTAAGGGCTAGATCAAGGCCCGCTCAGGAGCCAACAGGAGGGTGGTCTGAGTGGGGGCCAATGGTGACCAACAGGAGGGTGGCCTGAGTGCTGGGTGGTAGCGCTGCTCAGGGAGGGAGGTGGGAGGCAGAGCTGTCCTGTGGCCAAAGGATCTTTGGATCGGGCTAGTCCAGGAAGAGTGATGCACTGGAAAATAGCAAGGCCAGAGGGGTGGGGAGAAGATAAGCAAGGGATCTGAGGGGATGGTTTAGCCTCAAAGAACAGGGGCAGGATGGAAGCTAGCGGTCTGAGAGGCAAAGTCTGCAGAGAGAATTTTCCTGAGATGTCAGTGGGTCAAGAAGCCTGGGGATAGAGTTTTATGTCCATTGGACAAACTGATCTCACAGGCAGACAGAGCTGCAGGGGACCTGTGGAAGCTGGGGCATTTGGCATACTATCATAACCACTGGACTGCTGCTCCGTTTCGAAACCAGGGACAATGATACCTACCTGCAGGTGGGTCAGGAGGCTTTAATGAAATAGTGTCTATGAAGCAGCTGGAACAGAGTATATGGTAACAACTGGCAGACGCAATGATTACTATGATGATAATTAATCTCTGCTGGACGTTGTGCTTTCCTGAGGATCTCACTTGGCTGAATATCACACGTTCCCCTCCATGTCTGTGGTCTTTAAGTTTTTGTTTGTGTCTTCGTGATCTTGATTCCTGTATATTTGTTACTATAAGTCATTTGAAATAATCTTTAGAAATGGATGAGGGTACATTACAACATTATAAATAAATATAGTTATCTAGGATAATAAGTGGAACTCATGTTCTCCAGACAAATTCATCCATTCGTCTTATTTTCAAGATGCTTTCTATTCAGAAAACAATAAACTAGGAGAGAAATAAGATGGAGGAGAGAGGAATTTCTATTTTGGATTATTATTTTTAGCTGGACAAATTGAGAAGAAAAAGTTCTCAAATTTTATGTGAAAGGAGATTTATGAGATATGAATGGACTGCTGTCATTAGATACCACCTTATTATATCCCAGCTGGTCATCATCATGGCAGGAGTTCCATGTGAAGAACGATTGCAGGGAATAAATTCTCCATTCTTCACACATGGAGCTGATGTTCTGTATCTGTCAACACTTTGCCCTGATCCACTGGTGCGTTCTGACCTGAGGTGGTCGGGTGCCAGGACCCCAGGAGGCTGTGGGAAGTGAGGGTCTAGCCTATTGTAGCCCACACGTGACCAGGAAGAGCCTACAAGATGCAGTCCTCTCCCAGACAGCAGATTGGGAGTTCGTATCTGACAGTAGCAGCCAGCAAGCCTGGGCTTGCATCCCATCTGCCACTTACTTTCTACCTGCATGAACTTAAACACTTTAGCTTCTCTCAGCCTCAGTTTCCTTATCTGTAAAATGGGTGAAAATTATGCCCACATCAAAGGACTTTACAGGTTAACAGTACTTCCTGAGCACCTTGCACTTGGCCTGGCATACAGTTAATATGTAATAAATTATCATTTTTTAAAATAGCAATGCTAATATTCTTGAATTTGGCTCAGTTGATACCAACTTCTAATCAATGATATTATAAGCCATGAATATGTTTTTGGAGAATAAGCTCTGAAGCAAATTTGGATCAATAGAGTGAAGGGAAAAGTTAAATAGTTATGTGGTTTATGCGAGGCTAAAAGTTGTCTTGGATCTGAATTGGTAAGCAATGCTGTATTAGTCTGTTCTCACACTGCTGAGAAAGACATACTCAAGACTGGGTAGTTTATAAAGAAAAAGAGGTTTAATGGACTAACAGTTCCATGAGGCCTCACAAACTGGCAGAAGGCAAAAGGCACATCTTACATGGCGGCAAACAAGAGAGAGTGAAAGTCAAGCCAAAGGGGTGTCCCCTTATAAAACCATCAGATCTCATGAGATTTATTCACTACCACAAGAAGAGTATGGGGGAAACCATCCCCATGATTCAATTACTTCCCACCAGGTCCCTCCTACAACACATGGAAATCGTGAGAACTACAATTCAAGATGAGATTTGGGTGGGGACATAGCCAAGCCATATCAAATGCCCACTCTGCCTTCTGCAGAGGCTGACTGCTTAGGGCCAGCTGGCTTTGGCTCATGCAGTTTTGGTCTCAGAAAAGGCAGCAGTAATGGTGGGTTTTGAACTTGAGATTGGGACAAGCCAAACAGGAAAGTCACCGTGCTCTTGTATGAGATCCTCTCCTCTCCCCGGGGAGAGAAGCACCCCACTCTAACCCACATAGGAAGGGTCAGTATCTCGTTCTATCCTCAGGATAACTCCCGAAGGAGTGGGGAGGAACTATTATTATTCCCAAATCACAGAGGAAATGGCTCAGACAGGCTCAGAGTCACAGAAGAGCTGAGTGGCAGTGTGGGGTGAGCCTACGGGCAGTTTGACTGAAGGGGTGACACCCTCAGCCAGTGTCCCTCGCCTCTGGGTACAGAGTCTGTAAAGGTGTGCCCTAAAGATACAGAGGAAGGTAACACGCCAAAGAAGACTTTCCACGGAGACTGATTTTATTTCATGTTTATGGACGCTAATGTAGACAGAAATAATATTAAATGCATAGCAATAGATTAAAATACCTTTGGAGAAGACAAGTAATTAAGGAGCAAGGGTGAAAAAGTCTTGATTATTTAAAAGAAAAGTCGTGAGCCTGAAAGGAGATCTTCTCGAGGCAGCCATCAGAAGAATAAGGAAATCTGATCTTTGGGTAGGAGCAGGGTGGGCGGCTTGGAGAATGTGTTGATTTGGGGCACACCAGTTATGGAAGAGTCTGCGGTCATTACAGATTGAGGCTGCCATCGGCTCCTAGTGTGAACTTGTTATCGGAGTATTTTATAGTCCACCTGACCGAAAAGAACAACTGGACTGTGAAATGATAGAGCAAATAAAAAGAGCCGTAAAAGAGCCAGAGTGATAGTAATGGGAGATTTTAAGTACCTGAGCACAGAGCAGAGTGCATTAAGTGGGTGAAATAAAGCCTGAAGTGTGTGTGGAAGAGGCGGTGGGGAGGGGAGAGTGGGAGGTGGGAGGAGGCTGGCGAGGAGGGAGGGGAGTTCTCCAGAGGGGACTGTAACTCGCACCTAAGGTATTCCTATAGAACGCAGAAGGGATTATTAAAACAAGCAGCTGCTTTAGTGCGCTGGCTCGAGGCTGGGTCACCCCGTTCTTTCTCCCCGTTCTTTCTCCTGGCCTCTGCATCCAAGGAAAGTCTTCCACATCCAGATTTCTGCATCCTCAGAAGCTTCCCACACACATTCAATTCCTCCAACACACAGGGATTGGGGATGGGAACTAGAATTCCAAGAGGAATGTCCTCAATTTACTACTGCGTCCCATTGTTCAAAGTGCACTGCTTGGTGTATTTGTTTAAAATTTAAATTGCATTTCTGGATGACAGTTTTAAAACATGTTTCTGAATAACTCTTAAAATGAGGACTCTCTGTACAAGTAAATAAATAAATGTATTTTATAAACCACCTTATTGTAATCACTTATTAGTAAAATCACATTTTAATCAATCACTTCAAGACAACTTCCTGGCCCGGGTCGCCTCCAGTAAGTGGTGTGTCAAGTCCCCCTGCCTTGCTCCGAGGGGCTCTGGCGTCACCAAACCCTCACACCGCAGAGCAAGACGTGGCAGAGGAAGCCCAAGCACGAATCCGCGAAGATCTGCAGATCAATGTGCATGGGATGTGCTGGCACTGATTCAACACAGACGAGGGGATTCGGCAAGAGGAAAGCCACTGTCATTTCCTCAATTTTCAGGATGATGTTTGAGCCAGGCTGTCCAGGCCCGTGAATAGGCCTGATCCAAACTCTCAGGCTGAGGGCTGAAAAACTGAGTCCAAAACCATTTGCCAGCTTGAAGTTCCAGAGAATGGGAAGGTGTGGTTACAACATTCAGCCCAGCGATGGCCTCGTGTGCAGTGTTAGGAGGGCTGATTATCTGAGGGAGTAACTGAGAGATGCCAAATTCTGAGCGTGCAGACAGAAGAGGTAAAATGGATGAGGGCAATCCAGGATCCGAACCAGCACACAGAAGCAACCAGGCAAGATGCGGGCGGCGGGGGTCTCCTTGGAGACAGGCCTCACCTCTGCATCTATCCGCCATCCCCTCCCTCCCAAGGGCATAATCACTGAACTAGAGATTGTGAAGGAAGGAAGCCTCCCATCTCTTCCCCCTGGTTCAGGCTAGTTGCCATTGTTGCTGAGGCATTTTTGTTCTAGCGCCCTCAACTCCACATGAAAAGGAAAAAAAAAGGGAATAGCAGCGTAGAGTTCCTTCTTCACAATGCAAAAATAAAACCGTGGCAAAATATTATTCTAGCTCTTTGTTCTGAGATTATGTTTTCCATTTTCGGGATGTTAATAATGGGCTCTGGAGGGAGTTTCTTCTGGGCCCAATAGCAATGTTATAAAATTAAACATCCTTGTGAGTGAATTGGTCATTATCTTGCAGAGTAGAATAAAGCTTCTTCGATTCCAGAGCACCCTCAGACAGAGCACGCCACGTCAGTTGTAATAACTGTTACTCAAAATCCTAGCTCCACTTGAGGGTTAGGCATTCGCCAATGTGTTGAAGCTTCATCTCTCTAAATCACATCCCCAGTAAGCGTCTTTCCTGGTGGCCCCTTGGGGTCTTGTGAAGCCAAAGAAAGCAGCATGGGGGGTTATGGGACAGAGGCCCACATCACTGTGGTGTCACCCTGAGGCCTTCCCGGCCACAGCTTGTGGTCCTCTCAGACCTTCATCCCCTTCTTGAGCTGGTTGATGAACCCCTGGGCTGAAGGTAGAGGCTGTGCTGAGATGCAGGGAAAGGCGCTTTTTGTGTCTTATAGGTGTGCCTCTGAGAAGGAGCCAAAGAGCAGCCCTGAGAAATCTCCAGACTGGAGACCCAAGCACACTGAAGAGCGTCTGAGCCCCTGAAAGGGACTCAAGGAAAGGCCCTTGCACACTGGCATGCCGCACACTTGTCTACATGGCTTCTAGGCCACACAAAAGGGCTCCTTCTGCCATTGGGTGACTCTCAGGTTCATTCAGAAGTGTCCCGGCTTTGCTATTTAGCAGCTGTGAAATCTTAGGCAATTTACCGAATCTCTCTGTTTCTTCATTTCTTTTGAGGGTAATGGCTGTACCTGCCTCACAGGGTTGGGAGAATTAGATGAATTCATGTGAAACACTTGGAGTGCAGTTTGGGGCATAATAAACACTCAGTCGGTGTTGACCGTGACCACAGTGGATACGGTGATTGTATCAGCAGGGGTCCTGTCAGGGAAACAGAACCATTTTTTTTTTTTTTAATAGAAATGATGTAATGCAAGAAACTGCTTAAGCAAACATTGGGTAACAGAGACACTTAAGGAACATAACTGCCAGGAAGCAGCCGCCATCCAGCCAGGGTTGGGGAATGTTGAGATGATTCTGTATTACCTTATTGTTGTGTTGTGTGATATACCATTTTTATTCTCTACTATACTATATGTTATTATATATTTAACCTGGACCTGTGGATGAGAGACCCCACAGAGGCAAAACTCAGACCTCTGAGCCCTGAGGGGGCACAATGAGAACTTCCGGAAATGTGAAAAGAAAAGAAAAAAACCAACAAACCCTAGAAACTAGTAGGGAAAAAGCAAAAACATTGTTGGGGAAACTCCAGCAGGAAGAGCCAGCAAAAGGAAAGGGAAAATCTCTCCCGGCTCCTCCTGCGCCTGCCCAGTCTCCCTCTAGCGCCCCCTCTGGGGACTAGCTGGCGGCAGCGAGCTGGAGTTTGCAGAGCCGGGAAAGCTGGTTTGGGGCTTAGAGCCAGAGCTTCATCACAGGCCTGGGAGGTGGGAATGATGGAGACAATGAACGAGGTGACAGCAGGGAACACCCTGGAAAGGGTCTCTGCCCTCATGCACGTTAGGGCTACTGAGATGGGCAGACACAGAAAAATACACACGGAGATAAATATGTAATTGCACACTGTGATAAGCTCTGAGAAGGATGTGAATAGCGTGACGTATTTGAATGGGGTGACCTGGGGACGGCTCTGTGAAACATCTGTCCGAGCTGAGATGTGAAGTACAGCGTGAAGGGCTCTGCTAGAGAACAGGAGGACGAAGGTGAGGGCGGGAAAGCATGCTTTCCAAGCAGAGGGAACAGCACAAACAAGTGGCCAGAGGCGGGAAGAGTTTGGTGTCGTGGCCAAACTGGATCCCCCGCTGGGTTCAGATGGAGCTGACAGGGCGCATGGGGCTCCTGTCCCGCTAACCCTGCGCCCTGGCCTGCCAAAGGCAAGCAGTATAGCTTCTTGGAGCTTCAGTGTCCCACCTTCACAACAGAGGACGGTATCTGCCCCACTCTCCTCCCAGAGATACTATGTGTGCAAGTGAAATAATGGCTAGGAGTACATTTGCAAAGCATTACAGAAACGCAGAACAGCGTTGCCGTCCTCTAGAGCTCAGGTCAAATGGCGGCTCATTGTGGCTCTGCTGTCACAGGACAGAGCGCATCAGTGTGGTCTTCCGAGGTTTGCCGTTAGCCTCACCCACCCTCACCATTGTAAGCTGTCCTACTAGTACATATCATAAGGTCCCATTGGCTCACGAAGGGAAGTTTATGTTGTTGGTTCTCAGCTTCCACAATCGCAAATCTTATGAGTAAAACAGATATTTGTGGGCCAGGTGTGGTGACTCACAGCTGTAATCCCAGCACTTTGGGAGGCCAAGGTGAGCGGATTACCTGAAGTTGGAAGTTTGAGACCAATCAGCCTGACCAACATGGAGAAACCCCATCTCTACTAAAAATACAAAATTATCCAGGCATGGTGGTGTGCACCTGTAATGCCAGCTACTCAGGAGGCTGAGGCAGGAGAATAGTTTGAACCTGGGAGGCGGAGGTTGCGGTGAGCTGAGATTGCGTCATTGCACTCTAGCCTGGGCAACAAGAGTGAAACACTGTCTCAAAACAAACAAACAAACAAACAGATATTTGTGGCAGCTCTGCTCTCAGAGTCCTATATTTATTTGCTTCATGTAGACTTGTTTTTGCCATATTTCCGTCAAGAAAGACACGTTGAGTATCAAGCTGGAGTGCCTCCCTTGACTCCATGGTGGCATGCCTGTTCCTGGGGTCAGGATTCACTCATTCATTCATTCCATAAAGTCTTGAACACCTATTATGTGCCAGGACAAAGTCCGAATTACATTTCTCTCTTAATACATCTTATAGTGTTTATGCTTTAAAATATTTTATTGGGTTCATAGCTATAAAACTCCACAGACCCATTTATCAAGACGAATTTGGAAGCCAGCTGCTGGTGTTTAATCTTGACAGTATAGATGGATATGTCAGATCATCTCTAGCAGGTGGTTAGGAGCACGCTCTGGGCTCGGGGCTTCACTGCTCATTGCTGAGCTACATCAATTCCCATACAGACGAGTTTGGTTTTGCAGCATCTTGTGATGTTCTGGGGAGAATGTCCAGTGGCCAGGGGTTGGGTGGCACCTGTGAATTCTAGGTCCTGGACTAACTAGTTTTAAGCCAGAAAGGAGAGTTGGGAGTTGAGAACAGCTGGTTGCGCTGGGAAGGCCATTTGCTGGATTCTGCCAAGAATTGAAACTAGCGGACTTAGGCCACATCCCAGGAGAAAGCCAGGAAAGAGAGGAAGGGGCGGGTCCTCCACTCCTCCCTTTACTCTCGATGCCATGAGTCCTAGCACAGCAGTCAGCACTGGGAGCTCAAGAGAGGACGTTAGAGCCAAACACGTGAACACCAGTTCACCATCCTGGGGACCAGAGTTTATGAGGGGTGTTTATTTACTGCTGTGTCTTAAGCCTTTCCTGGCCACCCCATGCGTATCTTAATGTGCCAGCAGTCCCTGCCTGAGTACCTCCTGACATTCGATGCATCCCAGTGACATTGTTTCCAGCAGCCACAAGCTCCTGAATTGTTTTAATGAACCATTCCGTTTCACCCACCTTACCTGAGTCTTAACCGGGATGCAGGTTTAGCTCGTCGCTTTGGCCTGGTGCAGACGAGACAGCTCTGTGCTGCTCTTTGTTTTCCTGAATCTGTGGTTGGGGCATCTGCAGATTAGCTAATGGATGGTGTTCTGTCTTGCCAAATGTTAATGGTGTAAAATGTGATCATTTTGCTGACAAATGCAAACAGGTTTCATTCTGACTTGCAGTAGAAATAATCCCTCAATTTTGCAACCCGGGAACAATAGATTTTGTTGATGTTGATTACTCCGTTTCTAGCTTCTTCCAGTGATACAGTGATTCTTTCAACTGCAGCTTCCAGGTGATATGTGTGTGATGTTTTCTCATTAGCACCCTAATGACAGGTACGATGAATTCCATGGCGGCATCGCACCATCTTATAACGGAAAACGAATTTGCTAGAGCAGTTGCTGAAAACACATTGTCTGTCTTACTCTTTTCTGCTTGGGAAGTTGCTGTTCCCTCTCCCAAAGTCATGCAAAGCTCAGTGTCTCTGATGCAATGTCACACCCTGGTGCATTTCTTTGCAGTTCAGTACAACTCCCCGAGGAAATGGCTCTTAGGGTTAACCTTGGGTTACTATTAATAGTCTGGGAGTTTTTCCAGAGACTGTCATTTTACATATATCTCCACTTCTGCAAATATATGCAAAATGTAGCCCCCCTGTGCCTCTCATTATGACATTTCTCCCCAAATTTTAGTAAAAAAAACTCTTTAAAATTGTATAGGAATTTGGCATACAATTCCACACCAAAGAAGCCCATTGGTGGGGCTCTGCTGATGGCTTCTAAATTAATAATGAAGAATTCATTAATTTATATTGCATTTCTACTACTATCGTAGGCCATGGAGAGATAAGAGTGAGCCAAAACACTCCTCAGGGAACCCGTGGTCTTGTGAAAGAGAGAATGATTACAGAAACTAAAGAGCAACAAACGTGGTAAGGGCTGGAAAGGAACGGGGAGCTCTAGGAACTTCTAACCCAGAGCTCTACCTAGGCTTGAGGGCAGGGACAGCCGCCCTGAGGGAATTACAAGTGAGCTGAGTTTTGGAGGATGCTTCGGAGGCCTGGAGTGGGTGGAGAAGATTCCAGGTAGAAGATGCACAAAGACCCAGGAGTCATCGGGGGACCGTGAGGGGTAGGGAAGGCTGGGTGGGACCAAGTGGCAATGGGAAGGTGGGGAGGCTGGACCCACACAAGGCCCGTCAGTCCTGGTGAGCATTCAGATCTGCATCCTAAATGCCATGGAAGCCAGAGAAGGGATGGGTGGTGGGTGGAGATTGGATCAAATTTCTATTTTGAAAACAGTCCCCCAGGCTTTGGCTGGAGAACGAGTTGACAGAGTTCAAGATTGGAGGTGGGCAGCCTAGTTAGGAGATTTTCTTAGAGTCCAGGAATGAAATGGTGGATGATGGCAGCTAGGATCTGGGGCTGGATGGGCAGAGCTCGGGAGTGGATAGAGAGGAGAGAAACTGTCAAGGATGGCTCTGAAATTCTTTGCTTGTGCACATGGGTGGCTGGTGCACCAATCTACTGACACAGGCCATGTGGAAAGGGGACCTGGTCACGGGGAAGGGTCCTGAGTCTGAGATGCCTTGATGACCTTAGTGCATCCCTTGGTTTTCTTTCTTCATGCAGTTCTGAATCTTAAGTTAGTCCAAGTAGCATTATCCACAGCAGTGGGCTGATACACACACAGCAGTGGGCTGATACACAGCAGTGGGCTGATACACAGCAGTGGGCTGCTGCAGTCAAGATTCTGGTAGCCAGGGTTGAAAAGAGCAGGCAAGAATCCCCAATGTCTAAATTGCTGCACGCTGGGTGGCAGGGGGCAGGGCTGAACTCTGTGCTACCCACACACACAGGGAAGGACGGAAGGGCACCCACTGGGCAGGTTCCACTCCCAAGAAAGGTGCCACCCCCAAGGAAGAGGCCTGCAGCTTTGGGAGGTGAGTTTATTTGGGGCTGTTGTCAGGGAGCCAGCCTGTAGCTGAGGGTCAAGCTGTGTTCTCCAGCTTTTTTAGCCACAGTAGAGCTGGTATTCAATCGACTTCTGTCCACCTCCCTCCATTCGGCACTTGTCTCACCTGCGTTTAGTTCTGGCTCACCTCTGATTGTTTCCAGCCTGAGGATGCTTTATGTTACCCCGCGAGACTCCAGCACCGACGCTCAGGCCTTCTCTGTATGACCACTCTCCTCCCTGAGGCTGGCTGGGCTTCTCACCCTCGTGCTCATGCGAGAACATACACACCCTCCCTTCCAACCTCCTCCCTTCGGTCCGGCACATTCTTCACAGTCAGAGACTTCTCACATTTCTTCTCAAAGCGGATGCCCCTGTACTTTTCTCTTGCCTCATACGGAGAGTTCTTTAGCTCGAGTTGTCCCCTCTGCCTGGAATGTGCCCCTCCCTTCCCGTCTGGCCCACCCTCCTCATCTCTGACTCTGCCTTGGCACCACTTCCTTCAGGGTCCTCTGTGGCCACCACTTCCCCTCCTCCACCCAGGGTGGTCACCTGCCTGCCCCTCACACATGGCCCTCCCGCTGCTCTTCCACGTCAGTCTCTGGGGCCCTGTTTGTGTATCTGCCACCACCGCCCGCTACCAGGGGTCAGGAGAGGGTCTGCATCCCCAGTCCCTGCCCTGTGCCAGTCCCTTGGGAAACAAGCAACATGTGTGGAGAAACTGAAGGTGGTACTTGTTGGGGGCACAGAAACAAAAAGTGTGCATTTTAATGGAATTGCTTCACCTCCCAATGATGCTGGAGAAGGCATTTCCTAACTCCCAGTCACCCAGTGTGTCCAGCACCTGAGAGGCGCCAGGGTAGCAATGGCGGGACAGGGAGGAGGAATGTGGATGAGACCAGGGCAGGAGCTGGAAGGAGCTCTGCCCAAGATGGCTTCTGGAAATTTCCAGGAGACTCAGCCAAGCAAAAAGCAGAAACAAGAAAACGTGGAAAGGATGGCCACTTGTAAGTAGGATGATAACAAAAATATTTACCAGAAACATTAGTACTTTCGAAGCAGTAAGCGTTTTGCAAGCATGACGTCATTTCATCCTCAGGACAACTGTGAGATATGGAAGCTTTTATTATTCCCCTTGTACAGATGAGGCACAGAGAGGTTAAGTAACTTACCCATGGTTACACAGCTAGGAAGTAGGAGAGGTGGATTCAAATCCAGGCTGCCTGGCACAAGAGCCTGCACTCCAGTACTTTAGGAAAGGCAGCAGCTAAGACATGTTTTAAATGGGCAAAGGCTTCCCTCTAAGACTGGGAGCCCAGTGTTATTAATATCAAATTATAACAATGCACTGGGCTTTCATTAGAAAGGCTGACGTGGTTCCCAAAAAATGTAAGCAAAGGCAGGCAGATCACAGATTGCCTTTCCTGGAGAAAGGCTGAAGGGTATAGAAAAGGTGAAAGCAAAGTCAAGCACTCGGTGAGGCCGGACAGGGGACGGGGGTGGGGTTTAGGCAGGACAAGGCGCGTTTTTTTCCGTATGAGGCAAGAGAAAAGTGCGAGGGCATTCAAGTTGAGAAGAACTGTGAGAAGTCTCTGACTACGAAGAATGTGTCAGACCGAAGAGAGGAGGTTGGAAAGGAGGATGTCTATGTTCCAGTGTGGGCACAAGGCTGAGAAGCACAGCCAGCCTCAGGGAGGAGAGTGGTCATACGGAGAAGGCCTGAGCGTCAGTGCTGGAGTCTCCCGGGGCACGTGGGTAACATAAAGCATCCTCTGTTCTGATCCTCTGGCCTGCCTCCTAGTCACGTGTGACTTTAGCCACCAGCCAGGTGCTGGGCCCAGTGACACAGCAGTGACAAGGCAGGGAAGGCAAGATCCTGCCCAGGTGGACCGCAGAGTCCAGACCCTGAATGATGTCCACATGTGGTCAGCGGCACGGTTCCTGCAGTGAGTTAGACACTGTAAAGACCCTATGTGTTAACAGACCAGGAAACACCAAGGTTGAGTTACCTGCCCAAGTTCACAGAGCTAATGACCCTCTGGCAAGAGGTTGATGTAGTGTCCAACATGGACGTCAGGCTCGGAGACGGGTTTTGAGCCACTGTGCTGAACCGCCTCTCTGTCTAGACAGTGGCAGACCACCACGCTCAAACCACCGCACCATGGCTGCCAGAGACCGCAGCCAATGAAAGGCAGGACGGAGACCGGAATCGCCTTGCGGCACAGTAAGACCGGTGGGGTTAAATGCCAAGGTGATGACAAGATCGTGAAGTGTGCCCCACGAGGGAGAAGAACCATCATGAAATTCACAAGTTTTCTTTGGAATTAGATGGTTTTCATGCTACAATATCATTAGGAAAAGAAAAAAACCAAAACATTCTCAAATTCCCAACTTCCTACTTAGATACTTTGTGTAAAGTTTCAGCACCAGCAAAGGGAAAGGGGAAAGCGCTTGGGCAGAGGCAGGTGGAGGCAGAGAAACAGCTTGGCTAGTGAAAGGGAGGAAAGGCCGAGCGCACCGCACGCAGTCACGGCGTGTTCGTCCATCCAACAGCGTTGGAACAGTGTTTAGTTCCAGGGCAGTGGCGGAAATGGAGGAAAATGTACCAGGAAATGAGAGAAAATGTTCCTTTACCAGGGACGAATAGGGACTCTGTTGTGGAGAAGGTCCCGGTTAAGGCAGGCCGGACATTCTGGTAGGAGACAGGCAGGTAACTACAACCGTGACGTGGGGTGGCCAGTGAATTACCCATTTCTCAGAAGAAAACCAGACAGATCTGAGGACTGTCTGAAAATACGCACAGGTGAAGGGTTGTGTTTTCATTGATACACATGCAAAATATGCAATTAACTGAGAAACTTCAAGAGTCAATAAAGTGAAGGGTGAAAAGAACCCTAGTCGCAATCAGGGTGTGACGATGCCATGCAGTGGGGGACAACACAACGTGACACGATGCAAAAGCTGCCACTGCCCCAACGAAACCAAACCTAAAAAGAACCCTTTCTAAAAAAGGTATGACATAGGAAGTAAGGTCTGCTGAGCTCGAGCAATCCTCCCACCTCAGCCTCCGGAGTAGCTGGGAGCACAGCTACTCTAATTCATAGTTATGCTTTAAAATCAGAGTGACCACAGCTGAGCAACTCACCGGGCAAAAGCATTTGGCACCCTCCTTAGGGAAAGGAGGTTACATGACCAAGGTCACACTGCCAGAAAGTGGGGACCAAAAGGTGAGAACCTGGATTCCTCGGCTCCAAAGTGAGTTTGTCAACCAATTTTCTACTGTGCCTTTTGAGCTGGGTGACTTTGAAATTTGACATATAAAAAACAGCAGTTTCAAAGTAGCTAGGATGGGAAGAAAAGCTTGGAAATTTTTTTCTATTCTGGTAAAACATTCGAAACATATTTCATTTAAACCATTTTTATGTGCACCATTCAGTGGCATTAAGTATATTCATGTTGTGGAACCAGCACCAGGACCCATCTCTAAAACTCTTCATCATCCCAAACAGAAACTCTGACCCGTCAAAAAAAATCCATCCCTGCCCCTCCCGCTAGTCCCTGGTAACCTCTGTTCCACTTTGCACCTGCACCATTTGACATTCCCACCAGCAATGCACAGGGTTCCAGTTTCCCCATATGCTTGCCAACCCTTGTTGTTTCCTGGGGTTGTTGCTGTTATTTTATTTTATTTTATTTTTTGAGACAGGGTCTCTCTCAGTCACTCAAGCCAGAGTGCAGTGGCATGATCATGGCTCACTGCAGCCTCGGCCTCCTGAGCTCGAGCCATCTTCCCACCTCAGCCTCCGGAGTAGCTGGGACTACAGGCGCGCCCCACCATGCCTGGCTAATTTTTGTATTTTTTGTAGAGACAGGGTTTCAACATGTTACCCAGGCTGGTCTCGAACTCTTGGGCTCAAGTGATCCCCCTACCTCGGCCTCCCAAAGTTCTGGGACTACAGGCGTGAGCCACTGTGCCTGGCCCTGTTTTGTTGTTGTTGTGGTTGTTGTTGCTGTTTGTTTTTTGTGTTGTTTTGTTTTTAAGACAGTGTCTCACTGTGTTGTCCAGGCTGGAGTGCAGTAGCATGATCGTGGCTACTGCAGCCTCAACCTCCTGGGTTCAAGCAATCCTCCTGCCTCAGTTTCCTGAGTACTGGGACTACAGATATGCACCACCATGCTTGGCTAATTTTTTTTAGCTTTTGTGGAGACGTATCTGTGATGTTACGTGAGGGAAAGGCCATGTGTAAAGTATATTTATTCTTCATCAGAGCTATCTCTATAAGCTAGAGTAAATTAAAACATGTACAGACACAAAATATGATTACTTATTTATTTTTTATTGCCATGTTGCCCAGGCTGGTCTTAAACTCCTGGGCTCAAGTGATCCTTCCCCTGCAGCCTCCCAAAGTGCTGACATTACAGGCATGAGCCACTGTGCCGGCTTGGGTGTTTTGATCATCACCATGCTAATGGTGTGAAGTGGTAACTCATTGTGGGAAAGCGTGGAATTCATGTCTTTTACAATCATTAGATAATTTTTTTATTTAGACTGTATTACATTCAGTTTCAGTCTTAGAGTTTGGATATTCGCGTTACCAGAAAATCTATAAACAACAGCTAGCCTTGGGCGGAATTTCAGTTTACAAAGCGCTTTCAAATGCACTGTTTGTGTACCTGGAAGACACAATGAAGTGTAGGATTGGAGAGATAGGTGGAATGACTATTATTGTTGTTATTATTGTTCTCATTTTAAAGACGAGGAAACTGAGGTTTTAAGAACTCACAATAATTTCCCAAGAAGATATACCTAGGAAGCGTTAGAGCCAAGATTTTCTCTCACGGCTGTTCTACTGACTGTCAGATTCCTTCCCCTATAACACACTGTGGCTAAGTCCCAACCTCTAAACAAACCCTAGAAATATGGTTTGTACATATGGTACTAAGTAAATATTTATATATGACTTATGTGTCCACATGAGTACACACACACACACGCACACCTATGCAGAGCCTAGGGTAGGCTTTTAGATATAAAGCAGTAACCCACCTCTCTCTCCCTGCATTGGTCAAGATATTCCATTAGAGAATCACATGTAAGCCAATTCTGAAATAAACTCAAATAATAGAACATCTGTGATGATACGTGAGGGAGAGCCCATGTGTAAAGTATGTTTATGCTTCATCCGAGCCATCTCTGTAAGACAGAGTAAATTAAAGCATGTACGGACACCAAATATGATTACTTATTTTTTATTGTGAAAATTTTCAAACATACACAGAAGCAGAGAGAACAGTGTCATAAACCCTCTTGTACCCAACTCCCAGCATCCACCGTCACCGGCACTTTGCCATTCTTCTTTTATCCAGTCTCATCCATCACTTTTAATTTGACTTATCTTTTGTGGAGTCTTTTGAATAAGATTCCAGATATCATATGGTTTCACCTATATGAATGTCCACATATATCTCTGAATTACAATTATCACACTAAATTTTTTTTTTCATTTTTCAACTTTTGTTCTAGGTTTGGGGGTGCACGTGTAGGTTTGTTACATGAGTAAATTGCCTGTCATAGGTGTTTTGTGTACAAATGATTTCATCACCAAGGTAGTGAGCATAGTACCTGAAAGGTAGTTTTTCTTTTTTTTTTTCTTTTCTTTTTCTTTTTTTGAGATGGAGTCTCTCTCTGTCATCCAGGCTGGAGTGCAGTGGCGCAATCTCTGCTCACTGCAACCTTTGCCTTCCAGATTCAAGCGATTCTTGTGCCTCAGCCTCCCAAGTAGCTGGGGTTACAGGCGCCCACCACCACGCCCAACTAATTTTTGTATTTTAGTAGAGACAGGGTTTCACTGTATTGGCCAGGCTAATTTTGAACTCCTGATCTTAGGTGATCCGCCTGCCTTGGTCTCTCAAAGTGCTGGGATTACAGGTGCGAACCACTGTGCCCAGCCCTGATAGGTAGTTTTTTGACCTCACTTTCCTCCCACATGCCACCCTCAAGTAGGCCCTGATGTCTACTGTTCCCCACTTTGTCTACTGTTCCCCACTTTGTGTCCATGTATGCTCAATGGCTAGCTCTCACTTACAAGTGAGAACATGCAGTATTTGGTTTTCTGCTGTTGAATTAATTTGCTTAGGATAATGACCTCAAGCTGCATCTATGTTGCTGCAAAGGACAGACAGGATTTTGTTCTTTTTTATGGCTGCATACTATTCCATGGCATATATGTACCACATTTTCTTTATCTAGTCCACTGTTGATGGGCATCTAGGCTGATTCCATGTCTTTGCTATTGTGAATAGTGCTGTGATGAATATGAGTACATGTGTCCTTTTTGCAGAATGATTTATATTCCTTTGGGTATGTACCCAGGAATGGGATTGCTGGGTCAAATGATAGTTCTATTTTAAGTTATTTGAGAAATCACCAAATCGCTTTCCACAGTGGCTGAACTAATTTTCATTCCCACCAGCAGCATATAAGCATTTCCTTTTCTCTGCAACCTCGTCAACATCTGTTATTTTCTGACTTTAATAGTAGCCATTCTGAGTGGTGTGAGATGGTATCTCATTGTGGTTTGGGTTTGGGTTTGTATTTCTCTAATGATTAGTGATATTGAGCATTTTTTCATATGCTTGTTGGCTGTATGTATGTCTTCTTTTTTTTTTTTTTTTTAGACAGAGTCTCACTCTGTCACCCAGGCTGCAGTGCAATGATGCGAACTCGGCTCACGGCAACCTCCTCCTCCCAGGTTCAAGCAATTCTCCTGCTTTAGCCTCCCGAGTACCTGGGATTACAGGTGTATGCCACCAAGCCCAGCTAATTTTTGTGTTTTTAGTAGTGACGGGGTTTCACCATGTTGGCCAGGCTGGTCTCAACCTCTTCACCTTGTGATACACCCGCCTCGGCCTCCCAAAGTGCTGGGATTACAGGCGTGAGCCACAGTGTGTATGTCTTCTTTTGAGAAATCTCTGTTCATTTATTAAGTCACCAGATTATAGATACCACCAGGCCACCCAACGTAAAACAGGGACAGGAAGACAGAGCACGGCTGCAGCACTAAATGAAAGTTGATAAGTCACAGCTACTTTTAGTCCAGCACTTTTTCTATCTGCAGTTTCCTCTCTGCCACTGACCACCCCCTCCTCTCCTTTCTCCCAAAACAATTGGTTCGTGCTAATGGGCAGACAACAAATTAGGAAGCCGGTGACAAGACTAAAAGAAAGGGAAATAAAAGGGAAAAGGACAGCTATTGTCATTTTGCAGGCGTTATCTGAAGTACCGTACTTTCCAATGGATTACGGGTCCTCCGTGAATTCTGAGTTATTTCTTCTTAGTCCTTAGTTCTTGCCAGGTTTCTCATTTGAGGATTCCTGCTGATTTCAGCAGTATTGGCTAAAATTGAGGGTTAATTTAGTTGCAAGTCAACAGCCTCAGTGCCACTAGATCCTGCAAATTCAGGAAGAATTTTCTTTAGTTGGCCACACCTGATTTATACAGGCTCTACTTTGCTTCCAGGAGTATAATAAATATTAATTAATTTTTAGTAATCTTACTTAACAGTTTTATAGTAGCTTCATAAAGCATAATTAAGATAACAGACCAAAGACTATATCAATACTAGGTATTATTACCTTGCTTCATTAATTTTCAAAAATACAGTGTCTAAGCAATACCTTAATCATCCAGATAAGTAGAATTCCATCATAGTGTTCTCCAAGGGAACTTTCCGAGGGACGAGGAGTATCCCCAGTTTTCCGGATTGGAGAGGAGGGGTTGGGGAGGGAATTAGTGAGCATCTGCTCATCGTCAGCACTTCTTGTAAATATTAGGACACCCAATAATCAGA
The DNA here is from genome assembly GCF_030222135.1 of Aotus nancymaae. Taxonomy (NCBI): domain Eukaryota; kingdom Metazoa; phylum Chordata; class Mammalia; order Primates; family Aotidae; genus Aotus; species Aotus nancymaae. The sequence goes on from NW_026988421.1 coordinate 5,665,378, forward strand.
TGGAGAGACTGAGACTCAGAGGCCACTTGCCCCAAGATTATCATTGAGTAAGTAATAGAAACACAAGTTGAACCTATTTCTCACTTCCTGGAACACCAGCTCCTAAGCCCCTAGCAAACCATGCCTTTTCCTACGGTGTGCTCCCATCCAGAGGCCCCGGGAGCATGTCTCTGGGGAGAAATATAAGGAAGTAGGAAACTCACCAACATGAGGAGTATTTATCTCAGTGTGCAAGGATGGAGTGTGGTTTAATGATTCTTCTCAGGGGTAGAAATGTTGTTTTACGGAAGATGGTTATGAGCTTCACTTCATTGACCTTGTGGGAAGTAGAAGAGAATGAGGAAAGATGGAAACAGTAGGAATTTGGATTAGATAAGGAGGAACTTTTAGATGATGATGATGATGGATAGAAAGGGAATGGGTACCACAGGAAGTTAAATGTCCCTCTGTACGCTGTTAAAATAAAATAGTCTCATTGGGTTCATCCTGCCTGAGGGTGTCATGCTAGACAAAAAGGAAAAGATGCAGGTATACGACTCATTCTAAGCCATGGTTTATTTTTTTTTAATTTTTGTGGGTGCATAATAGGTGTGTATATTTATGGGGTACATGAGATGTTTTGATACAGGTATGCAATGAGAAATAATCACATCATGGAGAATGGGGTATCCATCCCCACAAGCATTTGTCCTTTGTGTTACAAACAATCCAGTCTAAGCCGTGGTTTATAAGGGTTGTAGCTGTTGATGGGAGAAAGGAAGTAGTAGTCAGCACTGCTACACGTGATTATGTGAGATCCTGGGGAAAACCCCCTCTGACATCTCTAAGTAATGGTGGGATTAACAGACTCTGACCCATGTCTTCTGATCTTAAGCAAAATCTACCTATCCCTTTCCAGGTGATAGGTTGCATATGCACAGCAAGGAAGAATGGATAATTTTTTTGCAAATATCCTTTGCCTGAGTCCTTGTTTGTCCAGAAATTATTCTTGCCTTTGGGAAGCACAATAGAGGTATAATTTGTATGTAATAAAATTCTCCCATCATAGGTTCTGTGAATTTGGGCTCAGGTACACAGTTGCATAAGCTCCACCCCATCGTGGCATAGAACACTTCATCACCCCAAAGTCCTCTCATGCTCTGATGCAGCCAATCCTCTCCCCAACCCTGGCCCCTGGCCACCTACTTTTGTCACTATAGTTTGCCTTTCCTAGAATCTCACACATGGAATTACTCATCATACAATCTTCTGTGCCTGTCTTCTTTCATTTAGCATGATGTTTTTGAGATTTATCCATGTTGTTTTCTGTATCCATAGTTTGTTCCTTTCCATCACTGAGTAATATTCCACATTGAACGGATAAATCACAATGTGTTTATCCCTTAACTCTGTGATAGACCTTGGGTTGTTTCTAGTTTTGGGCTATTATGAACAATGCTGCTGTGAACATTCATGTACAAGTCTTTGTGCAGACATATTTCTCTTATGTAGATACCTAGAAAAGGTATTGTTAGAGTCATACGGCAAGTATATGTTAAACTTCAATGAAACTCTCAAACTGGTTTCCAAAGTGGCCGTATCATTTTGTATTTTCACCAGCAATATATTAGAGTTCCACTTGCTCTATCCTCACCAATACCAGTTGATATCATCAGTTTGCTGTTTTGACGTTCAAATGGCTGATTAACGGTCTCTCACTGAGGTTTTGATTGGCTTCCTTGAGCATTTTCTCATTTGCTTCTTGGTCATTTGTAGATCTCCTTTTGTGAAGTATCTGTTCAGACCTTTTGCTCTTTTTTTAAAAAAAATTAGGTCATTTGTCTTAATTTTGACTTGTTTAGTTTTAAGACTTCTTTATACATTCTGCACACCAGTAAGGTACGTGTTTTATAAATACATGTATTCTCTCAGACTGTGGCTTACCTGTTCATTTTCATAACTCTGTTGAAGAGCAGACATTTTTAATTTTTTGTGTTTTAAGAAATCTTTTTTAGCTGATGGTCACAAAGTTTTCCTCTCATGTTGACATACAGAAGTTTTCTAGTTTTAAGTTCATACAGTCAGGTCTACAATCTATTTTAAATTAATTTTTATGTATAGTAGGAGGTAAGGGTTGAGGTTCATTTTTTCTGTATGGCTAATGAATTGTTCCAGCACCAGTTATTCAAAAGACCAAAATTTCAGTCCGGGCATGGTAATGCCTGTAATCCCAAGACTTTGGGAGGCCGAGGCAGGCAGAGCACCTGAGTTCAGGAGTCCAGACCAGTCTGGCCAACATGGTAAAACCTCGTCTCTACTTAAAATACAAAACAATTAGCCAGTTGTGGTGATGCACGTCTGTAATCCCAGCTACTCAAGAGTCTGAGGCAGGAGAATCACGAGAACCCGGGAAGCAGAGGTTGCGGTGAGCCGAGATCGTGCCCTTGCACTCCAGCCTGGACAACAGAATGGACAACAACAACAACAACAAAAAAGGACCAAAATTACACATTGAGTTGACTTGGCCCCTTTATGGAAAACAATTAACCAGATAAATGAGTATTGGTCTATATGTCTACCCTTACGCCAATATCGCATCACACTATTTTATTACTGCAACTCTATAGTAGTAAGCCTTAGATCCAGTAATTTGTGTCTTCCAATTTGTTCTTGTTTAAAAAATTATTTTGGCTATTCTAGGTCCTTTGAATTTTCATATAAGTTTTAGAATCAGCTGGTCAATTTCTATTTAAAAAAAAAAAAAGGCCTAGTGTTAAGAGTTAGATCAGAATTACCTTGACTCTATAAATCAATTTTAGGAAAACTCGTATCTTCACAGTATTGAATCTTCTGGTCCCTGTGCACGTTACAACTCTTCTTTTCATTGTATTTAAAAACTTACCAATATTTTGTAGGGTCCAGGCCTTGCACATATTTTGTTAATTCTTTGTATTTTTGATGTTTCTATAAATGGTGTTTTAAAATTACATTTTTCAATTGTTCATTGCCTGTACATAAAAATGTCATCGACTTTTGTATACTGACCTTGTATTTTGACATTTTGCTAAACTCATTGATTAGTTCTAGTACTTAATGGAGATTCCTTAAGATTTTTTAATGTATATAATCATGCTTTCTGAGAATAAAAATGGTTTTATTTCTTCCTTTCTAATCTGTATGACTTTTTTGTTATCCTATTGCCAACTTTAGGGTTTCTAGTACAAAGCTGAATAAAATTGGTGAGAGTGGACATCCTTGACCTATTTCTAATCCCAGAGAGGAAGATGTTTACTATTTTATATAGTATGACCTCGTGATCATCCCGCCTTGGCCTCCCAAAGTGCTGGGATTACAGGCGTGAGCCACCACACCTGGCCAAATTCTGCTTTCTTAAGCTGAGCATTAGGTGATAGGTATTTGCCTGTTGTTAAATATTTTTGAACATTTAAATAAAAAACCATAAAAAGCAAATATGGGGAGCAAATCAGTGAGGGTGGGCGCATGTGAGTACATCCTTTTCTTTTAAAATGGCAGAGCCTCTCTCTGTTAAGCAATCTGGGGGTTTTGATTTTTAAATAACTACATGCTAGTCCAGCATGTGAAAGTGATATGATTTAAGCATTTCCCTATTTTAGGAAGTTAGACTGTTTCCAAATTTTGAGCACTGTGGATACACAGTGATAAACACCCCTGTACATAAATCTTGGCATGTATCATTAATTCTATCCTTCCATTTTCATCCTGGTTATGAATCAGATGGTTCTGAGAAGGCATCACTGCATTTTTTTTTTTTTTGCAGTTTTGTCTTCAGAAATGATTGTCAATCCTTCATACCACAGATCCTCAGACTGCATGTCAGAGGGAGGCCCTGCCATTCTAAGAGAGGCAATGTGCTCACACCGATGGCACTCTCACCGATTTACTCCTTGCGTTTCCTTTATATGGTTTTTAATTAAAATTTCAACATTGACTTGAATTAGAACCTTATCTAGAAAACCAAAACTTCGAAAAGAATGTGGGGGCATCTTGGCCGGGTGAGGTAGCTTGTGCCTGTAATCCCAGCACATTGAGAGGCTGAGGCAGGCAGATCACTTGAGGCCAGGAGTTTGAGACCAGCCTGGCCAACATGGTGAAACCCTGTTTCTATTAAAAATGCCAAAAATTGGCCAAATGTGGTGGCATGCACCTGTAATCACAGCTACTTGGGAGGCTGAGGCATGAGAATAGCTTGAACCTGGGAGGCAGAGGTTGCAGTGAGCTGGGATCACACCACTGAACTCCAGCCTGGATGACAGAGCAAGACCCTGTCTCAGAAAAAAAAAAAAAAAAAAAAAATTGGAGCATCCAAATCTTCTCCTTTGTAAATTTCTGATCAATTGGAGGGAGTTAGAGCATCCGTGGGTTCTGTTCCTCTTTGCAGACATGCTGTGTGGAATAGTGCTCTGTGCCCCTGGCCTGAGGATACCACCCCTACTGCTGCCTGGTGCCCATCTGCAGGCTGTTTATTGTTTTAGTACCAGACCGGGAAGGAGGGGACAGATCCTAGCTGGGTGTGCACACACACATACACATGATGCTTACACACTTACCTGGCAGTGTGGCAGGTAGATCAAGAGCAGCAAGAAGACACCCCCCAAACATACACATACACGTACACGTACATGTACACATACACGTACACGTACACATACACATACACACATGTACACACTTCAAATGAGTTCCAAGGCACTGGCCAAGAATTCAGAACTTGACGAGGGCACACGGCTCCATGGAGCAGAAGCAGGTGCACCACACACAGCAAAGCTTTTGTTTCCTTGTTTGTTTGTGTTTGTTTTGGGGTTTTGGCCTTTCTTTTTTGCCTCGTTTCCTGCAAGGCACAGCTGGGTCCTGCCAGAGTTGCAGGGAAAATAGAGGAATTCCTGCTACTCTTCTGCCTTCTGGTACACAGGTTTCGACCATGTGCGGAGAGAAATTACACATTATCCCCACACACTTCCATTTCATGGAGCGTCACACACCTGGGATCCTCCTGGTTCTCGAACCAAAGTCAACAGTGGCAAGGGCACAGCCTCATTGGGAAGGGGAAGGAGGAGGCTCAGGAGACACTAAGCTGTGTCTCGGCCTCTGGCAGATGTCACGGTTCATGGGCCCTCGTCCCCCTGGGCTACCCTGACCTTTTGTGTCCTCTTCCCTGCATGGCTCCAAAACTGAGCTTAGTCAGAGGAACTCAAGTCACTCTTCCAGATCCCCTATACATGCACAAGTGCACACACACACATGCCCACAACCACATCCCCCACATACATGCACACACACACATACACATGCCCCCACACAGCCATATGTACTCACACACGTCCCACACGTGCACATACATGCCTCCCACATGCACATGCTCACACAGCCTCCCACATGCACACGCTCACACAGACAGTCTCCCACATGCACACGCTCACACAGCCTCCCACATGCACACGCTCACACAGCCTCCCACATGCACACACTCACACAGACAGCCTCCCACATGCACATGCTCACACAGCCTCCCACATGCACACGCTCACACAGACAGCCTCCCACATGCACACGCTCACACAGACAGCCTCCCACATGCACACGCTCACACAGCCTCCCACATGCACACGCTCACACAGCCTCCCACATGCACACACTCACACAGACAGCCTCCCACATGCACACGCTCACACAGCCTCCCACATGCATACGCTCACACAGACAGCCTCCCACATGCACACGCTCACACAGACAGCCTCCCACATGCACAGGTTCACACAGACAGCCTCCCACATGCACATGCTCACACAGCCTCCCACATGCACATGCTCACACAGACAGCCTCCCACATGCACAGGTTCACACAGACAGCCTCCCACATGCACACGCTCACACAGCCTTCCACATGCACATGCTCACACAGACAGCCTCCCACATGCACACGCTCACACAGACAGCCTCCCACATGCACACACTCACACCGACAGCCAACACAGGTGCTCACATCTTTGCTGACAGTGGACATCCTTAAAGTAGAACTTCACCCTTAAGGAAACCTGGCCCCCAACCCCAAACCCATTTCTTTTCTTATTCTTCTTTTTTCTTTGAGAAAAGGTCTTGCTCTTTTGCCCAGGCTGAAGTGCAATGGTGCAATCACAGGTCACTGACTGCATCCTCAATCTCCTGGGCTCCAGCAATCCTCCTGCCTCAGCCTCCCAAGTAGCTGAGCCACAGGTGTGTCCCATCATCACACCTAGCTTATTTTTTCAATTTTTGGTAGAGATGGGAATTTGCCCAGTTGCCCAGGCTGGTCTTGAACTCCTCAGTTCAAGTGATCCTCCTGCCTCAGCCTCCCAAAGCGCTGAAATTACAGGTGTGCACCACTATATCTGGCCCACCAGCCCTGTTTCTAAGAGGTTTTGTAACTGAGGAATGGGCCAGGGATATTTATCCCAGACAAATAGAGGCTCTTTACCTGGTCAAGCCTCAGAACAATCCCCATCAGCCCTGACCCTGGATGTCGCTTTCTTCATTATTTGCTTCTGTTTGGAGATAAAATTAAAAACTACTATTTTTTTTTTTGTTGAGACGGAGTTTCACTCTTGTTACCCAGGCTGGAGTGCAATGGCACGATCTCGGCTCACCGCAACCTCCACCTCCTGGGTTCAAGCAATTCTCCTGCCTCAGCGTCCCGAGTAGCTGGGACTACAGGTGCGCACCACCATGCCCAGCTAATTTTTGTATTTTTAGTAGAGATGGGGTTTCACCTTGTTGACCAGGATGGTCTCGATCTCTTGACCTCGTGATCCACCCGCCGTGGCCTCCCAGAGTGCTGGGATTATAGGCGTGAGCCACTGCGCCTGACTAAAAACTACTATTAATAACAGCTGACATTTAGCCAGAACTTCTGTGTCCTACATGTTGGGCTAATCACTTTAAATGTGTTATCTCATTTAATTAAAAAAAAAAAAACAAATGGGCCAGGCACAGTGGCTCACGCCTGTAATACCAGCACTTTGGGAGGCCAAGGTGGGCAGATCACAAGGTCAAGAGATCGAGACCACCCTGGCCAACATAGTGAAACCCTGTCTCTACTAAAAATACAAAAATTAGCTGGGCATGGTAGCACACACCTGTAGTCCCAGCTACTTGGGAGGCTGAGGCAGGAGAATCACTTGAACCCGGGAGGCAGAGGTTGCAGTGAACCTAGATCATGCCACTGCATTCCAGCCTGGCGACAGAGCAAGACTCCGTCTCAAAAAAAACAAAAAAAAAACCCTCATGATGTTGATGTTATTATCATGATCCCCATTTGAGAAACTGAGAGGTTAAGCAGCTTGTTCAAGGTCACTCAGTGAGGAAAGTGGTGGAGCTGGGATGAAAATTCAGGGGAGACCTTGCCATCAAAGCTGCGGGGTTTTGTCTCCCAGCCATCTGCTATTTTTGTGTCCATCACCTGTTTACTCTGTCCCCAGAAACCTCACCCAATTTCCTTCTGTGGGATGCCACCTCTGCCATACTCAGTCTATGAACTTCTGGCTGTGTCCCCTAGGTCTGGGATGAGCACACGACCTGGAATAAAGTCGACCAGCTCACCTCTTCCCTAGGTCCAGGGATCCCGTGGAGAATGGGGCCCAGTTGGTGCCAACAGGACACTTGCAGGCTTCCTTTAGGCTGCTCTGTCCCCCTGGACTTGAAAGGAGAAGCACGAAGTCCTGGGAGCTGCCCCTGGGGACCCTCGGGGAGTTAACCTGAGAGTCCTCACCTGTGAGCGACAGAGAGGAGTAGAAGAGGAAGAGCTCAACCAGGTCCTGGTCACAGATCTGGACCTCAGATCAAAAGCAGCCTAAAATAGGTTTCACCCCCGACCTGTGTAGTGACATGCACCGATAGACCCCCTTTAAGTTTATGGCAGTGAGTTGCATTCTCTGTGCCTTGCAGCTTGGAGTCCTGACCGGCTGGAGGGTCTTCTCAGCTCTTCCACGCTTCCAGGAACCACTCCTGTGACACCACTTGGGAAGTTGCTTGTCTTCCCTGAGACTAGGTGCCCCCCGACCCCACTCCAATGCAGGGTGACAGCATGCCCCACTCTGCTGGCTGCTGGCAGGAGTGAAATCCGAACGCAAGAGAGCAGAAGGTAGTTTTTCTCCAACTAGAACAAAATTCTCATGAAGTATTGAGCTTAATTCTTCTTATAATAGTATTACTCAAATATGTGCAAACTATAAATTTGATATAACTTCTTATGATGATAGTTCTCATATCTATAAAAACCAAAAGAAACACGAAGATTCAATACAAACAAAGCCAGAAAACCTACAAAAGCTCAATTCAAAGCAGGAATTTAATGTAACAGATACTGTTGTGCCAGAACTAACATCCTCTCAAAGTGTGACTCTCATGCCCGCTGGTCCCGTTCACATTCCTGGAGTTCCGTGAGTGTGTGCGCCTGTGTGTCTCATGGTGAGACCCTGTCCTCACCCTCCTCACCCTTTTCCCAGTTCAACTCCCAGAATCCTGTGTTTGTCCAGCATTCCCTGGAGTCATTTGGGCTTCTTGGGAGATGCATTCTTTACGTTGACAGTCCTCTGCTCTTTGCTTGTGGTTTACCCAGAAATCACAATTCTAGCCATGTCACAAGGATGAGCACTGCAGTCACATCGCAGTATTTGGTTACAGGGAAAGGTTCCACAATATGCTGACAATGATTTTTAGAAGACTGTTGTCAGAATAAAAGAACAAGATTTAAAAATTATTGTTAAGACACAGAGGAGTTTCAAGACAGATCCTTGAATCCCAGTTTGGAAAACACTGGGAAAGTGATAAAGAAGATGGTTTGAAGGCCAGAGTTTGTGCACAACCACTTAAAGCTCTTGAGCCTTGGGCAAGTTATTTACCTTCCTGAGCCTCAGTTTGTTTGTTCGTTTGTTTTGGAGACAAGGTCTTGATCTGTCACCCAGGCTGGAGTGCAGTGGCGCCATCTCAGTTCACTGCAACCTCTGCCTCCCAGGTTCAAGTGATTCTCTTGCCTCAGCCTCCCAAGTAGCTGGGATTACAGGCACCACCATGCCCTGCTAATTTTTGTATTTTTAGTAAAGATAAATACTGGCTATGTTGGCCAGACTGGTCTTGAATGCCTAACCCACCTTGGCATCCCAAAGTGCTGGGATTACAGGCATGAGCCACCGTGCCAAGCCCTAAGCCTCAGTTTTTCTGTCTGTAAATTGGGAATGATAAAAGTATCACCTCAAAAGGTTGATGAGCCACAGTAAATGAGTTAATAAACTGGAGCACTATAGCGAGTTGAAAAGTTTTTCCCAAAATCCATTCCACCAGGAACTTGTGAATGTGACCTTTTTCAGCAATAGGGTCTTTACGGGTATAATCAAGTTAAGATGAGGTCATACTGGATTAGGGTATACTAATGACCAGTGTCTTCATAAAAAGTAGGAAACTTGGATGCAGATACAGAAACACATAGACACAGGGAGAATACCATGTGATGAGAGAAGACAGATTGGATGGAGCTTCCACAATCCATGGAATGCCAGGGACTGCTGGCAACCACGAGAAGCTAGGACACAGATGTGGAACAGAGTCTCCCTCAGGGCCTCCAAAAATGAGCCAATCCTGCCGACACCTCGGTTTTGCACGTCTGGCCTCCAGAATGTGAAACAGTCCATGTCGGTTGGTTTAAGGCACCCAGTTTGTGGTACTTTGGTGCAGCAGTCCCAGGCCACTAATAGAGGTAAGCCCATTTCACACAGTGCCTGACGTGTGCTGCAAGCACTCAATAAGTGATAGCTTTTTATTAGCAAATGAGACTCTCAAGCATTTTAAGAAGTACATGATGATAGTACGTGATGATATATAAATGCAAGTCTTTGGTAGCATGTTTTTCCTTCAATTTCAGCCCATGAATCTAACCCATCATCAACCTCATCCAATATCATGTAGCACTTTATGGTTTACAAACCTTTTCCCTCTGGACTATTTCAGTTAATTCTCACAGCAACCCTCTGAGATAGATTTAAAATATCGACAATTCTTGCATATGAGCTGAGGAATCCTTTAGAGCTAATTGGCTGAATGCAATGTGATAGATCGGATTTGATCCTGGAAGAAATAAAGAGATATTAGTGGGAAACTAGCAAAATCCAATTAAAGTGTGTGACTTGGTTCATAGTAATGGACTAAGGATAATTTCTTAATTCTGACTAAGATAACGTGTTTCTGTGAGATGGTGACAGCAGGGGACCAGGGTGAGCAGTGTGGGAAACTCTGCAGCATCTTTGCAACTTTTCTTTTCATTGCAAAGTATCCAAAATTAAAAGTTTATCTTTAAAAAACCTAATTGGAAATATTTTCCAGCTGATTTGAATATGTTGCTGGTGTATCACTGAGAAACCTGGCAGATAAAACTGAGATACAGGGAGTTGTGTCTATCCTCAACTTTGCTTCCATATTTTTTTCTTTTAAAAAGCTACAATTAATTTTTCCACTATGACAAAAGCTCAATATAGGACATTTGGAAGACACATAACATTGAAAGGACAGAAAAATATATCACCTATGGTCCCGCCTCTCCAAGACCCCCCTCCATGAGTATTTTGGTATATCTCCCCTCCGTTTTTTAAAGTTTGGTTTTATGCATACACATGGTATGCAGTATGCGGTCATCCTGTGTCCTGGTTATGTAGTTATCACGATCTAGTTATCTAGAAACTCACATTCCTGCTGGGGGAGGGGAACTTTAAACTCCCAGCCATGAGTCTCAATGGGCACCCACGCTTCCCTGCTTCATGACTTCTCCTCCTTACTGAAATCACAGGCCTGCATGAGCTCTCCCATCTCTCCTGTACTCATACCTCAGTGGGAGAACAGAAGTGATCTGAGGAACACTCTCATCTTCCCATGACCAATGTCCCCAGCCCAGTGGTTCCTGCCCCACGCCCTCTGTGTCCTCGTGTGGCCTGCGGAGGGAGCACCCTGCTCCCGGGGGAGCACCGTCACGCCACTGCTCTCTGGATTCTGTCTGCTCTTGCTTTCTCAGGAACTTGTTCCTCCTCCTGCCTCCTGAATCATCCATGTCTCCCTCTTCCCTCCCTAGATCTTCCCTTGGGGGACAATGGCCTCCGGAGACCCCATGGCCTTCTTTAGGCATCACCTCTTTGTTCTGTTCCCCTCGTCCACAGGACTCTGATGGAACTGACTCTAGCCACTGCCTCTGTTTCTTCAGCCTGCTCCAGCCAGGCTTCTGATTTGCCGTCAGGAGGTGGCTGTCCTTCATCCCCACGTTGAGAAGGCCAGTACTTCTGTCCTCGTGCCTCCCTCGTCTCCTGGCTGCCCAGCACCCAGCTCAGTGCTGCATCCTCCTTCATTTCTGCGCCTCCCGGGGCTCCTTCCATGTAAGTTTCAGCCCCTTCTGTACCTCCCCTTCCATCAGACCTCGGAACCTGGCCTCTTCTCTCCTTCCTAATCCCTTCACTCCTATGCTGCTGCCGCTGGGCAGGAGCCACACTGCCCTCCATCTCCTCCTCGAGCGAGCCCCTCCTTGTCTCCTCCCCAGGACATCTGCTCCAACTCTTCCCTCTGCCTGGAGTGCTCCTCCTGCTGGCATTCTCACAGGTGTTCCCACCTGGTAAATCCAGCCTCAGCATAAAGAACACTCCACAGAGGCTGCCCCACGGCAGGGGCTGCTCTCCACCATCACCTCTGTGGAGCTTTCGCGTGCTGGGCATTTCTCCTGCTGACTCATTCGCTTGCTGATAGCCAGCATACCCCCATTCTCACTCCCCCACTGATGTGTGTCCCACCAGAGCTTGGAGCGCACCTGCCACGTGGACATCTCCATTTCCTGGGCCTATGAGAATGCCTGGTACTTGGTAGGTGCTCAGGAAATATTTGTTGAATAAATGAATGAATGGTGCATGTACAGTCTTATACTCTGTTCTTTTTTTTCTCACTAAATGCGATGCTGAACCACTTTCACTCTTTCAAGTACCTTTCTAAGGGCTGGATTGTAGTCTATGCTAAGGTCTGGATGTGGGTGTCCCCTAAAATTCTTATGTTGAAATCCTAACCCCCAAAGTGATGGTATTAGGCGATGGGGTCTTTGGGAGGTGATTAGGTCATGAGGGTGAAGCCCTTTGATTGGGATTAGTGCCCTTATACATGGGACTTCTGAGAGCTCTCTTGCCCCCATTCTACCATGTGAAGACACAGTGAGAAGCCAGCATTCCACAACCTGGAAGAAGACCCTCACCAGAACCTGGCCAAGCTGACATCCTGACCTCTGGAGACTTCCAGCCTCCAAAACTAGGAGAAAGAAATTTCTGTTGTCAGCCATCCAATTTATAGTATTTTGTTATAGCTGTCCAAACAGACTAAGATAGTCTACACAGCTGAGACACTAAAATCTATTTAACCCTTTTCCTATTGTGGACATTTAAGTTAATTAAGACTTTTTCCTCTGAAAAATAACTTCGTAGTGAACATCTCTACCTACAACACTTTTTATCGATTTCAGATTGTGTCCTTAGGAGTGAGTTCCAGAAATAAATTTATTAGTCAAAAGGCCTTTTTGTTCTCTAGGGAAAAACCACTTTGTGTGTAATTGTTTGTCATTAAATGATGCTGGTGAATGCAGTGGTAGAGAGTCCTTTGTCCCACACATTGCGGAAGCTGCTGTGGGCAGCACGAAGGGGCAGGAAGAGTGGCTTCTGCCGTCAGAGGCAGCAAAGGCTACTCTGTAGGAAAAACAGTGCAGAGACGCCCGGCAGGACAGAACCACAGCCTAATGTGACTATTGTATGTGCGGAAGGGTCTGACGAGTTTGAAGTGGCTTCTAGATGCCTTCCAGGAAGATACTCATGTCTCCTCTGGTTTTTCTGGAAGCATAAGCTCCCACTTCTGTATTGCATGCTATAGTTTATAAATCAATTCCTCCACATTATCTTGGGTGGTTCTCAGATGTGCCCCTGGCCCCATGATATTTTGGGGGGGTGGGACATTCGTGTTCTCACTTGCAGACTGAAGCCAGGAGCAATGTGACCGGGGTCACACAGCCAGACCCTGAATCCAGAAGCTCTGACTCCAAGCCCTGTGCCAGCCCCACCATGCACAGTCTGTGTTTGTTACTATGTCACACAAAAATGGCTGGCTGGCTGGGCTCCAGAGTCAGAGGGTGTGTTAGAGGTAGGCTGATGTAGAATACTGACAATGGAGCTCACACAAGTTCACATTAAAGGCACCTCAAAGACACAGGCCAGCATCCTCCAGGAAGCTGAAGCTGAGACCTGACCAGAGAGCACCCTCTGAAGAGATGAACCTTAAGTACACCAAGGATGCCATGGATGGAGATGACAAAGGGGACTTGACATCCTCAAGTCAGAAGTCTTGAGGACACTTCCAGTGGCAGCAGTCACACGAAGCCAGCAGCTTCTCACACAGGCCACTCTGTGCTCCTGCTAGATGAGGTGGGGCCTTAGGCTGTGTTTCACTGAAAAGCTGTGCATTCAGAAAATAGTAAAGCTTGAAGGAGCTCAGAGGTCATCTCATCCTACCATTTCAATGCACAGAACAGCAGTCCCCAGTCTTTTTGGCAACAGGGACCAGTTTCATGGAATTCAATTTTTCCACAGCAAGCGGTGCCAGGGTATGATGGTTTTGGTTTTGGGGTGAAACTGTCCCACCTCAGATCATCAGGCATTAGATTCTCATAAGGAACCTGCAACCTAGATCCCTCATATACACAGTTCACGATAGGGTTCACACTCTTATACAAATCTAATGCCTGATGATCTGACAGGAGGCAGAGCTCAGGCGGTAATGCTCCCTCGCTGGCTGCTCACCTCCTGCTGTGCAGCCCAGTTCCTAACAGGCCACAGACCGGTACTGGTCCATGCCCCAGGGGTTTGGAACCCCTGGTATAGAAAATGAAACCAGGAGGAGTTCCAAGATGGCCAGTTAGATGCAGCTCAGGATTGCAGCTCTGAGTGAAAGTGCAGAGGGTGAGTGGATGCCGCATTTCCAGACAGATTTTTATTGCCCACAGACCAGGAGATTCGCAGGCGGAGAAGCCTCACGGGTCACCAGCACGGCTGTTTTGGCCGGGGCTGCTGTTTTGCCTGCGCCCCGGCGCAGCCACTCCCAGTGCAGAGTAAATGGGACTGTGTTCCCACTTAGCCAGCAAGGGGAGCTGAAACAGGGAGCCAGGCCAGGAGATTCCCGGGCAAAAAAAGTGCCACAAATCTCAGAGCCGCGGTTTCAGCGGCGCAGTGGGTCACCGCACGGTAAATCACAGATCCCAGTGCCTATTCAACAGGTGACCAGGACACCTGGGAGAGGGCTGACTGTTCAACGAAAAAATAAAAGGCTCTGAGGCAGGGAGCCAGGAGATCAGGCCCGGCTGGTCCCACCCCCACAAAAACAAAAACAAAAACAAAAACAAAAACAAAAAAACAGCAATTGGAAACGTTCTGGGTTGAGAGTTTCACAGCAAGCACAGCTGAACCCGGGACGGTCCAGCTCTGTGGGGGAGGGGCGTCTGCCATTACTGAGGCAGCTTGCCATTGCTACGGCAACCCGCCATTGCCAAGGCAACCCGCCATTACAGAGAAAGTCCGTGATTACAGAGGTGGGCCAACATTGCAGAAGCAGCTCTAACTACACCCATATAAACAGGACTGCAGGGAAGTTCACATGGCAGCTGGGCAGAGCCCACAGCAGTTCAGCGAAGCCTCTGCAGGCTGAGAGTGACTAGGCTGCCTCCTTGTGGGCAGGGCAACCCTGAAGAAAAAAAAAGGCAGCAGTACAACAGAAATTCATAAAGCCCTAACTCCCTGGGACAGAACACCTGGGGGGAAAAAAAGAGGGGTTTATGAGTTCTGCTGCTGCACACTTAAATTTATCAGCCCAGCAGCTCTGAATGAACAATGGGGCTCACAGCTCAGCACCTGAGCTAATATAAAGGACTGTTTCCTCAAGCGGCTTCCGACCCCCGTATATCCAAAGAGTCACCTCATAAAGGAGAGCTGAGACTGACATTTGGCAGGTATCCTTCTGGGACAAAGCAGAAGAAGAAACTGGTAGCAACCTTTACTGTTCAGCAGCTGCTGCAAGTGATCCCCAAGCAAGCAGGGCCTGGAGTGGACCTCAGCAGTCCTACAGCAGAGAGGCCAGACAGTTGAAAGGAAAACTAAGAAACAGAAATAACTTCATCAACAACAAACAGAACGTCCACTCAGAGACCCAATCAGAAAGTCAACAACTACAAAGCTGACAGGTGGATAAATCCACAAAGATGGGAAGAAACCAGCGCAAAAAGGATGAAAACATCCGAAACCAGAACACCTCTCATCCTACAAGGGATCACAACTCCTCACCAGCAAGGGAACAAGACTGGATGGAGAATGAGTGTGATGAAATGACAGAATCAGCCTTCAGAAAGTGGGTAATAAGATACTTCTGTGAGCTAAAAGAATGTGTTCTAAACCAATGCAAAGAAACTAAGAACCTTGAAAAAAGATTTGATGAAATGCTAACGAGAATGGACAACTTAGAGAGAAATAAAAGTGAATTGATGGAGCTGAAAAACACAACACGAGAATTTCGCGAAGCATGCACAAGTTTCAACAGCCGAATTGACCAAGCAGAAGAAAGGATATCAGAGGTCGAAGATCAACTCAATGAAATAAAACGAGAAGGCAAGATTAGAGAAAACAGGGTAAAAAGGAATGAACAAAGTCAACAAGAAATATGGGACTAGGTGAAAAGACCTAGTCTACGTTTGATAGGTGTACCTGAATGTGACGAAGAGAATGAATCCAAGCTGGAAAATACTCTTCAGGATATTATCCAGGAAAACTTCCCCAACCTAGCAAGGCAGGCCAATATTCAAGTCCAGGAAATACAGAGACCACCACAAAGATATTCCTCTAGAAGAGCAACCCCAAGGCACATAATCGTCAGATTCACCAGGGTTGAAATGAAGGAGAAAATGCTAAGGGCAGCCAGAGAGAAAGGTCGGGTTACTCACAAAAGGAAGCCCATCAGAATCACAGCAGACCTCTCAGCAGAAATCCTACAAGCCAGAAGAGAGTGAGGGCTGATATTCAACATCCTTAAAGAAAAGAACTTTCAACCCAGAATTTCATATCCAGCCAAACTAAGCTTCATAAGTGAAGGAAAAATAAAATCCTTTGAGAACAAGCAAGTACTCACAGATTTCATCACCACCAGACTGGCTTTACAAGAGCTCCTGAAAGAGGCACTACACATAGAAAAGAACAACTAGTACCAGCCACTCCAAAAACACATGAAATGGTAAAGAGCATCAACACAATGAAGAATCTGCATCAACCAACGGGCAAAACAGCTGGCTAGCATGAAAATGGCAGGATCAAATTCACACATAACAATATTAACCCTAAATGTAAATGGACTGAATGCCCCAATCAAAAGACACAGACTGGCAAATTGGATAAAAAGCCAAAACCCATCAGTGTGCTGTATCCAGGAAACCCATCTCACATGCAAGGATACACAAAGGCTCAAAATAAAGGGATGGAGGAAGATTTACCAAGCAAATGGAGAGCAAAAAAAAGCAGGAGTTGCAATTCTCATCTCTGATAAAATAGACTTTAAAGCAACAAAGATCAAAAGAGACAAGGAAGGACATTACATAATGGTAAAAGGATCAATGCAACAAGAAGAGCTAACGATCCTAAATATATATGCACCTAATACAGGAGCACCCAGATACATAAGGCAAGTTCTTAATGACTTACAAAGAGACTTAGACTCCCACACAATAATAGTGGGAGACTTCAACACACCATTGTCAATATTAGACAGATCAACGAGACAGAAAATTAACAAGGATATCCAGGACTTGAACTCAGACCTGGAACAAGCAAACCTAATAGACATTTACAGAACTCTCCACCCCAAATCCACAGAATATACATTTTTCTCAGCACCACATCACACCTACTCTAAAATTGACCACATAATTGGAAGTAAATCACTCCTCAGCAAATGCAAAAGAACGGAAACCATAACAAACAGTCTCTCAGACCACGGTGCAATCAAGTTAGAACTCAGAATTCAGAAATCAACCCAGAACCGCACAGCTTCATGGAAACTGAACAACTTTCCCTTGAATGTTGACTGGATAAGCAATGAAATGAAGGCAGAAATAAAGATGTTCTTCGAAACCAACGAGAACGAAGACACCACATACCAGAATCTCTGGGACACATTTAAAGCAGTCTCTAGAGGAAAATATATAGCAATAAGTGCCCATATGAGAAGAAAGGAGAGATCTAAAATTGACACCCTATCGTCAAAATTGAAAGAGCTAGAGGAGCAAGATCAAAAAAACTCAAAACCTAGCAGAAGACAAGAAATAACTAAGATCAAAGCAGAATTGAAGGAGATAGAGACACGAAAAACCCTTCAAAAAATCAATAAATCCAGGAGCTGGTTTTTTGAAATGATCAACAAAATAGACCACTAGCCAGATTAATAAAAAAGCAAAGAGAGAATAACCAAATAGATGCAATAAAAAATGATAAAGGAGATATCACCACAGATTACACAGAAATTCAAACCATCATCAGAGATTATTACAAACAACTCTACTCACATAAACTAGAAAACCTGGAAGAAATGGATAAATTCCTGGACAGTTGCCTCCTCCCAAGCCTAAACGAGGAAGAAGTTGAAACCCTGAATAGACCAATAACAAGGTCTGAAGTCGAGGCAGTAATTAAGAGCCTACCACCCAAAAAAAGCCCAGGTCCAGATGGGTTCACAGCCGAATTCTACCAGACATACAAAGAGGAACTGGTACCATTCCTTCTGAAACTATTCCAAATAATCCAAAAAGAGGGAATCCTTCCCAAATCATTTTATGAGACCAACATCATCCTGATACCAAAACCCAGCAGAGACTCAACAAGAAAAGAAAACTACAGGCCAATATCCATGATGAACATAGATGCAAAAATCTTCAATAAAATACCGGCAAGCCGATTACAACAGCACATCAAAAAGCTTATCCACCATGATAAAGTAGGATTCATCCCAGGGATGAAAGGCTGGTTCAATATACGCAAGTCTATAAATGTAATTCACCACATAAACAGAACCAAAGACAAAAACCACATAATTATCTCAATTGATGCAGAGAAGGCCTTCAACAAAATTCAACAGCCCTTTATGCTAAAAACCCTCAATAAACTAGGTATCGACGGAATTTATCTCAAAATAATAAAAGCTATTTACGACAAACCAACAGCCAATATCATACTGAATGGGCAAAAACTGGAAGCATTCCCTTTGAAATCTGGCACTAGACAAGGATGCTCTCTCTCACCACTCCTATTCAATATAGTACTGGAAGTTCTAGCCAGAGCAATCAGGCAAGAAAAAGAAATAAAGTGTATTCAGTTAGGAAAGGAGGAAGTCAAATTGTCTCTATTTGCAGACGACATGATTGTATATCTAGAAGACCCCATCATCTCAGCCTAAAATCTCCTGAAACTGATAAGCAACTTCAGCAAAGTCTCAGGATACAAAATCTATGTGCAAAAATCACACGCATTCCTATACACCAATAACAGACTTAAAGAGAGCCAAATCAAGAACGAACTGCCATTCACAATTGCTACAAAGAGAATAAAATACCTAAGAATACAACTAACAAGGAACGTGAGGGACCTCTTCAAGGAGAACTACAAACCATTGCTCAACAAAATAAGAGAGGACACAAACAGATGGAGAAACATTCCATGTTCATGGCTAGGAAGAATCAATATCGTGAAAATGGCCATACTGCCCAAAGTAATTTACAGATTCAACGCTATCCCCATCAAGCTACCAATGACCTTCTTTATAGAACTGGAAAAAACCACCTTAAACTTCATATGGAACCAAAAGAGAGCCCACATAGCCAAGTCAATTCTAAGCAAAAGGAACAAAGCGGGAGACATCACACTACCGGACATCAAACTCTACTACAAGGCTACAGTAATCAAAACAGCATGGTACTGGTACCAAAACAGAGATATAGACCAATGGAACAGAACAGAGGCCTCGGAGGCAACACAACATATCTACAACCATCCGATCTTTGACAAACCTGATAAAAACAAGCAATGGGGAAAGGATTCCCTGTTTAATAAGTGGTGTTGGGAAAACTGGCCAGCCATATGCAGAAAGTAGAAACTCGACCTCTTCCTGACACCTTACACTAAAATTAACTCCAGATGGATTAAAGATTTAAACATAAGACCTAACACCATAAAACCCCTAGAAGAAAACCTAGGCAAAACCATTCAAGACACAGACGTAGGCAAGGACTTCATGACCAAAACACCAAAAGCATTGGCAACAAAAGCCAAAATAGACAAATGGGACCTAATCAAACTCCACAGCTTCTGCACAGCAAAAGAAACAGTCAATAGAGTGAATCGGCAACCAACAGAATGGGAAAAAATTTTTGCAGCCTACCCATCTGACAAAGGGCTGATATCCAGAATTTACAATGAACTAAAACAGATTTACAAAAAAAAAAAAAAAAACAAGCCCATTCAAAAATGGCGAAGGATATGAACAGATACTTTACAAAAGAAGACATACATGAGGCCAACAAACATATGAAAAAATGCTCATCATCACTGGTCATTAGAGAAATGCAAATCAAAACTACATCGAGATACCATCTCACGCCAGTTAGAACAGCGATCATTAAAAAATCTGGAGACAACAGATGCTGGAGAGGATGTGGAGAAATAGGAACACTTTTACACTGTTGGTGGGAGTGTAAATTAGTTCAACCATTGTGTGGCGATTCCTCAAGGACCTAGAAATAGAAATTCCATTTGACCCAGCAATCCCATTACTGGGTATATATCCAAAGGATTATAAATCGTTCTACTATAAGGACACATGCACACGAATGTTCATTGCAGCACAGTTTACAATAGCAAAGATCTGGAACCAACCCAAATGCCCATCGATGATAGACTGGACAGGAAAAATGTGGCACATATACACCATGGAATATTATGCAGCCATCAAAAACGATGAGTTCGCGTCCTTTGTAGGGACATGGATGAACCTGGAAACCATCATTCTCAGCAAACTGAAACAAGAATACAAAATCAAACATCATATGTTCTCACTCATAGATGGGTGTTGAACAATGGGAACACATGGACACAGGGAGGGGAGCACTATACACTGGGGTTTGTTGGGGGGAGGGGAGTGGAGGGAACAGCGGGGGGTGGGGAGTTGGGGAGAGATAGCATGGGGAGAAATGTCACATATAGATGAAGGGGAGGAAGGCAGCAAATCACACTGCCACGTATGCACCTATACAACAATTTTGCATGTTTTTCACATGTACCCCAAAACCTAAAATGCAATAAAAAAAAAAAGAAAATGAAACCAAGTTCACAGAAGTGAATTTCCCAAGAGCACACAGCAAGTGAGTAAGGGAGCCCAAGCAATATTTTCCTCCATTGTAGCACACGGCCTCTCATCTACACAGGATTATTAGAGAAATGCAGCTCTGTTATTTTCAAGCACTTAGAGTTATTCTAAAAAAAAATCCTCTGTCCAAAGCTCTTAAAGAAAGGACTTTAATGAATAGATATGTTTTATAGACAAACAGGCCTTTTCTTCCAAGGGCACTTGAAAGTAATCTACATGTCGTCTCTCCTATCTTTCTTTCCCTCTGAATTTTCTTAGCACACTCTCTCCAGGAATGGACCAATGAGCTTCCACCTGGTCACTGTCGAGACGATCACAAACCCCAAATGATGCGATCTCGTGACTGAGGATCTGCTGCCCAACAAACTAACTGGATTTCTCTGCTCCGTGGCATGACGACAAATAGCTATGCAGGAAAACGAGCAGCATTTTCCCAAGCAATCAGGAACTTGACCGAGCAGAGATGGAGAGACAGGACTGATTGGCAAAAGGCAGGTAAGGTTTTACTTTTTCCTCCTATGCAGATCAAACTACAGCTGATTTTTTTACTCCACTCATATATTCCATCAACAGCATGAGGTGAAGACGGGTGTGGGCGGCAGCAGCACACAGTATACAGGGGAATGTTCCAGAAGCTGGTGATGGTAGGCATGTATGCTATCTGTACATGTGTGTACATGCATATGTGCATGTGCATATACACGTGTGTACACACGTTTGCATATGCATGTGCGTGCATGTGTGTGTACATATCCATACACTCGTGTGTGTGTGTGTGTGTGCGTGTGGACGTGTGTTAGGAGAGCATCAAAGCCTCTTCCTTCTTCCCTGTAACCCTATGGCTCTCCTGCTATCCTTTTAGACCCATGCACACATTTTCATCAGAGTGTCAGGATGGAGGCTACATAGTACTTTGTTAATTCTTGGAAAAGTTCTTTTTAAGACTCTTGCACTGAAGTTGAAAGAATTGATTCCTCTCAGCGATTAGATGCTGTGATTAGACATCTTAGAGCAATCTTACATTAGAGCATCTTACATTAGAGCAATCCTTAAACAGCAAATCAGATCCCTATCTCATCAACCTTCTTGTGATAAGAAAGTCTTAAGGAAGGCAACCATTTTTAACATACCTCTCAAAGAAAAAAAAAGGCAGATCAGCCCAGGAATGCCTGAAGTAGACAAACAGTTGGTTTTAAATTTCCCTTCTCCACTCTGAACACGCTTGCTCGTTTCTAAGGGTGGAGAGTTATTTTGAGCCAAAATTATTAAAATCATAATGAGACAAAAAGTGAAACTAACAGAGTCTTTGGCATGGTGGGTCTGGTTTGGCAATCATTTTTTTGTCTTCCCTCCATTCATTCAATCCAAAATGACAGCCTTGAAAATTCCTCTGCGACAGTCACCATGCCCTAAAACCTGACGATGCCCATAATGCAAAATTATAGCTAGGGGTGTGTGTGTGTGTGTGTGTGTGTGTGTGCGCGCGCGTGCGCGTGTGTGTGTGGGTGTGGGTGTGTGGTCTTCTTTAAAAAATAAAAAATGGTAATGAAGTTGTAAATGTAGAATTTCTTCCATAACCTATTCATTAAAGATATGACATGAAAACAGAGTTTCCATGGTAATGGCTTTGTGGATTCTGAGTACATAATAAGAATTTCGTTGTTTACACTACAGCACAGATAACTGATGGGTGTTATTGTAGCCAATAGAGTCTTACTTAGCTTTCTGAATGCCTGTGAGGGCAGAAGGGCCGTGCGGCTGTCCTCGCCACACCTGTGTGCGGGCAGGAGGCTTCATAACTGCCAAGGCACACACACCTCCGATGGGAAGGGCATGCAAAGCCGTGCCTTCTCGACACTCTTAAACTTAAATATTGAACATTCTAGCCAAAAAAAAAAAAAAAAAAAGCCTATCCTGAAATATTTCCACTTAATGTTTAACATGAGTCCATCTGACATAAAGAAAAGATTTTCTCTGCTAATATTTGGGCTATGCAATGAGACTACCTTGGTTCAGATCTTGGCTCTTAAACTTATCAGCTGCAAGACCTCGGCCGAGTTACTGAGCCTCTCTCTAATCCTTGTCTTTCTTACCTGTGAAATAGGGGCAGCAGACATCGGCAATACACACACAATATGCGAACGCCGCTTGTTGTGAGCATAAGCATTCGGTGCCTGCCTGGTTCCTATAAAGTGCTTCCTGCCCCCACCCCCTCCCACGTGGTGGGATTGTCATTGTTTGCCATAAGAGATTGATAAAGATTTATGGCTGATGATCTGCTGACCCAGCTCAAATGCCTCCTCTTCCGTGAGGCCCTCCCTGCAGCTCCACGTGGTCTCTCCCCGCCCTTCTCACAAAGCATCTTCCAGCTCCCTTTTGACTTCAATGATTTATGGGCTTATCCCTCTCCTTGTAAGGCCATGTTCTCCCGTCATGGTCCAGGGCCTGGCACAGAGTAGGTACCCCACAAAAGAGAAGTTTGATTTATGAAAACTTAGATTATTAAAACCCACTACATGACTTCAATTCGGGAAATGAGGGTTTTAAAAAATTGTTATTGTTTTAGTTTGATTATGGGATGAGAGTAGCATAGGAAGGGCAAGATAATTTTTTAAGTCAATGCTTAAGAATTTAGGGAATGCGTGACCCCAAGTTGAAAATAAAAGTTCATAAGGACTAAGATGCAATGCAGTTTTTTAAACATCCGGCTGCCAACTATACCTGGCCACCTTATGCTAGGGTGAAGAGCACCTAGGATACAAAATTTAATGTGGGCTGGGCTTTGTGGCTCACGCCTAGAATCCCAGCACAATGGGAGACCCAGAGTGGGTGGATCACTTGAGGTCAGGAGTTCGAGATCAGCCTGGCCAACATGGTAAAACCCTGTCTCTCCTAAAAATACAAAACTTAGCCTGCCTGGTAGCAGGTAACTGAAATTCCAGCTACTCAGGAAGCTGACGCGGTAGAATTGCTTGAACCTGGGAGGCGGAAGTTGCAGTGAGCTGAGATGACACCACTGCACTCCAGCCTGGTGACAGAGCAAGACTGTCCAAAAAAAAAAATTAATGTGACACTCACTCTTAGGGCCATTTACTGGCTATTAAATGTTGTCCTTTACGCACCTCTCACCTCTCATCCTTGTCCCATTTTGTGTCCTGGAATGGATGGTAGGGTTGGAGTCTGTGTTCGTTAGTTCCAGGCTATGAGGCAAAGCTTTCTTGGACCCAGTCATATGAAGTCCTTTTGCTATACTTCTGAAGGAAAAATAAAACAGGACAGGAATGCATCCTAACACAGTAGACAGAGATATAACCGGTGACACTGGCTGCTATACTTTGCAGACAAAGTGATACCATGTGGATCTTATTTATAAGACAGACATTAATCCAGTTCTGCATGACGGTAGCACAATTTACTCCAAACATGCCGGGAAGTCTTCTAGTCCATTAAAGTAAGTGTTCCGCGGTCTTCATCATACTGCAAATCCTGATTGCTGGCATCTAGATGAGAGGAAGAGATTCCACAATGAAGACATGCTTGACAAAAACTATGACTATATAACAAGAATTTTAATTGCCAGAATATTCCTTGAGTAATTATGCAAGTTAGGGGGAAGGGGCATAGGGAAAGAGAGAGAAACAGACACAAGTCATCTTCCGCTGCCTGTTGTTTTACACGGTAGAGGGGCTGTACTCACCACCTTCCTGAGATGCTCGAGTAAACCAGAAAACGCCTCAACCCCTCATCATGCAGGAAGGCAAGTTGGAACCGGAAAGCTGACTCCAGAATTTCTATGGAAATGCAAGGGACCTAGACTACCCAAAGCGACTTTGAAAAAGAAGAACAGAGTTGAAGGCTCTACACTGTCTGATTATAAGACTTATTAAAAAGCCACAGTAATCAAGACAGTGTGATATTGCCATGAAGATAGACACAGAGATCAACGGAACAGAATAGAGTCCAGAAATCAACTCATACATAGATGGTCAATTTTATTTTCATCCAGAGTGCCAAGGCAACTTACTGGGAAAGGGACAATCTTTTCAGTAAAAAGTGTTGGAAGAAATGAATTTCCATATGCACAAGAAAAAAAATCCATCAACCCTTACGTCACATCATATACAAGAATTAACATGAAATGGATCATATGCCTAAAGGCAGGAGGTAAAAAAATTATAAAACTTCCACAGAAAACATAGGTGAAAATCCTAATGACATATTATGAAGCAAAGATGTCTTCAATACAACAAAAATAAATTTTAAAAAGCACAAGCTATAAAATAAAAGGTTAATACATTGACTTCATTAAAATTTAAAAATTTTTGGCCAGCTATGGTGGTTCACACCTATAATCCTAGCACTTTGGGAAGCTGATGTGGGAGGATGATTTGAGGCCAGGAATTCAAGACCAACCTGGCCAACATTGCAAGACCCCCATCACATTTAATAAGATAAAATAATAGTAAAATCAAATTAAAATTATAAACTTTTCTTCTTCAAAAGACACTGTTTTGAAAATAAAGAGTCAAGTCACAGACTGGAAGAAAATATTTGTAAAACTTTATCTGACAAAGAACTTGTTTATGGAATATAGAAAGAAATTTTATGACTGATAAAATATTTAAACAGACACTTTACCAAAGAAGATATACTGTGACAAGAAGCACGTGAAAAAGTGCTTAATTATTCAATAAGGGAAAGACAGGGTGAAACCGCAATGTGATGTCACTACACATCATTAGAATGGTAAAGTGAAGCAGACTCACCATACCAAAGGCTCGTGGGGCTTTGCAGGCACTGGAATGAATCCTCACATGCCATTAGTTGGAATGTAAGATGATACAATTACTTTTGAAATATTTTGTCAGCTTTTTTTTTTTTTTGAGACAGAGTCTCACTCTGCTGCCCAGGCTGGAGTACAGTGGCACAGTCTCCGCTCACTGCAACCTCCACCTCCTGGGTTCAGGCAATTCTCTTGCGTCAGCCTCCTGAGTAGCTGGGATTACAGGTGCCTGTCACCACGTCTGGCTAATTTTTGTATTTTTAGTAGAGACAGGGTTTCACCATCTTGGCTGTGCTGGTCTTGAACTCCTGATCTTGAGATCCACCCACCTCAACCTCCCAAAGTGCTGGGATTACAGCTTGAGCCACTGAGCCCAGCCTGTCAGTTTCTTGAAAAATGAAACATAGATCTGTCACATGACCCAGCATTACATTTGCAGTATTTATTCATAAGAAATGAAAGCCTGTGTTCATAAAAAGATTGTACACAAATGTTTATAGCAGCTTTGCTTGTAATAACCAAAAGCTAGACAAAAATACAAATATCCATCAACAGGTGGATGTATAAACAAATTGTGGTATATCTGTGTGATGAACTCAGCACTACAATGGAAGGACCTACTGATACATAAAGCAACACAGATGAATCTCAGAATAACTATGTTGAGCGAAAGAAGCAAGACAAAAAGAGTCCATACTGTGTGCATCTGTTTATCCAATTCTACGAAACGTATATCCATCTATCATGACGGAAAGCAGATCTGTCTGGGGATGAGGAGGGCAGTGAGCGTGGGGGGAGTGATTATGTTCATTGTGTTGACTGCTGTGATGTTTTTACTCCCTCCTTGGTAGTGGGAGACCAGCAGCTTGTGCCCCGGCCCAGCTGACGGACAACCAGTTGTGTTTGCGACACCATCAGGAAGCTATTGGTTTGATGATAGCTCTGAAAATCCTGTCCCTGTACAGGACCATCAACCTCTCCCGCTCTGTTCTGGTCTCCATCCAAAACTCTATCCAAAACTCCTCCCCAAGTCTGATCCTTCGGTGTCTGAGTGCTGGCGGCTCTCTGCATATGCCCTGTCTACCCACAGTGGTCATAGCAACAAGGAAAACTCAAGTGTGACTGAGATTTGGTACTTTCTATTTAATATAATGATTCAATAACATTAAGTAACAATAAAGAATCGTTGACCGTTATCTTACAGATCAAGGAGAACCGTATCACTTACCTCATGTAATTACCAGTCGTTAAATGGCCTGTACAAGACTATATGATGAGGAAATGGCAGAGCCGGGGGTCGCGCCAAGTCTGCACTGTCAGTCCTGCGTCGGTGCTTTCCAGACCTTCGCGGATTTTGTGCACCACCCGTCCAATGAATTAATTAATCTTTTTCTTTCAATTGATTACCTTTCATAAAACAATACATTGATTTTTAAGTTTTATGTCACTCTGTAAATGGAAAATAAGTACTGCCTGCCCAAAATAAGAAAAAATACCCATAAAAACAAATACAGTGGGCACAAGACAATGCTATTAACAGCTAGCATAATGCTGTCCTTTGCAGAAGGCTCTGAGTCAGAGGATGGCATTAGATGGGTGTGTCAAAGCCTAACACCCAGCTGGTACTTTGGTCCTGGCTGAAGCCAGAATTATTTGAAGGGAAATGGAGTGGGAATAACTTTCCCCCGTGTGTGAGTCCATCAGTAGCTAGGGCTCATCTCTGTGCCACCTAAAGTCATCTTAGTGGCTTCACACATTACACTCAGCTACTTCTCCAGCTGTCACAGAACCCCACGAGCCGGGAAGACCACCTGTCACTAATCCTCCCATCTTACGCGCCGTATGCACAGGTTGGGGGGTGTGGCCAGCTGAGAGTTGGCTCTGCCTGATGCAGTCTCGAATCTGAGTCCTGTCTATAACTAGTCCTGAGTCACGGCCTCAGCTGACATCCATATGAGAGAAGCGCAAGAGAGAGAGCACCACGTGTAGCTGCCCTGAGGCCGGCACATAGTGTCATGTGCAGTGTGCTAAGGTCACACGCCGGCAGTGAGCAGGGCCGTGCACTGCTCAAACCCACTTGGGTCTTCCAGGCTGTGCCTTTCTGTGGATTCATGCAAATAACTTACAGGTCTATTCAAGCCTGGACATTTGTTACCTTCCACAGTCTTCTTGAAGAAATTGCCCCCAAATATGCAAAGTAAAAATTCCATGAAGCTCAAAAAGACCAAACAGCTACATTTTCTTCAAGTGCTAGTTTTTCATTAATTTTCCCCAAATGCTCTCAGCATCTCACAGATTTTGAGAGAAGAATTTGCCTCATTTTCTTGTTCGTCATCACCCCTCAGTGTCCAACGTGTTCAGCATTGTGTGAGGGGTAAGGCCAGGGCAAGTCCATAACAGATAAAATGGGGTGTCCCCTCAGAGCCACCTCAATGTGTTCCGATCGTCTCAGTTTCTCTGACCGCCCCCTGACCCCCTCCACAAACACACACACACTCAGCTCAGTGGCCCAAGTTGTGTGACCTCCAGCTGTGTGGAGACCTGGAAGAAAGCACACAGGGGCAGTTCCTGGTCATCCTCTGGCCAGCCTGAAAGGGCTCTCTTGGACGTGACTTCTGTCCCAGGTGGGGAGGGAGGAATTTCTTTGCCAGAAAGCCCTCCAGCACAAAGCCTGAGTGGCCAGCTCCCGCCTTGCTGTGAATAAACTTCACTACTGAAACAGCAGCAGAGGAAACTGTTTCCAGGCATTTCCAAGGTCAGAAAGGAAAGTGAGGAGCATAAATATGGAGCAAGCATTGCTGGAGTAGAGAAGACGCTGGCATCAGACAACTGAAAGCAGAGATTAGCTACACGCAGCTGGGCACCAGTCACATGCATCCTCTGTTGTGGGTTTTTCTCTGCAGAGCTCTCCGGAGCTGGCTGGTGTCCTCACAGTTTTTGGACGGAGTCAGGAGCAAGATGTGATTTCTCAAGAAATCTGGGTTTCTTTAGATGTTATCTGGCCCCAAGTCTCAGGGTTCAAATCACCCAGAGACAGGATATTCTTAGACCTTGAACAAAATCTCAGAGAAAGAAAGCAACTCCCCAAAGCTGAGTCCAGCAAACCACCTCCACCTGCAGTGGACAGGATAGGTTCCTCTCATGATTACTTCCCCTGGCAAAGGCTGCTTCTCCCCTCTGGTCAACTCTGGTTCCTCTGGGACCATTCGTAAAGAATTCGCTCCCGGGCCTTCAAGCCCTTCTGTAGGGCAAAGTCACTGCCTTAGACAAGTGAGGTTTGGAAAGGCCAGAAGTCCTGACACTTCTCATTCTATTTTAATGAGATTATAGCTAACAGCTCTGTGTGGATGAAAGGGTGCTGGGGAGGGTCGCAGGGAGTTCAGCCTGCTGGATCCTAGACACACCCGTCTCTGTGGCGCCACCAAGTTATTTATCTTCTCAGAGTCTTGGTTTCCTCATTTATGAAAAACAAGAATATAATTGCTCCTTTGAGAAGGTGGTGCAAGATGGCTGAATAGACCCCTCCGGCCAATTGTCCCTTCTAGCAGGAACACCAAATTGAACAACTATTTACACAAGAAAATGCCTTCATAAGAACCAAAAATTAGATGAGGAATCACAGTACCTGGCTTTAACATCATATTAAGGAAAGAGGCAGTGAAGAAGGAAGAAAAGACAGTCTCGAACTGCCAACACCACCCTCCTCCCATCCCTCAGCAACAGCAGTGGCCGCATGGCACCGGGAGAATCTGTGCGCTTGGTAGAGGGAGAGCACAGAGACTGCAGTACTTTGTATGGGAACTTAGTGCTGCCCTGTAACAGTGGAAAGCAACACAGGGAAGAAATCAGCTCTAGCTCCTGGAGGGAGTATTAAGACCAGCCCTAGCCAGAGGGGAATCACACCTCCAAGTGATCAGGAACCTGAGCTCCGGCTAGCCCCACCACTGTGGGCTACAGTGTTCTGGGGTTCTAAATCAACTTGAAAGGCAGTCTAAGCCACAAGGATCAAGTCCTGGTGCTGTGCTGGGCTTGGAGCCAGTACACTTAGGGTGTGCACAGCCTAGCGAAACACCAGCCGGGGTAGACAGGGGAGTCCTCGTGTCATCCCTCCCCCAACCCCAGGCAGTGCAGCTCACAGCTCTGGGAAAGACTCCTACCTTCTGTTTCAGGAGGGGAGAGGGGAGAGTAAAAAGGAGTTTGTCTTGTAACTTGAATATCAGTAGAATATTGTACATTTAAAAGTAGCTAAAAGAGTATAATTGAAATGTTTGTAACACAAAGAAGTAAATGCCTGTGGTGATGGATACCTCATTTACCCTGATGTAACTATTATGCGTTATGTGCCTGTATCGCTGTATTGAGAGATCTCATATACCCCATAAATATATACACCTACTATATACCCCCAAAATTAAAAAATTTTTAAAATTATTGCTTCTTCACTGGTTATTGTGAGGCTCTGGTATTGTTACAGTAACTCTAAAGTCTAAAGTGCTATAGTGATGAGAGGTTGATAGCTCTTCCAGTGATGAGTCCCATGTAACAGCTCAGGGTGGTTAGAGGAAGGGAGAAAGCTGCCGGTCAGTGGGGTCTCCTGCCAGCTTAGTATGTGAGGCCAGTCATGCTGGCGACTTCCAGGAAAATGGGACACTTAAATGCACACGACTTCATAAAATCCTCAGCAAATCCACAGCCCTTAGTTAACCAAAATTTGTTGGCTTTCAGTTTTTCAAACAAAACACCCTGGTGCCAATTGCTTAATTTAAAAGGATCAAAACAGGATGGGTGCAGTGGCCCACATCTGTAATCTCAGCACTTTGGGAGCCCAAAGTGGGTGGATCATTTGAGGTCAGGAGTTTCAGACCAGCCTAACCAACATGATGAAACCCCATCTCTACTAAAAATACAAAAAAAAAAAAAAAAAAAATTAGCTGAGCGTGGTGGCACGCACCTGTAATCCCAGCTACTCAGGAGGCTGAGGCAGGAGAATTGCTTGAATCCAGGAGGTAGAGATTGCAGTGAGCCAAGATGGCGCCACTGCTCTCCAGCCTGGGTGACAGAGTGAGACTCCGTCTCAAAAAAAATAAATAAAATTAATTAATTAATTAATTAATTAAAAGGCTCAAAACAAAAACAAATCTCATTCTTTGCTACCCAACTGACAACTCCTCTCATATCTAGGGACCCCTGCTGGTCAGCATCCTTTGATGTCCCCCTCCAGGAGCCCCCGTGGTTCTCAACCTACTGCTCTGCAATCCCTGAAATTATTGTCCTTTTTTAAGGGCATGTGCATATGCACATTTTCTTTAGGAAGAGAAGAGGGTTCCTAGCTTGCATCTGATTTTCCAAGGGAACAATGACCCAAACAAAGTTGAGAGCCATCATTGCTCACTTTACTCTGCTTTCTAAGGGGAAGGGTGTGAAATAGCTATTCAGCCTGGACAGGTGGGGTTCTGAAGGGTCAAGAACCCTGCTCCCAGGATTAAAGAATCATCCTGTGAAAAGCTGTTCTGTGTCATTAAAAAGGATGTGGTCAGCATTGAGAAACGGATGTTCTGAAGAGGGGCTTCCCTTCCAAACAAGGAAGACCTTTTAGACAGTAATAGTCGTACAGCCTGCCTCATGAGAGATAGGAGTGCTGGCCACATGGAAGGTTCAGGTTCAATGGAATCCGGATGAGTGCTTGTCAGGGTTGTTCTAAAAGAAATCCCTGCCTCAGGAGGCAGGGATTTGTGAACTATAGAACTTCAGTGCCCATCTAAAACCTGAAAACTATGAAATAAACAGACAAAAAAAACCCTGAAAGTTTGTCTAAATTCCAACTGTTATATCCAACATTTATTAATGAAAAGCAAATAGATACAATCTTTACTCCAAACATAGATGATTTACTTGTCTGTTTAAATTTTTTTACACTTTTTTCTTTCCAATTTAATTTTTGAGGAAATTTCTTCCCATTTAACTTCACCTCCTTGGTAACTCTTCCCCTACACATTCACAAATGCAAATGATGGAAAAGAGTATCATTTCGCTAAATATAACTAAGTTATGGGCACTATATATTCTCACAGCCTTACTATTTTAGAGTTTAGAAGCCAGGCTGAGTTGCTGAAGGTATACAGTGTACGGAGGAACCTGAGGTCACGTTATGTACTTGGTGCTGACGGGTAGCGTTTTTACCAGCCAGTTAGTTTCCTATAGCCCATTGATAATCATGTTCAATCTGACTTCATGAATAATTGGATCCCTCCTGTTTTCCCTGAAAACCATAAATTATAGTTATTTGGTATTACGTATAATCATTTCCATAGAAGGCGAGTTTTAAAACGTACACCACACATTTCATACGTGTTATTTCATAATGCTTAAATTTTTGAGAGGCAGGTATTACACTGGACAAATGAGAGAATTATTCCAAGACCAAATTTTCAGCCCTGACCTCTAATTTGTATTCATATCGAATAGCAAGAGGTGAAATTCCACAGAGTAGAATTAAAGTGTGGCTTGCTCCTAAACTAAAAACATATCAAAATCAATCTCCTTCCCACATTTCTTAGCCTAACCCATTCGAAGAGATTAGGGTTGTAGGCAATATTGATTGCTGGGATTTTCCCCTTGAACAGTTTCAATAATGTCTCTTTGTCTTACTTTTGCTGGACATTCTTTTAGCAAAATAACCAGGAAGTAAGCAGTCCTCAGGCCAGTTTCATGTGAAACTCTTCTTTGCAGAAGTGGGCTTCAGCTGGGAGCTCCAGGGTCCCAGGAGAATGGCTCTGCCTCTCTGTATCTGACAAATAAGGCCAAAATGATAGATCTCTCGGCTTAAGGACATCTTACATATTTATGGACTGACATCTTTCTCCATCAAGATTCATGATCTGGATTTTCAGCTGCCAAGAGGGACCTCCGCCATTGTTCTAGCAAGTGGTACATTAATATGACCTTTTCATTGTTCAAATTCAGAGAATAAAAGCCAGTGGCATGCAGATATATAGTTGGAAGAAACAACAACAAAATCTTCCTCCTTCCAATTTCAAATACAGCATGTCAGAGGACCTATTTCATTTAAAACAAACTTGAGCGCAATTCTGGAAGGGTTTTATAAACAGCGCTTTCATTTATAATCCAATGTTTCCTGAAGCCCGGATTTAAGATTAGTATTCTTTTAATCATTTAGCAAACTCTTTCAAAAAGGGCCGTCTGCCCTGCTAAAATTTCAAATTTTAAAACGATATTTCCACATTAGTTTGAGGACTTGAAAACAAAATCCGGAGGTGAAATTGAAAATGTTGATATATACAAATTCTGTGATAAACCCTAATTGTCCTATTAGGTACGCCACAGGATAGTACACATTGTGTGTATAGCAAGCCATATCTGTTGTATTAAAGTTAACAGGATGATCTCAGGACTTGTATCATGAGATGACTAACTACTTTTACGGCAAATTATAGCCTACACACAACTGTTGAGTTGCTGAGGCTGGGAGACTTACCTGGTTTTCTAACTGATATTAGTAATTCATGAAAATTGATTACCTGAAGAGCTGTCAGATCTTTACTATTTGATGGCAGAGATGATAAAAGCAACTGTTTGTTGTCAGAGTGATGTTTTTTTTTCTTTAAGACAAATTTACTAAAACTACTGGATAAAGTGGCATGTTTTGAGAGAAAAAAACTGCTGGAAATCATGCTGATTAAAACAGGAGTTTGCAATTTTCTGTGTATTTTACGTCTCTTGGAGGGGAATTCGTTATAATAACAGAGTACTAGGCGACTGTATTTGTGTGAAACAGTGACCTCTTTGGAAATGCTAGATGTGTAACAAAATGAATGTACACTGCCCTTACAGAGATAAAAATATTGATCTTAGGAGCTCCGCAGCCTAAAGACTACAGGTTATTGGAAAATAATGAAATCTTGTCTTCCTGTTTCAGCATCTTAACACTCCTGATCATCACTAGAGTACTAAATTATCCAATCAGCACATCTTTAATAACAGACTTAGTTCTAAAAAGAAACAATCAAAAATTTCCGATTTTATTTTTTGCTTGTTTTTTTCCCCAAGAGGTTGAAATTAAGTGACTTCTTCCCCCAATGCTTGTAACATATTCTTGGATCAGCACTGTTAAGTAAATATGATACCAGAGGTTAAGAAATAGTTTAGTAAATCAAAGCCATCTGGATATTGGGATTTAAAATGTTCTTCATTATAAATTAAGATGACACTGTCTTGGTTACTAAAACAATTCCCACTTTCCCACTAGTTTCCCAGACCCATCTTCGTGTACTGCATTCCCTATTCTGAGCTGACTCCTCTTGGCATAATTTCATTGGACTAAAAACCTCAGCAGGACTGAGCTATTTGCTCTTTACAAGAACTTCTCTTTAAATATAAAGGCTGTAAAGGCATTGTTAGGTAAAAAATAAATGGATAGAGTACAAACCTGTGAAACGTTCCATAATTTTTACAAAACTAGAGCTAGGTAGAAGGAGTACATTCTAGAGTTATATAGCACTGTGGGATGATTGTAGTTCATGAGAGTTTATTATATAATTTCAAATATAGAAAAGAGAAGAATCGGAATACTTCCCAACACAAAGAAATGATAAATGTTTGAGGTCATGGATATGCTAATTACCCGGATATGATCACTACACTTTGTATGTATCAAAATATCCCTATGTATTCTGTAAATATAATGTAGTAATTATACATACGTATGTATAATGATTTATACATACGTATGTATAAATGTATGTATATATAAATACACGTGTATAAATATGTATATATAAATATGTATACTTAATTATACATATAATTATACATATGTATGTATAAATGTATGTGTTTTTAAAAATATATACAAATATGTATAATTATTATATTCATGGAGTATGTAAGGGTATTAACGTATAATTATTATGTGTCTATTTAAATATTTTAATTTAAAATTAAAAAAATTTTTTTAAGTAAACAGAAAAAGTTATACCATAATCTGACTATACATAATAAATTATAGGAAAACTGATGTGGCTCTATTAATATCAAAGAATTAAAGAAAAGGAATATTACAATGAAAAGGAAGACTTTAAGTGATAGATGAGTTCATTAATCAAGAAGACATCACAATCCTGAATGCATTGGAAGCCCATCGCCACAAACACAAGAACACATTGAAAAGTAAAATCACCATAGGGAGAAGAAAAAAAAACAAGTATAGGTAATTATTTCAATACTCCACCCTCAGTAACTGATGGACTAGGAGACAAAAGTCAGACTAATAGGAAACAGCACTATGAACAAATATAAGTTAATGGGTATTTCCTCACCCAACAACTGCAGAATGCATCTTTTAAGCATACAGAGGACATTCACCAAAGCAAGTCTTGCTAAATTTGAAGTTACACATAGTCTGCTGTCTGACTACTACAGACCTATATTAGAAATCAATACAAATGATATCTTTAGAATACTCAAACATTTTGAAATCAAACCATATGTGTTAAAATTATCCATAGGACAAGAAAATAATCACAGAAGAAATTAGAAAATATTTCAAACTGAATGATAAAGAAAATGTAACATAATGTTCTGGTTTGATGTTAAAACAGTGTTTAGAGGAAAATGTATAGCTTTAAACGCTGGTTTTAGAAAAGAATAATGGTCTAATCTTCATGATCTAAGCTTCCCCTTTAAAAGTATATAAAAAGAATATCAAATTAAACCTAAAATAAATAGAAGGAAGAAAATAATAAAGATATAAATGGAAATCAATGAAATGAAAAACAAACAGTGGAAATAAATCAATAAAACAAAAATTGGTTTTTTGAAAATGTCAATAAAATGATAACACTCTGTCTAGATTGATCAAGAGAAAAGAGATAAGGCACACATTATCAAACATCAGGAACAAAAGACAGAACATCACTACAGATCCTACAGATATTAAAAGAATAATAGAGAAATACTATGCACACCTTTCAGTCAATAACTGTGAAAATTTAGATAGAATCAACAAACCCTTGAAAGATACAAATTAGCAAGTCATAAAAAATTAGAAAATCTGCACGGCTCTATATCAATTTTAAAAAATGAATTTGTAATTAAAAATTCTCCCACACACACACAAAAAAACCTCTAGGTCTAGATACCTTTACTGGTGAATTTTAGACATGGTTATTTGTGGTGGTGGGGAGTTGGAAGCAATCTGGAATCCCAGCACTGGGAAAATGGATAGTTTACATGGCAGGTCATGGAATGTTTATTGCAGTTAGAAGCTGACATAGATATCCCTTTAGCTATGTGACTGGTTCTTAATATTGGTACTCAGTGAAGAAAGTAAGAAACAAAATGAGATATATTTATGTAAGATCAAAATGCATACATATAAAACAAGAATACACATTTTGTAGGAACACACACAAAATGCATTAAAAAGTTTTTAGAATTGTTCCCTGTGGCAGGGAGGGGAATAATGATGGTGATTAGGATAAAAGAAAACAGAACAGAAGAAGAAAAAGGAAAAAGCAGTTTGCATGAAGATATTCTGTACACAAATATGTACACAAAATTGAGACACAACAAACATTTATAGTCATGCAGGAGTAATCAATTATGCTATATCCATTAGAGAGATTGTTAAGATTACATAGAAACTTTGTAAATACTTGTTACATATGATGTTAGATTTAAAAAAATAGACAAATTATGTTACAAAATAAATATGACTTTTTTTAAGGAAGGAAAGTGCCTGTATATATGGTCTCATATATATTTATATGTAGGCTCTCTCTCTCTCTCTCTCTACACATATAGATAGATAGATACATGAGAAATATATATGTACATATATTTATATATATATAAATATATATAAATAGAAAAACATATATAGAAATATATATGTGTGTGTGTATACACACACACACACACACACATATATATATATATGAATATATATATATATGTGAGAAAAAAGATCTGGGCCAGGCACAGTAGCTCATGCCTATAATCCCGGCACTTTCAGAGGTCGAGGAAGGAGAATTGCTTGAGCTCAGGAGCTCAAGACCAGCTTGGGCAACATGATGAAACCCCATCTCTACAAAAAATACAAAATTAGCCAGGCATGGTGGTGCACACCTATAGTCCCAGCTACTCAGGAGGCTAAGGAGGAAAGATCACCTGAGCCTGGGAGGTTGAGGCTGCAGTGAGCCATGATCATGCTACTGCACTCCAGCCTGGGCAACAGAGTGACAACCTGTCTCAAAAAAAAAAAAAAAAAAAAAAATCAGAAGAGAAAATTAAAATGCTACAAATGGTCGTATTAAAATGGTGAGATTACTAATAATTGTTTCCCTTTTTCTATTTACTCTATTTTTATGTTTTTATAATATTGATATCCATGCCCTCTGTTTCATGATTTCTTTGTCATCCATATCCTGCTTCTTTTTCTTTCAAACAGTATATTAATCATTTACAAACAAATACAGGAAAAGAACAAGTTTTTAACCTGAGCTTAAAGTGAATCTAGGCAATTCACAGCTCTCCAAACAGACTGCAACGTTGGTAAATTCATCGGTTATGAGCAGATTCAATCCTAGTTTCCGGTTTGTAGCATGACATAATTCTGAATTCGGGATCTCCGTAGTGAAGGATGCCTTAGTTCTCTTGCTTAATGCGGGGGAAGATCTTTGACGCACTTCGGAATTGTGCTTATAGGAACCTTAAGGTTAGAACTTGAAATAATTATACTGAAAAATTGAGTCTGCCCACAGTTACTGCGGTCACACACATAGAACTCCTCCTGTGTTCTCAAGGCTAGGTCCGTGTGGGGAGGAAGTGAGGAGTAGTTTGTTTTATTCCTTTTATCTTTCTCTTTTAAATTTTTATTGTGGTTGTCTCCTTATTTTCACATGGATGATGTTAGCATAGAAACTTATTTTGAGAAATTGTGCTATAGCATCTTTGTTTTCATTCTTCACTGTTGATAATTCTATAAAGTGAAAAAGAACCATTTCAGTGGGAAAAGATTAGTCTAATATTAAAGGGAAAGTGATCAGGGATGACTTCAGAATACTCAGATATTCCAATTTTGTTTAGACCCACAGCCAGGTCTATTCTGTCGCTCTCTAGTTTAAATTCCAATGGTTATTTGCAGAGATGTATAAAGTATGCATTATGAATGAAGACAAAACTGTGGAATTTAATTTGCCAAGGGATCCTTTCACAGAAGCTATACATAGCTCCAGATATCAACTTTAGCCCAGCAGGGAATCCCCAGAGAGAAGAAATAAATCTCAAATATTGTCTGCAGATGTGCAATAATCAGAAACCACCCATATAATAAAGAAGCGCTCAGATTTTTTCTTTATCCTCCT
Source organism: Aotus nancymaae (assembly GCF_030222135.1). Taxonomy (NCBI): domain Eukaryota; kingdom Metazoa; phylum Chordata; class Mammalia; order Primates; family Aotidae; genus Aotus; species Aotus nancymaae. Next base: position 5,703,043 of record NW_026988421.1, read on the forward strand.
AATTTTTTCTTCCTATGTCTCTTTCTATTCTACTCTCACTTTTTCCTCTCTCTTAAGACACATAATGAAAGGATGTCTCTGGGTCTTATCAGACATCTGTGGTTTTCCTTTCCCTCCATGACTGTCAGAAAAAAGAAAGTGGATAGTAGTTACCTGTAAAGTATCCTGTATTTCACCTTTATTATCTGTATGCTGTGCTATCCTGGATCTAACCCCTTGACAGTAATAAAGAGAAAATCTTTTTAAGGAATTGATCTACATTGCTGCCTATTCTTCACGAGAGGATGTGATTCTTTCATTTATTACAGAATAAACGTCCTTATGCCAAAGTGTGTGATGCAATATGCTAAAAGCATATTCTGAGCTATTTATCAGAATTAATGGCAGTGAGGCACATGGAGGAGCTTTGAGTGTCCTGCAAGGATAGTGGACAGGGAAGGGCTTAGGTCGATTTAGCTCCTGGCCACTCAAAGAACCTTAATGGCATGTTGCATTTAAGCAGATCACTCAGTGAGGAGATCAAAGAAACGGCTGCCATTTCATTCTCATTCATAGAGTGTTTTTAATGAGGGGAACTATGTTGAGGGACGAGGACAATGGAAAGAGTTTGAGCTTTGAAGTTAGACAGACTTGGGATTGAATTCAACCCAATTATCTACCATTATCTACTAGGGTGTGTCCTTGGGAAAAAAAACTGAGTCTGTCTGTCTCAGTTTGCTCACCTCCTCTAAAGTGTTGGGGGAGCAGCGGTGGCGGGGAGGATGGAGGTGGCAGAGACAATAACACCTACCATGAAGGATTGTTCTGAAAAGTTAAATAGAGACTCTAGGACAAAGCAGGCACAAAGCTGGCATTTAATAATTAAATACTAGAATTTTTTTAAACTATGTTTTATAGCCCATGTAAACAATATTGATAATAATGGTTTTGAGCAGTAATTCTCAAAGTGTGTTCTGAGGGAACCCTGGAAGTTCTAATAACTTTATAACAGTACAAAGATGTTATTTGTCTTTTTCAAAGTCATTCTTTACAAAGGTATAGCAAAATTTTCAAAGGCTACACGATCTGGGATATTATAATAGACTGAATGCAGAAGCAAAGAAGAGAATCAAGCTATCTTGGAATAAACCAAGCATTAAAAAGATTCACATACATGTAAAACAAGGCTACTCTATTTACTATGATATTTTAGAAAATACAGTTATTCTAGCCTGGGCAACATGGAGAAACCCCATTTCTACAAAACATACAAAAATTAGTCAGACATGGTGGCACATGTCTGCCATCCCCGCTACTTGGGAGGCTGAGGTAGGAAGGTTACCTGAGCTGAGGGAGGTCGAGGCTGCAGTGAGCCATGATCTTGCCCCTGCACTCCAGCCTAGGAGACAGAGTGAGACCTTGTCTCAAAAAATAAGGAGGGAGGGAAGGAAGGAAGGAAAGAAGGAAGGAAGGAAGGAGGGAGGGAGGGAGGGAGGGAGGGAGGGAGGAAAAAGGAAGAAAGAAAGAAAGAAGGGAAGGAGGGATGAATGGAGGGAGGAAGGAAAGAAGGAAGGAAAAGAAAATAGAATTATTTTTCATAAATTGTTATGTATACTACAAAGTAGTGAGTGTTCTTAAATGTATGATGTATATATTTGTGTACTGGTTTAATGTAAAAAGTATTACAGTGGTCATAATTAAACTTTAGAAAAACCCAAGTTTAAAGCATAGCCTCAGAGTAGTGTGCACAGGTGAGGGGCTACAGTTCCAATAATGATGGAGTGCCTTACACTGATTAGGTAATGTGTATCAGACTAATTCTCCCTCAAGAAGAAACGACAGGCCAGGAGCAGTGGCTCACAATTGTAATCCCAGAACTTTAGGAGACTGAGGTGGGCAGATCACTTGAGCCCAGGAATTCAAGATCAGCCTGAGCAACATGGTGAAACCCTGTCTCTACAAAAAAATACAAAAATTAGCTGGGCATGGTGGCATGCACCTGTACTCCCAGTTACTCGGGAGGCTGAGGTGGAAGGATCACTTGAGCCTATGAGGTGGAGGCTGCAGTGAGCTATGAACATGCCACTGCACTCCAGCCTTGGCAACAGAGCAAGAATTTGTCTCAATTTTTTAAAAAATGAAATGAAATGATAAAGTTTGGATACAGTCATTTTTAAAAGGTTTAAAGGTCTGGAGAACAGTAAAAGAACAGGCAGATTTCACATTTACATGGATTTTCCCTTGCAGGTGCTCCTAAGTCTACTTGGCTCAGAGGAACTAGACTCAAAGCAGAAAGTTTCAGGGTTCTTGGACTGAGAAGCAAGAAAACAGAGTTTGGGACAACTAAGAGTGTAAAAATTGAGGAATAAATCTTTAAAAGAAGAGCACCACAGAGAAGGAAACCCCAAGATCTATACATAAATGTACCCCAACTCCTTAGCTAACCCCAAAACAGTACATATGCAAGCAAGACCCCAAGGATTCCAGCAGGAAAACAATATCATCCAGAAGTCTGAAAGAGCTGAGTAAAGTGTCAGCATACTCTGAACATGGCTACTCTTCACCATAGGGGAGACAGAATTCAGAGTTCACATGTTACCAAGTTACATGGATTTGGTAAATACCTTGGGTAATCCACTGAAACCTCAGAAAGGCCATGACTTAGGAGTAAAAACTGCTTCAAGAGGGATTCAATTTAAGATTAAGGAAATACTGAAATATAACTGCCATAAGAAAGTACAAAATCAAATATCCATAAGTTCAAGGTGATCTGTCAGTAATTTAACTGCCTGCTGCAAGAAAATACATTAGTCTTCAAAAAAAAATGAAAGAATCCATATTCTATATACTATATCAACATATTTACAGTATTAGTATGCAATCAAAATTAACTTGACAAGTAAAGAAATAGGATGGTCAAGAGAGCAATCAATCAATAGAAACAGATCCTCAAATAATTTAGATATTAGAATTAGCAAGTAAGGATTCTAAAATAATTATGAGAAATGTATTAAATGGCCTACAAGAAAAGATTAATAAAATGAGTGAAGATACAGAGAATTTCAGAAGAGACATAGAAACCATTAAAAAGAATCAAATGAAAGTTCTAGATCTGGAAAATTATAATAGCTGTAATTCAAAAGTCATGGAATGGGATAACAACTGATTGGATATAACAGAAGAAAGAATTAATCTGCAAAGGATGGAATTGTGTTGGTTCAAATTCTGTCTCTACCTCTTATCAACTGTGAAAATATGGGTACATTACCTTATCTTTCTATACTTTAGTTTTCTTATCTAAGAAATGAGAATAATAATGTTAACTTTTTAAGGTTATTCTGATAATCAAATGAGTTAATTAGTATAAAGAGTTTAGTACAATATCTGGCATATAATGAGTACTCAGCAAATATAATCTATTGTTATCTAACACTATTATGTAATTGTTAGTCATTACTATTAGACAAGAGAAATAAATAAAATTTATAAATGCTAGAAAGGGGGAGGCAAAAATAATTATTTTCAGATATGATTGTGGCTCACATCAACTAAAAAATAATAGAAAGAATAATACAGCTTAAATTAAGGTTTCTAATTTAAAATAAATATATAGATGACTTATATAGTCAGTAACCTGTTAAAAATACAATTTATAGAAATATAATGGGAAATCCACTATAGTAGCAAAAATACAATATGCCTAAGAGTAAAGTAGATGAAGAATGCATAAGATTCACATAAATAAAATTGTAAAACTCCACTGAAGAGCATAAAAATAATTTTTAAAATAGAGAAACATATTTTATCTCGGGGGAAATATTAAATATTTCATTCTAAATCAAACTAGAATTCAATAGTCTCAGTCAGATGTCAACAGAACACTTTTTGGAATTTGACAGAATAATTCTAGAGCTTATCTGTAAGAACTGACTTCTAGAATAGTAAAAAAAGTTCTGAAATAGAAAAATAATGGTGAAGCACTTGCCCTGGCAAACAGCCTGTCCTGGTAAGAGCAACAAGCAGATGAGTGAAATGGAATAGAATGTGTACATGCAAACCTGAGCTTAGAAAAGAAAATAGTATTGAAGGATGATGCCTAAAATCAATGGGAGAAGATAAATCACTCATCAATGGATGACATGGGAAAATTTGCTAGCTGTTTGTATCTCTACCTCAATCCTTACACCATAATAAATTGCAGGTTCGATGTAAAATTGTAACTATAACTGTAGAACTGTTAGTATAAAACCGTGGGGAATAATTTCATGATCGTAGAATAGAGCCCTTCTCAATATAAATACCAAGACCAAAAAACTATTAAGAGATAAGGTTGAAATTTTTATTATATAAAAACATTTAAGATTATTCACAACAAAGACACTATAAATAAGATCAAAGACAAAGTATAAACTGGAAAAATGGCAAGCTATATGACAAAGTGTTAATATTGTTAATTTACAAATATGACAATTTCAAACAAGGAATATCAAACAGAAAAATGGGCAAAAGGCTGGACTAGGTTGGTTACAAAAGCAGAAATGGCTTTTAAACATAAAAATTCAGCTCACAAGTGCTTAAAGAAATGATAATTAATACTACTGTAAATATTATTTTCCTATATCAAATTGGCAAAGATTTAAAAGGGTGATAAAACAGCATAGGCAAGAGTGTGGATTAACAGGCACTTTCATCTTCAGTTAATGGGAGTATAAATTGCTAAAACCTTGTTGCAGAGGAATTTGGTGGTAACTATCAAGCTGTAAGAATAGCAACGATTACTCTTGTCTTTTATTGACTTTAATGGGCATTACCTCTAGTGTTTTATCATAAAGCAGAATATTGGTATTGTTTTGTGTGATGTAATGAACACACACACCATACAAACACATAAAATTTTATCTAGAAAGTATCCATTTATTTCTATTTTACTATGGGGCTTTTAGAAATAAGGGACAGATATTGAAATTTATTAAATGAGTTTAGAATCTAGTGAGAGTATGTGATAAAATACATGAGTAGAGTTTTCTATATTAAACCCTCTTTACTCATCTTTACTAAGAACTTGCTTTGGCCATTATTTCTTTAATATTCCACATTAAATAGGACATATATAAGATATAAATATATTAAATATCCATACGAATGTTCTATATTTTAATAGGAGATTCTAATTTTTACGTGAGTATTGAGCTCAGCCTACTCGTGTGTCAGTGGGCTGGTTAGTTTTTTATGCTCTCTTTACAAGTTCTGGCTTTCTAACAAGATTTTAGAAATTTTCGTTATTTCTCTGCTCTGGAAGAGCTAATGAAGCACAGGAACTATGTGTCCTTGAAGGCTTGGGTGATTTGTCCCTGAAGCTCTTTGGGTTTTAGAACTTTGCAGTTTAAGATTTCTGTAACAACTTCCTCACCGCTTTCCTTGGCTATGAGCCTATTTAGATTTTCTAATTATCTTTCAGTTGGTTATAGTCTTACGTATTTTTCTTGAAAGTCATTTATTTCATTTTTATATTCAAGTTGATTAGCAGAAAATTAAACAAAATACTACCTTAGGATCCTTCCCATTTATCAATATCTACACTTAGTTTCCCTGTGTGAATCCTAGTTTCGTGTATTTGGGCTTTCTTTTTCAGTTCTTGACTAATCTAACTGGTGATTAATATATGACATCAACTTTTCCCACAAAGAACTACATCCTGTGTTTATTAATTACATCATTTTGTAATTATTAATTTCTAACTTATCTGTCTTCCTTTTTCACTTCTTTGTTTCTAAACTTTGTGAATTACTTTTTGAGCACAGTTTTAGTGTCACAGCAAAATTGAGCAGAAAATACAGTTTCTTTTCATTACTTGAATTGGTGCTGGAATCATGTGTTCCTCCCTTTTATATTTAATAAAGTGCTTAATGGAAAACGTCCTTGAAGTCCAACTTTTGCTGTATCTCAAAGGTTTTGAAGTCATATTTTTGTTGTAGCTATTTCTAGATATGTTATCTAGAGTTACAAGTTTTATTTACTTTTTTGTTCAAAAAAATACATCACCCAGGAAGGTTTTGGTTTGGTTTGCAGGGTTTTGAGGATTTGTTTCTTTTCTATTTTTGCGATTAGCTCCAAGACCAAGTGTTTGTCAGAGGCTGTCATAGTTTTTTCTTCTTTAGAGAACACAATAAGTTTTTATTGTGGTTTAATTGTAAAAATGTGCGCATGTACCATCACCACTGGCACTGTTAAAGGTGTACTGTGTGTAGTTAATATCAAAGATCTATCCTGTTAATTATATTATTCAGATTTCCTCATACTGGTTTCTGTTTTCTATTTGGTCACGAAAGAGCAATTTAAAGTATTTCATTACAATTTTATTTCTATTTGTTTTGTCCTGAATTTCTAGAGAATTTGCTGTATATATTTCAATGATATTTATTATTTAGTTAATAAAGATTATGACAACTTTATCTTAACTACACAACCCTTTGTGTCAGAAAAAAAACCCTTACCTTGCAAGTGATAAAAAACTCAAGCTTTTTGAGAGCGAGCCAACATGGCTGACTAGACACAGCCAGGAAGAGCCTCTCTCACTGAAAGAGACCAGACCAGCAAGTAAAACAGCACACTCTGGACAGATCTTCAGAAAGAAAGCATTGAGCATGGACAGAGAGAGGACACACACCCTGGGCTAAAAGGGGGAGAAAGCTAGGAACCCTACACAGGGTGACCAAGCACCAAGACTCATTCCTGGATCTGAGCAGCTCCTAAGAAATGGATGAATGAATACGTGTGGAGTGGCTGACTCTTTCCATGGACCTCCGGGATCCTCGCTGTGGGAGGCCCCCATCACCCCCACAGACATCTGCCTGGAGTGTTGACAGAGACAGAACTCTGGAGAGTTGGCAGAGAGAGAACTCCAGCCTGCACAGAGTCCAGAGGTGCATGAATGACTGCAGTGGAGCACAGCTATGGGTGCCCATTCCCTGAGGCCAATACTCCTCTAGGCAGCTCTAGCCTTTGTTGGCTGCCAGACCTGGACAGAGCAAGGCTGTCTTGCCCAGGGGAAAGAAAAACAGTCTGATCTGGGCAACCCTCTGTCTGCCAACCTCTTCCAGGGTTCCTGCCTGGTTGCACCTACTTGCAGTACAGCCTCAGCTTGCCAGCAGCCACTGTCATAGCTCTTTTGCCAGCAGATTCCACGTAACCATTGGGATGCTTTTGCAGACAGACTCCTGCCAGTGTGCCCCTGCTCACAGCCCTCCCCCACCACTGTGCACTCACTTGCAACCTTCCCTTTCAGCCTCTTGCCTCATTGGCACATATGTGCATGGACCCCCCCACTATTCCAATCAGCACACACATCCATGGGGGCCTGCTGGTGTCCTGCTGGAGTGCTTTTTCCAACAGGCCCCATCTGAGTGTTGTTGCCAGTGGACTTGGAACACCTGAGCCCCTCCAGCACAGCAGGTGCTTAACCTAAAGGGGCCAGAGAACAAAGCTGTAGGCATAGTCCCAGCACCCCAAGGTCGGAGCACATAGACCAGGAATGCTGAGTTGAGTCTTGGCCCCCTGAAAGCATCCAGAAACAAAGCCAAGCGACTAAACCCAACTTATACCACAGCAAAACCTTCAAGGGCATCAGAGAATATAAAAGCAAAAAACCCCAACCAAAAGATAGCAACTTCAAATATTAAAGGAACATCAGCCTATGCCAATGAGAAAGAACAGTGGAAGAATTCTGGCAACTCTAAAAGCCAGAGTGTCTTCTTACCTCCAAGTGACTGCACTAGCTCCCCATCAATGGTTTTTAACCAGACTGAAATGGCTGAAATGGCAGACATAGAATTAAAAATCTAGATGGCAAGGAAACCCATCAACATGTAGGAGAAGGTCTAACCCCATTCCAAGGAACACAGTAAAATGAACAATCCAAGATTTGAAAGATGACATAGCCATTTTAAGAAAGAACCACACTAAATTTCTGAAAATGAAAAATTAACTGCAGGAATTTCAGAATGCAATTGGAAGCATTAATCACAGAAAAGACCAAGCTGTGGAAAGAATCTCAGAGCTTAAAATCTGCTCCTTAGAATCAATGCAGGCAGACAAAAATAAAGAAAAAGAATTTTTAAAAATGAACAAAAATTCCAAGAAATATGAGATTATGTAAAGAGAATAAATCTATGAATCGTTGTTGTTCCTGAAAGAGACACAGAGAGAACAAGCAACCTGGAAAACATATTTGAGGATATTGTCCATGAAAATTACCCCAACCTCACAAGAGAGGTTGACATGCAAATTCAGGAAATTCAGAGAACCCTTGTGAGATACTGTACCAGACAAACATCTCCAAGACACCTAGCCATCAGATTCTCCAAAGTAAATGCAAAAGAAAAAAAAAGTCTTAAAGGAAGCTAGAGAGAAGGGAACAAGTCATATACAAAGGGAACCCTATCAGGCTAACAGCAAACCTTTAGCAGAAACCTTACAAATCAGAAGAGATTGAGGGCCTATATTCAGCATCCTTAAAGCAAAGAAATTCCAACCGAGAATGTCAAATGCAATCAAACTAAGCTTCGTAAGTGAAAGAGAAATGAAATCCTTTTTAGACAAGTAAATGCTAAGAGAATTTGTTACCACCAGACTTACCTTACAAGAGGTATTTAGGAAGTGTTAAATATGGAAATGAATGACCAGTACCTGCCACCACAAAAATACACTTAAGAACCATAGCCTGCTGACACTATAAAGCACTATATAATCAAGTCTACATAACAACCAGCTAACAACAGGATGACAGGATCAAATCCTCACATATAAATATTAATCTTAAATGTAAGTGGGCTAAATGTCACACTTAAAAGACACAGAGTGACAAGTTGGATAAAGAAGCAAGACCTAATTGTATGCTGTCTTCAAGAGACCCATCTCACATTCAATGACACCTATAGTCTCAAAGTAAAGGTATTAAAAAAAGATCTATCAAACAAACAGAAAATAAAACAGAGCAGGTGTGACTTTCTTATTTCAGATGAAACAGACTTCAAACCAACAATGATCAAAAAGGGTATTACATAATAACAACTTAAACAAGAAGACTTAGCTATCCTAAATATATATGCCTCCAACACTGGAACACCCAGATTCATTTTTAAAAGTTCTAGGCCAGTTACAGTGGCAAAACACCTGAAATCCTAGCACTTTATGAGGCCAAGGTGGGCAAATCACCTGAGGTCAAGGGTTCGAGACCAGCCTTGCCAACATGGTGAAACCCTGTCTCTACTAAAAATACAAAAAAATTATCCAGGTGTAGTAGTGTGCACCTGTAAACCCAGCTACTCAGGAGGCTGAAACAGGAGAATTGCTTAAACCCAGGAGGCAGAGGTTGCAGTGAGCTGAGATCACACCATTGCACTCCAGCCTGGGTGACAAGAGGTAGACTCTGTCTCAAAAAAAAAAAAAAAAGAAAAGATTCTTAGAGACCTGTGAAGAGAGTTAGATAACCACACAGTAACAGTAGGAGGCTTCAACACCCCACTGACACTGTTAGACAAATCATTGAGGCAGAAAACTAACAAAGATATTCGAGACCTAAACCTGACACTTGACCAAATAGACCTGACCAACATCTATAGAATACTCCATTCAACAACAACACAATATTTGTTCTTTCTACTACACATAGAACATACTCTAAGATCAGCAACATGCTCAGCCATAAAGCAATTCTAAACAAATTTTTTAAAAATGAAATTATACCAGCCATACTCTCAGACCACAGCACAATAAAAACAGAAATCAATACCAAGAAGACCTCTCAAACCCATACAATTACATGGAAATTCAACAGCCTACTCCTGAATGACTTTTGGATAAAGAATGAAATTAAGGAAGAAATTTTAAAAAAAATCTTTGAAACTAATGAAAACAAAGACACAACATAATAGAATGTCTGAGACACCACTAAAGTAGTGTTAAGAGGAAAGCTTATAGTGCTAAATGCATACAATCAAGACATTAGAAAGATCTCAAATTAATGACCTAACATTACACCTAGAGGAATTAGAAAAACAAGATCAAAGCAACCCTAAAGCTAGTAGAAAAAAAAAAAACCCAAATCAGAGCTGAACTGAACAAAATTGAGTCATGAAAATTTATACAAAAGTTCAAAGAACCCAAAAGTTGGTTTTCTGAAAGAATAATAAGACTGATCAACCACTAGCTAAATTAAAAAAGAAAAAAGAAAGAAGATCCAAATAAACACAATTAGAAATGACAAGGTGACATCATCTCACCAATCCCACAGAAATACAAAAAACCCTCAGAAACTATTATGAACATCTCTTATGCAGTAAACTAGAAAACCTAGAAGAAATGGATAAATCTCTTGAAACATACAACCTCCCAAAACTGAACCAGGAAGAAACTGAAGTCCTGAATGTCTGAAACAATATCAAGTTCCAAAATTGAGTTGGTAATTTTAAAAACCTCCCAACCAAAAACCAAAAAAAGCCCTGGAACAGGTGTATTCACAGCCAAATTCTACCAGATGTATAAAGAAGAGCTAGTACCAATTTTACTGAAATTATTCTAAAAAATTGAGGAGGAGGGACTCCTCCCTAACTCATTCTAAGAGCCCAGCATTATTCTGATATCAAAACCTGGCAGAGTTTTTGAAATGAAAAAGAAAAATTCAGGCCAATATCCCTGATGAACATAGACACAAAAATCATCAACAAAATACCAGAAAATCAAATCCAGCAGCACATCAAAAGGCTAATCCACCACAATCCAGTAGGCTTTATTCCTGGGACGCAAGATTGGCTTACCATATGCAAATGAATACATGTGATTCATCACATAAACAGAACAAAAACAAAAACTACATGATCATTTCAATAGATGCAGAAAAGGTTTTTGACAAAACTCAACATCTCTTTATGATTTCAAAAAAAAAAAGCCCTCAACAGACTAAGCAGCAGAGGAACATACCTCAAAATAATAAGAGCCATCTATGACAAACCCACAGCCAACATCATACTGAAAGGGCAAGTCCTGGAAGCATTCCTCCTGCAAACTGGAAGAAGATAAGAATGCTCATTCTCACTACTCTTATTCAACATTGCACTAGAAGTCCTAGACAGAACAATCAGTCAAGAAAAAGACATAAAAGGTATCCAAATAGGAAGAGAGGAAGTCAAACTCTCTCTTCACAGGCAATATGATTCTATACCTAGGAAACCCTATAGTCTCTGCCCAAAAGCTCCTAGAACTGATAAGTAACTTTGGTAAAGTTTTAGGATACAAAATCAAGGTACAAAATCAGTAGCATTTCTATACACCAATAACCTTCAAGTTGACAGACAAATCAAGAAATCAATCCCATTCACAATAGCCACAAAAAGAATAAAATACCTAGGAATACAGCTAACCAATGAGGTGAAACATATCTACAATGAGAATTCTGAAACACTGCTGAAAGAAATAAGAGAAAACACAAATTGAAAAACATTCCATGCTAATAGATAGGAAGAATCAATATTATTAAAATGGCCATAGCAATTTATAGATTTAATGCTGTGCCTATCAAACTACCAATGCCATTTATCACAGAATTCAAAAACAACTATTCTAAAGTGTATATAAAATGAAAAAAGGCTGAATAGCCAAGGAAATCCTAAGCAAAAAGAACAAAGCTGGAGGTATCACATTACCTGACTTCAAACTATACTACAAGGCTACAGTAACCAAAACAACATGGTATTGGTACAAACACAGTCACATAGACCAATGGAACAGAATAGAGAACCCAAAATAACACCATACACCTACAACCATCCGATCTTTGACAAAGTCAACCATAACCAGCAATAAGGAAAGGACTCCCTTTTCAATAAATGGTACTGGGATAATTGACTGGTCATATGCAGAAGATTGAAATGGGACCAACTTATTCAAAATCAGCTCAAGATGAATAAAAGACTTTAAGAACTAAAAGTATAAAAATCCTAGAAGAAAACCTAGGCCATACCATTCTGGACATAGACCTTGGAAAAGATTTCATAATGAAGTCTCCAAAAGCAAATGCCACAAAAACAAAAATAGACAAGTGGGACCTAGTTAAGCTAGAGAGCTTCAGCACAGGAAAAAGAAAACTATTGACAGAGTAAACAGGCACTACCGAATGGAAGGAAATATTTGCAAAGTATGCATTTGACAAAGGTCAAACATTCAGAATCTGTAAAGAGCTTAAACAAATTGACAAGCAAAAAACAACCCCATGAAAAAATGGGTAAAGGACATGAACAGACACTTCTCAAAAGAAGACACACAGATTGCAAACAAGCATATGAAAAAATACTCAACACCACTAATCGTTAGAGAAATGCAAATCAAAACCACAATGAGATACCATCTCACACTAGTCAGAATAGCTATTATTAAGAAGTCAGGCCAGGCATAGTGCCTCATGCCTATAATTCTGGTACTTTGGGAGGACAAGGCATGGGGATCACTTGAGCCCAGAAGTTAAAGATCAGCCTGGACAACATGGCAAATCTCTGTTCCTACAAAACATTTAAAAATTAGCCAGCATAATGGCGTGCATTCATGGTCCCAGTTACTTAGGAGACCAAGGCAGGAGGATTACTTGAACCCAAGAGGTTAACGTTGCAGTGAGCCATGTTTGCACCACTGTCTCAAAAAAACACTGTTTGAACACTGTCTCAAAAAAAAAAGACAGTTTGAACAGTCTCAAAAAATGAAAACAAGAAAAGGGAATGTTTATACACTGCTGGTGGGATGTAAATTAGTTCAGCCTCTTTGGAAAGAAGTTTGGAGATTGCTCAAAGAACTTAAAATAGATTGACCCTTCGACCCAGCAATCCCATTACTGGGTATATACCCAAAGGAATATAAATCACTCTACCAAAAAGACACACGCATGCATATGTTCATCGCAGCACTATTCATAATAGGAAAGACATGGAATCAACCTAGATGCCCATCAACAGTGGACTGGATAAAGAAAATGTGGTACATAAACACCATGAGATACTACGCAGCCATAAAAAGAGCAAAATCATGTCCTTTGCAGCAGCATGGCTGCAGCTGGAAGCCTCTATCCTAAGCAAATTAATGTAGAAACAGAAAACCAAATACTACATGTTCTCACTGATAGGTGGGAGCTACACATTGAGTACACATGGACACAAAGAGGAACAACAGACACCAGGGCCTTCTTAAGAGTGGAGGGTAGGAAGGGGTGAAAGTCAAAAAACTACCTACCAAGTAGTAGCTCACTATCAGGGTGACAAATCATTTGTACACCAAACCCCAGAAACACACGATTTGCCTGTGTAATGAATCTGTACATGTACCCCCGACCCTAAAATAAAAGATGAAAAAAGAGAACTTGTTGAAACAATAATAGCATTTACTAGTTCTTGTAACTAACAAAATAAGCTTTTGATTAGGCTTAATCCAGCAGCCCCAAATAATGTTACCAAGAACTTCATTTTTCTTCCTTTCTTCTCTGTCTTTTTGGTGTCTGTATATATTGTTTTGGGGTCCATCCAAAAGCTAAAAAGAGTTTATTTCCCCACCCCCAAGACACATGGCTAATAATGGGAGAATGATAAATTCTCAAAGGGGAATCAGGATACTATTGAGGGAAGAAGCTTCTGGAAAAACAATCAACAAATGTCCATGCACTACCTTCATAATGTAGTTGCTTTGTTCAATGCCCTTTTCCTTGGAATCTCCTTTATTTGCTAGTCATGCTAGATCTTGCTTCATTTCTTTCTTTCTTTTTTTTCATTCTGCTTGTCTTATCTTTGCCTATCCTATATAGTGTGTTTCAATATATTTATCTATTTGTGTCATTTAGAAATAAAACCACATCCATTGATTCACCCTCATGAATGATATGTCTAAACTATCTCTGTTCACTCCTGTCCTGCATGAAGCAGCTAACATTTTTTCCTGGTAACTCCCAGGCCCGCTGCTGACTTTTTACCCTTGCCATGTGTGAGTGCTCACGCTCATGACACCCTGTCTCTTAATTCTCCACCCCTGTGTTCAGACAAGCCCCAATTTTACTGTCACAGCCATCACCGTCCTATCTGTGTGTCCATGAACCTCTGCCCACTTACTGCCACTGAGACCATTATACTTCCTGAGGTTGCCCATTTAGTTCCAATCCCTTTTATTGTCTAAGGGCCCCTTTTCTCTTATTTCCTCAAAGTTAAATTCCGCCACTCCTGCCTGCACTCGTGTTTTCTTCCCAAAAGGTTGATTTCAAGCCTCTAGTGCTGTAGCAGAGGCTGTGTCCTGTCCATGGTCCCCCATTCCCCAACTTTCACCCCTAGAAGCCAAAGGAGACTTGCTTCAAAGGCTCGGTGCAATGCTCTCCCTGCAAGCTTCGTCTCTGGCCAGGGCTATGGACAGGACAAGCCAAAAGTTTTGAAAAAGGATGTCCAGAAAGCAGCTTTATCCAATGATACGGAAGCCCATGGCTGGATGAATGCAGGCATTTCTTCACTTTCTGCTAAAGGTCCCAGAGGGATGGAGCTCACCACTGTCACTGGCTTGGTAATTCATCCCTCTTTGGCTTTCCTCTGTCCTGTCTCACTTCCCCACGTCACTGCCAGTACCTCCTGGAATCACCTCCCAAACAAAGCTACCTAGGACTCAAATCCTTGCCTCAGGGTCTCCTCCTGGTGGAAGCCAAACTAAGACAGCCGGCAAAGATAAGAACAACATTACTGTACACTTTGCCATGAAAATCCTAAGTTAAAGTATTCAGTGAATAATGAATATGCCTCCTTAATTTCTAAGTACAGTAGCCCTACTGATAATTACATCCTATTTTATATACACTCAATTGAATCCAATAGCACACATCGACCACCTTCTATGTGCAATACGCTGAGGTAGGGGCCAGTGATGGAGACAGAGGCTTAACGAGCATCAGGTCCACCCACAAAGGGCTTAGAAGGAGGAGTTCAGGCATTTACAAAATCCCTCTGAGTCCTGGGAGTGTTATTTGTGTGGAAAGCGATAGGAGCACCTTTTCTTTTGAAAATCTGTTGTTTTTTATGCAAGACTTTCATAGACTTTAATTCTAATCACTTCCTCCAGTCACTGGTGCTATTTTATAAATGTTCTTATTTATCTTTAACCCAGTGGAATTCCTAATATTGTTTTACACAGGTCATGTCTGTCTTGCTGCACATATTCTCTTCCCTGTCTTCCCTCCTGCATCTCAAGGTAGCATCTCATGGATTCCATCCATCTGGACCACATTCCTTTGACCTAGAGTCCATATTTTAGAATTTCCTTTTGCTAGAGGTCTACTGCTAGCTAAGTGTCTCAGTTTTCTCAAAAGATACTTTAGTTGGTAAATTATTCTAGGTTGATAGTTTCACTGTGGCGGGTCTATATGTGGGGCTTTCTTTTATCTGTGTATCTTGCTTGGGATTCACTGTGGGCTGGCATCTGTCGTGAGTTCTGGGAAATGAGTGGCTGTTATTTCTTCAAACATTACCTCTGCACCATTTTCTCTCTCTTCTCTTTACAGAACTCCAGACAGATATGTTGGACCTTCTCATTCTTTCTCCACATCACTTTATCACTCTTTCTTCTTTCCATATCTTAATTTCTCTGTGCTTCACTGTGGGAATTTTCAAACCAGTCCTTGAGTTTAACTCTCAGAAACTGTGTCTAATTGCTTTCCATTGAGTTCTTAATACTAATCTTTCTGTTTTTAATTTTCAAAATTCTATTTGTTTATTTTTCAAATCTGCTCAGTCATTTTCTATAACCTCTTATTCTTTAATTGTATTTTCTTCATTTTGTTTCTTTAAGCATATTAACTATTCTTATATTCTCTACCTGGTAATTTCAACAACAAAAGTCTTTGAGGGTCTGATTCGTCTCTTTTTCTGTTGGCTTTCACTCTTGATTATGCAAGATGTTTTCTTGTGTTTTTTATTATGTGTATATAGTTTTTGGAGCTGTGTGTGTGTAGGTTATTTGAGATCTAGGTTGAAGGTGGATTTTCACAGGTTTGCTTCTACCAAGCACTTGGGAAGATAACCAGTCTGGAACCACTGTAAATTCACCTGAGGTAAATGAATTATTGCCTTGGTTAGAATGAATTCAGCTGCAAATCTGCATGGCGGCAGCTTGCACTTATGAGTCCCCATGGAGGCACTCTACCCCCAGCACCATACATGGTTCCACTATATATTTGCTTGCACTTTGGGAGACGAGAGAAAGGTGGTTTAATTTCTAGTTCACTCTTACATTGACAATACAACCTTTTAGAGCAAAGTTTCTCAGCCCCATTATGACTGACATTTTGAAACAGATAATTCGTTGTAGGAAGTTGTCCCATGCAGTGCAGGTTTAGTAGCATCTTTGATCTCCACCCACTAGATGCCAGCAGCACCTTTCCAATCGTGACAATCAAAAATGTCTCCAGGCATTGCCACATGTCCCCTAGGAGGTAAAATCACCCCAGTGAAGAAACAATACTGCTTTCAGGTACCAGCAGGAGGTCTCCTTTTACACCCCGTCCTTGGGTGGATCTTGAGCCTTGTTTCCTGTTCCCATGAAATTGTGGAAATCAAAGTTCAAGATTACCTTGTTCAGCAAAGTAGGTGGGGAAAACCAGCCTACCTCAGTGCATCATCTCTTTTTGGCCTCCAAACATTTCAATATTCACTTCCCAGCTCACTGATACTTTGAAAAGGGATGTGTGTGTGTGTGTGTGTGTGTGTGTGTGTGTACAAGCACATGCATGTATGTGTTTCAGGGTTCCTTGTCTGCCACATTATTGGAAACAGGACTTCTTTTAACTTTTTTAAAATATCATTATATCCTTTCACCAAGTCCCCATTTTCCTCACTTCTATAAAATTTTTACTTTTAACAGGAAAATAATTACTGTCAATGGTTGCCTGAAAAAAAGAAAGAGAAAAAGTAGGATGAAATAGGAGCAAAATGACAAAATTACAGATAATTTCTTTTAATCAACATTTCTGACCCTCCTCCCATTATCAAGCTTTATAAGAATAGCTCTAAAATTACCAAAATTGAGTTTCCGTTTCTTTCCCTTTACTTTCCTGTTCTTTATCACTCAAATCGGTGGAGTTCTGAAGGCAGCTCACACCTGCTCACGAGGGCTGACTGTGCACATGTCTCCCCAACTTCACAGTCAATGAAGTCATCTTAGAGGTTGAAATAGGCCATGCTGGGAATATTTACACCCTCGAAATCAGCAAACACTACAAATCAGGTTTCTTGTTTCTCAGAGAGCTGGTTGACCTGCATGTATCAGCACACCACAGTCACAAATGGACAAAACACAGATTATAAGAAAGACGGAACTTGCTCATTTTGCTTCTTGATTATTGACTCAAATGTGTATGTCTACCTTGGTGTTTTATTCTGTTATGGGCTAAATAATGCCTCCCCCACCCAGCCCAGCAAATTCCTATGTTGAAGCCCTAACCGTAGTACTTCAGAATATGGCTGTACGGGGAGACTGGGTCTTTAAAGAGGGAATTCAGTTAAAATGAGGTCACTAGGTTGGGCCCTAATGCAATATGACTGCTGTCCTTATAAGAAGGGAAAATTAGGGCACAGGCACACACAGCGGGAGGGTCACGTGCAGACACAGGGAGAAGACAGCCATCTACAAGCCAAGAAGAGAGGTCTTGGAAGGGGTCAACCCTGCAAACACCTTGATCTTAGACATCCAGCCTTCAAAACTGTAGGAAATAAATTTCTGCTGTTTAAGCCCCCGCCCCCCACCCAGTCTGCCGTACTTTGTTATGGCAGCTTTTGGAAATGAATGCATCTTTCTACCTTGATTTTTTTGTATTCCTAGTACATCGCCACACCCAGTATGCAGATCTGGGCCCAAGAGTGCCTGTGATTGGAACGTATCACCAAGGAGGGCAAAATCATGGGCTTAGTCACAGGAAGGACAGAGAGAAAAATCATCTCCACGACTGCAGAATGCCTTGAACCTCAACTTGCAACTATGCAAAGATGTTTGCCTAATCCAACCTGGCTGCCTAAGGCCAACCCAAGAGAAATCCTGACTGCCCATCAGTACTTCCTGAAAAACGTCCTTAACATTCAGGCCTTGCTGGTGGTGATGTCATCTTCTTGAAGTCAGCATGTTTCATTTTCCATAACCATTATCATAACACTTCCTGGCTGGAATCTAAAATGTTAGTTCTCTCTCTCATTGCGCTCGCTGTGTCACTTCTAAAGCCAGCTTGATGTGCCATTGAAGATGAGATTCCAGTCTATGCTAATGACAGAGAAGAGAATTTCTCAAAATCTTTATTTTCTATGAGAAACTTTCAACCTTTTCTACTCATGCTTATTTATAATTTATTTGAATAAATCCTCTCATTACTCAGCTTGACAGGAAACCGAAACGTTGACTCAGTGGATGCTTGGAGAGCAAACCAGAGCAGGAAAGCGGGATGTAAGTGAAGTTCCCTTGTACCGAGTGCTCCTGGTCTAACAGGTCTTATTTCTACTTGGCACTCATTTTTTTTTTGTTCGTTTGTTTGTTTATTTGTTTGTTTTCAGTCAGAGCTTTGCTCTGTCACCGAGGCTGGAGTGCAATGGCACGATCTTGGCTCACTGTAACCTCTGCCTCCTGGGTCCAAGTGATTCTCTTGCCTCAGCCTCCCAAGTAGCTGGTATTACAGGCTTGTGCCACCACGCCCAGCCAATTTTTGCATTCTTAGTAGAGATGAGGTTTTGCCATGTTGTCCAGGCTGGTCTTGAACTCCTGACCTCGGGTGATCCACCCACCTAGCCTCCCAAAGTGCTGGGATTACAGGCGTGAGCCATTGCACCCGGCCCTACTTGGCACTCTTTTGCTGCTGTGTTTTCACTCTTTTATTTTTTTCGTTTCTTTATTCTTGCTTTTCTAATCAATAACTCATGGAGCACAAAGGGGAGCTCACACTGGCTCCTTGATTTGCTGTATACATCACTTGAAGTGTTACATTTTAGAACCTAATTTTTAAAAATCATTTACACTTCAGGGTAGAAAAATAGCAACATTACTAGAAGATTCAATTAAATATCCCAGGTTAATGTGTTCACTGTCTGCAATGAATAACCACAAGTGGATAGCCAATGAATAGACTATAAAGCTCTATTTCTTTTGCAGATCTATAGTCTATTCTGTGAGCATATTAAAATATATTTTCTAATTAAAAAAAAAAGAGACACCCTTTTGTTTACTCTTTTTCACAGCACGTTAGTACCTATCATTCCCAGGACAATGGTTTCCTTAAAACTACAATAGCTTTTATCTCTTCAAGCCCCAGAGGACACTGGGAAAATCTCTCACTTGGGTTAACTTTGCTGGATATATTTAACCAGTAAATTATTTGCCTTCCCAACTGGAAGAACCAATATACATTTATGTTCTAGGAATGGTTTGTTTTACTAACTTTATGAGTGAAGACCTCAATAGTAGCAAAGCCGAGGGACATTTAATTAAGTTATATTTGCTTTTTCATGATCTTTAGCTCTAGCTTATAAATCAAGAATCAATGAGTACTTAATTTCCTCTTATAGCATTAAAAGTAATTGCTTCATAAATTCACTTTAGTAATCCAAATATTTGCACACAGTACAGCACAAAGAGAAGTTGTTTCACTGATGAGATCCTAACTTTTATTTTATTAGTAGAAAATGGAGCTTGCTCGTTTTATAGCTTATGATTTTCCTGGCTGCCTCAAATTCCTTTTTGAAGCAGACAGGATATAAATTTAAAATAAATACAATTATGACTTTGCTTGAGAAAAAAAAAGCCAGTCTACTTATTTGAAATATAAAAAGAAATCATACTTGTAGATATATTTCTACTTAGTAGAGTATAGCCATAATGAGTACATTTTTCCCAAACAATTGTGTATGTTCAAAAGGCAACAAAAATATTTCCAAGCCTGATTTAACCTTTACTTTACCTGTACATTTTACCTGAGGGTAGAGAGGACAAAAAAAGTCTTCAGAAAATTGTTGTCTGTCTTGCCGAGCAATGGACTATTGCTAAACTTGCTGTGCCCCAGAGGCTAAAAGCATTTTGCATTCTCTTAACTGCTCTATTAACAATATTTCCCAAAATTTAGGGACCACATGAAGACCTACAAACTCATCTGCAATCTCTGAGTCATTCAAGTCTCCATGAACCAAAGACCATTTGCTTTGCGGTACAGATGAGAACTAAAGTGAGAAAGGATCTGAGCCCAAGGTCATCTGGCAGGCCAAGGTCACCTGGCAGCTGGAAGCTGAGAGGGCTAGGAAGGAATCCAAGTCTTCAAGGGGCACACCCAGGGCCATGACTGCCCCTCAGCTACTACAATTTATGGATTGTTTCATCGTGCACATATTGTGTAGTACCTACTGTGTGTCAGTACCTAGAAACAGAGTAAGCAAGAAAGCCATGGCTTCTGGTGGCAGGGAGCTATAGTCTAGTGACAACATGAATGAACCCAGAAAGCATTATCCTGAGTGAAATAAGCCAGTCACGAAAGACCACATATTGTATGATTCCATTATATGAAATGTCCAGAACTGGCAAATCTGTAGACAGGAAGTAGATTCGTGGTTCCCTAGGGCTGGGGAGAATGGTGGAATTGCGGGGGATTGCAGGGGTGGGAGGGGAGGAGGAGGGTAGATAAAGGATGTGGAGTTTCTTTCAGGGGTAAGGAAAATGTTCTAAAACTGATTGCATGGTCCACGCACAATCCTGCGAATACACTAAAATCATTCAATTTAAGTCACTGAACACTTTCAATGAGCAAATTGTATGAACTCTATCTCAATAAAGCTGTTTTGTAATAACAAATAGACACAGCAACTTGAGAACCATGCCTCCTGACAGGGAAGTAGATGCTCACTGGCTTGGTCTCCAGCTGTCCCCCATTACAGGCCTCCTCTGCACATATTCCCCAAAGGCTGGAACTGCCCTGGCACTGGGGACAGCCCAGGGGACATCATGAATCCACAAAATTGTCCTCTGTATCCTACCTGCCAGCCCTCGGCATCCCTGCTCTAACCTTGAGGAGTATGTGGGGCGCCCCGGGCATGCATGTGTCAGTTTCACAGGATGCTCTCTTCCGTGTCTTTGCATTGTCTGGCGCTTCTTTACAATCAGCAGCAGCAGGGGCCCTCAGAAGGGCACTCCCATCCGGACAGATGCTCTTTAGTTCCCCGGGATCCTGCTACCTTCTGACCCCAGCCCCAGGGCTCTGGGCTGAACCCAACTTCCAGAGGCTCCTGGAGGTCTCTTGTGAGGTGCACCTGGGGCCACACCATACCCTCGGCTGAGCCACAGCTTAAATGACCTAATTCCAGAAAACTGTCAGTAGAAACATTGGCACTATAATTTGTCTTGCCATTATGAGATTCACTCTTGATGCCTCCCATCTTAGTGCATCCGGCCTGCAACCCTGGCTTCTGCGGCTCCCCCTGGTGACATCTTACATATATCTTTACAGGCCCCACTCAGGGCCACTTCCTCCTCACACTGATCAATATTCCCTTCTGTGTTCTCATACAGTCGAGGCGCACTGATTTTGTGATATTGATCCTGGGGCTCCAACTGGCCTACCGGCTTCCCAAGTCCAGGGGTGCCAGCTCCATCTTCCCAGGGCCCCACACCCAAAAAGATGCCATCTTACTGGGATTATTCAACTTGAATTGAGTTCAGTCATTTAACAAGCAGATACTTGGATGGGGAGCATGTAGGCAGAGGCATCAGAGTGCTGCTTCCCAAAGCCTGAAAAGAAAAACAAGCGTGTTTCTTTAGTGATATCAAATGAGACAAAGGAAGGAAGGAACCGCCTGAGGTCACAGACAACCGTCAGAGTGGAAGATTTCCACTGAAGCACGATGGAATAATCAAGATTTATTTTTTAAATATTGTTATTAAATAAACATCACAGAAACTTTTGCATATCCAACTTATTTATAGCTTAAGGCATAAAAACCACATTAGTATGTTGAATTATAAGAATTCACTGCAGCCTGCTAGCTGACAGCACATCAAATTATTTGCAAATATTTTCTGGAACAGTAACCTTGAAGGATGCCAGCCCCATTCACTGTAACCTTATCACAAGACAGGAGCCGAGCGCCGAGACGAGTTCCAAAGCAAAGGAAGCTTTCGTTCCCTGCAACCTCTGTGTCGGATGTTTGAACAAGGAGTTTATCCCGCCTCTCTCAGCCAAAAAGCCTTGCTTGTATCTCTTGGGCATTTGCATTACTCTCTGCTACACTTTAAAAAGGTGGTAGGCACAAACCTCCCTTGAGGTGAGAACAGAGTTCTGTGAAAATTACACGACCATTTTAACAAAGAGTCTCCAATTGATATGAAAAGGCAAAGTCAAAATAAAAATGAACTTCAGGGTGAGCAGTACAAAATCTTCGTTTCCACCACAACCCCACGGCGCATCTTCTGTGTTGCCTGGGAGGGCAGCACCCTCAGGACCTTGCATATTTTTGGCCTTGTGGAACCCATGGTGGCAGATTCCTTGAGGGAGGGACTTTTCTTTAATATCCAATATCGTTGCTTTTCAAATGTCTCAAATGTGTTCATTTTTCCTAATATTCATCATCTTCAATACTTCAAATATCTTCCTTTCCATCAAGAAAAATATCTTTCTTTTGATGAAAACCTATTATGGCCCATTTAAACAACTGGGAAGTGGCTGGGTGGTTTAAAAACTATATCTAGATCATTTCGCAAGGTTGGCACAACATCTGACTTCTAAAATCAGCATTTGCCAAATATGTTAGCCATACTACAGTTGCTAAGCTAACGAGAAAACACTAATCACTTGGCGTAAATGTGGCCATGTTAAAATTAAGCAAAATTGATTGCCTTCAACATAACCTTTTGTTTTTGTCTCCAAAAATCTGCTTTGCACATTTGGTACAGGTAAGAACACATTGCTTATCCTGACACCAACATCTTTCATGTCTTAAACAGCTTCTGCGCTTTTCTTTGTTCTCTCACCGATAAAAATGAGCCCATATTTTGCCCCTCCTCTGTGAATCCACCAGTTGTTCATTAAGCACCTACTATGTGCTCTGTGCTATGCTATAAATGTAACTCTGTACTCCATGGTGCCCAAGGACTACCACTGTGTAAATTAAGTGCTACTAGGAAGACTAGACTGGTATAGCTAGTGAAGCCGGCACGACGCTGCTAGATAATAACAATTCCAAGTGACCTTACAACTTAAAATCAAAATCGATTGTTTCACTAAGCTTATCAATTATCTGATATTCTCAACAATATCTTTAAAAGGCAAATCTACACAGCTACTATGCACATGATTCTGTGGGAAGCACCAAAGTAGCAGAAGACATAGGCCCCCTCCTCTGAAGGGGTATATAAGTGAGCTCAGTAGACAAAGCACCCAGTGTATGGCAAGACAAATAACATCAAATTCATAGAGCCACAAGAAATATATCAAGAAAAAACAGGAGGAACTACAGTTTATTGACCATCTAGTGTGGCCAGGATGTTTCACATATGATGAGTCTCGATCCAGGCATGTGTGTCCCCGGGGTACCCTACAGCACACAGCCAATGTGAGCAAAACACATGCCACAGAAAATGTCTGAAACTATTCACCACTGGAAAGAGAATTTTGATCATTTGTGTCTTTGTAAACTCGAAAGATTAACACATACATTTTCTTTTCAATTGAAACCTGCTAATTAAATGTACATGCATGTTCCTGGGCCCACTCCTGACTGACTGCATCAGAATCACTCATGTTTGCCAATAGGAAACATTAGCATATATTGATTATGCTAGTTATATTAACTGATTTAATCCTTTACCATTAAGGAAACTAAGGCTCGAGACGTCAAGGCATTTGCTCAATGCAACAAAGCCAGTGAGTAGCAGAGAGGAATTGGACGTAGGGTCTCTCTGGGTCTATTGAGATAATCAGATGGGTTTAGTTCTCCATTCCATTCACATGGTATATTATGTTGATTTCATGTTGAACCAACCTTGCATCCTTAGAGTAAATCCCACTTGGTCATGGTGTATAATCCTTTTCATATGTTGCTGGATTCGGTTTACTAGTATTTCGTTGAGGGTTTTTGTCTCTAGATTCATATGGAATGTTGGTCTGTAGTTTTTTTCTTGTAATATCTTTATCTGGTTACAGATATCTCAGTAACACTGGCTTCTTAAATGAGTTGGAAAGTGGTCCCCTCTCTTCTGTGCTTTTAAGACTAAGTGAAGGACTGCTGTTCATTCTTCTTTAAGGTTTGGTAGAATTTAGCAATGAATTTGGTCCTGGGCATTTCTCTGTAGGAAGTTTTTTGATTAATAATTTAATCTCTTTACTTTCATTTAGATTTCCTATTTCTCCTTAACGCAGTTTAGGTACTTCTGGTACTTTTCATCTTTATAGGAATTTGTCCATTTCATCTAGGTTATCTAATTTGTTGGTATGCAGTTGTTTCTAGTATTATTTTGTCATTTTTTTACTTGGTAGTAATGTTTCCTCTTTAATTTAGAAATTTGATTTTAGTAATGATTTTAGTAATTTGAATCTTCTCTCTTTTTCCTGCTCATTCTAAAGTTTCTCAATTTTTTTAGCTTGTTGGTTTCTGTTGATATTCTCTGTTGTTTTTCTATTCTACATTTTATTTATTTCCTCCTCTGCTAGCTTTGAATTTAGTTGCTTTACTTTTTCTAGTTTCTTAAGATAGCATTTTAGTTTATCAACTCAGATCTTGCTTTTTAAAGCAATGTGGATCTATAGATTTCCCTCCTATTCACAAGTTTTGCTACATCCCATGAGTTTTGGGATGCCGTGTTTTCATTTCAACATTCAAAGGATGTTCTAATTTCCCTTGTGATTTCTGCTTTGACTCATTGGTTATTTAGAAGTGTATGGTTTAATCTTTTCAAATGTATGATTTTCCCAAATTTCCTTCTGTTATTGATTTCTCATTTCATTCCATTGGGTTGGAGAACATACTTTGTATGATATCAACCCTTGTAAGTTAATTGGGATTTGTTTATGGCTTACCATATGCCGAAATATATGGTCTGAAGAATGTTCCATTTGCACTTGAAAAGAATATGTATTCTGCTGTTGGGCAGAGTATGCTATAGATTACTTATAGGCCCACTTAGTTTATAACATTGCATGTCTTCTATTTCCTTGTTTATCTTCTTCCTGGTTATCTGTTATTGAAATTAAGGTATTGAAGTCTACAACTATTTTTGTTGAATTGTTATTTCTGCCTTCAATTCTGTTGGTTTTTGTGTCATGTACTTTAAAATTCTATGTTAGGTGCACATGTGTTTATCATTGTTAAATCTTCTTGATATGTTGACTCTTTTTTTTTCTTTTTTTTTTTTAAAGAAGCTGCAATTTTTTTTTTTTTAAAGAAAGAAAGAAAAAGAATAAAGAAGAGGAGGAAAAAGGAAGAGAAAGAGAGAAAGAGAATGGGAGTATTGCTTTCTTGCCCAGGCTACAGTGCAGTTTAGTAATGGGTATTGAAAACCTCTTTCATACCAATAATTATACTTGATGTAAACAGGAAGGAATAAGGGAAGAAAATAACAAACGAGCAGCCAACCAATATTTCATTTAAACCTGTGAAATGCTATGTGATTACTGAGGAGTGATTTACTTCCAGTTATGTAGTCACTTATGGAATAGGTATGAGGTGGTAATGTATGTTTTACGTATTTGAAGTGGAGAGTTCTATAAATGTTTATTAAGTTTACTTGTTCCAGGTCTGAGTTCAAGTCCTGGATGTCCTTGTTAATTTTCTGTCTCGTTGATCTATAAAATCGTTAGCTCTTCTTGTTACATTGATCCTTTTGCCATTATGTAATGTCCTTCTTTGCCTCTTTTGATCTTTGTTATTTTAAAGTCTACTTTATCAGAGGCGAGAATTGCATCTCCTGCTTTTTATTTATTTGTTTATTTTTACTCTCCGATTGGTTGATAAATCTTCCTCCTTCCCTTTGTTTTGAGTCTTTGTGTATCGTTGCATGTGAGATGGGTCTGGATGCAGCATACCAATGGGTTTTGGCTTTTTATCCGATTAGAATATATATAACTTTAATACGGGCATTTGATGCTAGCTGGCTGTTTTGCCCATTAGTTAGTGTAAATTTTTCGTTGTGTTAATGTTCTTTTCTTTTTGATATATTTTTGGAAAGGCTGATATTGGTTGTTCCTTTATATGTATAGTGCTTCTTTCAGAAGATCTTGTAAAGCAGGCCTGGTGGTGGTGAACTCTCTAAGTACTTGTTTGTTCACAAAGGATTTAATTTTTCCTTTGATTATAAAGCTTAGTTTGGCTGGATAGGAAATTCTGGGTTGAAAGTTCTTTTCTTTAAGGATGTTAAACATTGGTCCCCACTCTTTTCTGGCTTGTAGGGTTTCTGCTGAGAGATCTGCTGTAAGTCTGATAGGTTTCCCTTTATGGGTAACCTGACCTTTCTCTCTGGCTGCCCTTAGTATTTTCTCCTTCATTTCAACCCTAATAAATCTGGCGATTATGTGCCTTGGGGTTGGTCTTCTTGAAGAATATCTTTGTGGTGTTCTCTGTATTACCTGGAGTTGAATATTACCCTGCCTTGCCAGGTTGGGAAAGTTTTCCTGAATGATATCCTGAAGAGTATTTTCCAACTTGGATTCATTCTCTTCATCACATTCAGGTACACCTATCAAACGTAAATTAGGTCTTTTCACATAGTCCCATATTTCCTGGAGACTTTGCTCATTCCTTTTCATCCTTTTTTCTCCAATCTTGTCCTCTCGTTTCATTTCACTGAGCTGGTTCTCAACTTCTGATATCCTTTCTTCTACTTGATCAATTCGACTGTTTAAACTTGTGCATGCTTCGCGAAGTTCTCGTGTTGTGTTTTTCAGCTCCATCAATTCACTTATATTCCTCTCTAAATTGTCCATTCTCGTTAACATTTCATCAAACCTTTTTTCAAGGTTCTTAGTTTCTTTGCATTGGGTTAGAACAAGTTCTTTTAATTCACAGAAGTTTCTTATCACCCACGTTTTGAAACCTGCTTCTGTTATTGGAACACACTCGTAATCTATTAAGCCTTGTTCCGTTACTGATGAGGAACTGCGATCCCCTGTAGAGGGAGAGGCATTCTGATTTTGAGTATTCTCTGCCTTTTTACGCTGATTTCTTCCCTTCATTATATGTTTATCCGTCTGTTGTCTTTCTAATTACCGACTTTCTAACTAGGTCTCTGAGCAGACGTCCAACTTTTTGATTCCTAGCGCCGAAATCTGAGCAATCCACTGCTCCGGCCAAAACAGCGGTGTTAAGATTGATGGTGCTTTTCTGCCCGGGAATCTCCGGACTCTGCACCAAAAACTGGCGCGCTAAGGCACCAGCAAAACCGCCGTGCCGGCCACAAAAGTCGCCCTGGCGACACGTGGGGCTCCTCTGCTGGGAATCTCCTGGTCCGTGAGCAACAAATATTCATCTGAAAGTGTGGCGCCCTCTCGTTCTCTGAGCTTTCACTGGGAACTACGAGCCCGAGCTGCTAGTGATCAGCCATCTTGGATCTCTCTCCCGATATGTTGACTCTTTAATCATTATAAAATGTCTTCATTTGTCTCTAGTAACAATTTTTTCCTTTCCATTTTTTTTTTTTTTTTTTTGAGACAAAGTCTTGCTCTGTTGTCCAGGCTGGAGTGCAGTGGTACAGTCTCGGCTCACCACAACCTCTGTCTCCCAGGTTCAAGAGATTCTCCTGCCCCAGCCTCCCAAGTAGCTGGGACTACAGGCACGCACCACCATGCCTGGCTAATTTTTGTATTTTTAGTAGAAATGGGGTTTCACTATGTTAGCCAGGCTGGTCTCAAACTCCTGAACTTGTGATCCGCCAGCCTCAGCTTCCCAAAGTCCTGGGAGTACAGGCATGAGCCACCACACCCAGTCATAATTTTTTTCTTAAAGTCTATTTTGTCTGATATTACTTTAACCACTCTTGTTTTTTTCTGAGTACTGTTTGCCTGGTACATCTTTTCCCATCCCTTGACTTTCAACCTATTTATGTCTTTGAATCTAAAATGTATCTCTTATAGACAGCATATAGTTGAATCATTTTTTACCCATCTGCCAATATTTGTCCTTTAGTTGTTTAATCCATTCCATTTAATATAATTACTGATAAGATTTATGTCTGCCATTTTTCTATTTACTTTATATATGTCTTATGTCTTTTTGTATTCTTCTATTCCTCCATAACTGCTTTTATGTGGTAATTATTTTCTCATATGTTATTTTAATTTCATTATCATTTCTTTTGCCCCCATTTTTTTCTTTCTTTCTTTCTTTTTTTTTTTTTTTGAGACAGAGTCTTGCTCTGTCACCCAGACTGGAGTGCAATGGCATTATCTCGGCTCACTGCAATCTTCGTCTCCCAGGTTCAAGCAATTCTCCTTCCTCAGCCTCCGGAGTAGCTGGGATTACAAGCATAAGCCACCACACCCAGCCCTAATTTTCATTTTTAGTAGAGACAGGGTTTCACCATGTTGGCCAGGCTGGTCTTGAACTCCTGACCTCAGGTGATCCACCTGCCTCGCCCACCTAAAGTGCTAGGATTACAGGCATGAGCCACCAGCCTTGCCCCCTTTTCTTAAAGTTATTTTCTTAGTACTTGCCTTAGAGATTACCATTAACATCCTAATACCAACTTAAATTAAATATTATCTAAAAATTATGCTCTTATATAGCACTATTTTCTCCTCTCATTATTTGTGTTATTACTGGCATACAAAGTTAACACAAATTTATAAGCATTGCTTTATGCAGTTTGCTTTTTAAATCCATCGAAAGAAAAAAGAATTATGAACAAAAATACATTAATATTGCCTTTTATATTTACCTATGTAGTTACCTTTACTGATGCTCTTTATTTCTTCATTCTTTTTTTTTTTTATGAGATGGAGTCTCATTCTCTCGCCAGGCCAGAGTGCAGTGGCATGATCTCGGCTCACCGCAACCTCTGCCTCCCAGGTTCAAGCAATTCTCCTGCCTCAGCCTCCTGAGCAGTTGGGACTACAGGTGCCTGCCACTACGCCCAAGTAATTTTTTGTTTTGCATTTTTAGTAGAGACCATGTTGGCCAGGATGGTCTCAATCACTTGACCTCATGATCCACGCACCTCAGCCTCCCAAAGTGTTGGGATTACAGGTGTAAGCCACCGGACCTGGCCTTCTTCATCCTTATCTAATGTTTTTTCATTTCAACCTTAAGGACTCCCTTTAGTGTTTTTTTTCTCAGCCAGATCTGCTAGCAACAAAATCTCTCTAATTTTGTTTATCTGGAAATATTTTGACATCTTCATTTTGAAAGATAATTTTGCTGGAAATAATTCTTGTTTGACAGTCTTTTCTTTCAGCATTTTGAATATGTCACCCACTGACTCCTTAGCTTCCATAGTTTCTGATGAATCTTGTTGAGAATTCTGTGTATGTGATGAGTAGCCTCTTTCTGACTGCTTTTAAGATTTCCTCTTTGTCTTTGTCTTTTAACAGTTTGATTACGATATATTTAGGTGTGAATCACTTTTCTGTTTACTTGATGTTTGTTGAGCTTCTTGAATATATAGAGTAATGCTTTTCATCAAGTTTGGGGAGTTTGGGATGATTATTTTTTTAAATATTTTTTCTGCCCCATCCTCTCTCTCCTCTCCTTCTGGCATTCACAATATGCATATGTTGGTATGCTTCATAGAATCCCACAGATCTCAAGACTGTTCACTTCTTTGTTTTCTCTCTCTCTCTCTCTCTCTCTGTCCTTGGACTGGAAAATTTTTTTATTGACATGCTCAAATCTGTTGTTAAGCCTCTCTAGGGCTTGAAAATTTCTATTTGGTCCTTTCACATAATTTCTATCTCTTTTTGATATTCTATTTTTGGTGAAACATCATTCTAATCTTTAATTTTTTTATACATGGTTTCCTTTAACTACTTGAACATTTTAAATAAGTAAATCCAATATCTGGACTCCATCAGGGATAATTTCCACTGACTGGGTTTTCTTTCCCACTGTGTTTCAACAATACTTTCTTGTTTATTTGCAAGTTTTGTGTTTTGTTGTTGTTGCTGTTGCTGCTAAAAACTGGACATTTATAATAACATAATGTGGCAACTCTGGAAATGAGGTTCTTCTCTCTCTGCAGGGTTTGTTGTTGCTGTGGTTATTTTCTTGGTGACTTTTCTGAAGTAATTCTGTGAAGTCTCATCCTTTGTTGTATGTGGCCATTGAAGTCTTTGTTCAGTTAGCTCAGTGGTCAGCCAGTGATTGCACAGAAATTTCCTTAAATCCCTATTACCAATAAGTCTCCCAGTCTTTGCTGAGGAGTTTTGTGTCATGTTGGGGGTATAACTTAAACACTTGGCCAGACAGTTTACAAACCAATCTTAGTCTTCACTTCCTGCTTACACAGAGTCTCAAAATTAGCCAAAGTGGAGCATGTAGGGCCTTCTCAGGTCCTTCCTGAGCAGGGTATAGCCCTTGGACCTGTGCACAGTCCTAAACCTGTGCCTGGCCTTCTAGATTCCCAAGACTATGTCAAAGGCTTTCAGAGAGCCCTATGGACATTTCATTTCCTAGCTTTTCCTTTTAAGATTTTAGGTTTGTATCCTGTTTCCCTAAACTATTAACTACCATATTGGGAAGCTACAATGTTAAACAATTGCCTGATTGTTACAGACAACTGTCCCTGGGGGAAAAAGCTGTTCACACTGGGGGAGCTACCAGTCAGATCAAATAAAGACAGTCTTGTGAGTGGGGTCTTCCAGAAACCACTAGACAAGTCAGATAATGGCAATTTTCTCTGGAAATGAGGCTTTGAAGGAGCTTCAACTCTGTTCTTTCCTTCACAGTGCCTGCCAGGCCACTGGCTTTGCCGTGATTGCAGACTATTGGTTTTCAAGTTTAATAACACAGAGCTCAGGAGCGGGCACTGATAATAAGGTCAATTAGATTGCCATAAAGCTTGCGTTTCACACAAAGATACAGCTGTTTTTCTTGAATAAATGCTCACCAGATTGGTCCAAGCCTTTGGTTAATTTTGGAAAACATTGGTGCTGACCATTTTTGTCAATGTTCTCATTGTTTCTATAGAGGAGATGACTTTTGAAGATCTTTGTTCCACCTTTTTTGCTGATATCACCTCAACCTCAACCATCCTACGGTGCCTTTAAGAGGAAGTGTGATTCATGATCCAGAAAACAGTGAGAACTCTGCTCCTGTGACTGCAGTGGGCAGGCTGGGATTTATGGAGCAGAAGGAACTTAAAGAGAACCTTGAAAGAAAGAATTTTAAGTAACCTGTCTGTTAGGGAGGGAGGAGGGTACAGCACCTTCCAGAAAGGGAAATACTGGGGCATTTATTATTGTAGTAAATTTTCTGTTTATGTGTTTAGTCCAGGCAAGAAAGTCACTATAGACTCAATGTCAAAAAGTACAAAAGAAAAAAAAAATAGGTTTCCAATTCCTGAAAGCCTCTGATCCTGTCTCAGATTATGCACTATACTAAGGAGAGAGATCCTCTTTCTCATTCAACATATTCAGAATTGCCACTCTGTATTATTAAGCTCTGTATAATCAGACACAGATCATGTCTTCCCAGACAGCACCTGGAGAAAAGCATCTCTGACTCTTTGCTACATGGTTCAAAGACTGCCACAGGCCAGCTTTGATCAGACAAAATGATTATCCACTGGTTCTGGGGTAGTTCATTTAGAAATATTTATTCCTAGTCAGGCGCAGTCACTCACGTCTATAATCCCAGCACTTTGGGAGGCCAAGGCGAGCAGATCACCTGAGGTCAGGAGTTCATGACCAGCGTAATCAAAACGGCAAAAACCCATCTCTACTAAAAATACAAAAATTAGCCAGGCATGGTGGTGCATACCTGTAGTTCCAGCTATTTGAGAGGCTGAGGCAGGAGAATCACTTCAACCCAGGAAGCAGAGGTTGCAGTGAGCCAAGATCGTGCCATTGCACTCCAGCCTGGGTGACAGAGTAAGGAAAAAAAGTTGTTCCTTCATTCCTTTGCTAGCCATTTGTTTATTGGACACTCACTCTGTGCCAGACACTGTTCAAGGTGCATGGAGTACAAGATATGGTCCCCCATGTCGTGGAGCTTATGTCCAAGATAAGGAGATGGCATTACAGGCATGTTTCCCAAGCAGTGTGGATGGAATAACATCAGAACACTGAGGCAGTCCAAGGGAGAGACATTCGATGCAGCTAGGGTAAGGGGAGGGCTTCCCAGAGGAGGTGGCACACTATCTGAGCTTTAAGGGGCAAGCAGTCTTGATAAAAAGTTGGTAGAGGGAGAGGTAATGTGTTAGTTTTCTAGGGCTGTCATAACAAAATGCCATAGACTGAGTGTCTTAAACAACAGAAATGTACTTTTTCACGATTCTGGAGGCTGGAAGTCTGAGATCGAGGTGCTGACAGGTTTGGTTTCTACTGAGGCCTCTCTCTTTGGCTTGCAGATGGCCAGCTGCCCACTGAGTATCCTCACGTGGTCTTTCCTCTAGGCACACTCATCCCTGGTGTCTCTTCCTCTTGCAAAGACACCAGTCCTACTGAAATAGGGCCTTACCCTATGACCTCATTTAACCTTAATTACTCTTTAAAGGCCCTGTCTTCAAATACAGCCACACTGCACGGTAGGGGGGTTCAACGCATGAATTTGGTGGGCGGCACAATTCAGTCCAAAACAACTAATAGTCCAGCGAAAGGTTGGAAATGTGAGGAAACACTGAGTCTGACATGCACTGAGTAAGACATGCTCTTTAATTTCTGCTTTCGCTTTGCCTACCAGCATTTCTATTCCCATCATCTCCATTTCCTGAGTTTACATGCCCCATCTCACCTCCTGAAATAAAAGAATACACAAGAGTCTTTTAATTTTCTCTATTTAAAAAAAACACATCTAACAAAACTAAAGAAAAAAACTTAAAATAGAGAAAAAATATTACTGGGGCAGATACAGATGACTAAATAATAAAGCATTAAAGCACTCAAGTATGCTAACTTACTGTGCCCCCTTCTGTATGTGGACTTGTTATAAGGATGCCATGGCCCAGCCAGCACTACATTTCCCAGCTCTCTTTGCATCAAGATGGGGGCACGTGACTCATTTAGACCAATCAAATGTGAGTGAAAATAAAGATGGACACCTTCAGGCCCAAGAGGGCTAGGGCTTAGCTCTTGATCCACTCGCGGAATGGAAGGGATTGTGAGGCTCTGGAGGAGGGGATAGCCATGAGCTAGAAGGAGCCTAGGTCCTCTATATTGGTACTGGATTTGCCCTGAGCAAAAATTCACTTCTAGTGTGTTAAGCTACTGGGATTTCAGAGTTTTTCTTTTACAACTACCTGCATTATCTTAACTCATACAAACATTGTTAATCCTGAAATTATTTTTTCTTACATATTCCTTTCTAGTTCTTATCAGCATGCATTTACTTTTACATAGCTGTTATCACAGCATACTGACCATTTGTATTCATTTTTTAACACATAGATCTATTAAGATATTTTCCATGTACACCATTATCTACATAGTTATCATTTTCAATAACTAAATAATATTTCACTGAACAAATGTAACCTTGTCCCCAATTGAACATTTGGTTGTTTTCAATTATTTTTTACTTTTTTGAGAAAACAAATATCCATCCCAGTGCTATGTTCTCAATGGGGTAGAAGAACCTATTGTCAAACAACTTAACCATTAGCTTGTTAATATACAGAGAGCTCAAGGAGAATGAGGCAGACTTCCACGTTCCCTTCCAGGCTTGAGACGTTGGAAATGGCTCATCCACTCTTCAGCTCACTGGCATGGGCTCTTCACTCTGGGCTCTCATGCCACCTCACCTGGCCTTCCCTCAGAATCACTTGCAATTGAGACCCATGCTGAAGGACCTTCTTCCCTTCCCTCTGCTTCTCATCCTTGGGGTCTTTTCCTCCACCTCCAGCATTTGGTTCCATCCAGTTCTATCCAGGGAGACCCAGAGGATCCCTCCACGATCCCTGTCTCTCACAGACAAAAAGACACAATTTCTGATCTTGCCTTGAAGCTGGGCACAACAATCAAACACCTCCCTCATATCAGTTGGAGGTGTGACAGGAGACAGAGAACGGATTTTAATTATGTCATCTGAGGATCGTTTCACAAAGAAAGGATCTATAATGTGTGAGCATGGAGTAGCAAAAACACACAGAATCATTCAGTAACACCAGAGAATGATTTCTGGAAATTGGCAAAATGTTGTCACCCTTAGCCCTCACTCACTTGATCATCTCCTTTAAAACCCACTTCAAGGGTCTTCTTCTTGGGGAAGCCTTCCCTGACCCTCTGATCCTCTGTGTCTAGTTCCTTGAGGGCAGACACTGCACCTGCTAAAGACTCTGCATCCCGGCACCCAGCAGGTATCTAGGCAGCCCCTGGGACATAGTAGCTGCCCCGAATGAATTCACCAATGATTGAATGGATTAAAAGGATGGAGAAAGTAGCAAGAAAATTAGGAAAACAAGCATAGACTCTTGATGTCGTGTTTGTCAGTCTTTGTACTTTTACTGCACAATCAACTGTTAAAGGCTGCCATAATTTGTCACTATCCCTAAATTAGAAATACAGATTACAACATCTGTTGGAAAATCAAATTTTGATACCTTTCGAATGTGTTAAGCATGCAACTACCAGAATAAAAATGTGTATTTGATAACCAGAGAAATACAGTAAGACTTTTCAGGTAATTAAAAAAAACTCCTAACCCAACCTCTCACCAAAAGATGGTCGGTAAGGAGAATAAGGGTTGGGAGTAGTCAATAAAATTTGCACAGCAAAAGGAGAAAAAACAACCAAACAAACAGAAACACTGGCCATGTGTAATGGCTCATGCCTGTAATCTCAGCAATTTGGGGGGCCGAGGTAGAAGGATCACTTGAGGTCAGGAGTTTAAGACCAGCCTGACCAACATGATGAAATCCCATCTCTATTAAAAATACAAAAATTAGCCAGGCATGGTGGTGGACACCTGTACTCCCTGCTATTCGGGAGACTGAGGCAGAAGAATTGCTTTACCTGGGAGATAGAGGTTGCAGTGAGCCAAGAACACACCACTGCACTCTAGTCTGAGCGACAGAGTGAGACTCCATCTCAAAAAAAAAAAAAAAAGAAAACATGACTTTAAAATTCCTGCGTACAGAAACATATATCATTTATTTATCCTGAAAAGAGGTAGTCCTCTAGAGAAGATTTGGATGATTGTATATTTTTAGCAACTTTGAAAATCCACTTTGGAGACCAACAGACCTTCTGATTTTTATTTGTTTGTAAAATATTTCCTTGTTTGAAACAGCAACTTAATGTCTGTTTTATATTTAATAAAGAGATAAATTAATAAGAATTTTATACTTCGAAGTATTATAAAATGCCTATTAGTCTTGTATTGGGCAAGGAAACATTTAAAAAAAAATCCATCAAGATATAGTGCTGACAGATGGAAAGAGGAACAGACATCAGGATAAGGGAAAGAGAAAAAGAGCAATGGACAGAGATCTTTTTTAAAAGCGAGTCTAATAATAAGTCCCTCAAAGGCAGCTGCATTTTAGGGTAGGAATTCATCTACTCAACTCACACTTCCCACGTTTGTTAAGTATAGGACACAAGGACTCAATCAAATACAGTCTCTAGGGTAATCAGTTGACAAGTTATCAAAACAACCCATTTTGGAACCAAAAGACTGGAGCTTTAGATTGGAAATGCCCTTTTTGCCTGGTATGACCTTGGAGCCCCTGTTTTGTCTCTACGCCAGGACCATACAGATCTCATGCTTTTTTTGTTTTTTTTTGTTGTTGTTGTTGTTGTTTTTGAGATGGCATTTTGCTCTTGTCACTCAACGCTGGAGTGCAATGGCGTGGTCTCAGCTCACTGCAACTTCCACCTTTTAGGTTCGAGTGATTCTCCTGCCTCAGCCTCCCTAGTACCTGGGATTACAGGTGCTCACCATCATGCCTGGATAATTTTTGTATTTCTAGAAGAGACAGGGTTTTGCCATATTGGCCGAGTGATCCGCTTGCCTTGGCCTCCCAAAGTGCTGGGATTACAGGTGTGACCCACCGCACCCAGCCTATCTCATGCTCTTATGTAGGTAAAAATGTTTTGGTAAGCTGTAAATCAGCAGTGAATGTGTATGCACATAACATTTTGAAAGATTATTCAACACATTTTCCCTTCTGGGTGGTTCCTGTTTTTTTCCTTTCAATTTAAAAAATAGACTTCTGAAAGTCCATGCCTGGGCCATTGTTTGACAGTCAGTTTTGCGTTTGGTTTGCAAACAGCAAGAGTTTGAGAAAGAAAGGGCTTTGAGATTTCTAAAACGTTGGCTGTCAAAACTAAAACTTGGTGGGCTGGGGAGGGAATGCAGTGTATGGGAGGATGTGTGCCAGAGCGGGGCAGGCTAGAGAAAATGAGGAGTGGGAAGCTGGGATTTACCCGCTGGTGGGGCTCCTCTTCTCTCTCCAGCCCTCAGGGTGGCATCTGAGATTCCCTTTGATAGATCTGGAGACCCAAAATTAGAGAACCCAAAACTGATCCTGAGTGGAACTCTGATAGGAAAGAGTCTTGAAGAAAATTGGAAGAGAGCGATGCTGGGTGCAGCTGTGGGCAGAAGGGAAGAAGCTGGTTCCTCAGGGCTAAAGCAAGCCCCTGCGTGTGGGAAAAGCAAAAAGTCGCCAAGGAGCTAGGACGATGATATGGTTTGGCTGTTCCCCACCCAAAGCTCATCATGTCATGGGAGGGACCCACTGGGAGATGATTGAATTATGGGATAAGTCTTTCCTGTGCTGTTCATGACAGTGACTGAGTCTCACGAGAACTTATGGTTTTAAAAATGGGAATTACCCTGCACAAACTTTCTCTTTGTCTGCTGCCATCCATGTAAGACATTGGCTTCTCCTCCTTGCCTTCCACCACAATTGTGAGGCTTCCACAGTCACATGGAACTGTAAGTCCAATTAAACCTCTTTCTTGTGCAGATTGCTCAGTCTCGGGCATGTCTTTATCAGCAGCGTGAAGGCATCACTGGCTGGTGCACAGCAGGGCTGTGGGTGAGCTGTGAGCGGGGCAAGGTCCTTTCCAGGACAAGCATCCCCAAGAGCTGCTACAGGGCGAGGTCCATTCTCTGCCCAGTCCAGCCAACACAGGCTGAGGTAGACCAGCAGAGGAATCACACCTGGAATCAGCCGGGGGCAGGGTTTACTCAGTTTCCTTGTATTGGCAAGATGGGTGGAATCAGGGGTCTGGAAACAAGTTAACTCCCAGGGCACATAAAGGGACCAGTTTGCACGTCCAAGATTGTGATTGGCAAATGTGCCTGCAATACATGAATGCTACGGGCTTTGCATTCAAAGTGCTTTGCAAACTATCATACAATGTGTATTACTATTATTATTACTATTATTAATTAATAATATTATTATTATTTTAAAAAGAGAGCTATAACTTTTTTATTCAGTAAATATTTATTGTCTCGGCACTGAGAAAGGTACTGTAAATACAGCAGGAAACAAAGCAGCAAAGTCCCCACCCTGGGGGGTTCCCAGCCTGGTCAGTGACACCTTTTCTGAGAAGGTGACACTGAAGAAAAGAGTCAGTGCCGGGTGTAGTGGCTCACACCTGTAATCCCCGCACTTTGTGAGGCCAAGGCAGGCAGATCATGAGGTCAAGAGATTGAGACCATCCTGGCCAACATGGTGAAACCCTGTCTCTACTAAAAATACAAAAATTAGCTGGGCGTGTTGGCAGGTACCTGTAGTACCAGCTACTCGGGAGGCTGAGACAGGAGAATCTCTTGAACCCAGGAGATGGAGGTTGCAGTGAGCCAAGATCGCACCACTGCATTGCACCCTGGCAACAGAGCAAGACTCTGTCTCAAAAAAAAAAAAAAAGAGTCAGGAGGTACAGCTTTGGGAAACAGCAAGTGCCAGGTTTCAGGGGTGTGGCCCAGGTGTGTGCGTGAGGGCAGCAAGGTGGCTGGCATGGCTGGCAGAGCAGGGAGGAGGGGAGGGGAGCCAGACTGTCAGTTAGGGGCCAGGGCCACCCCGGAGTGCCTTGGCCATTCTGAAGATTGGCTTTGACTCTGCATGGAACACAGACCATCGAGGGTTTCAAGCAGAGGAAGGACCTGATGTGCAATGAACTCGGGACTTGAACGGAAGAGCTGTGGGGACGTCTGCCCAGATGATGGCCTTTCACGGCAAGAACACACATGAACAGGAGCATGAAGAGCCATTGCCTTTCTTAGGAACTCAGTGAATTTTCTGTTTGATGATCCTATTTGGTCTCTCAGATTTATTACATTAGGGAAAAAACTTGAGATGCGGCATGGCATCACTGCGAGGAAGAAAAGGGGGCCACCATCATTTGTCCATTTTATAGCTCAGGACATACAAAAGAGACAGACAGATTTGCCCGTGGTTATAAAGCAGAACAGCAGGGGAGAGGGCCAGATGCCAGGGCCCGT
This sequence comes from Aotus nancymaae, assembly GCF_030222135.1. Lineage (NCBI taxonomy): Eukaryota > Metazoa > Chordata > Mammalia > Primates > Aotidae > Aotus > Aotus nancymaae. The sequence continues at coordinate 5,741,634 of NW_026988421.1, forward strand.
ATTTCCAGCCCCACCACACTCACATGGCAGGTGCCACCACCAAGGGTGGGCAGGGCCTTCAGAGGGGAGTCAGGCTCCCAACCTGGGCAGGGACCCTGGGGGCCGAGGGGCAGGCAGGCAGGTGGCAGCCTGGAGCAGAGTTCTTTAGTGTCTCTCTCTCTCTCTCTCTCTCTCTCTCTCTCTCTCCCCCCCCCCCCGCCCCCCCCCCCCCCCCGCTCTCTCTCGCCCCCCGGCCCCGGCCCAGACAGGGAATGAGAACAGCAAACCTCAGGAGAGTGAGAAATAAGGAACAAATGGTGGCAGCCGTGCTTTATGGATGACGGCAGGATGCTAAATAACAGGAATGCCGGGAAGGTGCAGCATAAACGATGATGGAAGGAATTCTGTCACCATGACTCAAGTTTTACAAGGCCAGCTGGGTGCCCAGGGCCGTCTGCCTTCCCTGTCCGGGTGATGGAACGCCCCTAGGCTCAGCACCCCGGGCCCTGCCTGAGCCTGCAGGTCTGGGGCTGGGCAAGGACGCCTCTCGGAATCGCGTTAGCGTCACTAACAGCAGCTCACGGCGCATTTACAAGGGGCCGGGACGTCTTCCCTGTGGACGGTGGCTTTCTGATTGATGTCACCTCTATCCTGTCCTAATGGAGACGGTCATAGGGGAAATAGATGACCACAGTCCTATGACAATCGGCCCCCACATCTCACCTTCTCTGATTCTCCCAAGGCTGATAAAGATCACCTGGTTTATACAACACAGGGAATGCAAGCTGGGGCTGGAGCAGCTTTTTATTTTATTAATATTTTTTTACCTTTTGACTCTTCACTGCCCCCGCACCCCCCGTTTTACACAGATCCTGGTTCTCCCTGCACGTCTCTACCCTCAGCCAACTAATTTATTGATTGGCTCTCACCTAAGGCCAAATGAAGTTCTCCTTTATTGAGACAATTTCTCAAAGTCTGTAACTTGCAGACGACGACTTCACCTCATCATTCTCTTTAATTAATGGAGAGCCACTCACCACCCTGGGTCCACTGGCCACACGCCTGTGCACCTTGCATGTTAATTTTCTCTTCACCCTGCTGGCTGTATGCTTCCAGGTCTGGCCAAATGATAGAGACAGAGAATTGCTTCATTTCATTCATTTTATTTTATTTTATTTTATTTTATTTTGAGACAGAGTCTCACTCTGTTGCCCGGGCTAGAGTGCAGTGGCATAATCTTGGCTCGCTGCAGCCTCAACCTCCTGGGCTCAAGTAATCCTCTCACCTCAGCCTCCTGAGTAGCTGAGACCACAGGCTCATGCCACCATGCCTAGCTAATTTAAAAAAAAAAAATTTTTTTTGTAAAGGTGAGTGTCTCACTGTGTTGCCCAGGCTGATCTTGAACTCCTGGGCTCCAGTGATCCTCCTGCTTTGGCATCGCAAAAGTGCTGGGATTATAGAGGTGAGCTGCTGTTTTTATTCAATTCTTCACTCAGAAAGTACATGTTGAATGAATAAACACCGCATAGCTCCCGCCCCCATGAGAGGGTCTATTTGATTTGGACATGGGATGAGCTGTAGATTATTAATCATCCTTCTCTGTTGAGTCACACAAAATGAAATAAGGAATCACGTTAATTGTCCAGAATTATTTTTTACCTAAAAGCCACTTTCATTTGAAATATCTAGGCCGTTGGGTAAAATTGGACTTTGCTAAATGGTTTTTGGCCAGACCCTCAGCTGGCTCCCTCTGATTTGTCAGTCCTCGTGTCTGCCTATGAAGCTACAAATGGGGAACCCAGAACTGCTATGTTGGTTGCGCCCCCTTGCTCAGTTCTAACCTTACAAAACCCAGTCCTCTAAGATGAGACTGCAAAGTGGGTTGGGTAACACATTTCAATCCTTTTATTTCACTAAAAGTCATTGAAAGAAAACACAAATCCTGAATTAGTACATAACTTCTATTTGCTCTTTTACTGTTGAAAAGACTGAAAACCCCCAAAATACAAATCCTCTCTACTCTTACCTTGCCAAATCACTAGCTTAAGAAGAAGGCAGGGCATTCTATTTAAAACTAGACACAGTGCAGGCTAAGATGTGTTTTAAATTATTTGAATAGCTAACATATTCACAAAGATCAACACTTTTTAGCATGAAAAACTGTTCTTCCCAGCCATCCCTTCCTCTCTCAATTTCCACCCACCTCCATCTCCAGGCACAGGTAACTTCTGTGTTGATATTCTTAATGTATTCTTTTAGGCTTCTTTATGCAGATGAAGCAACTATGTATATAGATTATTCATTACCCACCCCCCACCTGCCTTCACATGTTATATACACTCCTCCTTTGCTTTGTCCTGCGTGATTGTGTATCTTACAGATCTTATTTAGAGGTCGTCCTCCTTTATACATGGGATTCCGTTGTCCTTAATAGAGAGAGCTTCTTTCTTTCGACATGATGTTCTAGTGTACGGACGCCTCCCCCGTTTAGCTGCCTGCCGAAGTGAAATCCCTGGTGTATACAGCATTTTGCATGTGGACTAGTAGATCTGCAAGACAAATCCCAGACTGGAATTCAAAGTCAAAGGGATATACCTGTCTCATTTTGATAGGTATTGTCAAAACGCCTCCAGAAGGGTTGCACCAATGTACACACCCAACAGCAACATACAAATATGCCTGTTTCCCAGAGGCTCACCAAAAGGGTAGTATCAAACATGTTTCTCTTCCAATAGTTAGCTGAAAAACAAAGTCTGTTTTTGTTTGCATTTCTCATATTGTGAATGAGGTTAAGCATTTTTACATGTTTAAGAGCAATTTGTGTTTCCTTTTCTGTAAACTATCTGTTCGTAGCTTTATCTGTTTTCCTATCGTTTTTTTGGGTTTTTTTTCTTACCTATTCCTAGAAGCTCTTAACGTATTAGGAAGGTGCTATGGTTTCAATGTGTCCTCCCAAGTTCATGTGTTGGAAACCTAATCCCTAATGCAACAGTGTCGAGCAGGGGACCTTAAGAGGTAATTAGGTCGTGAGGGGGCTCTGCCCTCAGGAATGGATTAATGCCATTATTGTGGGTGTTCATTCATTATCTCAAGAGTGAGTTTGTTATAAAAGCAAGTTCAGCCCTCTCTTACCCTCTCCTGCACATTCTCTCACTACGTGATGACTTCTGCCATGTTATGAACAGCAAGAAGGACCTCATCAGATGCAGACCCTTGATCTTGGACTTCCCAACCTTGAGAACTGTAAGTTAAATACATTTCTAATGTAAAGTACCCAGTCTTTGGTATTCCATTATAGCAGCACAAAACGGACTAAGACAGAAGGTTAGTCCTCTTACAATTGACCTGTCCTGTTTTCATTTGTCTGTGGGCTTTGCTTTGTATGTTTTCTTCTTTGATTTCTTTTTCATGTGATGTGGTTGTGGTTGTTTCACCAAACAGAAGGCTTTTATAATTTTGTAGTCAAATTTATCCACGTTTTCTTTTACAGGTTCTTGCTTTTGTGTTGTAGTCAGAAAGGCCTTCTCCATTCCAAGATTAAAACGGAAGTCTCCCATTTCTCTTCTAATACATTAATGGTTTTCTATTTTACATATACGTCTTTGATTCATTTAGAATTTGTCCCAGTATATGGTGTAAAGGTTGGTTTACTTTTCCAGGCTACCCTTTTATCTCATCAGGTGACAAGCATTTCTGTCACGTAATCCAGAAAAGAAAAGAAGCCATTACCATCACAGGTTTTGTTTTTCGTCCTTAGAGACGTGTTGACTTCGGGATCCTGACGCACCCTCCTTCTTGCTTCCCTGCACCTCTCCTACGTGTTCAAACACCAGAAATTCCTCACCATTGTGTTTGTCCAGTCCATCTTCCCAAACTCCCGGCCTGCTTGTCTTTTGTCTTTTTAATTAAGCTTTTTATCGAAGTGTGACATCCATACAGAAAGGCACACCATTCATAAATAGCCTCAGGAAGTTTTAAAAAGTGAGCACCTCCAGATAACCATCCCTAACTCAAGATCTAGAACATTGCAGCACCCAAGAAGGCCTCCTGGACTGTCTCCCAGTCTCTGCTCCCACTCGAAATTTCTATCAGCAGATTAGTTCATTTGTTGTTAAAGGTTATATCAGCTGAAGATATACGTACTCTTTCACATACGACTTCTTTCTTTTGTGTTGTGCTTATGAGATTCATCCATGTTGTCCCACGTTGCAGTTCTTCATCTGTTCTTGTCGCCATATAGGGTTCCATTGTGTGAATGTAACACAATGCATTTATCCATTTTCATGCTGCAATTTGGATCGTTTCCAGTTTGGGATTATCACACGTACTGAAGCTATCAACATCCTTGTCAGGTCTTTAGATGCATCTTTGTGAGCTTTTCTATTGGGTATGGAGCTAGACATGGAATCACTGGGTCTTAGGGGACTGCACACGGTCAGCTCTGGCCTCTACTGCTATTTGGTCTCTGTGCTTGTGCTCAGTTTAACAAATACTTGGTCAGTCAAATCCACTGGTATTTGCTGGGTCCCTGCTGCATTCAGACACCTTACATAAACTATGTCACTAACTACTCAGCATGGCCCTGAGGTGTCAGTGCCATCACCGCCCCTAGTTTACAGCCAAGGAAACTGAGCAGCATCATGGTGCTTCAGCTGAGAGCTTCCCTGGTAAATCTGTAAAATGCCGAAGCTATCGTATTTAATAAAGCTATTTATCTTCTCAACAATTTGAGTATCACTTCTGTTTTTTTTAAAACGGGCTTTAAAACAAGAATGGACTTTATTTATGGATACAAGAAGAAATTGCTAAGCACTAAAAGAGTGAGTGATATGAGTGATTCAAGTCAATATATATTATACTTAAGTTGTCACTTCAATTATGATGGGTTTTTATGTCTATAGATGCTTGAATAAGAAACATCAAATATGTCAGAAGTAATGAGAGTCCATTTATTCATTTGTTTGCTTACTCATTAATATTTCTTAACAAATATTCCTGAGCCCCTACTCAGGACTAGAATGTCAGGACTGGAGCACAGTTTAGGTAAAGTGATAAAGTAAGATGGGAAAAGATTACAAATATCCTAGATGTTGAAAGCTAAGAGTGTACAGGTTCCACTGAAACCAAAGCAAAAAACTCCAAAGCATTCTGACAAGTAGTATCAAGGACCATGTACAACAAAGAGCTATTAGAACAAAAGAGGGAGTTGGGAAGGCTTCCCAGAGATGAGACATTTGGGCTGGGTTTTGAAGGATAAATAGGAGTTCTCTAGATAGATGAGCAGAGGAAAGAACTCATTAAAAAACCACGAATACATAGTCTAGAAATGATAATTTATGTGTGGTACAGGGTAAATGAAAAATTAGGGGGAGCAAGTAACAAATGTCAATCATTTCAGAGAGAGCCCTGAATGCTGAGGATTTAGATTTTATTTGGTGTGTAATTGGGAGCAGAGTAATGACCCAAGTAGATTGGCAGCAATTCTGAAAAACATAGAAAACACAGAATAGACTTTTTAAAAAAATAATAATAAAATACTATTTGGGACATTGAAGGATCATGACTGGAATTCCTAGTTTTCAGCTTCACACCTGGGGAGAAACCCGCTTTAGAACAGAAAGGTTCAAGAATGCAGGCCATGGACGTTCTCATTCAATTAGATAAGGACAGGTTAGTTGATCCAAATCGTCAACTAAGCAGGGACTCAGAAAAAAAACATAAACACCTTAAACTTTATTATTAAATTAAAACAAATAAATGTACATGTATTGACAGTAATCTAATATGGGTGCAAAGCCTCTTCTTTGATACTCGAGGGCATTGCAGATGTATTTTTCACATGGATCACACCACAATACATTGTCATTCATTTCTTGTTGCAGGTATTTTATAATGGAGCAAGAACTAAAGACATGTATGAGTAATCTCTGAGTAATTTTCTAGATTCTTATAAATTTTCCATTTTTGTGACATTTTGCAAGTTTTCGATGACTCATCTATATTGTCTTTTCAGTGACATTCAACTCGTATTATATAGACACAATTATTTTTCTTTGTCTACTCATATCTCATTAGTTCGTGCAATATTTAATTAAATTACTTGACTACAATAACAAGTGAAATTGACATGAACAGGTTTGGGAACTAACACAACAGACTCTGGGTAATGTTTGGGGAAAATACACAGATGTTCTAGACGAGTGGTTCTCAGCACATGACCTGTAGACCGGCAGCATTAGCATCACCTGACAACTTATTAGAAATGCAAATTCTCCAGCCTGCTCCAGACCTATTGAATCAGAAACCCTGGAAGCAGAGACCAGCAATTTGTGTTCTAACAAGCCCTACAAGTGATTCTCAGGCTCCCTAATGTGTGAGAACAGAAAGAGTAACCTACTCAACCCAAGCTTTCTATGCAGGCATCATTATGTTTCCTTGATGGAGGTAATGGAGGGCGGCAGTTCGTCTGATCACAGCTTAAGAGGGCTTCTCATACATACCTCTAGGGATGTATGCATACATCTCTTCTACCTAAATTGAATCAGTCTGTAGCAGATTCCTCTGATGCCTCACATCACATTTCCTGGGCTGCCTCTGATTTCAGCCACAGCTGGAGTGGGCAGTTCTGTGTGAGCTGCAACTTCCATTGCACAGGCTGTCCATCTTTTCACCTTCTGTCTCCTGTCCTGCAAGCAGGGGACAATGCTGGAGCCCTTCTTTATACTTTTCAGGCGGTCCCAGCTGAAGCAAGCCCCTGCTGCCGCACTATGTGACGGTTATATTCCCTTTGCTCTTTCTCCCCTCATTATCCTTACTCCTCACACCTGCTTCCGGGGATTCTTCCCAAATAAGCTACCTGCATCCAAATCCTTGCCTCAGGCTCTGCTTCCAGGGAAACTGACACTAAGACACACTCATCTTTCCTTAATCAAATGCCTTTGATACATTTGCATTGCATCATGTGTATTCTATCTCACTTCATAGGAGTGATTGGTACTGTATTTCATTGTATATCAGATCTATAGCAACTTATTTTGCCAGTCATCTACTGGTAGACAGTGTTTCAAATTACAACGTGATGAAAATTGTTATACAAAAGTCTTTGTACTGTTATGCATATATGTCTATAGGGAAATTTTCAAAAGTAAAATTGCTGTGTCCAAGGGTATAAACATTTAAAAATTGTATTAGTGCTGCCAGATTTCTCTCCAAAAAAGCTGTGCCGATTTGAACTCACACCTAACATGTGTGATACCACCTGTTACACTGTATCTTTCCCACTGCTCAGTGTTTGTGATGGCTCATTTTATGTGTCAACTCAGCAGGGCTAAGGAATGCCCAGATAGCTGGTAAAACACTATTTCTGGGTGCATCTGTGAGGGTGTTTCCAGAAGAGATTAGCACATGAATCAGTGGACTGAATAAAGAAGAGCCCCTCTCACCAATATGGGAGGGCATCACCCAATCCGTTGAGGGCCTGAATAGAATGAAAAGGCAGTGAAAGGGTAAATTTTCTATCTCTACAACAGCTGAGACATCCACCTTCTCCTGCCCTTAGACTTCGGTCTTCCTGGTTCTCAGGCCATTGGCTCCCCCAGTTCTCAGCCCTTCAGGCTCGAGCTAATACACCACCAGTTTCCTGGGCCCCCAGCTAGCAGACAGCAAACCATGGGACTTCTCAGTCTGTGAGCCAATCCCTCATAATAAATCACTTTCTATATATTTATATATATCCCATCAGTTCTGTTTTTCTTGAGAACACTGATGAATATGGTGTTACCAATCTTTTTGAATTGCATAGGTTAAAATTGGTATCACATGGTTGTTTTATTTTCTATTACTGTGATAATGAGTTTGAGCATGAAAATTATTTATCTAGGTCTCAATGTGTCTCATTAGAGTTTGATACTTTTAAGTTTTGGACTTGCATATCTTTTTAAGGTTTAGTTATAGGTATTGCGTAGTATCATTTTACTATTATAAATAATCTTCCTAATATTACAGTTTTTAACTGTTTATTGCTGGTGTACAGAAAGGCCACTGGCATTCATCTATTGATTTTATATCCAACCACCTTGCTAAAGTCTCCTTTAATTCTAACAATTTGTAGCTTATTTGGGGTTTCCTTTATACTTAGTAATTTCATCTGCAAATGACAGTCATATATTTCTTCCTTTCAGATTGTAATGTCTTTGGTTTTTTTTAATGTCTTTTTTATTTTTTTGACTAGGACCTCCAGGACAATGTTGAGTATCAGTGGTATTAGCAGACATTTTTGTCTTATTTCTACAAATCAATATGACAAAAGCAAACAACCTCATTGAAAGATGTTCAACTTTCTTAGTACTAAAGAAATGCAAATCAAGACCACAAGGAAATGCTTTTTTTTTTTTTTTTTTGAGACAGGGTCTCTGTCACCCAGGCTGGAATGCAGTGGTGCAATCCCGGCTCACTGCAATCTCTGCCTCCTGGGTTCAAGTGAGTCTTCCTGCCTCAGCCTCCCAAGTAGCTGGGATTACAGGTGCCCACCACCATGCTGGGCTTATTTTTGTGTTTTTAGTAGAGATGGGCTTTCACCAAGTTGGCCAGGCTGGTCTTGAACTCCTGACCTCAGGTGACAGGTGATCCAGCTGCCATGACCTCCCAAAGTGCTAGGATTACAGGGGTCAGCCACTGTGCCCGGTTCTTCTATTTATTTAAGGAGGTTTAAAAAAATTTTTTGGTTGTCTTTTATGACTTAATCTAATGCTTTTCTGCTCATAAATGTTTTGAAAGAGGAAACATGGTTTTATCTGGGTGCTGTGGTGCATGCCTGTAGTTCTAGCTACCTGGGAGGCGGAGATGGGAGGATCACTTGAGACCAGGAGCTCGAGGCCGCAGTGCACTGTGCACTCTGATCTGGCCTGTGAATAGCCGCTGCACTACAGCCTGAGCAATGAGTAAGATCTTGTCTCTAAAAACAAACAAAACATTAATTAATTTCCTAAAAAGAAAAATAGTTTTTATAAATGATAAAGCAGCTAAAGAAAATAAAAATAAATAAATTTGACTCTAATATTTCCTTTGTGGATAATTGAGAAAATAGTGCTACTGACAGAGTAAAAAAAATGAAAAATCTAAAAGGGGAGTTGATTTGGGGTAAAGATGACACATGTAGCTTTGGAGATTTCAAGTTGAAAGTGAACACCCAGGTTGGGCATTTGGTTGAAACTTGAAGCTGGAGGTTTGGCTATGAAAATACAGAGAGAGAAATTTTAGAGCCATCAGAGTAAGGATGATAGCTGAAGCCAGAAATATGACATTAGTGATGTCTAAAGAATAAGAAGGATTTGAAAATATGGTTTGTGTTAAAGGAGCAATATTACAAAGAGATGAATGAGCAGAAACTTTGTGAAAATCCACCATTTGGGAGAGAAAAGAGAGAGAAGGAAAGAAAACAAAGGCTCCAGAAAAGAACAGATCAGAGAGAGAGAGAAAGGCAGCAGGGTGGTGGGTGTAAGGAGGGAAGAAGTTGAAGGCAGTAGAGTCAAACGCGGCGCCAAACATGGAGGAGGATAGGAAAGTGCTGCTGGTGAAGTGTCTGGAATGGAAACCGGGTTGGAAGGAGGGAAGGGCAGTGAAAGAAATGGAAATAAGTCAGGAGTGCCCCGGAAGGCTGCAGCTCCGTGCAGCTCCGTGCCGCACACCAGCTATAGGCCAATCAATTAATCCTCCCTGCTCTTGGGGTGGGTATTACCATCCCTGCCCCAGGGGAAGGTTTGGGGAGGTTAAGACCATGCCCTTTGCAGGTAGGTGAGCTGGGATTCTGACCACGCCCTTTCTGCTCTGCCATACTGCCCCCATTCCTCCAGCTTTGAGAACCACCACGCAGGGACTTCCTATTTGCCCAAGGCTGAGTACACACCTGCACTAGCCAATGCTTAACCACTGTTTGCCGGGTGAATGGAAGAATGAAGACCTTTTAAGAAAAGTTCTCAGAGGCTCCTGGTTGCACCCTGGGGAACTGTGTCTTTCTGCAGCACACATTAGCATACTGTCAAAGCCTGAACGCCACGCTCCTCTGCCTCATTGCTTAGGAAATAAATACATGTATCTTGCTGTCCAGAGAGTAAACTACTAGTGGCCAATTTTTAAAATAAAAAAAAGTGCCAAATGACTTTCAGGCAGCAAGATGAAAGCCCTTTAATTTGAACTTTAGCATCTTCATAGCTGTTATTTTCTCCAATATATGGTACGGAAATACTGAGTGAATATGTATTTACTAATGGTCCCGAAATGATTTGAACATGAAAAGCCCCAAGAAATCAGAGTTGCTGTTTTCCACAAGTAATAGAAAAAATGTGATATCTGTAGCCTCGATTACACAAGAGAATTGTGTTTCTTTCTTCTTTTTAAAAAAAAATCTGTTTACTGACGAGGAGGAAAAAATAGCGATAATGGGGGAAAAAATCTGCTTTCTGCATAACACATGATTCAGCTGACAGCACAAAGAATCAGATAATTCTACAGGAAACTGACAAGTTAGATAGTGATTGGGATGTAGCTGTAGTGTTCTTCTCTAAATACCCGCGATATTACTGTCTGAAGCTTAACATTCACAAACCATTAGACCCAACATGTATATTTATGGTTTGATAATCAGCTGTCATTAACAGATGAATAAACAACATAATGTTCATCTTTAGAAGGAATATACAAATGGAAGAAACACTGCCAACAACCTAAGAACATTTACCTTGATTCCCTCCATGAAAAATAAAGAGGAACAAATCTCTGTAATTTTAATAGTTACATCATATCTGCTGTTCCGTCTTATCTTAGCTGGCAGAGCTTCAGACAGATTTCTCTTTTTCACATAAAATTTACAATGTCAACCTGGCTTATCTGTTAGGAGAAGTCGCATTAAATTCACTAGATTAGAGATCATCATTCTGTGGCCCTGTCTCCATAGTCAGCTCACAATAGAGCTGATATAAACAAACACGTTCAGCAACGTCTTTCAGGCTGATAAAACTATTCAGTACTTTTAGTTGTGCTACTTATTAGCTTAGGCAAGTCGCTTAATGTCTTTGCAGCTCAAAGTCTTTCACTGTGATATAAAAATAATTCTATCAGCTAGGAACAGTGACCCACCCTGTGATCCCAGCACTTTGGGAAGCTGAGGTGGGTGGATCACTTGAGATCAGGAGTTCGAGGTCAGCCTGACCAACATGGTGAAATCCCATCTCTACTAAAAATGCAAAAATTAGCCTGGCATGGTGATACATGCCTGTAATACCCCAGCTACTCTGGAGGCTGAGGCAGGAAAATTGCATGAGGGAGGTGAAGGTTGCAGTGAGCTGAGATCACACCACTGCACTCCAGCCTGGGTGACAAAGCAAAACTCCATCTCTAAATAAATAAATAAATAAAATGTTATCTACCCTAGCTACCTCACTGGTTATAATAATGGACCAGAAGAAGCGTGTCAAGTACAGCTCTAAACGCGGGGGTACTTTGTAGATGGCAATGTGACTATAGCGTCTTAATTCCAGAGCCATGGGAAATTTACGTTCAAATACATCTGCTTTGGGTTTCGTGGCTGGGAGTCTCCCATGCTACAGCCCTTTTAAAAACTCAACAGTAACGGCATCCACATTCTTAGCAGCATTACCCATGACAGCCAGAAGGTGGAAGCACCTGAGGCTCCCTCCGTGGATAAGTGGATGAACAAAATGTGGTTCATTCATACAATGGAATATTACTCAGCCTTTAAAAGGAAGGATGTTTTGACCCATGCTGCTACATGTATGAACCTTAGGACCATATGCTGTTAAATAAGCCAGTCACGAAAAGGCAAATACTGTATGGTTTCACTTACATGAGGTACTTAAAGTTGTAAATTCCTACAGGTAGAAAGTAGAATGATGGTTGCCAGAGGCTGAGGACAGCAGGGAGTTGTTATTTGATAGGCATAGAGCTGAAGTTTTGTAAGATAAAAAGAGCTCTGGAGATTGGTTGCACACAATGGGAATGCACTTAATGTTACTTAACCGGACACTTAAAATGACAAACATGATCAAGTTTATGGTATATTTCACAATTTAAAAAACTTAAGGTTTGCTGGGTGTGGTGGCTCACAACTGTAATCCCAGCACTTTGGGAGGCTGGGGCAGAAGGATCACCTCAGCCCAGGAGTTTGAGACTAGCCTGGGCAACGTGGAGAGACTCCTATCTCCACAAAAAAAAAACTTTTTAAAATTAACCAAGTGGTGGCGTGGACCTGTAGTCCCAGCTACTTAGGAGGCTGAGGTGGGAGAATCTCTTGAGCCAGAGAGACTAAGGCTGCAATGAGCCATGATCACGCCACTGCACTCCAGCCTGGGTGACAGAGCACAACCTTATCTCAAAAAAATTTGTTTTAATTAAAAAAGCATAATGAATCAATTTTTAAAAGCCCTCAACAGTAGCCCTCCAGGTCAAATTGCAGACTGATTTCTGGCTTTTGACGCCTTTCTCCTGAGACCCCATTAAAATAACAGTGAAGGAATTTTTAAAATGTAGAAGCCCACACCAAAGTAAAGGACCAATGGAAACCATCAGAGAATACATGATTTAAACCAATTTCTAGATGATGTAAAGGTGATGCGGGAGTCCTGGCTGCTGAAACAGAGCAAAGGGAGGCGGATCCTAGACAGGAGTTGTGCACAGAAGAGGTCAGTCTGCCCAGAAGTTTCCTGAGAGTCTGCAGACTTGAAAACTGCAGCTTTCCAGTGGGCAGTGGTGAGAAGTTGGGCATTTGTTAAAAGCTTCTATTATGAATGGTCCAGCCCATACACAGTCACACATCCGTTTCTCTGCAGGCCCATCTATGGTCAGCCAGGCATTATTATTTAGGAGGAAAACCTAGAGTTCCTCTCTAAATAAATCTATTTAAGACTCTAGGGTGAACAAAGGAAGCTAATGAGAGCACTTTTGGCCCAGAACAGAGGCCTCCTCGCTTGGTGCATGGGACAAACACATCCTGGAAGCTGGCCTTCGGTCCCCTGCACCCTAGTGAATGCTGAGCCTTCAGGTCAACAAGCCTTAACTGTGCCTCAGGCCCCCAAGTAGGCATTCGTATTTTCTTATCTTTAAATATACCAGACAGGAGAGGAGAATCTGCACTATGAAAGAGAAAGATAAATAAACAACAACCTCAGCAAAAATGACTCTGCAAGAAGTGGAGATAACCGAAGAAATAGACAAGGAGTTTTTCAAAACACCCTCTAATATCCTCCAAGAGATTTGAGATTATAGCGTATCTTTAGAACAATAGTAAGATACAATTCAAAAAAGAGAACAAGAATTATATATATGTAACCAAAATAGATCTGAAATATTAAACGAAATAAAAATAGAATAAAAGGACAAGGGATGGAAGATGATGCCAAGAAAATCTAGTGAAATAAAGAGGAAACAAAAGGGCAGAGAAATAGGATATTCAAGAGAAAAGTTAATAAATACAAAGGATTGATCTAGGAGATCCAACACTCATTTTAAAATATTGTAGAAAGAGAGACTAGAAAAAGCAGAAATGATGAAGTTACCAAAGAAATAATGAGGGAAAAAAATTCCTAGAGCAAAAAAGAGAATTGAGACTTCAAATTAAAAGCATGATAGTGGAAAAGACCACACCTAGACATACAAAGTGGATATTTTCCATAGACTACTCCAAAAGAATTTCCCTTTTTTTCTGCTAGCAGTTCTCCACATTTTGAGCTTAGGTAGCAGGCAGAGATCCTATGATATCAGGAATGGCACGCCCCTCTCAGTCCCAGGGAATGAACTATAACTCATCTTAACCAATCACAATAACTTTCATTCTCTTCTACCAATGAGTGTCTAGGAGTCAACATGTAGCCAAGTTCTGGCCAATGAAATGTTGAAGACATGTGTAATAAGGAGCTGTTCTTTCACAACAAAACTCCACGCCTCATAAAGAAAAGTGATTTGTTCTGCACTGATGCCAGGAGGTGCTGAGGGAGCTGAGCTGTCTTTCAACCAAGAGGCAACAAGTCAAGAATGACAAGATTCCATTCCTTCCACATCCTTCATAAGGCAGGACAGAAAGAAAGGGCTTGAGCCCTTGATGACGCCACTGAAGTGGTACACCTAATCTGGGACCACCTATTTCTTATAAATATTGCTTAAGGTATTGTTAATTGAGTATTTTTGGTTTTGTTTTTTACTTACAGCTAAAAAACTATTCCTAACTGATGTAACATATCTTTATAAACTTTCAAGAACTCATAAAAAATCTTAATGGCTTCAAGAGAGAAAGAAATTACCTAGAAAGAAACTGGATTGGCATCAGACTTATCAATAACCAAATGGATGCTAGAGGCCAGCAAAGCAAAATCTTCAGAATCTTACAGGTTTATTATTTTGAACCTAGTTCATTGATCAAGGTCTTGGCTGGAAGCAGCACACTCCAAAGGGATAATTGGAGAGTTTGATTAACTTACTCATTTTCACAAATACAAGATGAAGAGAATGTATTTCGAATACATCTTTTTGAGAAAGCTACACAAGGATGTAGTTTTTTAAAAATTTCAATAGGTTTTGGGGGAACAGGTGGTGTTTGGTTATATAAACAAATTCTTTTTAATTTTTTTTTTTACTTCCATAGGTTTTTGGAGAACAGGTGGTATTTGGTTACATGAGTAAGTTATTTAGTGGTGATATGTGAGAGCTTGATGTTCCCATCACCTATGCAGGATACGCTGAACCCAATTTGTAGTCTTTTATCCCTCACCCCCTCCCACTTTGTCCCTCGAGTTTCCAGAGACCATGGTATCATTCTTATGCCTTTGCATCATCACAGCTTAGCTCCCACTTATGAGTGAGAATATACAACAGTCTTTTCACTATCATGCTTTTAATTTTAAGTCTCACTTCTCTTTTTTGCTCTAGAGATTTGGTTTTCCATTCCTGAGTTACTTCAATATTCTAGATAATCTCCAATTCCATTCAGGTTGCTGTGAATGCCATTAATTCATTCCTTTTTATGGCTGAGTAGTATTCCATTTTATATATATATATATATATATATATACACACCACAGTTTCTTTATCCACTTGTTGATTGATGGGCTGTTTCTATATTTTTGCAATTACAAATTGTGCTGCTATGAAAATGCATGTGCAAGTATTTTTTTCGTATAATGGCTTCTTTTCCTCTGGGCAGATACCCAGTAGTGGGATTGCTGGATCAAATGGTAGATCTACTTTTAGTTCTTAAGGAGTCTCCACACTGTTCTCCATAGTGGTTGTACAAGTTTACATTAACACCATCAATGTAGAAGTGTTTTCTTTTCATTGCATCCAGGCCAACATCTGTTATTTTTTGATGTTTTGATTATGGCCATTCTTGCAGGAGGAAGGTGGTATCTCATTGTGGTTTTGATTTGCATTTCCCTGATCGTGAGTGATGTTGAGCATTTTTACATGTTTTTTGGCTATTTGTATATCTTCTTTTGAGAATTGTGTATTCATGTCCTTAGCTCACTTTTTGATGAGATTGTTTGTTTTTTTTCCTTGATGATTTGTTTCAGTTCCTTCTAGATCCTGAAAATTACTCCCTTGCTGTATGTATAGATTGTGAAGATTTTCTCCCACTCTGTGACTTGTTTGTTTACTCTGATGATTATTTCTTTTGCTGTGCAGAATCTTTTTAGTTAATTCTCTTCTATTTATCTTTGTTCTGAAAAGCTCCTTTAACTTCAGTAAAGTTGCAGGATACAACATTAATGTACACAAATCAGTAGCTCTGCTATATACCAACAGTGACCAAGCTGAGAATCAAAACAAGAACTCAATCCCTTTTACAATAGCTGCAAAAATATAAAATACTTAAGAATACACTTAATGAAGGAGGTGAAAGACCTCTACAAGCAAAATTACAAAACACTGTTGTAAGAAATCATAGATGACACAAACAAGTGGAAATACATCTCATGCTCATGGATGGGTAGAATCAATACTGTGAAAATGACCATACTGTCAAAGGCAATTTACAAATTCAATGCAATTCCCATAAAAATAGCACCAGCATTCTTCAAAGAACTAGAAAAAAAACTTAAAATTCATATGGAACCAAAATAAAGCCCACATAGCCAAAGCAAGACTAAGCAAAAATAAAAATCTGGAGGCATTACATTACCTGACTTCAAACTATACTGTAAGACCTTAGTCACCAAAACATCATGGGACTGGTATAAAAATGGGCATATAGACCAATGGAACAGAATAGATAACCCAGAGATAAAGCCAAATACAGTCAAGTAATCTTCGACAAAGCCAATAAAAACATAAAGTGGGAAAAGGACACCCCATTCAACAAATGGTGCTGAATAGTTGGTTAGCCACATGTAGAAGAATGAAACTGATTCCTGTCGCTCACCTTATACAGAAACAACTCAAGATGGATCAAAGACTTAAATCTAAGACCTGAAACCATAAAAATTCTAGAAGATAACATTGGAAAAACCCTTCTAAATATTGACTTAGGCAAAGACTTCATGACCAAGAACTCAAAAGCAAATGCATCAAGGTTATAATTTCAGTCACACACAAAAATGTGTTAAAACCAAAAAGGAAAAAGGAGTGGGAAAGTGAGAAACAAGCAATAATGGAACTAATCAAGAAATCCCAGAACAATGTTATACAGCAAGATTAGAAAGCAGCTAGTCCAGGTTATATCACAAATCAGTAATCTCCAATGAGAATGTTTTCAACAGGAAGACTGGAATGAACTCCAAGCAGTAAGTAAGAATGGAGCGGTAAAGGCCAGGCGCGGTGGCTCACACCTATAATCGCAGCACTTTGGGAGGCCGAGGCAGGCAGATCACTCGATGTCAGGAGTTGGAGACCAGCCTGACCAACATGGCAAAACCTCCTCTCTACTAAAAATACAAAAAGTAGCTGGGCATGGTGGTGCACACCTGTAATCCCAGCTACTTGGAAGGATGAGGCAGGAGAACTGCTTGAGCCTGGGAGGCAGAGGTTGAGCTGAGATCACACCACTGCACTCCAGCCTGGATGACAGAGTGAGACTCCATCTTAATTTAAAAAAGAAGAAAGAAAGAAAAGAAAAAGAAAGAAAGAAAGAAAGAAAGAAAGAAAGAAAGTCTTGTGGCTGATCTCTTCCAGGAGGAGTGCCATACCAGAGGTTCCATGTGGGTCTCTGTGGCTTCAGGCTGGACATTCAGAGGAAACGATAGCTAGAATGATCTTGTTAAGTGGAGTCCGTGCTGTTGAGTTCATGCACAGCCTCGGCTTCTGCCACCTTGGTCCCTCCATTCACGTGCCTATACTGTTGCTTCTGGGTGGCCAATGATGAAGTGTGGTTAATGTCAACTAGCCAAGTCATTTGTCTACTTGTTTTCCAGTTCTTTATCTACAATAGATGTTTCTGTTGGGTATTAATATGTGATAAAAAATCTTCCCCACTCACACTTGTCCATACCAGCCCTCCTTGTCTTTTATCCATCTTTCTTCTTCCAGTCCCAACCAGTTGCCAAGGTCATTGATCAGTGTGTAGAAATCCATCTATTCTCGCTTGTGCCATTTCTCCTTCCACTTAAAGCAGGCGGCACTACCCACCACAAAAATGGTCCTTAGTACCAGCAGTTAAAAAGACGGCTCATGATGAGAGGAGCTGTCTCAAGATTGATGGGCTGTGGGAATCTGTTTGGGGTTTTTCTCAGGAAGGGAAGTCAGATTTTTGTAATGGCCCCCACAGGGATCAATACAAGACACATTTGCACCAAAGCCAACTGAATTTCTTTTCATGCACCTGCCCTTGGACCTATTATACATCCTCATGATACGAAAGGATGTGTTCATAGTAAGCACAATAATGAATGTAACTCACCAACACAACCTACACCAAACCGTGTGTTACATACTGATTATCACCACCATTCATTAAGGCTCTTCTATGAGTCAAGCACAGGAAGAGTCCTGCATCCCGTACATTCACTTAATCCTCATGGGAATCCTGTGAGGTTGGTGGCTTTACTATTATTTTCAATTCACAGATGAGAAAACAGAAGCTCCAAGAAGTGAAGTAACTTTAATGCCTGTCAGTCCAACTCCACGCTCAAGCATTCAGCTCCTCTGGCCTCCAATAGAGTCTCTTGAGAACAACTATGTTGCTTAGAAACACAATATGTATGTAGCTATAGGATTAATATACCAATATACATTTAAATTGGTACAATGGACTGAGTATTTGATGAGAAGGAGAAATAAAAATGCCCCTGCCTGTGCCTCTCGTTGGCTGGACCCAATGGGAAGATATTGGAAGCATGATGTTGGAGGATGGACCCATCGGGAAGATGCTATCCATATGGGCCACCAGGGGCATGAGCATCTCTGAAACAGGGTGGAAAAGGACAGAGAAAAGATGCAGAGAAGGTAATCATCACACGGGCATGTCCATCTCCCCAACTAAAATGTAAGCTACAAGAGTGCAGAGCTGTAGGGACCTTCATCTGTGGTGTTCTCTGATGTATCCCAAACACTAGAAATGTGTCTGGCACCGAGCAGATGAATAGTAAACATCTGTTAAATAAATGGAGGATTTATTGCCTGACCCAGTTGACCAGCCAACATCACCCGGGCCAGAAGTCAGCAAACTACCGCCCTCTGCCCACGTATTCATGTATTGTCTCTGGCCACTTTCACACAACAACAGCAGATTTGAGTAAGTGCTACTGAGATTGGTCCGCAAAGCTGAAAATAGTTGCTATCTGGCCCTTTCCAGAAGAAGATTGCCAATACGCCACTGTAGAGAAACAGCACAGACCTCTTGAGCTCCAGCAGCAGGCCTGGGAGCCAGCCATCAGGAACGAGCAAACCTCAAGATCTAAGCATTTCATGTGTGAGAAACCATTCCTGTGCCCAGAATTCTGTTTAGTGAAGTACCTCTGCACAAACCCCAAATGACCCTGAAAGAAGGACATCTTACGCAGGAGAAATTCCTTCACCAGACACTTCACCCGTAGTTGAGAATAACAATGTCATCACAGATAGAAGCTTTATCTGAGGAGCGCAGAAGTTTCTTGACTCATTCACCTTGGTGACTTACACGGTAAAGAGGATGAAGAGAACCCAGGATGGTTCTACCCAAAGAGCCTCCATTTTCCAGGCTTCCTGCGGTTATGCAGAGTGGAGAGGTAGCAGTCCTGTTCCCCTGCATGCCCTCTGCTCACCAGAACCCTCTCCTTCTAGAGCCCTTGAGGTTTTAAACTCAACCCTCACCCCCACCCCGACTGTTTCTGCCTCTGTTTTAGATCTGAACCACAAACTTCAGCTTATGTACTTAACTTTTGGATGTGGCAAGCAGAAAGCATGGAGTTCAGGGCAGCTTAGATTTTCCAAATGTCCCTATTGTGGCAAGGTGAGGTGAGGGGAACTTCTCATGGCTGCAGGCCACCAAAGCCCATTGGGCAGAGCTGCTCCCACACTGCTCCTCTCCCTCCTGGTCTTTAATCAGTCCTTCTCTTGGTCTCCCTCCCAAAAAGCCAACTACAATCATCATTTTCCCATCTTGCTGTCTGTCAGCACTTACTGCAACAGACAACCAAATAGACAACCCCATGGTGCCAGAAATACCTTTGCACGGACCTCATTGTCAAAAATAGAATGCAGTCAAGACCAGTGGAGGTCACAGTAAAGTCCCCCAAAATTGCATTACCCAAATGTCTTTCTGAGCTAGCTCACATGTTTTAAAAGGGTGTGGTGAGTGGAATGAGTCTTCTCTGTTCCCAATTTTGGCTCCTCCAAATGAAATATTAATAATACTACTACTGTTGCATTTGACAATATGAAGAAGCTTCCAGTGATCAGGAAGTTATTGAAACCCTTGTGGAATGTAAGCTGCAATACCACAAGGCAACCCACTTCACAAAGCCCACCAGAAAACCATAGGCATTCACCAGACTAAAACTGCATGCACTCAGAGACATATTCTTTGCACCTACAAAATGTCATTTTTCCATCCATTGACTTCATGGAAACCCACAGTAAGTCATTTGCATCTGAATCATCCAGCCAGAAAGAGTAACTGAGTCCTGATTCACAGGAGCAAGGTTTTGCTGACACAGCACTTTATTCACTTTCCCCGGTGATTCTTCCTTTGAGTGAATGAGTTATCCTCCAGGGTTTCAGTAACTCTCTGATCAACTTATGTGCCCGGGGACTCACACCTACATTACCACATAAATTGTGGTTCTCAAAACGTGCAATGAATATAGACGTCTTTGCCCATCCAGCTTATCACCGGAAGCATCTTCACATTGCCAAATGCAACAGCAGTAATATTATTAATATTTCACTTGGAGGAGACAAAACTGGGAGCATAAAAGATTTGTTCCACCCACCACACATTTTCAGAACATTGGAGTTAGCTCACAGGGACATTTGGGTAATTTTTGGCGACTTTACTGTAACCTCCACTGGTCTTGATTATATTCTATTTTTGATAATAGATCCATGCGAAGGTATTTCTGGCACTGTGGGGGTTGTCTAGCTGGTTGTCTGTTGTAGTAAGTGCTGACAGACAGTTGGAATGAAAGCTTAAATACTTATATAATCTACAGAAAAAAAATGGACTCACATCTGTGGGTAAAATAAGCAGATAAAATGGTGCTCAAATTAGATTTGATTTCCCCGCCTAGAATTGGCAATGTGTAAATGAGGCTGGCAAGTGACGCCGGGCATCAGATGACACCGAATAAGAATGGCAAAACTGCAATGCCAGCTTGGTTCCAGGCAGCTACGGTCAGGTGATTTGCCCATCCATAAAGAAGCACATGGAAAAGATTGCAAGAGTTGGGATGCTGAGATGGCAGAACTGTGATTTGAGGAATGCCAGCAAATCCGTGTTCAGTCAGCAGACATGTTTGTCTAAAGTCCAGTAGAACTGCAAGCCCAACATTTAATTCTCTTATGCCGATTGCCCCCGCCATCCCCCATAGGCACAAGATTGGTTTACTCAAATGTATCTCTCATAGAAGAAAACGATCAGTTCCATTTGTTCCATTTCACCAGTGACTGAGGAAAAGATAAGACATTTCTGGTGCCATTTTAAAAAAATGAATCCCATGTAGGTAACGTTGGAATGAAAACAAAGATGCCCTTCTGAAGCTACCACTGTGGGGTCGAGGGGGAATAAACGTATAAGGAAAAAGCAGGGAATAGTCTGCGTTATGCATTAGCCAATGCATGCAGCTGTCCTTGCCCAGGCTTGGAGTTACGGGTTTGCATTTTCTTTTCTAAAACACTTTTTTAACGCTGACATGTTGGCCTTGAAGACAAATGTTTGTTCACTTGCTTAGAATAAGAAATGGGTTGTGCTGGCTTGGAAACACAGAATGCAGTGGGGTTTTTCTGGCTTTTTGTTTATTTAAGAAAAAGAATTCAGAATATCTAACTTATCAACAGCATCTGAAGGGTGAGGGTCTGGTCTAAAGCTCCTTGCAAGGTCATCTCAATGGCCTTCTTAAGTACACACACGGAAAAATCAGAGATTTGAAAAGACGTATGTCTGTTTAGGTTTCACACCGTTCAGAAAACAAAGCATGGTTTCCTCTTCAGTTTTCTATTTTGTAGCCATTTCGGAAAAGTAATATGGCCTCACATTTTAATTTGACTGACTCACAGTGGGAGGGCAAATCGAATAGCTAAAAGGAAGTCTTTAGGTATGATGGCACTGGAAAACACTCAGAACCCAAGACGGGGGTGGGCAGAATCTGGGGAAGAGGCGCTGTGGGGCAAGCAGGAAGTTTGCTGACCGTGGACTTGAGCATCATGCCTCATAGGCCTTGAATAAGCAGAGTCAGGGGTCCCTGGTGCTCAAGCTTCTTGCTGAAAAAGAAATGGGATTATTTGCCCACAGTGGTTACTGAGGGAAGACCCACCCTGACCGAGGAGGTGCTTCTGAAGGCATCCATCAGGTGCTCTGCCTACCTGCTGGGGCAATTCTGAAGCGAGACCAATAGAGAACCAAGAGCCAAATGCCTGGGAAACATCTCCCCTGCCAAAGCCATTTCTGGGGCAGCCCCTCCACACTGCTGATACCTGCATCCAGATGGCCGCTTTGACCTTGGCCGCAGCCGCTCGGGTCCTCTTCTGTCCATGCCGGGCCTGGCCTTGGCTGGAACACTATGGAGGGGCAGGAGGGGGTGGCCATCTGGTGTGGGAGGCGTTGGCTGTAGGTCCTCTCAGGAGACAGGTGGTTCAGCAGCAGGAAGGACTTACCAGGCTGAAACTAATCAGAAGACGGGCTGGCTGCTGGTATGTGCTGGAAGCTCACAGAATTTTACGTAGCAAGGCAGACGGTGGAGGGTGGAGAGGCCAGCAATGAGAAACTGGGTCACCCTCATCACTCCTCCCTTGGTGTGGCCCTGAGTGAAGTCCCTGGACCACAGGTCTAATCAGCAAAGGAAAAGCCAGAACCCCAAGGTAAGAAGAGAGGCCCAGGAGCCTTGACCGGGGAAGGTCCTAAGACTGGGGGCTTCTACCCAGGACCACTACTCCAAGCTTGTGTGTCCTAAGCCTTTGATGGCTGCCCCAGTGGCTCCTTCTGGAAGGTGACTGTGGCTTGGTCTGATCCAAAGGGACTCCTGGAGCTCTGGATGCCATGAAGAGGGAGCAGTAGCATGAGGGTCTCCACCCCTGGTCCATTGGATCTGCCTCCACCAGCCTGGTGTCACCTAGAACTAGAGGTATCACCAAAGAACTCCAGGAGGTTGCCCTCTGGCATGGAAAACACATGGGCCAGAGCAGCCCCAGCCATGCGATTCACTCACTCTTGACCTTGGTGAGGACATTGAGCTCTGCAGGCCACATTTGTTCATCTAGCAAGTGAAGAAAATGAACCTGGTAGATAGACTCTCTAGATTCCTCTCAGGGAATGGTGACTTGCAGCCAGATGATTGTGAGTTTGAGTCCTAGCTCTGCAACTTACACGTTCTGTGATCTTGGGGAATTTACCCTCATCACCTGAGCCTACCTTCTCTCATTGGAAAAATGAAATAATAATGCTTCTTTAACCTGAAGATTAAGTGAAATGAAGCTCTCGGGAGGGTAGGTGTACAGGACAGGTGACTCCTTCTTCCCAGTTGTCATTCTTCCTGAGGTTCCTTCAGTTTAAAAATTCTGCAATTCCATGGATACTGGGAAAACCCAGCTTAATCTATAACATCTTTAGAATTCTAGCCCATCAGGGCTGACCTCGTTTGCACGGGTGGGGGATTCTGTAAGGAGAAGGTACAGGGGCCGTGTGATCTCCCGGCCTGGATGTCCCGAGCAAGTCACCTGTCCTTCTGGCTTTGGTTTCCACATCCACAAATCAATGAACAGGGCCCTGAGCTAATGCCATCCCCGGAGACCCAGTGTCCTGCTTGGCTCTGGATTTCTTCTTCAGGGGAGTCCTGCTCTCTTAGAGAATCGTGCTCAGCAGATGTGGAAGGGTGCAGGTCTTCAGGTGAGTGACCCTTGACCGTGGGAATACATTAGGACCACCCCAGAAGCTTTGCCAAAGGAAGTGCAGCCAGCCCAGCCTGGGGCTGCATTCTGGAGGTCCGCTGTGGAGTCTGAGGGTCTGCTTTTCCAAAAGCTGGGGTTGGATGGAAATAAAGAAGCCAAAGTCTAGGGGGCAAAGAGCACCAAAGGAAAATTCAGAAAACAATAAAGAATTTTCTGAGAAAAAGGAAGGGCTAGTCTGACACTTTCTTCCCAGGTTAATTATCTTTGCAAAAAAGGTCAGATGAATAATTCCTTCTTTGATTAATTCAACATCAATTTTTGACCTCCTAATAGAGTATATGTCACATTGCATACTGGAGTTCAGAGTCCTGAAATGGAACAACATCTTAGAGATGGAAGCTTCCAGAGTCATAACTCTCCAGATAAGGAGAATAAGGCCCAGGAAAGGACGTGACTTGACCAACATCCCACAACCAAAGGCTTGAGAGGACTCGAATCCAGACCCTGCCTCCTTCCCCCAACCTGGCAGCCCAGCAGGACCACAGACACATTGTGTTTTTCTGCCGATGTCAAGGGAATATCTATCTTGTGTTACTAAAATCATAAGATCTGCCCACCAGGACACTGGGCCTGTGTTTCCCACCAGCAAGGATCTGCAAGTCATGTTTCCCATGTCTGGGAGTTCAGGGCCTCAGCTGGCCACAGGCCCAACCTCCACTGAACTCCTTTATTTAGGACACCTGTCCGGGCCCCGAAAGCAGTGAGTTTGCAATGTCTACCCAAGGGAGGAGAGGTTGAAAGGAGGAGAATGCCATGGAAACGTCTCTCAGTTCCACAAATTAGGAGGGCCAGTGAGCCTGGTGAGCCTTCACTGAATTCTTCATGGCAAAATTCAATTAGACATTCAAGCATGAAAGGAGAGTCATGTAAACCTAAAAATTAAAAAGCACAATTTATATATTCATATTGACATTTATTGTCCATGGGATTTTCAGTGAGCTATTAGTCCCAGAATATGGGGATTCTTTCCTAGGGGGCCTTGATATCCCCAATGGGCCCTAAAGGTTTGAAAGAGCTTTCCTCACCTGTTTTCCTGGTCCTATGCAGGTGACCACAGAGATGAGCTGGGCTACAGGTTCTGCCTGTTTTCCATTGCCTTTGCCAGCTGGGATCAGTTATCTCCTCCTCCAAATTCTAACCCAACTTCTCACCATCACCTCCAGCACTTGGACTGCACTTATTAGAAATTCAGAGAGGAATTTACCTCCACACTCTGCATAAGGGAAGGGAGTTCACCCAGCAAATTAACTGTGTTTGCAGAGCAGAAGGTAAATGTTTAACCTATAGAGAAGATTATTTTATTTGAAAACGCCTAGTCATCCTTTTCTGCAGACAACCCATCTACTAATTATAGAGAATTAAGTTAAAATGGGTCCAGCCTGAATGTCTGCTCAGACTTCCTTCTGAAAATGGGGACACCTGGTTGTGCAAGGAACTTCGAACATGGTTCCCAACACAGGAGTTTCTCGACATCGTGTTAGCCTGTTCTCATGCTGCTAATCAAGACATACCCAAGACCAGTAATTTATAAAGGGAAGAGGTTTAATGGACTCACAGTTCCACATGGCTGGGGAGGCCTCACTATCATGGCAGAAGATGAAGAAAGAGCAAAGGGACATCTTACATGGCGGCAGGCAAGAAGGCTTGTGCAGGGGCTCTTCCATTTTTAGAAGCATCAGAACTCATGAGACTTATTTACTACCATGACAACAGTATGGGGGAACTGTCCTCATGATTCATTTTTCTCCCTGCCCTTGACACATGGAGATTATTATGGTGCAAGGTGAGATTTGGGTGGGGACAGAGCCAAAGCATATCATCAACTCAGGCGAGCTTTCCCCAGATTTGCTTTGAATGAGTCAGGCTTTAGAGAATATCTACAGATCAGGAACAATGGATCAAGTCTCTTTAGATCATTTTGTTAAAGGACCATAAAGCTGGATGGTGGTAGGAGACTACCCGTTAACTGGGAAAACATCACTGCCTTGCTCAGAAAGGCAGGAGCCCACAGAGTAAGACTGTTGTTTAGGTAGGAGGTGGAGAGGTCTACACAGACACCCTTTTTAGTTGATTCTTCCAAAAGATTGAGGGAAGAGGATGGAAGGGGGAAGATCACAAAACCAAAAGGTTGAAGTGAGCAGAGCGATTGCGCCTGAGCTGCTGCCCTCTCCGTTATGCCCTCTCATAGTGTTTTGTGTGTGGGGGTGGGGTCTCACTATGTTGCCCAGGCTGGTCTCGAACTCCTGGGCTCAAATGATCCTCCTGCTTTTGCCTTCCAAAGTGTTGGGATTATAGGTGTGAACCATGGCACCCAGCCTTGCCCTTTCATGGTTGCTGATCAAAACTCCCTTCATCTCCATACTCAGCACAAGTGTGCTCCCTCCACAGATTCCACCAGTCCCCCCAGTTTCAGTCCAATGACCTCCAGCCCCTTCTGCCACGGTGCTCGGCTCCCACCTCTACTATCTCAGCTGTCCACAGCAGGCTGCGTCTGTCAGTGGTAAGTTCCTTGGAGACGCACAATCCACATCCTACTCATTTTGTATCTCCCCTGGCCCCACATATATCCCACAGCACCTAGGACAGTGCTGAGCACAAAGTAAATGCTTAGTAAATGTTTGCTGAAGTAGAGAATATAGCAAGCGTTCAGAACTACAGGGAAAGATGTGGGAAATCTATAGGATAATGTATTGAAGAAAGTTTTGATATAAAATACTGCAGGGCCAGGTATTCCTGTGAAAAGAATGTCATTTGAGAATTGTGATCATATCGTAATAGCTCAGTGTGCATCATTGAGTACCTACTCTGTACCAGGTGCCATGAGTGTTTCTGTTATCTACCATAGCTGAGCAAAAAAAAAAAAAAAAATAGCAGCTGAAAGCCAGGTCCCAGGACTAGGGTAAGGCAAGTGGGGACCCTGGAGCACAGTTTAAGGGGACACTCACTCCCAGGGTCAGCACTGAGAGTAAGCACCTTGTTGCATTTTCTGCCCCAGGGCCTCTCCTGCCTCACCCTAGTTTTCACCATGCTTAAAATGACAATTATTTTAATGTAACTCATAGTTCTGTAAAATAAAAGGGCTCAGCTGGGTGGTTCTTCTGCTAGTCTCACTTGCAATCTCTCTTTTAGTTGCAGTTGATTGGCAGCTGGGCCTGGAGTCATCTGGGAGTTCTACTGAAATGCCAGGACAGCTGGGCTTCTCTCTCTCTCCTTGTGGTCTCAAGGTCTCTCCATGTGGTATTGCCATGTGGTTTCTCCAGAAAGATAGTCTCATAAGGCAGTTCAGAGTTCCCAACAATAAGTGTCCCAAGAGGGGGAAGCCAAAGTCCTCTTCAAGGCCAAGCCTAGAACTGGCACAACTTTGCTTCTGTGGCATCCTCTTGTTGGTCAACTCAGTCTCAGGACCAGCCCAGATTTGATGAGTAGGAAAATAAGCATCACCTCTCAGTAGATGATGTGATAAAGAATGTATAGCCGTCTTTAATACATCATCATGAATTAAGACAGATTCCACCACAGAATAAGCCATTTCCCAATCCTAAGAGGAATTATAGAAATAGGAAAGTTGGATGAGGCGGGCTGGGATCTAAGCTCACTACTTTCTCTGAGTCTCAGTTTTGTCATTTGTAAAATGGAGATACTAATACCTGCTCAAGAGATATTTATTGCATGTCCGTTATGTAGGTACTGGAAATACAATAATGAACATGACCTTGCTTCTAGGGAAATAATTATATTATAATGAGATAAGTAGGTTGTTTAAAGGAGAACCACATAAATTATATGCTGGGCAAGTTCTATGAAGAAAAGAAGAGTATGCTGAAAGAGAGAATACCAGGTCTGGGAGGAGAGGAGCAGACTCCTCCAGGACCAGGATAGAACAGGAAAGGTCTATCTCCAAGGTGGCATCAAGCCAAGACTGGACTACGGAGGAGGGCTTCATCCTGAAGGGAGCTGAGCACCAGGGGAGACAGGGCGGGAAGTAGCGGGGGACATCATAATTCTTTGAATGGGAAGTGAAGAGACAGCTTTGTGGAGGGAACACATTTGCTCGTTGGCTTACCACTACCTCTGAAAAGTTAAGTAAAACAGAACTCTATACAATCAATTTGCAAACACATTATGAGCACGGAATGCCAAGCAGCAACAGCTCTAGAGGTGAATAGGATTTGCTATTGACTAATTTTATGGAAGACTTGAATGACAGAGCAGAAATCATCCCCCTGGTATTTTTAACAGTAATAACATTGCTGCAGCCTTGCTCTCTCCCGAAGCCCTAATCTGAGAATGTTTGTTCCCCACGTCAGTACCACAGGCACAGGGATGGTGAGGGTAACACCTCAAAATCATCACTCCTTTACCTCCATGGAACCCCCCTTTCTCATAAGGCTTTTATCATCTCTATCTCACCTCCACACTGACATCTTCCCATCTTCCAATCGCTTCCCCAAAGTCATCAAGAGCTGACAACTAGATCCTGTGATCCCATCTTTCTCTCCACTGCAGATCTTCCCAGCACACTGCATGGCTTCACTGTCAGCACACATGCTCGTCTAACTCAAGCCTCATAGCTCCTTCACTGTCGTTCACTCCCACGGCTCATCCTGGGCCTCGTCATCACACAGAACTGCTCCACTGCACAAATACGTCAGGGCACCACTCTCCAGCGACAGTCGCCTTACCTCCTTCTGACCTTACTTCCTCATCCCGCCACACGGGTTCTGCCACATTTCGGGATCCTTACAGCCCAGTGAGCTTTCCCTGGGGGTCTTTCTAGCTTTCCTTCCATCCTTAATGATTCCAAACATCACGCTCTTCTGAGCCCTGCCTTTGTAATGTCCTCATTCTTATCCTTACACCACACTTGCCGATGAATCACTTCTAAATAAACCCTGCAATACCCCAATCCTAACTCCCCATTCTCTCCTAAATCCACTCCAGTCAGGTTTTCACCCCCATCACTCCACTGAAACTGCTGTCGGCAGGGCACAGTGGCTCATGCCTGTAATCCCAGCACTTTGGGAGGCCAAGGCAGGTGGATCACTTGAGGTCAGGAGTTCGAGACCAGCCTGGTCAACATGGTAAGACCTTGTCTCTACTAAAAATACAAAAATTAGCTGGGCATGGTGGCATATGCCTGTAATCCCAGCTCCTTAGGAGGCTGAGGCAGGAGAATCTCTTGAACCCAGTAGGCGGAGGTTGCAATGAGCCAATATGCCACTGCACTCCAGCCTGCGCGAGACTCCCATCTCAAAAATAAAAATTAAAATTAAAAAATAACATCTGTTCTCATCAAGATTACCAAAGACCTCCATGCTGCTAAACCAGATCCCGGATCACATTATAATTGACCTATTGGAAGCATTTCCTTCTGCTTCCTACATTTTCTTCACATTCTCTCTGGGTTTCCATCCTTTTTTTGATAAATTGTTTTTCTTTTTAATTTTTGAAAAAAATTTTGTAGAGACAGGGTCTCACTATGTTGCCAAAGCTGGTCTCAAACTCCTGGCCTCAAGAGGTCCTCCTACCTTAGCCTCCCAGAGTGCTGGGATTATAGGTGTGAACCACTGCTCCCAGCTTCTCCCTCTATACTAACTGCTGCTTCTTGGACTTTTGCTAGTTTTTCTTCTTCACCCAACTTAATTTTGAAGTCCCCCAGTGGTCAGTTCTTGGTCTTCAACTCTGTGTCCATGTTCACTTGCTCAATAATCTCACCAAGCCTCGGGACCTTAAATGACATGCATATGCTGACAATTCCAAAAATATGCATGTCTTTAGCCCATATGTATCTCCTGAATTCAATACTTAAATGTCCAACAGCCTACTCAGCAAACATCTGAAACTCAACATGTCCACAACTGAACTTCTGATTTTTTTTTCCCCAAAACATTTGTACCATGCCCAGTCTTCTCCAGCTCAATTGGTACTAACTTATCTTTACAAATTTCCAGGTCAAAGTTCTTAGAGTAAAATTAAATTTCTCTCAAACTCCACATTCTAACTTCAAAATATATTCAATTATGTTCATTACTGAGTAACTCCATTCACAGGGACTCTGATGCAGAAACAAAATATAAAAATATGACTATCTAAAGGCACTGGAAAACAATCCAGAGCAGGCCAGTTCTGGAGAGGAGTGAACACTTGGGAGAAGGGAATGATAGTGGATAAGTTTCTCCATCTTTTGTGAATGTTATCCAGGTAAAGGCTCAAATATACACTATGTTGAGCAGGTAAAAGTCCAATAGAAAACCCTTGGCCTTTCTGATTTAAAGAATCAGAGGAGAGAGTTCAAGGCAGTCATATCTGATAAGAAATGAGGGGAGAAATGTTAGAAAAGAGAGAACTATAAAAGTGAAGCCCCAAATGCTGGGTATAAACACAACCCAAATCCCTGGCTGACACTACACCGTGCATAAAAAGCATAGATTCCAAGAGGCCCAGCTAAGGCTGAAAGACTGAACTGATATTTGAGTTGCCCTCTACCACAGGGAAAACAGAGTTTGTACTTTGTCTCCAGCCAAGTTAAGTGCCTGTTTAAACAAAAGAGAAAGAAAGAAAAATCACTCTTCAAAGGAATATAACGAAACCCAGTGTCTTCACAAGATAGCATTCTCAATGTCAAGATACAATCCAAGATTACTCAACAAAACAGTCAGAAAAATACAACCTGTTTTCAAGAGAAAAGACAGTTGTTTAAAGACTATCTCCTCTGTATTTCAAAGGTTCATGATAAACATACTGTAAGATATTAAAAATATACATCTCCAAAATCTGATGCCATCTGACCACCTCCACTGTCATTGCCCTGTTTAAAGTCACTGTCATCTCTTGCTTGGAACACTGCCCCAACCTCCAAACAGATCTCCCTGTTTCCACCTTTGCCCCCCATAGTCTACTCCCAACATAGCACCCAGAGAAATCCTCTCATGAGATAAGTCAGATCATACCAGCCCTCTGCTCAAAACTCTCTAATGGCTATCATCTCACTCATGGTCAGCTGAAGCTCCTACAATGCCAAATACAGCCCTAGGTGAGCTATCTCCCTCTACCTATTTAATCTCTTCTGTTTCCTTCCTCAATCCCTCTGTGCCAGCCATATCAGCTTTCTTGCTGTTACTGAAACACCCAGGCCGTGCTCTCAACTTAAGAGTCTAGTATTCCCTCTGTCTGGACATTCTTCCCCCAGACACCTGCTTGGTTAACTCTCTCTCCTGCTCCAAGTCTTAGCTTAAATTTCACTTTCCCTGACTCCGGCCCCCAACTGAACACTACAACCCATTTCCACACCACCTCCACCACCTCAAAATCTCTTCAGCTGCTCTAATTTTTCTTTTTTCCATGTGACTCATCTCCTTCTGACATATGACGTAATTTCACTTGTGGTTATGTTGTGTCTTCCCAGCTCGATTATAAGCTCCAAGGAGAAGAAACATTGTCTGTTTTGTTCACTAATTTGTCCCAAGTGCCTAGTCCAATGCCTAGTTCAGAGCTGGTACTCAGTAGCTGAAGACATGAATGAATACATTAGATATGGCTAGTGAAAAGTCATACAATTGTGAGGACTGATGCCATCTAAATCAAGATCATGCTAAGCACACACTTCTGTCTCTCTTCCCTTACAAGATCCTATTGAAATGACCAAAATGAGATATTTTTAAAGAAAAACAAAGAAACCAAAAACACCAATCCTGGAAAACAAGAAAGAGAGCCTGAAGCTGACCATATAATTAGAGGAAATTCTAGAAGATCAGCTACAGATGAGACTGGATTGATGATTAAACAAAGCAGGTAGTCAGCAAACATGTATCCAGCATCTTCTATGATTAGATACTGTCCTAACTGTCAGTGAATGTTCAACTCTCAAACAGTGTGGGGAAGGTGGAAAAAAATAAGCAAGGCAAAAATAAATGTTTTATGTGCATAACTCCCACAAAGAAAATAATACCTGGTAATTTGACAGAGTACTTCCATGGTTGGATCCCAGTACTAAGAGGAAAAGGAGAAGGAAATGACATTCATAAGGTAGACAAGGGCCAGATTATATCTGAAACCCTGCAAGTAGAAATGGGAAGCCAGTGGATGGATAAAAGCAGACATGATGAGATACAGAGTTTCAAAAGATCTCTCTAGTTTCTGAGTACAGGATGAACTACAGGGGAAGAAGACAAGAGTAGAAGCAGAGATGGGTTAGGAGACAATGACAGTAATCCAGGCAGATGAAGACTACAGTGGGGCAAGGGAAGAGCAGTGAAGATGCAAGAAGTAGTTTGAGTTGTGACCATGCATACAGCTACTGTGAACAGGAATTGCTAATACATTAGATGCAGGGTGTGAGGGAAAGAGAGGAATTGATGGTGAATACTCAGTTTTTGGCCTGATCAACCAATGGATGGTGATACCATTTACTGAAATGCAAAAGACGTGGGTCGGCTCAAACACACATGCCAGCTGGTTTGCCAAAGTTGTGTAGGGGGCTTTCCCCAAAAAAGCATTTCCAGATTCTAATACTTGGGTTTTATAAACTGGCAGTTTTCTCTCTGTAAGAAACATTGGCATAAAATAGTCTATGTTAGAATCTGCAGTTAGCAAGAAAGGAAAATTGCAGTTTAATATTCTTCATGAACATAGATACAAAAGACCTAAGCAAATATAAGCAAATCAAATTCAATGATATACAACAAGGATAAGACATCATTATTAAGTAGGGTTTATTCTAAGAATGCAAAGGGTTTAACATTCTAAATTTAATCAAAATAATGCACTACATTATCAAATTACATAATCATCTCAATAGATGCAGAAAAAGCATTTAATAAAATTCAACACCCATTCATAATAAAAATAGAAATAGTAGAGAACTTTAAACGAAGAGTATCAAACAAAAAGCAGGAAAATATAATTCAATAAACATCATAATTTATTGGAAACGTTCTTCCCGGACATTGGGAATGAGACAAGATTGCCTACTATAGCTTTGATTCAACATTGTACTAAAGGTCTTAACCACTGCAAAAGACAAAAAATAAAAGTTTAAGGATAAAGGAAGAAGAAACAAAACTACTGTTAATCAAACACATGTTCAAATATTAGAAAATTGGAAAGAATATTCAGCAAAGTAAATTTAAGGTCATTGGATATATGCTTAATATACAGAAATTGATTGCACCAGCAACACACACATAGAAATTAAATTTTTAGATGCTATCATTTATAATAGCTTCCAAAAACTAAATATCTAGGAATGAATTTTAAAAAAGATGTTGCAAATCTATACACACAAAGCAGGCAAAACTTTCGTGGAAATTAAAGACTTAAAGGAAGAAAGGAACAAAGGAAAGAAGAAAAGAAGGAATGAAAGAAGGGAAGGAGGAAAGGAGGAAGATCTAAACAAATGGTGAGATATAGCAAATTTATAAATTTGAAGAGTCAATACTATGAAGATATAAACTATTCCAAAATTGAGTTTTAAGTTCAATGCAATTCCAGTAAAAATTCCAAAGTCTTTTTAAATGTGTGTGCAAACTGACAAGTTGATTCTAAAATTTATGAGGAAATGATAAATGCCAAAAATCACCAAGACAATCTAAATGAAGAATAAGACTGGAGGACTTATATTACCAGATATCAAAGTTCATTACAAAGCTGCAGTAATCAAGGCATGTGGTATTGGTGCAATGACAGGCAGATAGAACAATGGAACAGAACACCGAATCCAGAAACAGATCCACACACATACCATCACTAAATTTATGACCAAGGAGACACATCAGTGCCATGGAAAAAGATGATCCTTTTCAGGAATAAAACTGAGTAAATTGAATGTCCATGTGGGGAAACTGCATCGTAACCACTACCTCACACCATTAACAAAAGTCAATCCTAGGTGAATTGAAGGTCAACTTGTGAAAGGGCAAACAATAAAGCTTTAGAAAATAAACAAAGAATAATATCTTCATGGCTTTGAAGTAGGCAGAGATGTCTTATGCATAACATAAAAAGCACAAACTATTAAGGGAAAAAGTTAATAAGTTAGACCACTAAAAATTAATAAATCCTAGTCATCATAAAACATCAAGAGTATAAAAAAGGCAAGCCACGAGGATTGACAAGGGACTCACTTCCAAAATATATAAAGAATTCCTATAAACCAATAAGAGAAAGACACAGAATCCAATAGAAAACTGGGCAAGAGACTTGAGCAGGCACTCCACAAAAGAAGCTGTCTTACTGGCCTAAAAATATGTGGAAATTTTCCAAACTCTTTAGGCATTAGGGGAATGCAAATTAAAACCACTATGGAATACTAATACATAGCCACCAGAATGACTCAAATTAAAAAGACTGATACTACCAAGTGCTGGAGAAGATATGGAGCAACTGGATCTTTCATACATTGCTGGTGGGAATTTGACAGTATCTACTCTGTCTGAATATATGCATATTCTATGGCACAACAATCTATTACTTAATGGAAATATGTACACTATGTTCCTTAAAATATGTACAAGAATCTTTATAGCCATGCTACTTTTAAAAGCCAAAACCTGAAAACAACTTTGATAGTAGAACTACTAAATAAATTATGATGGATTCCTATAATGGAAAAGTACTTAGAAATGCAGATAAACAAATGATCACTACACACAACAACATGGGTGAAATTCACAAACATAATGTTGAGAGAAAGAAACCACTCTATAGATATGTTCACTTCATGAAAATTTATTGAGTTTTACAATTATCATTTGTGTCCTTTTTATTATTTATGTGCAGAAAATTTACTTTATATAAAAATGAATATTAAAATCATAACAAAATGATCCATCTGGTAAAATAATAGCCAAAAAAAGCTTTTAGAAATTAAAAATATTTAGGGCCAAGTGTGGTGGCTTACACCTGAACTGTAATCCCAGCACTTTGGGAGGCTGAGGGAGGAGGCTTACTTGATCTCAAGGGTTTAAGACCAATCTGGGCAACATTGCAAAACCCCATCTCTACAAAACGTACAAAAATTAGCCAGGTGTGGTGGTTCACACCTGTAGTCCCAGCTACTAGGAAAACTGAGGTGGAAGGACCACTTGACCGAGAAGGTCAAGGCTACAGTGCAACATGAACGTGCCACTGCACTCCAGCCTGGACATCAGAGCGAGACCTTATCTCAAAAAATAAATTATTATGCAAAAAAAATTCAGTGGACCACCTGAATAATACAATGACCATGGCTAAAACCCAGACTGACAGGCTGGAATAGGAATCAGCAAACTTTTTCTGTAACGGATCAGATAATTAACACTTTAGGCATTGTGGAACATACAGTCTCTGTGACAGCTACTTAACTTGGCCTTTGGAGCAACCATAGACAATGTGTATATAAATGGGCATGGCTTGTGCTTCAACAAAACTTTATTTATGAATTCTGAAATTTTAATTTCATATGATTTTCACCTGCTGTGAAACGCTATTATTTCTCTTTCTTTAAACTCTTCTTTTAAGTTTATAAAGAAAATATGTTTAACTGACTCACAGTTCTGCAGCCTGTACAGAAGGCGTGGCTTGACGTGGAGCCCTCAGGAAACGTACAATCCTGGCAGAAGGCAAAGGGGAAGCAAGTACCTCTTCATTGACCAACAGAGAGACGTGGCTGGCAGGAGAAAGTCAGTCATTTAAAATCCATTATTAACTCAAGGGTCATACAATAACAGGCAGTGGGTCAGATTTGCCCCATTGGCTGTAGTTTATAGACCCTTTGCCTATAAGATCTAGCCAAGGAAAACTTACGTAAGTTATAGCTGAGACAAATAGAAAATCAGAAAAGAAGAAATAAGTTTGATAGACTCGAAAGGTAAAATATTCATTTAGTTAGCATTCTAGAAGCAGAGGAAAAAGAGTAAATAAAGGTGAAAGCAATGCCCAGGGGACGAATGAAAGAAGGACCACACGTATTTTGGTGACATTTTAGAACTCTAGAAATAAAGAGGAAATTCCACACTGATCCAGAGAGAAGAAAGCATTTTACCTGGTTAACCTTGAGAGTCAGACTGAACTCCAGACACACTAAATGCTGGATGATGGAACAAGGTCTTAGAGTTCTTAGGAAAGTGTTTTGGAGCCAAGAAGTCCATGCATAGTCAAACTGTCGGTGAAATGTGGGGGCAAATAAAGATACCTTTGGAAATGTAAGGAATCAACAGTATCTCTGGTGTAACATGAAGATCTTGAGACAGCTTAATTCTTAATTCCCTGGGAATCAGGATGGGCAGGTTTCTTAAGCAGGCTGCTGTGATGGAGACGTTTAGAGCTGCAGACACGGTTCGCTGCTTGCACTACAACTATGACTTCCCACTCACTTCGTTAACAAAGCCCAATTTCCTTAAAAATGAGATGGCAATGTACTTCAGGCAGACAGTTCAGAAGGTTAACTATTAATTAGGGTAAACTATTCATCCATTCTCTTTGCTGCTGATCAGTCAGGGGTAGGCATGTGATGAAATTCTGCCTCTGAGATATTAGGGGGAACTTCTGGAAAGCTCCTCAGCAAGATTTTCCTTGCAGATAAAAAGAAACGCACAGGAGAAAAGGGCTCTTCCTCTCCTGCTCATGCTGCTGTGTCTACCCAAGAAGCAGGGAGCTGGGGCACCTATCTGTACCATCGGGGGACAAGCCTGAGAGCAATAGGCAACTTGAGGCTGTGACACAGTGGAAAAATAGAAAGCACCTGGGTCTTTGATAATATCTTAGCTGTTTAATTAACCCAACCTTCAACCAGTCTATCTCCAGAATTCCTGGTACATGAGATAATAACATTTCCTTTATTTAAGTCACTTCTAGTTGGATTTTCTGTTATTTCCAACCAACTGATAGAAGTGATGAAGTAAGACTGGACAGCATTTATCTATCTGCATATTTGTAAAACTCTGCCTCTCTGGCCAGACGTGGTGGCCCATGCCTGTAATCCCAACACTTTGGGAGGCCAAGGCAGGAGGATTGCCCGAGGCCAGGAGTTCAAGACCAGCCTGGGCAATGTAGTGAGACTCTAGCTCTAGAATAAATAAATACAATAAAAATTTTACAACTGTGCCTCTCAGACCTAAGCTAGTACCATAGAAGGGCCACAAAGTGATGAAGGGATGCTGGGGCTACTAAGGAGGACAGGCTACTAGTTTAGGGCCTCTCTGGTCTAGAAAGAAAAAAATCTGAGAGTAAAATGGTCAAAATCCATTAAGGCAAAAGTATCATTGGTAAGATCAGGATGGACTTGAATGTCAGATGCTGAAATGTGGGAGCAGCAAAAGCCTCACTGCAAAACCCAAGCCCTGCATGAGGGTAGGACATGAACATTTGTTGCCTGAGCTCTAGGCATACAGTCTAGATGAATTACCAAGACCTCTCAGGACTTACAACCACTTCCATCCAGTCAGGACTTAGGTAAAACAAAAGGAAGATTCTCTGCACACTGCCTGGAAGCACCTGGTGGGCATTCACTCACCTTACAGGGCTGCTCATTCTAGGATCTGCACAGCTAGAATAAGGGGCACAAACACCAGCCTGTTGTCATGGGGCCACTCGCCTGGGCTATTCAGTATCCAGTAAACACATAACTCAACTCAACTCAAAGCCATTTTCTCAAGGATCTTCTAGTCACAACTGAAGCCATCAGAAGAATTTTCTTAGGCAGGTGGGCTGTGATTTTTTCAGTGATATCCCTTGAGAACTCACCAGTGTGTCAAGGAAAGTGCATGACATTATGGCCATGATGACCATCAAAGTGAAATCATTTCGTGCCTCTATACCAACCAGGGCAGTGATTCTCAACCCTGGAGACATACTACAATCACCTGGAAATTCTGAGTTAATTTGTCCAGAGTGGACCCTGGGCAAATGTTTTTGTTAATAGCTCACCAGGTGATAGTAATGTGTTTTACAAGAGGTAACTCTTTTGCTAGGAGACAGGTCATGCGAGTTAAATGTGTGGGTAGGGGTAGGCTGTGGTTAGGCTTTACTGGGAGACCTGAGTTCTTTCTAATTCCCATAGTTGTTTGAGGGGGAGTCAAGATCAGATCTAGGTCTGTTTGATTGCAAAGCCCAAGTAAGATCTGCTCTGCGTCCTCCTCAAACTAGCTCTAGTTTGCTATTGTTGTTATTGTTGCTGTCATTGATTTTATTTGGATTTGGAAATAACTCAAGACAGTCAGACACAGCTAAGGAATACACACAGTCCTCAGATTAGAAACAAGCTGTTTTCCAAGATTTTGGTTGTTAAGTCCGCCATTTGTTGTATATAAAGGGTCAGTCAACGGAGGACTGCTCTTTTGATTTTTTGTTTTGTCTTACTTACTTTTTCTGTTCACAACTTGACCATAGAGCATGTCTCCCACACTTCCTGTGTCCTTCATTACTTATTGTCCAGTTCACACGGGGATGTGCTGGACCCGGCTTTTGCCAGCTCACGGCAGCTAACTGTGCACATCTCTTTCCCACGCTGTGTTCGGTGACATTACATTGGGAACCTGAAGTCATCCATGGTAGAAGTGTTTATGCCATAGAAATCAGCAGATGCTACAAATCAGGGCTTCTTCCCCAGAGAGGCTATTGTTAAATATTCACTAGTGCACCACTGAGTTCACATCTTCATATGTTAAGAAGCCCACAAAGCAGATGAAGCGGCTACTCACTGCTCCCGAGGGAGGACTGGCTATGTGCACCTCTCTTCCCTCGCCCCTGCCACCTTTCTAAGTTATGGTAAACAACAAGAAGGGTGTAAGTCAACAAAGGAAGCAAATGAGAGGAAGACCTTCAGCCAGGGTGGGGCATGGGGCACTTCCCAACCTTGCCTCTTGTCCCAGCTGCATGACAGCAGCCCACTCTGGAAGGGCTTCAGTGGCCTCCAGCAGGCAGGACTGGACCCAGCCTTGTCACTTGCCCTGGTCTTCCCTGGATGCTGAGGCATAGGTTGCTGCAGGGTCTCACTGGCCTGACACACTCAGGCCACCTGAAAGTGTGGAAAGGTTCATGCCCATGGGGTAAACCTTTGACTAATGGGAGATGGAAACCCTTGGACCCCTTGGAAGACTGGCCTGCAGTGTCAGACTGGCCTGCAATGTGCTTCACAGGTCAGTGAACCCTACATGGTTCTCCCTGCTCCCCTGTGCCACGTCCCTTCCCCGAGGCTTCTCCTACCTGGGATTGCACTTCCTAGCAAGGTGGTAGCTCCTTCGCCCTTGCCTCTCTATAGTCCAGACTAGGACAAAATTTATGGAGGAGAGAGAACAGACGGTGAGGTGGACGCTGTTGAGGCCCAGCTATGGGAGCAGGAACCAACAGCACAGCTCAAAGGGGCTGGAGCCCTGGGCAGGGATGGGGCTGATCTACCCTCACAGACCCTGGATGCCCACAAACAAAATAGACTCTGCATGATGGAGGACAGGACTGAAAAATAGGCAGGGAAAAAAATTAGGGAATTTAGAGCCACCTGTAGTTTTAACAAAGGATCAGTACTCTGCTCCAGGCAACTCTGGAAATAAATACGTGGTCAGATGAGACCAGGGAGGATGAATCCACGCTGTACAAGACACTCAACAAAACAACGAGCCAAGACGTTTCCAAAGACTCAGGCCATGAAAACAGGAGTCCAAATGTAAGTACCCTGTAAAGGAATGACAGAACAATGCAATGCATGAAACTTGATTGGATTCTGGTTCCAAAAAGAAAAAGAATGAACACATAGACGACATTGGAGCAAGTGAGGAAAACCGGAGTGGGGATCAGACACCATTATAAACTTTGTGTTGATTTTCTTAAGCATGATCAAAGTATAACGATTATATTGGGAAAATGTCCTTACCTTTTAGGAGATACATGCTGAGTAGTTAGGAATAAAGTATCATTTTGACTCCAACTTACTTTCAAATAGTTCAGAAAATCAATGCATGTGTTTAAACACAGATGCATACATTATAAACACAGGCGCCCACACCTACAGGTAAAACAAATAAATCAATCTGTTGTCAATGGTTGAATCTAAATAAAGGATATCCAGGTGTTGATTGTACTATTCTTTAAATTCTTCAATTTATTTCAATTTATAGTAAAATGGTAGAGGGGAAGCAATAGACCCGTAGCATCAAGATTCTGAGGGAAATGTTTCCTTTATTTAAGAAATGT
This sequence comes from Aotus nancymaae, assembly GCF_030222135.1. Classification (NCBI taxonomy): domain Eukaryota; kingdom Metazoa; phylum Chordata; class Mammalia; order Primates; family Aotidae; genus Aotus; species Aotus nancymaae. Next base: position 5,781,354 of record NW_026988421.1, read on the forward strand.
ATACATGTACTTACCCATATACATAACTTCACACAAATGTATAAAAGTACTCATATCCCTGACACTTTTAAAAATACCGTCTAAGGCTGTGCATGGAGGCCCATGCCTGTAATCCCAGCACTTTGAGGGGGCCAAGGCAGATAGATTACTTGAGCTCAGGAGTCTGAGACCAGCCTGAGCAACATGGCAAAACTCCATCTCTACAAAAATTACAAAAATTAGCTGAGTATGGTGGCATGTGCCTGTAGTCCCACCTACTTGTGACACTGAGGCAGGAGGATCACTTGAGCTCAGGAGAAAGAGTTTGCTGTGAGCCAAGATAGCGCCACTGCACTCCAGCCTGGGTGGCAGAATGAAACTCTGTCTCAAAAATAAAAGTAGCCAGGTGCAGTGGCTCATACCTGTAATCCCTGAACTTTGGGAGACCAAGGTGGGCAGATCATTTGAAGTCAGGAGTTCAAGACCAGCCTGGCCAACATGGTGAAACCCCATCTCTACTAAAAATACAAAAATTGACTGGACCTGGTGGTGCAGGTCTGTAATCCCAGCTACTCAGGAGGCTGAAGCATGAGAATCGCTTAACCCTGGGAGGTGGAGGTTGCAGTGAGCTGAGATCATGCCACTGCACTCCGGCCTCAGTGACAGAGTGAGACTCCATCTCAAAGATAAATAAATATAAAAAATAAAATAAGTAAAATGCTGCAGTAGTCCGTTTTCACACTGCTATAAAGAACTGCCTGAGACTGGGTAATTTATAAAGGAAAGAGGTTTAGTTGACTCACAGTTTAGCATGACTGGGGAGGCCTCAGGAAATTTACAATCATGGCAGAAGGTAAAGAGGAAACAAGACACCTTCTTCACAAGGTGGCATAAAGGAGAATTAACATAGAAGAAACTACCAAACATTTATAAAACCATCAGATATTGTGAGAACTCACTATCATGAGAGCAGCCTCGGGGAAACCACCCCCATGATTCAGTCACCTCCCACCAGGTCCCTCCCTCCCACAAAGGGATTATGGGAATTAACAATTTGAGATAAGGTTTTGGGTGGGGGCACAGCCAAACCATATCAAATACTATCTAATTTTTTGTCTTCCTTTGTTTCCTGACTCACCCTTGTGCCTCTCTTTTCCTTCCCACCTCATATTGGCTCTGCAACACAACACAAATAATCTATGTAGCAATTTAGAATGAGCCTTTCTTAATGTTCCATGCTTATAGGATCATATGCAGAGATAAATAGGCACACATATATACACATTGACATATACACATGCACGTGTAATGGAGGTGAAACTTTCACAAGCGTTGTATTATTAGTATTTTAATTTTAAACACTCTGGTGGGTGTAAGTGGTGACACACTATTTAATTTTCAATTCCTTTACCGCTGGTAAATTTGAGGCTTTTTTTCATGTTTCCTGGTTTTTCTGAGTTGTACTTTCATGAACGGCTTATTCACATCCTTTATCCATGTTTTCATTGGGTTGCTTCTATCAGCTTTTTATTGTCAATTTGTAAGAACTCTTTGTATAGAATAAATAGAGATGAACTTTGTCATCTCTATGAAATCTTTGTTCAAATCTATTGTTTGATTTTGTTTATAATATCATCCACCATACAAAGGGTTTTTAATTCTGTATATTCGAATATGTCTATCTTTTCTTTAAAAGCTTCTGAATTGTCAGTCTGGCAAAGAAGGTCTCCACATTCCTAAATCATACATAGAAGCTGCTAGACTTTGCTTCTTGTATTTAATTCTATAATATAGCTGTGATTTATTCTTAAGATACAATATACATATTCACTGTTTTTTTCTTCTAGATATATGGTGAATTGTGTCAGCAAAATGTATTAAATAACCTTTTCTTTTCCCACCAAAGTAAACCAGCACTTTGTCATATTAAATTCTCTCTCTGGGATCTAATTTCAGACTCTTGTATTCCACTAAACTGTTTACCTAGTCTTATACAAATATTTTATTAATTTTACTGCAGTGCCTCGACAGTATGATCTGAGACCAGCTAAGCTTTCCCTCAGCAAGCTTGGTCCCTCATATATTTGTGGCTATTCTCTAGAATTTTTTCTTCCATTGAAACTTTTAGATTATTGTATCCACTCAAAAAACTACTTACTTTTCCATCATATTTATAAAGTTATTTATCTTTTATATAGCATTAATATATCCATAATCTGAAATATTTTTATCCAAAATCATAGTCGTTATTTTCTTTTGTTCAGATAGGAAATAGCCCCAAAAAACACAAAGAAAAATTATAACACAATTTTTAAAAACAGATATTTTATGTTTTTCAGTAATATTTCATAGTTTATTTAGATCAAGAGTGTTTTTTATTGAATTTATTTGTGTTTTATAGGTTTTGCTATTATTGTCAGTTAACTATTCTTCCCATTTAATTTCAAGGTGCTTATTGCTAGAATGGACAAAAGCTATTTTTTGTATATTTATCTTAAAACCATCCACCTTCGGAATTTTTTTTTAATATAGTACTCTTGGCTCTTCTCATCCTCAGATTCCACTGAGCTTGAATATAAAATATTTTTTTAAAAAACTAAAAAATATCAATACAACAATAAGAAATACAAATTTTGGTGGATTTTTTTTCTAGGTGGATTTTTTTCTAGGTTTCTTCTTTTTTTTCCAGCTTTTATTTTATTTATTTATTTATTTATTTAGAAACTGAGTTTCACTCTTGTTTCCCAGGCTTGAGTGTAATGGTGCAATCTCGGCTCATTGCAGCCTCCATCTCCTGGTTTCAAGCAATTCTCCCTTCCTCAGCCTCCCAGGTAGCTGGGATTACAGGCACCCACCACCATACCCAGCTATTTTTTGTATTTTCACGATGTTGGCCAGGCTGGTCTCAAACTCCTGACCTCAGGTGATCTGCCCACCTTGGCCTCCCAAAGTGCTGGGATTGCAGGCGTGAGCCACTGAACCCAACCTTCAACTTTTATTTTAGATTCAAGAGGTTCATGTGCAGGTTTGTCACTTGGGTATATTGTGTGATGCTGAGGTTTGAGGTACAAATGATCCTGTCTCCCAGATACTGAGCATAGTACCCAGCAGTTAGTTTTTCAATCCTTGTCCCTCATCTCTTCCCCCTCTAGAAGTCCCCAGTGTCTACTGTTGTCATCTATATCCACGAGTACCAAATGTTTAGCTCTCACTTATAAGTGAGAATGTGCAGTATTTGGTTTTCTGTTTCTAGGTTAATTTGCTAATTAACGACAGCCTTCAGCTGCATCTATGTTGCTGCAAAGAATTTGATGTCATTCTTTTTTATGACTGCATAGTATTCCATGGAGTTTATATACCACATTTTCTTTATTCAGTCCACCGTTGATGGGCACCTAAGTTGATTCCACGTCTACGTTATTGTGAATGGTGCTGTGATGAACATGCAAGTGCTGTGTCTTTTGATTGAATGATGTGTTTTCTTTGGAATATATACCCAGGGATGAGATTACTGGATCAAATGGTAGTTCTAAGTTATTTTGAGAAATTTCCAAACTGCTTTCCACAGTGGCTGAACTAACTTACTTTCTTTCTCACCAGCAGTGTATATGCATTCCCTTTTCTCTGCAGCTTCACCAGCATCTGACTTTTTATAATAGCCATCCTGACTGGTGTGAGATGGTATTTTATTGTAGTTTCTATTTGTATTTTTCTGATGATTAGTGATGTAGAGCATTTTTTCATGTTTGTTGGCCATTTGTATGTCTTCTTTTGAGAAGTGACTGTCAATGTCTTTTGCTCATTTTTTAATGGGATTGTTTTTTGCTTGTTCAATTATTTGAGTTCTTTATAGATCTCAGTATTAGACCTTTGTCAGATGCATAGTTTGCAAGTATTTTCTCCCATCCTGTAGGTCATTGATAGATCTACTCTGTTGATAGTTTCATTTGCTCTGCAAAAACTCTTCAGTTTAAATTAGGTCCCACTTGTGAATTTTTGTTTTTGTTGCAATTGTTTTTGAGGATTTAGTCATAAATTATTTCCCAAGGCCAATGTCCAGAATGGTGTTTCCTAGGTTTTCTTCTAGGATTCTTATGGCCTGAGGTCTTATATTGAAGTCTTTAATACATCTTGAGTTAATTTTTGTATATGGTGAAATGTAGGGATGCAGTTTCATTCTTATGCATATGGCTAACCAGTTATCCTAGCACCATTTATTGAATAGGGAGTCCTTTTCCCATCACTTATTTTTGTTAACATTACCAAAGATTACTTGGCTATAGGTTGGAAGCTTTATTTCTGGGTTCTCTATTCTGTTCCATTGGTCTATGTGTCTGTTTTTGTACCAGTATTGTACTGTTTTAGTTACTGTAGCCTTGTAGTATAGTTTGAAGTCAGGTAATGTGAGGTCTTAGCTTTTTTTTTTTTTTCCCCTTATGATTCTGCTATTCAGGCTCTTTGGTGCCATATGAATTTAACATCTTTTTTCTAATTCTGTGAAGCATATCATTGTGAAATAGCATTGAGTCTGTAGATTGCTTTCAGCAGTATAGCCATTTCAGTGATATTGGTTCTTTCCATCTATTAGCATGGAATATTTTTCCATTTGTTTGTGTCATCTATGATTTTTTTGAGCAGTGTTTTGTAATTCTGCTTATAGAGATTTTCACCTCCTTAGTTAAATGTATTCCTAGGGGTGTGTGTGTGTGTGTGTGTGTGTGTGTGTTATTGTAAATGGAATTTTATGGCTCTCAGTTTGAATGTTATTGGTATATGGATGTACAAAATGATTTTTTGTACATTGATTTTTGTATCATGAAACTTTACTGAATTCACTTATCAGTTCCAGGAGCCTTATGGTGGGGTCTTTAGGGTTTTCTAGGTATAGAATCATATTATCCATGAAGAGAAATAGTTTGACATCTTATTTTCCTAGTTAGATGCCTTTTATTTCTTTCTCTTGCCTAATTACTTTGGCTAGCACTGCCAGTACTATGTTGAATAGGAGTAGTGAGAGTGGACAACCTTGTCTTGTTCCAGTTCTCCACAGGAATGTTTCCAGTTTTTGCTTTTTCAGCATGATATTGGCTGTGGGTTTGTCACAGATGATTCTTATTGTTTTGAGGTATGCTCCTTCAATGCCTAGTTTCTTGAGGGTTTTTGTAATGAAGGGATGTTGGATTTTATCAAAAGCTTTTTTCATGTCTATTGAGATGACCATATGGTTTATATTTTTAATTCTGTTTATGTTGTGAATCATATTTATTGATTTGTATATGTTGACCCAGCTTTGCATCTCAGGAATGAAGCCTTGGTTGTGATAAATTAACTTTTGGGTGTGCTATTGAAATCAGTTTGCTAGTATTTTGTTGAGGATTTTTATGTCTATGTTCATCAAGGATATTGGCCTATAGTTTTCTCTTTTTGTTGTGTCTTTGCCAAGTTTTGCTATGAGGGTGATGCTGGCCTCACAGAATGAATTGGGGATGGTCTCTCCTCCTCAATTTTTTAGAATAGTTTCAGTAAAGTTGGTACCATCTCCTCTTTGTATGTCTGGTAGAATTTAGCTGTGAATACATTCAGTCTGGGGATTCTTTAGTTGGTAGGTTTTTTTTTTAACTACTGATTCAATTTTGCAACTTGATGTTGGTCTGTTCAGGGTTTTAATTTCTTCCTGCTTCAATCTTGGGAGATTGTGTGTTTCCGGGAGTTTACCCATTTCCTCTAGATTTTCTAGTTTGTGTGCATTAAAGTGTTCATAATCATTTCTGAGGAGCTTTTGTATTTCTACAGGCTTGGCTGTAATGTCGTTACCTTTGGCATTTCCAGTTGTACCTGTTTGGATCTTTTTTGTTGTTGTTGTTAATCTAGCTAGTGCCTGTCGATCTTGTTTATCCTTTCAAAGAGACAACATTTGGTTTTGTTGATTCACTGTATGGATTTTGGGGTCTCGATTTCATTTAGATCTGCTCCGATTTTCATGGTTTCTTTTCTTCTGCTAGCTTTGGGTTAGTTTGTTTTTGTTTTTCTGGTTCCTCTAGGTGCAATAAATTTGAAATCCTTCTAATTTTTTGAGGTAGACATTTATTTAGCACTATGAACTTTCCTCTTGACACTGCTTTTGCTGCATCCCAGAGATTTTGGTATGCTGTGTCTCTACTTTCATTTTATCTTGAAGAATTTTTTTGACATCTGCCCTAACTTCATTGTTTACCCAAGAGTCATTCAAGAGCAAGTTGATTATCTATGTAACGGTGTGATTTTTGAGAGATCTTCTTGATATTGATTTCTATCTTTATTCCACTGTAGTCCAATAGTATGTCTGGTACAATCTCTATTTTTTTAATTTATTGAGACTTGCTTTATGGCCAAGCATAAGCTCAATCTTAAAGTATGTTCCATGCACAGGTGAGAAGCATGTATCTTCCAGGGTTGATGGGTGGAATATTCTGTAGATGTCTATTAGGTCCAATAGGTCAAGTGTTGAGTTTAAGTTTAGAATTTCTTTGCTAGTTTTCTGTCTTGATAATCAGTCTAATGTTGATAGTGGGCTGTTGAAGTCCTCCACTATTACCTGTGGTTGTCTAAGTCTTTTCATAGGTCTACAAGTTTGTTTTATGAAGCTGGGTGCTCCAACATTGTATATATCTATGATAGTTAAGTACTCTTGCTGAATTGGACCCTTTATCATTATGCAGGGTCCTTCTTTGTCCTATTTTTATCATTGTTGATTTAAAGTCTGATATAAGAATAGTGACACGGCTTTGTTTTGTTTTTTGTATATGTGGTAGATCTTTCTTCAACTCTTCATTTTGAGCCTAAGGGTGTTGTTACATGTGATATGGGTCTCTTGAAGAGAACAGATTGATGGGTCTTGTTTTTTATCCAAACACTCTGTGCCTTTTAAGTGGGGCATTTAGATCATTTACAATCAAGGTTAATATTGATATGTGAGGTTTTAATCCTATCATGAGGTTGTTGGCTTGTTGCTTTGTAGTTTCTATTGTGTGGTTGTTTTATAGGATCTGTGGGCTATTGCACTAAGTGTGTTTTGTGGTGGAAAAAAGTACAAATTTTGAAAAAAGGATACAGTACAATAACTATTCACATAGCATTTACATTATATTAGGTATTATAAATTAGGTACAGTATATTAGGTACTATATATTGTATGTTAGGTATTATATATTTTACATTTTTCTGGTGTCTATGCAACTTATTTTTTTGTTGTTGTATTACATTCGCTGAGATCTCTGACAAAATCAAGCAATAATAGTGATGGTAGGCATTCTTATAGTTTCTGATTTTCATTGAAATAATTTAAGAAGTTTACTTTTTAGAACAATATGTACTCTTGGGCATTGATAAACAGTCTTCATTTTATTTAATCAGAATCCTTCTATTTCTATTTTACTTAGAATTTGTCATGCAAACGTCTGCTGGCTTTTATCAAATGATTTTTAAGCATCCATTGATATGCTCATGTGGTTTTTCTCTTTTATCTTTTGATATAATGAACAGTGTAAAAATATCCCTGAAACTGAAAGATCATTATTCCTACAATAAGCCTTCCATGAACACAGAGAACAAATTTTTGTTATATATGTATATTCTATTTACTAATCTTTTATTTAACGTTTTTGCAACTGTATTTATAAGTAAAAATGGTTCCTAGTTTTGTTATCTTTCTTGTGGTACATCAGACTTAGGAAACAAAGTTATTTTGCCTTATTCTTAAGCTTACATTAAATAACATTGGAAGTATTTGTTTTATAACAACTAGATACAACTCAGTTCGAATCTTCTGGTCCTACTGTTTTTTCAGTGATACATCTTTAAACAATTTTTCCAAACTCTTTTGTGGTAAATAGTCCTTTCTATTTTTCATTTCTTGTTTGGTCAGTTTTAGTAAATTGTATTTTACTGGGAAACCCATTTCCTTTTGTGTTTGTATCTGCTGCCATAGAGTTGCATGTACTGTTCTATTATAATATTTTTAACATTTAAAATGTATTTATCTGAAGTTATGCTACATTCTTATTCCTATACATATATATTTTGCTTCATTTTATCTTAGGGTAACATAAAATTTGTTTATTTCATTGAGATTTTCAGTGAATAGTTGGATTTTTCCAGTCTTTGCACCCATTTTTGCTATTTTATTAATTTTGGCTTTTATCTTTATTTTTTGTCTTAATTTATTTTTGTTTATTTTGTCTTCTAGTTTCCTAAGATGAATATTTAATACTCTTATTTTTATTATTTTTAATATAGAAGGCATTTAAGGCTCTAAAATATTTTATAAATACAGAATTCTCTGTGCCCCATAGGTCTTGGTGTGAATAGTCTCCTTTTCACTGTTATTTAGTGGCATGTAATTTCTTTGATTCCTTTGCTCCAACAGCTAATTAGGAGTTTACTGCTTAATTTCTTATAAGTTAAAACTCTTTTATTGCTTATTTATTTTGTTTTTTTGTTGTTTCTAATGTGGTTTCTTTTGTGACCAACTTAAATGCAATCAAGTTCTGTAAATATTCTACAGCTATAGAAAAAAATGTGTATCATCTCTTTTGAGTTATGTAAGTTTCTATATGCATTTATTAAATCAAGTTTCTCATCATGGTTTTATTCTTCTATATCCTTATTTTTTTTCTATTAGATCAGTTCAATTCTGAGAGAGAGAAATGTACCCAAATCTTTCACTATAATTGTATTTTCATTAGGCTCTACTTGCAATTCAAATAATATTTTTTAGATATGTTACTGTATTACTTGGTGCATATACATTTTGGATGGTTATAATTACTCATAAATAAGATCTTTCATGGCATACTTTCTCTATTAATTTTTTTGGTGTTTCTACTTCAAATTTTACTATATCGATTTTGACATTCCAGCTTTTCTTTTAGTTGCATTTGTTTAATATCAGTACCAGTTCATTACTTTCATGCTTTTTCTATCACTTACCTTTAAATATGCACAAATTTGTATTTAACTGACTTTGGTTTTTAACATCAAATATGGCAACCTCTGTTTTTTTGGGGTTTTTTTGAGACAGAGTCTAACTTTGTCATCCAGGCTGGAGGGTAATGGTGCAATCCTGGCTCACTGCAAAGTCCTCCTCCCAGGTTCAAGTGATTCTCCTGCCTCAGCCTCCCAAGTAGCTGGGATTACAGGTGCCCACCACCACATCTGGCTAATTTCTGTATTTTTAGTACAGACAGGGTTTCACCATGTTAGTCAAGCTGGTCTTGAACTCCTAGCCTCAAATCCATCCACTTCCACCTCCCAACATGCTTGGATTATAGGCATGAGCCACCATGCCTGGCCAACAATCTCTGTTTTTAATGGTAAAGTTTAGTCGCCTCGTGTTTAATATAATGACTGATACACTCAATTTTATTACTTCTGTCTTGGTATATTATTTAAAGTATTGTATCCTCTTTTACATTAGGAATAACAAAATAGCAATGTGAGTTCATGAGACACTTCATCTTCATATATGCGTGTCTGTTTGTTTGCTTATATATTTCCTAGCTCAGTCTGCTGAAAAGACCTACAAACAGTGACCAACTATTTGTCTGCTCTGACTGTCATAACAAAGCACCATAGACTAGGGGGCTTACACAAAAGAAATTTATTTTCTCACAGTTCTGGAGTCTGGAAGTCTAAGATGAAGGTGTCAGCAGGGGTAGTTTTCTCTAAGGCCTCTCACCTTGGCTGGTAGATGACTGTCCTCTCCCCATGTCTTCACATGGGCTTCACGCTGCATGTCTATCTGAATTTCCTCCTCTTGTAAAGACATCAGTCATATTGGATGAGCACTCATCTATACTACCTCACTTTAACTTAATTCCTTCTTTAAAGACCCGCTCTCCAATTATAGTTGTATTCCGAGGTACTGAGGGTTATGACTTCATGAAGTTTTGGAGGACACAATTAAGCTCATATCATCACCCTAGTCCAATAGCAATAGGCATCTCTACTACCCAGACTCTGGTCTTCTAGACTAAAAGAAGTAAGGCCTATTGGAGAGGCTTCTGTGGTGTGACAAAGTTCTATTTCTTGACCTGGGAGGTGGTTACAAGAGTGTTCATGTTTTAAAAATTAATTAGGTCGTATATTTCGTTCGCATTTTTTGGTGTATTTCAATTTACAGCAAAAAAAGATTAAAAAGCATCAGGCAAATTCCAATAGAGAAGTGCCCTACAATACACCTGACCGGCTCACCTCAAAACTATCCTGGTAATCAAAACAAAGGAATCCTGAGAAACTGTCATGGCGAAGAGGAGGCTAAGGGGTCATGACAACTTCAAGGTAACAGGCTTCCAAAATGGAATCAGAAAAAGGATGCTACATTAAAACAGGAAAAACTCAATAAAGTAGGGATTTTAGCTAATAATTTAACGACATCAGTTCATGAATGCTGACAAATATACTATATTAATGTCAAATGTTCATAATAGTAGAAACCTAGTGTGGGGTATATGGAAACTCTCTGTACTATCTCCCCATTTGTAAATCTAAAACTCTTCTAAAATAGAAAGGCTTTTGTTTTTAATCCAGGAGCAGAGAAAGGGTACAACTGTATAAGAAAGGCATTGTTCAAATATGAAGAAAAATAAAATGTGACATGATTTTAAGTGACAGAATGCAAAAATGGATAATCCATTTGAACTTCTTCTTTTGGGCGATCCAGGAAAAGTGACATTGGAACCATCAAAAAGAAAATGGAGTCGCAGCACGAGACTTGGTTCTTCCATGAAAAACATTTGCAAAATTGCATTTGTGTAAATGCTGCTTATTGCTTTTAATTCCATAGAATTTATTTGTAAATAAAGCAGAATAAAATGTTAGCATCCTTTGCAAAGTAAAAGTAAATATAGCGGGTCCTTGAATATTGTTGCATTCAATGTTGTTTTGTTATATCATTGACAAAAATAAAACAATTGATTCCCAGCAGGTGCCGCCATCTGTGTGAAGTTTGCACCTTCTCCCTTTGTCCAGCTGAGTTTCCTCGAGGTACTCCAGTTTCTTCCCACATTCCAAAGCTGTGCACTTAGGTGGACTGGTGGGTCTACATTGCCCCATGTGAGTGAGTGTGTGTGGGTGTGTTGTGAGTGAGTCCTGCGTTAGATGGCATCTTGTCCAGGGTGGGTTCTTGCCTTGCAGCTTGAGCTGCTGGGAGAGGCTCCAAGACCTGCAACCCTGAACTGGAATAAGCGGCTTGGAAAATGAATAAATGTATAAATACAAATGATTATAAAATAAAAATTAGCCAAGTAGATGATAATCATACAGATGTCCAACCTTAGATGATGCGGTAGGATGTTAGGAAAGCACCCGGCGAGACTGCCACATTCAATAGGGGTTGTTTTTGAACTGCGTGGTGCTAGACCGTGTTCCTGACCATTTTCACTTTGTAAACATTTATTCCTTGATTTAACCCACCACCACTGTGACAGCTGTCACTCACTGATTCACCAAAAATTGAGTACATAATTATCTTGTTTTTATCAATCTCTCTTAATTAGTGTATGTTAATGATTATATGTAGAACTGACATTTATTTCAATGTTTATTAGAATTGTTTGGTGATTTTTTTGTGACCAGAAATATGCCATAGGAACTTAACTCTTGTTTATACCAATTAGCCTATGGTAAAATTGGTTTGTTATATGTTGTTTCACTCACAGTTACAGTTTCTAAGAACTTAACCACATTGAGGACCTACTGTATACAACTTAAAGAAGTTGAAAAGGGGGCGGGCATGGTAGCTCATGCCTGTAATCCCAGCACTTTGGGAGGTCAAGATGGGTGGATCACCTGAGGTCAGGAGTTCGAGATCAGCCTGACCAATATGGTGAAACCCCCCCGTCTTTACTAAAAATACAAAAATTGGCCGGGCATGGTGGTGTGAGCCTGTAGTCCCAGCTACTCAGGAGGCTGAGACAGGAGAATTGCTTGAACCCAGGAGGCAGAGGTTGCAGTGAGTAAGATCATGCCACTGCATTTCAGCCTGGGAGATAAAGCAAGACTCCATTGAAAAGTGAGTAGAGAGAATAGAGGGGTCAGGAAGGCTGGGCACATTAGCCTTAGGAAGGAGAAAGTAAAAAGTGCTGTTTCTAGTTGATAGAACAGAAAATAGAGAGCAATGTGATTTTTAAAAAATATTTAAAGCTTTATTGAGGTATAATTTACACACCACGAAATCCACTCTTTAAATGTCCAATTCAATGATTATGAGTGAATTTACAAGGCTGTGCCGTCATCACTAAGATCCAGTTTTAGAACTTCTCCATCACCTCAGAAAGATCCTTCCTGCCTGTTTGCAGTTACTTCCCGTTCCCAGTCCTAGTTTATGACAACCTTGATTTCTGTCTCTACAGTTGCCTTTTCTGGATATCACACATACATGGAATTATACAAAATGTGGTCTTTCGTGTCTGCCTTCTTTCACTGAGCATAATGTTTCCAACGTTCATCCATGTCATAGCATGTGTCAGTACTTCATTCCATTTAATTGGTGAATAATATCTTTGTACGGATATGCCACATTTTAACTCTTTCTTCATCAGCTGATGGACACTTGGGTTGTTTCCGCGTTTTAGTTATGAGTAAATGCTGCGTGAACATTCCCGTACAAGCCTCGTGTGAATGTATGCTTTTGCTTTTCTTGGGTAGATATGTGGTAGTAGAATTACTGGGTCAAATGGTAAATCTGTTTAACTTTTTAAGAAACTGCCAAACTACAGATCATTAACTATTTTTTATTGCCACAAACTATTTAAAAATCTAAAAATAATGATTAGTGATATAATTATATATAGGGGGAGGACGGTGAGAGTGAGAGCATATCTATGTATGTGTGTATATATATATATACACACACACACATATGCATATTTTTTTCTTTTTTGAGATGGAGTCTCGCTCTGTCCCCAGGCTGGAGTGCAGTGGTGCGATCTCGGCTCACTGCAACCTCCACCTCCTGGGTTCAAGTGATTCTCCTGCCTCAGCCACCCGAGTAAGTGGAACTCCAGGCAAGCACCAGCTAATTTTTGTATTTTTAGTAGAGACAAGGTTTCACCATGTTGGCCAGGATGGTCTCAATCTCTTGACCTCATGATCCACCTGCCTCAGCCCCCCAAAGTGCTGGGATTACGGGCATGAGTCACTGTGCCCGGCCGAGAGCATATATATTTAATGGTTAAAGTGATTACCTGTGTGAAGAGAGGCTGATGAGCCAAGACACCCATTGTAAGCCCCTCTGCACAACTTTATTGTTGAGCCGTGTGTATGTGTTACTTTGATTTGAAATTTTTTAGGTGGTATCAAAACATCTCATGTATCCCATAAATATATACACCTACTATGTACCCACGAAAATTTAAAATAAAAAATTTTTGAATAAAAAATACTAAAAAAAAATTTAAAAAGAAAAGAAACTTTTTAAAGAAAAAGATAAAGAAGTAAATATGCCTCGACTGGGAGGGATGCAACGGGGACTAGCCAGAAGCAAGATGATGGGTTGGAATGCTCACGGTGGAGATGAAGAAAAGGGGGAAATTCTGCTGATCTTTATAAGAAATGTTTGAAAAACCTGGACACTTTCATCAATCCTTGCCACTTACATTAAAACTGCACACTGTCATAATTGCTCTCAGTCAAAAGATTGTGTCAACATGGAAAAGCCTCTATGCTCAACTTTCTAATGGTCTAGGTTAATTAGAATTCTCTAAAATGTGATACTTGTCTGTCTGGCATGGTATCAGGTGGAATGACAGATTTTTTGATAGACTTCCTTTAAAAAACAAAAAACATTGGATCATTTAATACATTTTCAGCCCAAGCAATGCATATTCAAGTAAAAGTGGCTCAAACGTGGGGTTTATTTTTCTCACATACCAAGGAGTGTAGGGGTAAGCGGTTTCCAGGGCTGGTTCAGCAGCTCCACTGCATTAAGGCTTCAAGAACCCTCCCTCATGCTGCTCTTGGCCTCCCAAAGGGTCTTAAGACAGCTATGGCAGCTCCAGCTTCACCTCCTCACGTGACAAAATTCATACGCTACAAGAGGATGAGTGGTTCTTCTCAGACATCCATCTCTCTCATCTTCTTTTCCAGAAGCCCCAGGAGACTTCCATTTATGTCTCACTGGCTAGGACCGGACCACATGCCCAGCCTGGGTGGCAACAGAGGCTGGGACAACAAGTTGCCAGTGTTTTCCTTCTGGGATAGGACGTAGATTCTGCCAGCAGAGGAAGGGAACTAGGGCTGACTAATGAGTAGATGTATTCATCAAGTAGGGCTGCCTTCACACAATGCCAGACTTAGGGGCTTAAACAACAGAAAGATAATTTTCCACGGCTTCAGAAGCTGGAAGTCCAAGATCAAGGTGCTGGCAGGTTGGTTTCACCTAGGGCCTCTCTCCTTGGCTTGCAGATGGCGCCTTATCACTGTGCCTTCACATGGCCTTTTCTCTGTGTGTGCACTCCTGGTGTCTCTTCTTTTTATAAGGACCCTTATGGCTCCTTTAACCTTAATTACCTTCTACAGGCCCCATCTCCAAACACAGTCACATTGCAGATTAGGGCTTTAACCTGTAAGTTTGGGAGGACACAAATCAGTCCATGAGAGTAGATTGCCAGGATCATTCACCCTAATCACCAGATTGCAAAATGATTTTGGCAACTGTTTCTCTCTGAATTATATTAATAATATGATGGCTATAACATGGAAGTGTGTATGTGTATATATATATTCACGCACACTTGCAGGCCCTTCTCCAAATACAGTCATGCAGGCCCTGTAAGGAGGTAATTACCAGTTAAATGACTATAGCACAGAAGTATATATATGTATACACACACACACACATGCACACACACACACTTGTGCTTGTGCTTTTCTTCATTTTCAGTTTCTAAGTGTGGAGATCTTGGGACAATAGATTTTCCCTGACATTCACCATCAGAGCTGTGAACTCTTCCCCCTGTCTTCTCTATCCCAGAAAACACTCTCTGCCTATCACTTAATATTGCTTACAAGGGTCTTGACTTTTAAGCAATGCGACATTCGGTGTGTATTTAAATGCCATCCATTACCATCAAATGGTGACATTTACTTCATTTGTAATTCAGAAAAAGAAAACAGATATTCGAATACAGCAGAGGGACACTCATGTCAAAGATAATGGACCCAAACAATTGCCGTTCCTTGTATTTCAAGTTTGGAGAACAGAGCTAATAAAAGATTAAAGAGAAGGCCCAGGAGCCCCGGGAACAAGTTTGAGCAATCACTTGTCACTTGAGGTTAGCACAGAAGTTATTCTAACAAGATATTACTTGCAGAATTTCCACCATAAATCTTTTATTAAGTCCAAGAATCTCAGTCAAGACATTTCCCATGCAGGATTGTCAGAAATAATGCTCCTTCCTAGCTTCCTTTAAAATCTGAGGATGAGAGATGCTAAGTGCCGAACCCACTGACCTTCACATAAACCTAATATTGTTATTGGTTTTCCTCTCCTCTAAGAGGCAAAATATATTTTTTTGGAAGCAACCATTAACAAGCCTGTTTAGATAAGCCTGGACAACACCAACGAGCATTTACTTTGCCCTCTGATTTGCTTGGAGCGGAAGCCCCTGGTTGGGTGGACTTGATACCTTTTGATTGTTTTGCAGCAGCCTGGGCACAGTAAGGAGAAGGCAGCAGAGGTAGCCTGGTCGGAGGGCAAAAAATACTGTAGAATTCCAGCGTCTCAAGAACCTTCGCAGGCAGTGCAGACTTTCTCAGTTAGGCAGGATTTCTTGTTCTTGGATTTCAGGAAAGAAGTCCTCGCTGCCCTCAGTAGCCCTGCTCTGGCGTCTCCTCTCCTGACATCTAATAGCTGGTTGCATCCATTCAAGTATCCAGATTCTGTGTTTCTATATTTGCACGTGGGTGTCCAGTTGTTCCAGCACCATTTGTTGAAAAGACTGTCTTACAGCCATCGCACTGCCTTTGCTCCTTCGTCAAAGACCCGCTGGCTATGTTCATGTGGGTCTATTTCCAGGCTCTCTGTTCTGTTCCATTGATCTGTTTGTCTCTTCTGTCATCGATACCACACTGTCTTGATTACTGTGGCTTTAGAATAAGTCTCGAAGTCGGGTAGTGTCAGTCGTCTCGTTTTGTTCTCCTTCAACATTGTGTTGGCTCTTCTGAGTCTTTTGCCTCTCCGTAAAAACTTCAAAATCAGTTTGTCAATATCCACAAAACAACGGGCTGGGATTTTGACATCCATTCCAAGTGAAAAGTTCTCTCTGCCCCAGTTGTTTTCTCCTTTTACTTGCATCCTTTTCCACTGTAAATGAAAAAGGAAAGAAAAAAAAGGTACTTTTGAAGAAAATGGCAGCAGGAAGTTTTATTGGCTGGGTTGGGTACATCAAAGTTCGGTGGAGCTGAGTCCCCAGAGGCCATTGTGTGGCTGTCAGCTTCACTCGGAGAAAAGCTGGGCTCGTTGTTTCTTGCTGGTCAACTGCCAAGGTCATCTTATACATTAAGATGACTCCCCTGGAATTTAAGACTAATTAAAATTAAAATTCATCAGTTTAGATGATGGCAATGTTTGAAATGGAGCAGAAATACACACTTTGAGGAAATCATACGGGTAATACCTACTTGATAAATGTATCCTCTAGGCTTTCAGTTAAAAAAATACTGCTAAATAGGTTGTTAATGTTCTGATGCATGCTGATATTTTAGGTCTTCCCAATCCCTGTAAATTGGTTAGTTAAAATATACAGTATATTAAGCAAGGCAATTATAAGAGGGGGAATGATTTTTAAAGTAAACAGAGATTGGGTAGGATTTTTATGTTATGCCGCATAAAGTGCTTTTAAAATATTTTAAAATTTAGCAGTGCAGGTACTTACTGTGGACTGAAGCCCAACAGAAGCAAAATTTATTATCAGCCATAATATTTACTGAAAATATGTTTTCTCTTTTGCTTGTTGATGCTTGCCAATTCTAAAAACAGATACCCAAAATTCTTACAGGTCTCTGCAATTCTTGAGACGCAAAACTAATAATTGACTTAAAGATTTATTATATATAAACTTAGAGAAAATTTTGTTGTTATGTTTTAATTTTTTAAATGCAAGATCTTTTGCACCTAAGGCACCTGTGTTCTTTAAAACTGAACACAGTTTTCTTACATTGAGGATGGGGTATAGATTGGAATAGTCTCTACGGAAGACAATTTGGTGATATCAACCAAAAACATAAATGCACATAACCCTTGACTTAGCAGTTTTGCCCATAATAATTTATCCTACAGATTTATTCACAAACATGCAAAAAGATGTATCGGCAATAATATTTGTTGAAACAATGTAATAGCCAACAACTGGAAGTAAACTCAGCGTCCATCTACAGGGAACCAGCTAAAAGATTATATCATAAAGAATTTATATTCATAAAATGGAATACTGTCCAGCCTTTTTTCTAAGTGAAGAGTCTAGAGAGAGAGAGAGACAGAACTAACTTCAAGATGTTCTGTCAAGTTTAAAAGAATAAGTTAAAGAAAAGTGTTTATAGAATGTTACTGTTTATACAAAAAATACACATGTATAAACCTACTCTCTATCCCTGAAAAAATTCTTCCAACACTTGTAACAGTTGTTGACTGCAGGGAGAGGATCTGGGTGGCCAGGGTGGGATGGGAAAAGGATCCTCCCACGTCTAAACCTTGAGTTTGTATAATGCGCCTCTTTTATCTGTGCAAAAACTACTTATTTGGCTAATAAGATATAATTTAATTAAATTTATAATAAATTTAATAATAGAAAAACTAAATATAAATGTTAAAAAGGAAAAATAATTACAACCCATATTTCCAGCACCCAGAATTAACCACTATTAACATTTTGCTATACCTGCACCCTGTTTTTTGTCAATGTTTATTATCTTTGAAAATGATACAACCCATATGAACCCATTGTCCTTTAAAAAAAAATTAGAACAATCCAGATAAAGCCAAACTCCCTTGACCTTCAAGCCTTCCATATGCCCCTCCCACCTACCCAAAGGAGGCTTTCTCATGGATTGTGCTCACCTGTGCATCTTAGGTCATAATTTTATAGTCCTATTCATCTACAGAAAGCATTCTGTGCCTTTAAAAATTTACATAAGTGATATCATGGAATATTCCTCCTTCTCTGACTTTATTTTTTCACTGCAATTGCATTTTTTGCAGTTTATCCATTAAGTACATTTAAATCTTGCTCATGGTTTACTAGTGTTTTTGGTTTTTTTGAGACAGGGTCTCACTCTGTTGCCCGGGCAGGAGTGCAGTGGTGCAATCACAGCTCACTGCAGCCTTGACCTCCCAGGCTAAAGCAATTCTCCCTCCTCAGCCTCTCGAATAGCAGTCCCAGCTATATCCAGCTATATCCAGCTAGTTTCTGTTTTGTTTTGTTTTGTTTTGTTTTGTAGAGATGGAGTCTCACTTTGTTGCCCAGGCTGGTCTTGAACTCCTGGGCTCAAGTGATCCTCCCACCTCGGACTCTCAAAACACTGGGATTACAGGTGTAAGCCACCACACCCTAACATGGGTTACTTTTTCAAGACAAAACATTTCCACCACTAATTCATCACTAGATCTTAAAGGCTCTTCACCAGAATAAGCTTCCACTTGTTCATTCTTCAGCTCCCATTTGCAGGGCACTTGCTGCAACAAAGCACCACATGGGTAGAAAGCTGTGGTCTCTGAGAGTCTGGGACAGAAGGTCAGACGTGGACCTCTCCCAAGAGGTGGAAATGTAACTGCCAGAGGAGAGGCTGTAGGTGCTGGGGGCTGCAGAGGTGGGCGTGATCAGTTCTGGATGGAAATGGTACTAATCACCGCCAGCACCAGGTACTGTGTGCACAGTGTCCCGAGCATCATTCTCTGTGGTTTACATGGTTTTTCTCACGTAACCTTTACAACAGTCCTATCAGGTGGGTCTCATTCTATAGATTCAGAAGATGGGCCTCAGAGAAGTCTGGGTAACTTGCACACAGTTATATGGCTAAAATGTGGTCAATGACCTCTAGTCTTTTCAAGAACACTGCAAGGTAGACATGTCAGTTCTCATTCTGCAGGTGAAGAATCGGAATTGCAGAGAGATTGCCAGGTCACACCGCTGGGGTTCTGCACTTCCTTTCCCTCTGTCCCCGTGGCATCCTGCACCGAGCGCCTGTATTGATAAGATCAGACAAGCCAAGACCTGCCCAGCACTGGCCTGTCAGGGACGTAGGGATGGATCCAGGGCCCTGTCCGGCCTGATCCCAGCTTCTGTTTCACCTCCTGCCTCCATGTCCCTGACACACAGGCTCCTCACCTTGTCCTTCAACTTCTTTCCCTTCTGTGTCTCTATTCACATGGCTTCTTCCCTGTGCCTTGAATTTTCCTTCCTCTCTGCCTCTGAGTTCCCACTTCTGAATGTCTTTTACTTGAATGAAATTTACAGACCGTGCAGTGTGAAGCCTTTGTCTCCCCATCATCACTGTACAGGGCCACCTTTCATGCTTCCTCTATGGCTTGTGGAATCAAGTAAGAGGATGTCTTGAGGTAGTCATGTAAGCTCCTTAAAAGCGGAACTACTTACCTGTTTGAATCAAGATTCTCTTAATGTTAAAGAACTAACAATATAGAAATAAATGGAGTAACGATGCTGATATTGCAATTTTCATCCATAACTCCTGGCTTTATTTTTTCATGATTATTATAAAGATTTGACATTTTCGTTTTATAAGAAAATGCTATAAACGTTAAATGTGTAAAATATTTCCTATATTGAGGTATGAAGTACTCAAGACTCCATGCCATAAAACACAACTTTTACAAAAGGGAATATATTTTTATGTGTAACCTGGAATTTCTCAGAAGAGATCATTCCATAGCTAGCCTGCACAATCTGTGTCATTCCAGGGCTGGTCCCCACACCTGAATGGGTGCACTCCAACAGAGTGAGTTAGAGAACCCTATACTTCAGCCATGCTGGTTGGTTCTAAGAAGAACGTTTGATCTAAGTCAGGCCAATTAGGGTCTCTCCCAAACTTTCTCCCTGTCTTCGGGCTTAGAAGCTGAAGGATGATATACACATGATGATATGGTTTGGATGGTTCCCTCCCAAACCTCACGTTAAGTCGTAATCTCCAGTGTCGGAAGTGGGGCCTGGTGGGAAGTGATTGGATCACGAAGGTGGCTGCTCATGGTTTAATAGCATCCCCCTTGGTGCTGTCGTCGGGATGGTGAGTTCTCATAAGATCTGTTTGCTTCTAAGTGTGCAGCACCTCCCACCTCCTCTTGCTCCTGCTCCTGCCACGTAAGATGCGCCTGCTTCCCCTTCACCTTCTGCCTGATTGTAAGTTTCATGAGGCCTCCCCAGAAGCTGAGCAGACGCTCACATCATGCTTCCTCTATGGCCTGTGGAACGCTGGCTAACTAAAGCTCTTTCCTTTATAAATTACTCAGTCTCGGGTATTTCTTTATAGCAATGTAAGAAAGGGCTAATACACATGGTTGCTACTTGCCATTCACCACATGCAAATAAATTGATTGGAATACAAACAAGTAGATGCAAACAGGCTGAGAGATAAAAGAGTGATTGAATGCTGACATTATTTGAACCCCTGGATCCAGCCATTCCTAATATCCTCTCAGAAATTCCAAGTTACATATCAAAACATATTTCCTTTTGTAGAAGTTGTGTTTTATGTCATAGAGTCTTGAGTACTTTATACCTCAATATAGGAAATAGATATTTTACAAGTTTAACATTTATAGCATTTCCTTATAAAATAAAAATGGCAAAGCTTTACAATAATCACACAAAAAATAAAGCCAGGAGTTATGGATGAAAATTGAAGTATCAGCATCGGTAATCCATTTATTTCTATATTTTTAGTTCTTTAATATTAAGAGAATCTTGATTCAAACAGGTAAGTAGTTCCACTTGTAAGCAGCTTACATGACTTCCTCAAGATGTCTTCTTACCTAAGTGATTTCAGAAACTTCTGAGAGGAGTAGATCAGCTTTAGATCTAATTTGAGCTATCACAGGCATACTCAGTTGTTTTCACCAGTGGTGTTCCATGAACCAGTGTGAACACGTTCATGAAAGCTGACTGTTACATTTTCAGGAATTTTGCACACCTTTTCTTAATCACCTGTAACTTGAAACTGGCCATTGTGAGAGTATGTATGCCATAGAAATTAGCAAATAGTAGAAAACAAGGTGAAGGTTTTTCCCTAGAGAGGTGGTTGTTAAATACTTAGCAGCACACTACTGGCTCTCATTCCTTCTCCATTTTTATTACACTGTTAGATTCATAAAATGAAGTGTACAAATCTTAAGTGTTCTCTTAATAGATTTTTACATATATATGCTCTTTGCAAATAACCATCACTCTGATCGAGAAATAGAATGTTCACAATGTACGAGAACATTCTCACATGCCCCCTCACTAGTCACAGCTCACACACACACACACAGACAGGCATGATTACTATTATGGCCTCTTTTTCATAGATGAGTTTGCCTATTCTTAAACATCTTATGAATTAACACACGGTGTATTCTCTTTTGTGTCTGGCTTTTTTCATTCTTCATTGCGTCTGTGAGAGTCATCCATGTTGCTGAGTGTAGTAGTAGTTTATTCTTTTTTTCCCTCTGGGGTAATCCATTGCATGAATACACCACAATGGATTTATTCATTCTACTCTTGACAGACATTTGGATTGGCTCTAGTTTTTAATTAAAGCCAATATGAATATTTTTGTACATTCATTTTTGTAAATTTATATGCACTTTTATCGCTTGGATACATACCTAGTAGTCTAGCTGCTGGGTTATAGAGGATATGTTTGCTCAGTTTTGAACAACACTGCCAAACAGGTTTCCAGAGAAGTTACACAAGGGACTCTCGCCAGCAGCCCATGAGAGATCTCGCTGCCCTACTTCCTCCCCACCACTTAGTTTTAAGCCTTTTCTTTTAGCCATCCTGGAGAGTGTGCAGTGGTGTCTTTATCATAATTGTCATTTACATTTCCTGAAGCTGACCAGATCTCCACGTGGTTATTTGCCTCTCGAGTATCTCTTTCGTGTGTGAAGTGCCTGCTCAAGTCTTTGGCCAGTTTGTTTGTTGGCTTTTCTCTTCCTTATTGGCTTGCACAATCTCCTCATATGTTCTCGATACAAGTTGTTTGTCAGATGTATGGGGTGTAAATATCTTCTCCAGTCTTTGCTTTGCCTTTTCACTCTCTTAGGGTATTTTGATGAGCAGAAGTGCTTAATTTTAACGAAGTGAAATTCGGCAACCTTTTCTTCTGTGAATAGTATGTACGAGTGTGTATCCATCTGTATTAGTCCTTACCTGTTTGTAACCTCACACTCATGCCGCCTTTAAGATAGCTTTGCTTCCCCTATGACTATGAGGATACACTTCTATGTTTTGCTTTAGATGGCATGTGGTTTTATTTTTCAACTGCCTTCATGTTTTATCAAATGTAAGTCAGACAATAAACACTTAACATTCACAAGCTCTGAAATCATCATAAGACAGCATTATCATTGGACTAATATTGTTCTATGGGAATGAGTGCCAGGCAGATGCACTTAAACTTGCCTAGCCTTTAGTTGGGCACCACACATGGGTTCTGTAATTGGGTTTACACACCTGAATTGGGGGGAAAGGCCATTGTAGAGCCGCAGTCTTTTTCATCATGACATGCTTACTAGAAATTCACACCTCTGCACAGGGAAGACCCTGAAGCTTTATTTCATAGTCAGGCCAGGTGACAGAGCTGGTTGCCCCAGCTGGTTAAAATTGAATGATCACACATCAGCATGAATACGATGCTTTTTTAAAAAAACTTATGGGTCCTGAAACACTTGTCACAAATATATTCTAAAGATAAAATTTAAGGCAAACATGTGATGTAAATTGGTGATTCTGGCATGAATATCACTGTCTTGGGATTTAAATAATAGTAGAAAATTGAGAAGAAATTTGTTATGCTCATCCGCCCCTGAAAGATCCCCAAAAGCCCCTGGACCAGCCTGGAAACTCCATTGATTGGAAGGCAGATGACTCCACTCCCACAGCCAGTGGAAACTGTACCTGCCTTCAACTCCCGGGGAGTACTGTCCTTCATTGTGATGATCTATAGAAATTTCGAACGTTGTGTAAAACATGTAGTTGCAATCAATACAGATTTACAGCTGCATTCTCAACAAGTCTTTAAATATTTATGTCACCGCTTTACTTAAGTTACTCACGGAATTATGCTGTATGTGATCCTTACGCATTCAACAAAACGTTGATTAAATATCCACTACTCTGTTTCGTGTTCTGCGTTAGGAAATTACATTCTTTGAGTCAGCAAACAGGCAGTAAGCAAGCCAACCCGTCAAGCAGGATGAACTGATACCGCCCTGGCTCTAACGTGCTTCTCAGCTCCCACACATATGCCAGGGAGCACAGAGCCATAGCTGGAAAAGGAAATGAAAGAAAGATGTACAGACCTACTATGTGCCATGTCATTTACTAGTCACCCAATCTTGTGAGAAAGGTATTGTCACTAAGGAGGAAATCGTGGCTTGGGAGAGTTTGCATAACCTGTGCAAGATCACACATAGCTTCCATGTGTGGAGGCAGAAGGTGGGAATCAGGATGCAAACATGAAATCTCTCACTCCTAAGTGTTCCTCTTGGTGGCTGCAGGCTGGAGCAGGGAGAAGAGCCAGGGCTGTGCGGAAAAGTTTCTTTTACGTCAGGTGTTTCTAAGTAGGTTGGAAGTGGGTTTAAGTCTAGATATATCGGAGTAGCTTTCCTTTGTCTGTAGGAGTCTGTAGATTTCTCACTTGCTGAATTTTACAGTTGAGGCCGGTATTTTTGCTGATAAATGCCGGTGGACAGGCTTTTCAATTTCCTTTTCATTCCTGGAGATATTATTTAGTACATTTCTTTGATGGCTGGCGATGCACAAATTGGTTTTAATATCAATAATGTACCATTTGGAAAACATTCAATTTCTAGACCCGCCAAAAAAACATCCCTCCATGTCAGGATTCATTGAATTCAATCCTGGAGGCTGGGGGAGAGTGGAGTTCCTTAAGCAGAAGAGTAAACAGATGGTCTTTAGAAAGTACTCGCGTTCTTAAGCACTGAATTAGTTTTGGACAGAATGAAGTCACATATGCCAACGCTTGTTGGCCAGCAGAGTGGTAGCAGGGAGACATCAAAACTATCATGACATTCTTCAAACCTTTGGGCTTAATTTGGGCCTCAGTTATCTGATAGGAATGGTTACAAATTGCCAGCTGCCCCTCGGTTGGATAATTTAGGGAAAGAAGGCATGATTGGCAGACAAGAATGGGATACCCAAAAGGGGATTAGAGCAGTTTAAAGCATTTGATGTTCGACATCCTTCAGGGCCACCTCTAAGGACCAGAAGCCAATAAAGCCATGATTGCCACCTTTGGACCTCATCCAAAACAGTAACCCCCACTATGGCTTGCAGGCATCCCCCAAGGTTTATGGGTTGGAAACTTCATCCCCAATGCAACAGTGTTGGGAAGTGGGCCCAGTGGGACGTGTTTCATTCGTACATGGAATAATGTCATTTGAGTGGGAGCAGAATTGCTATCAAAGGAAGTTCAGGCCCCTCTTGCCCTCTCTCTTACCCACTCGCCTTCTGCCATGGGATGATGCAGCAAGAATTCCCTTGCAAAGCTGGCACCTTGATATTGGACTTCCCAGCCTCTACAACTGTGAGAAGTAAAATTTCTCTTTGTTATAAAACACTGTGTCTCTGGCATTCTGTTATGGCAGCACAAAAGGCACAAAGACACCCCTGGGATAAGCCACTGGCACATCATTGGTGGGGTTCAGTGGCTCTTCAAGGTACACTTCTCAGAATTAACCATTTCCTGTCTGGTTCCCTCACACTCCTCCCCTTTTGGAAATATTTCCCCTCTGTGTTAAATAGTCCTCTGAACCCACCATCCTTTTTTCCTTTTTTTTTTAATTAAGGGATGAGGTCTTCCTATTTTGCCCAGACTGGAATACAGTGATGCAATCACAGCTCACTACAGCTTCAAACCCTTGGGCTCAAGCGATCCTCCCACCTCAGCCTCCAGGGTATCTGGGACTACAAGTGTCCACCAACATGCCTGGCTACTTTTTTATATATTTCTTTTGTAGCGATGGATAAAGTCTTACTATGTTGCACACACCAGTCTTGAACTTTTGGCCTCAAGAAATCCTCCCACTTCGGCCTCCCAAAGTGCTGGGATTATAGATGTGGGTCACCATGCCCAGCCCTGAGCCCACCAACTTAACATGAACGTTCTCACTGGATCCTGGTCGATGCCACCTCCCGTCTGTTGTCCCTCTGCATCTGGCACTTCCATCTCCTCTCTGCAAGCCCCCACCTGAAGTGTCTATGACCTGGCTCCACTCCCAGCACCCTGGCTTTGGGGAAGCCACTTATTCTTTCTTCGTTATTTTTCACTTGTATTTTAGGTGCAGGGGTACATGTGCAGGTTTGTTATACGGGTAAATTGTGCATCACAGGGGTTAGTGTACAGATTACTTCACCCCCAGGTAATAAGCATAGTACCTGGTAGGTCACTTATGATCCTCATGCTCTTCCCACTCTCCCTGGTGTCTGTTGTTCCCCTCTTTGTGTCCATGTGTATGTACTCAATGTTTCGCTCCCACTTATAAGTGAGAACAGGAGGTATTTGGTTTTCTGTTCTTGTATTCATTCACTTTGTGTAATGGCCTCCGTCCATGTGGCTATAAAGGACATGATTTTCTTCTCTTTTATGGCTGTGTAGTATTCCAAGGTGTATATGTACCACATTTTCTTTATCCAGTACACCACTGATGGGCATTTAGTTTGATTCCATGTCTTTGCTGTTGTGAACAGTGTTGCAATGAACATATGTGTGCATGTGTCTTTATGATAGAATGATTTATATTCTTTTGAGTAGATACCTAATAATGGGATTTCTGGATCAAATGGTAGCTCTGTTTTCAGCTCTTTGAGGAATCGGCACACTACTTTCCACTATGGTTGAACTAATTTGCACTCCCATCAACAGTGTATAAGTATTCCCTTTTCCCTGCAACCTTATCAATATCTTTTTCATGATAGCCATTCCGACGTTTTCAGAATTTTCATAACCAGACTTTTTCATTCTGGCTTTTTCATGATAGCCATTCTGACTAATGTGAGATGGTATCTCATTGTGGTTTTGATTTCCATTTCTCCAACGATCAGTGATATTGAGCTTTTTTTCATATACTCGTTGGCTGCATGTATGTCTGCTTTTGAAAAGTGTCTGTTCATGTCCTTTGCCCACTTTTTAATGGGGTTGTTTTTTGCTTATTAATCTGTTTAAGTTCCTTGTGGATTCTAGATATTAGACCTTTGTCAGATGCATAGTTTGCAAATATTTTTTCCCATTTTGTAGGTTGTATGTTTACTTTGTTGATATTTTTTTTTGCTGTGCAGAAGCTCTTTAGTTTAATTAGGTCCCATATGTCAATTTTTGTTTTGGTTGCAACTACTTTTGGCATCTTTGTTATAAAACCTTTGCCAAGTCCTATGTCCAGAATGGTACTTCCTAGATTATCTTCCAGGGTTTTTATAGTTTTAGCCTTTACATTTAAGTCTTTAATCCATCTTGAGTTGCTTTTCACATATGGTGCAAGGAACGG
This sequence comes from Aotus nancymaae, assembly GCF_030222135.1. Taxonomy (NCBI): domain Eukaryota; kingdom Metazoa; phylum Chordata; class Mammalia; order Primates; family Aotidae; genus Aotus; species Aotus nancymaae. The sequence goes on from NW_026988421.1 coordinate 5,808,085, forward strand.
GTCCAGTTTCACTATTCTGTAGATGACTAGCCAGTTATCCAAGCACCATGTATTGAACAGGGAGTCCTTTCCCCATTGCTTGTTTTTGTCGACTTTGTCAAAGATCAGATGGTTGTAGGTATACAGAATTATTTCAGGCCCTCTATTCTGTAGCATTGGTCTATGTGTCTGTTTTTGTACCAGTACCATGCTGTTTTGGTTACTATAGCCTTGTAGTATAGTTTGAAGTCAAGTAATGTGATGCCTCCAGCTTTGTTCTTTTTGCTTAGGATTGCTTTGGCTATTCAAGCTCTTTTTTGATTCCATATGAACTTTAGAATAGTTTTTTTCTAATTCTGTGAAGCATGTCATTGATAGCTTGATAAGAATAGCACCAAATCTGTACATTGCTTTGGGCAGTATGGCCATTCTAACAATATTGATTCTTCCTATCCATGACATGGAAGGTTTTACCATTTGTTTGTCATCTCTGATTTCTTTGAAAGTGTTTTGTAATTCTCATTGCAGAGATGTTTCAACTCCCTGGCTAGCTGTATTCTGAGATATTTTATTCTTCTTGTGGCTGTATTATGAATGGGATTGTGTTCTTGATTGGCTCTCGTCTTGGATGTTGTTGGTGTATAGAAATGCTACTGATGTGTGTGCATTTTATTTTTTACAAGAATAATCGTCTCACTCTGTCACCCAGGCTGGAGTGCAGTGGCATGATCTTGGCCCACTGCAACCTCTGCCTCCTGGGTTCAAGCAATTCTCCTGCCTCAGCCTCCCTAGTAGCTGGGATTACAGGCCTATGCTACCACACCTGGTTAATTTTTGTATTTTTAGGAGAGACGGGGTTTTGCCACTTTGGCCAGGCAGTCTCAAACTCCTGATCTCAAGTGATCCACCCACCTCAACCTCCCAAAAAGCTGTGATTATAGGTGTGAGCCACCACACCCAGCCTATATGTAATTTTGTATCCTGGAACTTTGCTGAAATCCCAGTCGCCAGTAGAGAGCCTGGCACAGAGCAGGTGCTCAGTAAAGAAGCATTAAATAATTAAACCCAATGACCTTTCCTATAGCTTTTCATTCTCCAACTGCTCTCCCACGCCGAGCGCTACTGGCCACACGCTCCCAACTTATACCTCCCTCCCCCACTGCTGGAACCTCAGGTCCTCCTTCTACTTCTCAGATTGCTTCTTCCCTTTTCATTCTAACTCTTCTGTCACTCACTCTCCCAGGTCATCCAATGGTTTCCTGATGGAGGCTATCACTTTCCCCAGGGTAGGAATTCCCAAATCCCCCCTCCTTTTTAAGTTTTTTTATTATGATGAAATTCACATAACATAAAAGGAATAATTTTAAAGTGTACAATTCAAAGACACTTAGTTCATTCCCAATTTTGTGTGTCCACCACCTCTATCAGGTTCCAGAACATATTCTTCTCTCCCAAAGGAGACGCTATAACCAACAGGCAGTCACTCCGCCCACTCCATCTCCCCAGCCGCTGGTAACCATTAATCTCCTTACTGTCTCTGTGGATTTGCCTATTCTGGACGGTTCACATCAGTGAAGCATACAATGTATGATCTTTGCATCTGGCTTCGTTCACGCAGCATAATGTCCTCAAGGTTCATCCATGTTGTAGCGTGTGTCAGAACTTCATGCTTTCATGGATGAATGACACTGCATTGTATGGACAGACCATGATGTGCTTATCCGTTTGTCGCCTGTTAGACATTTGGGTTGTTTCCACCTTTTGCCGACTGTGAATAAGTGCTGCTGTGAACATGAGTGTACAAGTTTTCGTGTGAACACCTGTTTTCAGTCCTTTGGGTATACACCTAGGAGTGGGATTGCAGAGTCGATTCTATGCTTAATTTTTTGAGCAACCCCTTTTTGAGCAACCTCAAAAGAGCTCCTTTTGAGACAATGCATATCTTTGCTTCTGGGAGCTGTCCATAGTCACTTCACACCAACAATCCAGAATTGGCCTTGTGCCCTCTGCTTATGCCTGCTGGTGGCCTTGCTGAAAGGACCGCCTTCCTTCAGTTTCCCAGGCTAAACTCTTTGTCGGGGACAAATCTTCATGAAACACTAGTTTTGTGATCATTCCACGTTTTCCTTTCACCACACTCTCCTAATCCCAGCTCTCAAGATCATCCAAAGACAGGGCATGTAGTATCCATTCCTGCCTGCCTGCCTTCCTTCCTTCCTACCTTTCTTCCTTCCTTCCTTCCTTCCTTCCTTCCTTCCTTCCTTCCTTCCTGTACTCAGCCACCATCTATGAAGGCTGCGCTCTGTGCCAAGAGCTACAGAATGCAAAGTTGTAGAAAACGGAGTCCCTGTCCTCAAAGAGCTTTAATACGATAGTGACTAAAAGCTCCCAGAAGTGACAGATGTCTACAGAGGCATGATATAGATCAACCTCTAGAGCGGCAGAGGCCGAGGTGAACCAGTAAAGGATCATGAGGGAAGGGACATGTGAGCAGAGCCTTAAAGGGCACAATCTAACTAGAGGCAACAGAGAAGGCTATGAACTGTGTGCTTCTGAGCAACAGCACGTGCTCCCCACTAGGAAGACCCCGAGGCTCAGGCAGTGCATGTCAATGTCCAAAAATGAGGACCCTAGAAGAGAGGTGGAGACTTTCCCTGGGGAGCAGTGGGGAGCCAGGGAAGGTGTTGGTGAGGAAAGAGGGCACTGCTATGGCAATGCTGACTTAGGAGGGCTGATTAGCAGCGGTGTGGAGCCTGTGTATGGGACCAAGCCTGATGAAGGAGCCCACTTAACAGGCCAGCATTTCCCACTGTAGGCTCCTTACGACCTCACTAAGTGTTAGGTGAAAAAAGGGAGTTCGGTTTTTAAAAATCTGTTATAATAAGACCAGATGTTAAGACTGAACACAGCAGGTGATAAACCCCAGAGTACTTACCATGCTGTCCTCTAGCCTTTCCTGAGGGCTTGAAATATGTCACAAGAATAACTTTTTAAAGAAAATAAAATATAACCCTAAAAAAGTGTGGTTATGTAAGTTTGGGACACACTGGAGTGAACAAAGTTAAATCAAGTTATTTACAGCAGGCCTTCTCAGAGCCTCTGGGATTCACATGTGCGCTATAAATGTGAATTTCCAAAAGATGAGTGTTGGAGGCAGTGATTCATCCAGATCCTAATACTCACCTTCTACAGGTGTGGTCAGGGAAATACAGTTCCAGTCCTGCCGATGAGAACGGCGGGCGCCTCATTCATCTTGCCTACAGGGTGAAGCTGGCAAAGAAAAGTTACAGATGAGAGGTCACCACAAAGGCAGCCCCCTTAAGGTTTCACATGTAGCCCTCGGTATGTGGGGGCATTGAGACTGAAGGCACATTCTGGACCTCAGGGATCTGAGAATTCACTCTGGGGAGACGGAATTATTCACAAACAATGCAAAACCTGTGTCTAGCAAGAGAACCAGTCAAGACTGTGGTTGAGCCGGGAGCAGGCGCTTAGTGATTGCCCACTCTCCTTCAAAACAACACCTTTTAAATATTTGTTTAACAGTCAGAGGGGTAGAAGAAATCCTCTTTTTTTTAGTTCATAAGAATAGCATAGCTTTTATTTTTGGTTGAAATAAGCCACTTATTGCATGTACTGAGCAGAATATTACAGCTTATTTGGCACTGTCTTCCCTTCAGCAAATTTTTGACACCCCAAACTGGAGAGCATCAGCCCCTCATCTGCGCTAAGGAGAGTGGTGTTCTGTGTGGGTATGGTGACAAAGACTCATTCAAACGCAGCTGAAAGTTCTTGTTCAGGTTTTGCTGCCAACAGGACATTTCTCATGCTGCTGTAGCACATACTTTCATTTCTGCTCTGTTCTGTGATTCACCAAACCAGTCAAGTATGGTTTGGGGAGTGGAGTCATATTAGATTATATAAAATGTAGATAATGAAAGAAATTCCTCATTCACAGTAAACAACACTGTGCTATGCACTATTTTGGTTGAGAATTTGGTGTTCTGAGATGCCAGCTCCCGGTAGCTGTCACCAAGGGGTCCCTGGCTAGAGGGTGTGGCCTGAGGTTGCTTTGTACCTTGCTTGTGCCTGGTACAGCATCACTCACTGGGCTGGCACCAGCAGGGAATATTCTACTCCACTGGCTTTCTACTTTGTTGGGAATGAAGCTAAGTTACATTTTACCTGCTGGGTAAGGAGTCATACATGGAAGCCTGCCTTAAAAAGCATCTGTGATTGATACCAATGATGTTTACAGAGACTGAGTAGTCCCCCTATATCTAATCCTCCTTCCACTGTAATCAAATTCTTGCAGGTCATACAATGGCTGAATATCAAGAATACATTTCCCAGACTCCTTTGCAGCTAGCTGAGCCTATTTTATTAAGGTCTAGCCAATGGGATGAGAGCAGAGGTAAGGTTGTGTCTTTAAAGGGAAGGGTTGTGTCCTCCCTTTCACCACCCACACTCTCCCCAACATGGTGGCCAGCCATGTTGCATGATGCACAAAAGAGCAATATGTCAGGGATTGTGGAGCCACAAGAGAGGAGGAGCTTGTGCTCTGATGACTTTGTGGTGCAGAACCACGTTCCTGCTCAGACTTTCACATAAGTGATAGATACCTCAGTTAAGCCATGGTATTCGGTCTTCGTCATACGCAGCTGAAACCATATCCCAATACTGACGCCTTAGAAGCTGCCTGGCTGCTCCCTGCCCTTAGTCAATGCACAGGGAGGTGTAAATGAGAGGTAAGCCATTCCCCTTGGGAATCAGGAAGGCTCTTCAGGACGGTGACATTTCATCTGGGTCTTGGAGGAGGTGGAGCTCAGACAACCCGAGCAGGACACAGGAAGAAATTGGGAGGCTCAGGAAGGAGAAAGGAAAATTCACTCATCAATAATGTTTCAACAGTTCTGTGCGTGTGCACATGTGTTTGCATGCGCACACACACGTACACAGTCACAAGTCCCCAGAGGAGCAGGGAAGAGGTGGTGAGGAATTCATGAGAAGCAGAAGAAAGCACGCCTATTCAAGTTAAACAGCGGGGAAAGAAGTAAAGGTGGGTGTGGTATCAGTTAGGAGGCTGTGGCTACAAGAAGCAAAACCCCAGCATAAACTGACTTCAGCAGAAGGAAGCCATTGACTCACAGGGCACCAAACTCCAGGTGGACTGGGTGTCAGGGATAGTTGGCCAGGCAGCCCAATGATGTCACCAGAGTCATCAAGTCCAGAGTCTGCTCGTCTCTCTGTTTCTGTCATCATCATTAGCTCCGTCTGATAGCTGGTTCACTCCTGGTTATGAGACCGCTGACTACAGCATTCAGAGCAACAGGCTGCTTCTTGCACATTCAGAGGAAGAAATCCTGGCTCTCTTAAGGGTAAGGTGAGTGTTCTCAGAAGCTGCCAGAGAAAACCTCAAGTCTCAGCAGCCAGTACTGGGCCCCACCATTGGCAAGCAGAACACTGACCTCCACCCCGCCTTGCCCACCCTTGATCTGAGCGGCTCCTCCACAGTCTGGCTGCGCCATGGTGGGAGAAGGGTGAAGAGGGGATGGGGGATGGACACCAATGTGCCCCTAATATTTCCCTAAATTAAATGGGGCCAGAATTGTGAAATAGCTCCAGTCAGGTAGCTCTGCTTCTTCTGAAACCAGAAGGAAGTTCTTCGGCCCAGAATCAAGAAATAGAGAATCTTAACAATTTACCTACACTTTTTTCCCTTTTCCAGTTTAGCTGAAAATGTCAGCTTGGGAAGGGAGGGGAGGACTGGGATGAAATGAGTAAACAAGGTAGCCCTCTCCTGGGGCCCAGGGAAGAGCGGGCATTCGCCCGGAGGTAATACTGAAGGTTAAATACAGAAGAAGAAATAACACAGTACACAATTATAGGCGTTCATTCTTCTGCTTAAAATGGGGAGTAAAGGTCACAAATCAAATCAAATCACTGCATTAAGTCCAGAAGTCACCTGCCTCCAATCACCTAAAGTCCCTTTGTTAGCGTGCGGTAAAGCCATCCCTGTTCCATTAATTAGAAGGCCAGGGCTCTCCAGAGGGCAACAGCGCAGCTAACAGGCAAGCGTCCTGCAGCCCTCAGGTTAATTGCCCATTGATGCCATGGGCTCCAGGGCTCTGAGCCGAGGTGGCCGCACTGCTGGGGTGTCTGCCACACCAGAGGAAGTTTGCGTTGGTTGGAACAAAAAAAGAAAATAAGGAAGTGCACTCCTACTGAACTAAACACACTCAGCACTGTCCTCTGTTCTGAAAAGCGGGGCTTCCAGCTTTCCTGGTGGTGGAAAGCCCCTGTTTTTTAAAATAGTGGTGATAGTAGGTGAGTCTGAGTTTTTAAATGTCTTCTCGACTTGAATAAACAAAAAGTTGGCAACTCAGTGTCAGTGCCCAACGTTGTGCGTTCTGATCACACTAGACTGTGAAACCCACACAGCTGGAGCCACCAATCAGGTCTCCCTTGACTGCAAGATAACTTGTCTATGTCCCTGTCTCTCTTCCCTTTAGGGCGGGGACCCTGAAATGTTCGCCTTTGTTCCCCTACATCTAAAATAGTCTTGGCTATCGACCTAATTTATTTGACAAAACCTCCCACTCAACTCTTCTCCAGACTAAAGAATCCGTGTGCAGCACCATTTATCCAGGCTCCTATTTCCAGCCCTTACTTCCTGTTCACCCTTGTTTTGCCTGTAAAAATTCTCCATGTTTCTTCCTTAGCACTGTGGGACCTAGAACGCCCAGTGAGCTGAGCTCAGTGCAGGTACTTGCAGCAATGCAGCCCTGGACACACGGGCTGGCCAGTTTTCCAGCTCCGGGAGAATGCTCCCTCCCTACCACCTTCCATGGCTCTCACTGTTACCTCAGGTCCTTTCCTTGTCTGGTTCCAACTCCACTTCCCGGAGGCTTCCTTCTCAACGTTCCATGAATAGTTCTGGCCCCACCGATTAGCTCCATTGACGCCTGCCCTCTTCCCCAGCCCAGTATCCACAGCCATCCTGACCAGAAGGCAAAGCCATCTTAAATTAATTTTGTTTTCCATGAGTGTCCTTAAAGTGCTCATGTAGATACATGTTTTTACAACAGTCCTAATAACCCGAGAAAACTTGACAGTGAATGTGCTCTTTGTCCCAGTCAGTGTCAGGATGAGACACATGTGGATGCTGGACTTTCTGCTTCTCCATCTGACACCTATCACCATAGGTGATACCATAAACCACACTCCTTTCATTAATCTCAATTCTACATGTGGCAAGCAAAGGCCTTTCTTTGCAGCAGATCTACAAAACTCGGAGTAAAGAGCCGAAAAAGTATTCAGTTAATTTGATTGACATAGACATCTACTGTGAGCCACTAAAACCAGAACCGGGGTGTGACGCACATCTTAAGAGTTGGGCAGTGTCTTACAGAATGGCCCCCGGAGTTCAGCAGCCCTCCTAGAGCTTGGCCAAGCGTTTACTCCTCTTTCAGCAGCAGCAACAGCCTTGTGGTTGAATTTGGTTTGGATTAAGTGGATACGAGGTTGAGAGTATAGGAGATGATACTAAAGAACTGCCAGAATGCCTTCTCAACCCTCTTTATCTGCAAAACTCATGTTGTTGACACAAAGAGAAGTCGCTATGAACCACCGTTAATATCATGGACGCAATGCTCTGGCAGGTGCTAAATCTCGTCCTCCAACCTGGGCCGCTCCAGAAAAGGCGCCCAACTTCAGTACGACTTGAGAGCTCTTGATCCTCTCGCCCAACACAAAAAATTACATTTTGCTTTAGAAAATGCCAAACTTACCTTTTTTTTTTTTTTTGAGACAGAGTCTCACTCTGTCACCAGGCTGGAGTGCAGCGGTGAGATCTTGGCTCACTGCAACCTCCGCCTCTCGGGTTCAAGCGATTCTCCTGCCTTAAACTCCTGAGTAGCTGGGAAAACAGGTGCACACCACCATGCCCAGCTAATTTTTGTATTTTTAGTAGAGATGGGGTTTCACCATGTTGGCCAGGATGGTCTCAGTCTCTTGACCTTGTGATCCCGCCCACCTCAGCCTCCCAAAGTGCTGGGATTACAGGTGTGTGCCACCGTGCCCAGCCCAAACTTACATTTTAAAAACTGTGATAACCACTCATATGCCCTTCACTTATATTCATCAATTGTTAACATTTAACCACATTTTCTTCCTCTCCCTCCTCCTACCACCTCCCTCTCTCTTTCTCATGTGTGTATAATGGATTTTTTTGACTGAACTAATTGAGAATAAGTTGCAGAATCATGACCTATCACCCCTAAATACTTCAGCATTAATTTCATAAGAACGAAGACATTCTCTTATGTAACCACAGTATAATTACCAAATTCAGGAAATTTAACCTTGACACCATACTATTATCATGGAGTCATTACGCAAACTCCCAGTTGTCCCAGGAACGTCCTGTAAAGCCATGTTTTGCTGACTCCGGATCCAACCAGCAAGCACAGATTGCATCAACTGTCATGGCTCTAGTTTCTGCTCTCAGGGACCAGATCTGAAGCTTGTCTGCCTTTCCCAGCGCTGTCAGCTTTGAAAAGCACAGACCAGTTGCTTTGTAGCGTGTTCCTCAATTGGAGTTTGTTGGATTAGTTATTGGATTCAGGCCATGCATTTTGGGCAGAACCATAGCAACACAAATGACGCTGGGTCCTCAGTACACACATTAGCACATCTGCCTATTGGTGACGTTAGCTCCAGCCACTTGGTTAAGGTTCTATCTGCCAAATTTTTCCACTGTAAAGATACTTTAAAAAGAAAGAAAGAAAGCCTTAGGATTCATAAATGATGTGTGGGGAAACACTCTGAGACCTCAATTCAAAGTACTTGGGTGAACAGTGGAGGGATAAGCACGAAGTCAAAGCGGTCCCGATCCCGACCATCCTGAAGTTCAGTCTGGTGGAAGACACAGATAAGCACCTTTCCATGACTCAGCCCCTTCCCATCTTTGGGAAAGGAAGCAGGGAGTGAACATACTCATGAACTTCCCATAATACAAAGCCAAACAAAATCAGTGTGCAGGAGGGGTCCTAACTGACTGCAGGCACCAAGGACCAAACACCTACTTCCAAATGCAATGACTGGGAAAGGCATCCCAGGAACGCAAAGGCAAATCACCTGCAATGATAACAAGCAAGCCACGGGAAACAGGTGCATGTGAGCAATAAATACGTGAAAAGATGTTCGAGCTCGTCAGCAGTCAGGAAGATGCATGTTAAAATCATGAGTGTTTAACCCAGCATACAGTCAAAAAAACAAAAACGTTAATAACACACAGTGCTGGTAGGTGTACAGGAAAGCTGCTGGAAGTGTGAACTGTTAGCCCCTTTGGAAATGAATCTTTCACAGCTACTAATATTTTGAAGATCAGTGCATTTTGACCCAGGTCTCTATTTCAGTGACTTCCTTAGATCAAGAAAGACATCTGAGGCCGGGTGCGGTGGCTCACGCCTGTAATCCGAGCACTTTGGGAGGCCAAGGCGGGTGGATCACGAGGTCAAGAGATCAAGAACATCCTGGCCAACATGGTGAAACCCTGCCTCTACTAAAAATACAAAAATTAGCCAGGCGTTTGGCACGCACCTGTAGTCCCAGCTACTTGGGAGGCTGAGACGGAAGAACCAGGAGGTGGAGGTTGCAGTGAACCGAGACTGTGCCACTGTGCTCCAGCCTGGTGACAGAGCAAGACTCCATCTCAAAAAAAAGAAAAAAAGACATCTGAAAACCCAATGTAAATGGTGAAAGTTTCATCTACAGCAACAAAGTCTCAAGAAATGTCACAATCTTTTATCTGTCTGTGTAAAATTTAACTTTGTCAGAGCCCTTAAGCACTGGGCTGGCCGGTGATGCAATCTCAGATGTTTTGGGAGTTCTGCCCCCTTCCTAGATTCTCCAAGGGCCCTAGAGGCCTAGCGTTATCTAGAACATACCCAGAAAGGCCTCCAAACCAAGTTGCCCTCCGTAGTACATCTCATGGGCCCAGGGAAGAGAGCAGCTCCTCTGCTTCTGTGCTTGGGTACCTGGGGCTTTATCTGGTCTCCTCAGGTTCACCATGTCCCCCACTACCCAAAGGGCCTGCAGTCCCCCAGGAAGTCTGGGGATCTGGGGTTCAAATTCCAACACAAAGCCTTTTCCCCTTTCTCAATGTTAGAGGACGCTCCTCACTGCTTCCACCTCCCTAAAATTTGCTTCCTCTAGACTATTATTCTAAGTGAAGTAACTCAGAAATTGAAAATCATATGTTCTCACCCACAAGTGGGAGCTAAGCTATGAGGATACATAAGAATGACACAACGGGCTTTGGGGATTCTGAGGAAAGGGTGAGAATGGGGTGAGGGATAAAAGTCTACAAACTGTGTTCAGCGTATACTGCTCGGGAGATGGGTACACCGAAATCACCGTGAGTAAAGAACTTACTCATGTAACCAAATACCACCTATTCCCCACAAACCTATGGAAATAAAAATCTTAAAAAAATTTTTTTTTGTTTCCTCTTTTCCTAGAAACCCTCCCAACTGAGGCTACCCCATTGCCCCTCAAAAGCCTACATAGGGGGCCATTTTGCCAAGCCACACCAAAACTGCCAACCACACTTCTTTGCTTGTGTGATGCAGAGAACCCACCCTGACCCCCCTGAGGGTGGGGGATGTGTTCTTTATCTTGGCACCAGCCACGTAGGGGGTCCGGCAAATTGCAGATCCTCGGTCAGTGTTTGAGGAATAAATGTGTATAATTTTCCATTACGTTTAATTGGCAAGTACATACTTTCAATACAGAATGGATCATACTATTATGTACCACTTGATAGCCAGATTTTTTCATACAACGATATATTTTGACTAGCTTCCTTTTTATTCCATCTCCTCCAAAATATAATATGCCATTACATAAATGTATCATAATTTATGGAACCAACCTCTTACTATTGTTTCCGACTGTTCATTATTATAAGCTCTGCTATGATGGACTTTACAACTCTATTTTTACAAACATCCAGAATTATATCCTTAGAACAAATCCCTATTTGTAGAATTGCTCCCTCAAAGGCTGTGCAGAACCATAAGGCTTTTCTTGAGTGTTGCCAGATTGTCCTCTAGAAAGGCTGCGCGAATTCACACTCCTACCGGCGGAGAGAGAATCCCTGCGCCCGACTCACTAACCTGGTCTGGTTTTTAAACAAACACATGAGCGAGTTGCAATTTAAGATCTAGTTCTTTTTTACGGGATGCAAGAATCTTCAGTCTGCCCAGTTCCCGCCACCCAATTCACTTGCTGCATTTCTCAAGAGTATTTTTTATTTCTAAAAGGAAAAAAGCGCCCCAGTGCTCGGAGTCTGATCCCATAGGGCCTGTCACCTCATTAAGAACAATAATGTGCTCCACACAATGCTGATTGTTTGGTGTCTGAGTAGGGAAGAGAAGCAAAGGAAGGAGCCAACGTCTGCTCCCAAATATGTCTGCACAGCTGGTTCCGAAGGCAGAACCGGGCCGGGGAATCGAGGCAGCTCTGGAGAAGCTTGTCAGCACTCCACGCAGCTTCACGGAACGTGGGATAATTAGCATACACTCATTTCTTACTGCTAATATTGATCTCCATCATAAAAGTCGTCATTTTCTCACTTTTAAAAATTGAGGAAGCAGAAAGAATGGGGGGCAGGGGACTCGTCTGTAGCCCACCCCAAAACAGCAGGTAATGTTCACTGCTTCTTCAAAGAAGCTTCTGGTCCTCTGTCGGGATTACTTCTTTCATGTGATTGCTGTCACGCAGCAATGCAGCAGTGTGCCCTGTCTTCTTTTTATTCACCACATACTGTAAGCATTTTTAAAATCTTGATACAGATTCCCAGTAAACCTGTTTTTAACAAGTGTTTAATATCCTTTCAAGTGGACGGGACACAATCATTTCTCCCACCAGACCCGTAATGTTGCTGGGAGTGATGGCTCACACCTGTCATTTCAGGACTTTGGGAGGCTGAGGTAGGAGCATCACTTAAGCCCAGAAGCTCAAGGCTACAGTGAGTGGTGATTGTGACACTGCACTCCAGGCTGGGCGACAGAGTTAGACTTGGTCTCAAAAAAAAAAAAAAGCAACTTTCTGCATAAAACATTCATTGGTTTATTGTTTTTGTCACTTAACACTTATGAACAGAAGTGAAGAATTCATTTAGAAGAGAAAAAAAGGCACATTTAGAGATGCTGACCCCCTTGACAATCAAATGAAGGCTATAGAATTTTCATCTGTGACTCTTCTCAGCGCATCAGATATTGCCAAAATCACAGACCCAATGCAGGTTGAAAGTATTTCCCTGAAGACTCCAACCTGAGATCCCATTTCTATCTCCATACACAGAATGCAGCCACCAGAGCAGTAGGAACTTGGCTCCATGAGCTTGTAGGGATGCAATTACAAGGAAAAAAATGCTCTTTTTCTGTTCTGCAGCGATTCCTCATTCCCGCTTATTAACTTCTTCGGTAATTTTGACTTCTCAGGTTTTACCAGCATTATACTTTTGGTGACAGTCATCAGTTTGTCGCTCTCTGCTGCTCCTCCAGTTTCTTGTTTCCCATACCTTTCTCTATGTTTCCTTTGTTATTCTGGTAAAATATAAACTACAGAAGCCTCCTGAGAAGTGAGTACATGGGATATAAATTTTTTGAGACTTTCTTTTTTTGAGACAGAGTTTTCCTCTGTCACCCAGGCTGGAGTGCAATGGTATGATCTCAGATCACTGCAACCTCTGCCTCCCAGACTCAAGTAATTCTCGTGCCTCAGCCTCCCAAGTAGCTGGAATTACAGGCATGTGGCACCATGCCCAGCTAATTTCTGTATTTTTAGTAGAGATGGGGTTTTGTCATGTCTGTTGTCCTGGCCTCAAGTGATCTGCCTGCCTCTGCCTCCCAAAGTGCTGGGATTACAGGTGCGAGCCACTGCACCTGGGCTTTTTGAGACTTTCTGAAGTCTGGAAATGTTTGTTCTACCCTCAGATTTGACTGGTAAACTGGATAGAATTCAGGATTGAAAATCATTTTCCTTCCATATTTTGAAGACATTGTTCTTTGTCTTTTAGCTTCCAGGGTGGCCTCCAGGCTGAGAATTCCAAAGCCAGTCTGACACCTGATCCTTTGATATGACAGTTCTCTTGTATGAGGTTGTGTTTTATTTCTTTTCTGACAGTGCATAACATTGCTTGTTTGTCCTCAGGAATGCTAAATGAGTGTATGCTAAATGTCCTCGGGGCCTTGAAATTTCATTATATGGCTCTGTTTTGATTCATTGTAAATTCATGAACCTCTTCAACCTGAAACTGTAGCTTTTCATTTGGAAAATTTTTCTTGAATTATTTCACTTATTATTTTCTCCTTTCTATTTTCTTTCTTCCTACTTTCTGAACTGGTCCACTAATTTCCCAATCATTTTGTTTTTCATCCCTTGGTCTTTTTGTTCAGTTTTTGAATGATTCCTCAACTTTATCCTCCAATTCTTATTTTGGGTCTTTCATTTCTAGCAGATGTTTCATCTTTAAGCAGTCTTTTCTTGTTGGCTGGTTTATATTGATGTATAGGAGCTCTTTGTATAATCTGGATAGAAGCCCTTTGTCTAATGTATAAATTGAAAATAACTAGTTACATTCTGTGGCTTACTTTTTCATTCTCCAAATGGTGTCTTTTGAGGAACAGAAATTCTAAATTTTAATGAACTTTAATTTTTAATTTTATAATTAGTGCCTTTTTTGTCCAGTTTAAGAAATATTTGCCTACCTCAGTGTCATAATAATATTCTTCTGTGTTTTCTGCTAGGAGTTTTATTATTATACCTTTCACATTTAGACCTATAAGTCCTCTCAAATTGACTTTAATGTGTGCTGTGAGGTAGGTCCTCTCATAGTTTGCTTTGGTGTCTTTCTTTCTTTCATGTTAGATGCTTTCTTTAGATGTCTGGCAATCCTTGGTCATTTTCTCATGTTTAAACATGAGGAATTCCGAATCTGTTTAGAAACTCCAAGTGTGTGGGTAGGGAATGGCTACTATGAACTTCCCTATATACGTTCATCTAAAAACCTGCACATTCATCTCTTCACAGTCTTTGCTCTTTTGCAGGACACCTTCCACAAGGAAGATTTCTTAAGTCCCCAGCCTGGGTATCAGCATTCAAAGAGTCTAGAGGGAGAGTACTGGGGGACCAGCGGCCACTCTACATAGGCTCCCTTAGCCCCTCAGGTTTCCCAAGTCCTTACCCCATCCTCTGCTGCACCTGGTGTCCCAGTGCAGAGTTGCCCAGCTTCACCTTCTCCAGAGAATAATGGGAAAACCTATGCAAGGCAGGGGGTGAGGGAAACCACCCCTGGCCCAGCCAACAGAGCAAGGGAGAAGAACTAGGGACCTGACTACTTCTGAAATGACTCTCAGCGTCCCTGAGACCCACCTGGTGCTGCCCACTCCTCCGTGTTTTGAGGATTCAGCTGCGTACATGGAGTTGATTTTCCATTTTCTCAACCACCAGCTGGGGATTCAGCCTTCCCAAATCTGCTAAAGCAGTTACCACTCGTCCATCTGTTGCTCAGACTCCCAGACTGTGCTGCTGTTCTCCTCTCATGTTCTTGAAACTTTATGCCTTTCAAAAAAAAAAAAAAAAAAAAATCTCCTTACTGAAGTAGGGGGTAGAGGAACAAAATTAGTGTGTTCAATCTGCCATCTTACCTGGAAGTTAAAGAGATGGACTTCTCTTCTTTCTAAGTATAAGCTCTTTTTTGAAAAAAAAGCAATGAAAAACATGTATCAAGAAACTTAGCAATATTTATACCCTTTAATTTCACTTCTAGATTTTTAGGGATTTATCTCAAGGAAATTATCAGAAATGGGGGCAGAAGTTTTGATTTTGGTGTTCACGAAAGTGTTATTTATAAGGCAAAAAACTGAAAACAAACACAATTCACAACAACATAGAAATAGTTTAGAGAATGGTGGCATATCCATCATATGAAATATTACAAGTCATTATAAATAATACATATGGGCCAGGTGGGGTGGCTCACACCTGGCATCCCAGCACTTTGGGAGGCCAAGGAAGATGGATCACTTGAGATCAGGAGTTCAAGACCAGCCTGGGCAACATGTTGGAACCCTGTCTCTACTAAAAATACAAAAATTAGCTAGGCATGGTGGCACAAGCTTGTAGTTCCAGCTACTCAGGAAGCTGAGATGGGAAGATTGCTTGAGCCCAGGAGGTGGAGGCTGCAGTGAGCCAAGATCACGCCATTGCACTCCAGCCTGGGTGACAGAGTGAGACCCTGTCTCAAAAAAAAAAAGAAAAAAGAAAAGAAAAGAAAAGAAAAAAAGAGAGAAAAAGGGAATATATATAGGAAATGTTCATAATGTAATTAGTGATACAAGGATATAAACTCCACATTCAACGTCATCCCACTTCTGAAGAAAGAGGGAAGGAGAGAAAGACAAATAGAAGTACCTCCAAAGAAGGAGGCAGGGGAGAGGAGAGGCATGAAGAGAAAATACAGGCGTACCGAGATTTTTACCCGAGTTGTCTTTAAACATTACAGCTATAATCAGAAAAACAATTGTTTTAGAATTGAAAATGGGATCTTTCCTTCTTTCAGCCACTTCGTCACCCTAATCCCTCCCTACACGTGCAATTTGCTCATGTGCCTTCACATTGTGATTCACAAAAACTTCCTGCCTGCAACAGACTTCATGTCTAACTCCTACATAGCCTTCAGTGCCCAGCTCCAGCGTCCCCTCCCTTTAAACCCCGGTCACTCCAGGTTGACTTGGCAATCCATCCTCCCGCACCTAAGCCCAGCCTAAGCCCAGTGTGCGCGTCTTTATTACCACGGCCTCTGCAGTATTACACCCAATGGTTTTCTTTCACATGAACTTCCAGAGGGGGAATGTATGTCCGATTCACCACTCCATCCTGGCACAGAGCAGAGTTTAACTAATGGTAAAATCGTAAGCATTTAAATGGAGTGAAGTTGATGGGTGGAAGGAGTGAATAACATTTTCACAGGCCGTCACTGGGGTTGTGTACTAATCTGTGTACACCTACCTTTCCATGACTATAAAATGTCGGACCTACAGTGCCAGACTCAAGAGATCTGTGTTCATCTCGTGACTCTGGTCCAAATGATAGTTACAAAATTTAAGAAGAAATAATCTGCAAATGTCTTAGATCAGCCTCACAAACCAGCCTCAGAGGGAAGTGGCAAACCCCGCGGGCCGCAGCTGTAGTTGACAAGAGTGGCTCAAAGCACAGGGCTCTGTAACAATTATCATTATTTAACAGCATTCCACAAGGAACCATTACAGGAACAAGGCTTGAAATTAGAGTCAAGCGATTCCCCCTTCTCTTCAATCTACACGCACATAAGCCCCCAGTGGCACTGCGAGAGGGGTGGGAACGCTGTAATTATTTCTAACTCTCTCCCCAACCCCAAAATACCATCTTGTCACATGGCTTGTCATTTTTGTATGGCTCTGTCTATCATAACTTGTCATATTTTCCCAGCTTTGATTGCAGTTCTCAGACGCACATGTATTCCTGGTGGAATCGTGGCTGATGCTGGAAGATTCTTGTTACATCCCACTGAAACTTTGTCCTGCTTCTGCTGCTGCCTCGGAGGTTGGGAATGACTCCCTCCAGGGTGTCAGGGATCTGGTGCTGCCAGGATGTAAGCTTCCTGCAGTGTAGGAGATGCCTGGACGGCCCCGCCCAGAGTCCCAAACCAGCAGCCATGGGGACACGTGGACTCTGAGGGTCACCGTTAAAGCTGGAGGAAAACCTGTCTCTGCATGCCGTATTCTGGTAACTGGGTGTGGGCCTCAGGCTCTCCATCCAGATAGGTGTTTCTAATGGACTCTGGCGCTTCAGGGCCAACCAGCTCCCATTCCCCTTCCAAAGAGCAGGAAATTACTTTACCTGTGGGATTGTAGGCAGGACCCTGCCTTTGCCGAGCCAAGGACTCTTAGGCTGAGCCCTTGCTGAGTGCAGAGCTTGAGCTGGGAGCCAGGCATCCAGGAATGGATGGAGATCCCAGCATTCCTGACACAAGGCTACTCCTGTGCGTCTGCTTCCATCACGGCGCCCTCCCTTCCCCCAACAAGCCTCCATGATTTCCACCTATTGCCAAGCCAGGTTTCCCACTGTGCCCAGATGCGTTTTCAATCACTCCCCTTGCCCTTTGGTCTGCAGGGCATTTCTGTTGCTTGCAGCCGGAGCCCCCGGCCCACCTGCTTGCTTGTCCCTTCTCCCAGGATCCTCAGAGGTCACTGAGAAATCCTGACCCCGGAGTGTCTGTGATTAAAAAGCCTTCTCTCCTGGATCACACCTGCAGTCCCCTCCCCCAGGCCAGCCCCCTTCCTCAGGAGCCTCCCAGCTCTCCCCCTTTGCCAACCCCCTCCCTTCTCCCCTTTGGACACTTGTCTCATGGGGCCTACACGCTCCACTGGCTGGCGGCCACCCCATTTGGTCAGCGGATCTTGCTCAAGCTGCTTCCACCTTCTAGAATGGTTGCCCCACCCTAAGAGGCAGCTCTGGAGCCACCTGCTCCACAGGGCCTTTCCCTCAGACCCCAGGAGGACATGACATCCCTCTCCCCAGCACTTCACAGGCACAATTCAGGACATGAGGCACATTTCATCTTGTTACAGCCACTTCTACACATGTCCCTTAAACTTCCCAGCAGGGGTGACATGTCAGCAAACTATGGGAGATGCCAGAATCTCCCTGGCACAGCCTTGTGCTGGTGTGCAGTGATGGGGTTGTCTCCACAGACAGGCTCAGCTGAACCCTGATGCCATCCTGAAACACGCCAGCCCTGTCCACCCAGCCACAGGACAGCCTCCGTAAGAACATGTGCCCATCTTGCTCACCATCTCTCAGGCCTGGCTCTGTTTTCCATTAAATGTCAGGTTCAGCGGTCCATCGTGATCGGAAAGGGCACACTTTTGCTGGCATTAAAACATCTTATTAACAAGATAGATAGATCCAATAATAGAGAGTTAAAAAGCAGGTTAGGTTCAGAGCCTGCACCCGGGAGATATTCCACTTTCCACAGAATAAAACTAAAGGACTTGGCTCCGCTTTCAACCTCTTCCCTCCCCCACAACAACAACAACACACACATACACACACACACACACGAACACACATGCACACATATATGCACGTACATATAAACACACATGTACACACAAACACTTGCACATACATACATATATACACATGCACACACAAACACTCATGCACACACAAAAATATATATACATCCACACACAAACACACACACACAAACGCATACACAGCCCACACCCAGCTGCAGCTCAGCAGGATGGCTGCTGCTCCCGCACGCCCTCGTCCCCATGCCCCCAGCCATTGCTTATGCTCTGTCTGAAACACCCTCTTCAGCTCTCCACCTAGTAACATTCTTTTGGATCTTCAAGGCCCCGTGAAGACCCACCACCACCAAGATGCCTTCCCACTCATCCCTAATCTGAGTGAATCCCACCTCTCTTTCTCCCAGTGCCTTTCACAGCCTTTTGATGGCACTGACCATCGCCCCGCCGCCGTCCCCCGCTCATCCACAGGGACTCGTATGTGTGTCAGTGCCTGCTACCAGATCGTAATTCACAAGGGGAAAGAGAACTAACACCTCTCCTCTAGTTTTCTCATCGGCAAAGTGGGTGTAATCACAGCCATGGGATTACTGCGAGGATTAGATGAGTTAATACGTGCAAAGCACTTAAAGCCACACTTGGCACAGAGTAGGTGCTCTGCGTCAATTGAGTGGCTGCAGTGAGCCATATGCCTAACTCCATGTGCTATTACCGTTAGAGATGTGGAAAGTGAGACCCACAGAGGGCAAGCATTTGCGCCAAAGTTGTCAAGTCACACCCAGGTCTGGCTGGCTCTGAAATCCACCTTCTTCCTGCCCCACCTCACTCCCTGGACTAAGTTCATCCACAGTTCATCCAGAGCCAGCTTGTGCATGTGCCCTTTTGAATTTTGAGGAAGGAAATAACCATGCCAGCCCACCTTTCTTTCTCTCTTCTCTTTTTATTTATTATTATTATTATTATTATTGAAACAGAGTCTCACTCTATCACCCAGGCTGGTGTGGAATGGCACAATCGTGGCTCACTGCAACCTCTGCTTCCCAGGTTCAGGCGATTCTCCCGCCTCAGCCTTCCAAGTAGCTGGGATTACAGGCATGCACCACCACACCCAGCTAATTTTTGTACTTTTAGTGAGATGGGGGTTTTGCCATGTTGACCAGGTTGGTCTCGAACTCCTGACTTGAGGTGATCTGCTCGCCTGGGCCTCCCAAAGTGCTGGTATTACAGGTGTGAGCCACCACATCCGGCCTCTCTCTCTCTTTTTAAAGAAAGGGTCTTGCTCTCTGTCATCCAGGCTGGAGTGCAGTGCCATGATCATAGCTCACTGCAGCCACCAACTCCTGGGTTCAAGCAATCTTCCTGCTTCAGCCTCCCTAGTAGCTGGGACTACAGGCACATGTCACCATGACCAGCTATTATATATTTTTTTAATTTTTTGTAGAGACAAAGTCTCACTATGTGCACAGTCTGGCCTCAAACCCCTGGCTTCAAGCAAGCCTTCCACCTTGGCCTCTCAAAGTGCTAGGATTACAGGCATGAGCCACCATGCCCAGCCCCACTTTTCTCTTAAAAGAAATCCCTCCACCCCAAAACTGGATATCCACATGCAGAAGAATGAAATGGGACCACATCTCTCACCATATACAAAAATCAACTCAAGATTACACACTTAACCATAAGACTTGAAACTATAAAACTACTAGAAGAAAACATAGGGGAAACACTTCAGGACTTTGGTCTAGACAGAGATTATATGGCTAAGATCTCAAAAGCACAGGCAACAAAAACAAAATAGACAAACCGGACTGTACTAAAGTAAGAAGCTCCTGCACGGGAAAGGAACCCATCAACAGAGTGGAGAGACGACCTATAGACAAACCGGACTGTACTAAAGTAAGAAGCTCCTGCACGGGAAAGGACCCCATCAACAGAGTGAAGAGACGACCTATAGACAAACCGGACTGTACTAAAGTAAGAAGCTCCTGCACGGGAAAGGACCCCATCAACAGAGTGAAGAGACCTGCGAGTGGGAGAAAGCATTTGCTGCGTCTGGTAGGGAATAATACCCAGAATACACAAGGAACTCAAACAGCTCAACAGTAAAAAAACCAAGTGACCCCATGAAAAAGTGGGCAAAAGACATGAATAGACATTTCTCAAAAGAAGACATACAAATGGCCATAGCTATATGAAAAAATGCTCATCACCACTAATCATCAGGGAAATGCACCTCAAAACCACAAAGAGAGGGGCCGGGCATGGTGGCTCAAGCCTGTAATCCCAGCACTTTGGGAGGCCGAGGCGGGTGGATCACAAGGTCAAGAGATCGAGACCATCCTGGTCAACATGGTGAAACCCCGTCTCTACTAAAAATACAAAAAATTAGCTGG
The DNA here is from genome assembly GCF_030222135.1 of Aotus nancymaae. Lineage (NCBI taxonomy): Eukaryota > Metazoa > Chordata > Mammalia > Primates > Aotidae > Aotus > Aotus nancymaae. The sequence continues at coordinate 5,828,600 of NW_026988421.1, forward strand.
GCATGGTGGCGTGTGCCTGTAATCCTAGCTACTCAGGAGGCTGAGGCAGGAGAATTGCCTGAACCCAGGAGGCGGAGGTTGCGGTGAGCCGAGATCGCGCCATTGCACTCCAGCCTGGGTAACAAGAGCGAAACTCCGTCTCAAAAAAAAAAAAAAAAAAAAAAAAAAAAACACAAAGAGATATCATCTCACCCCAGCCAGAATGGCTATTTAAAAAGACAAAAGCCTAATGTAGATGATGGGGTGATGAATGCAGCAAACCACCATGGCACATGTATACCTATATAACAAAACTGCACATTCTGCACATGGATCACAGAACTTTTAAAGTATAATAATAAAACAAGTCAAAAAATAACAGGGACGCTGGTGAGGATGCAGAGAAAAGGGAACTCTAGTACCCTGTTAGGGAGAATGTCAATTAGTACAGTCACTATGGAAAACAATATGGAGAGTTCTCAAAAAACTAAAACAGAACTACCATGTGAGCCAGCAATCTCACCTGGGTATTTATTCAAATGGAAAAAAAATAGCATATCAAATGATACCTGTGCTCCCATGCAGCACAATCCACAGTAGCAAAAATACGGAATCAATTAGGCATGCATCAAGGGATGGATGGATAAAGAAAATGTGGTCTAGATACAGAATGGAATACTATTCAGCCATGAACACAATAAAATCTTGTCATTTGTAGCAAGTATGGATGGAGCTGGAGGTCAGTTAAGTGAAATAAGCCAGGCAAAGCCAAGAAAGACAAACACTGCACATTCTCACTTATATGTGGGAGCTAAAAAAATAAAAAATAAAAAACCTTGATCTTGTGGAGGTAGAATAGTGATTGCCAGGGGCTGAGAAGTGGGGAGAGGATGAAAAAAGGTTGGGTAATAGATACAAAAATACGGTTAGATAGAAGGAATCGGTTCTAATGTTCAACAGCACGCCAGGGTTACTATGGTTAACAACAATGTGTTGTATATTTCAAAATAAAGAAGAGAGAACTCGAAATATTCCCAGCGTATGGAAATGATGAACACTTGAGGTGATGGATACCCTAAATACCCCGACTTGATCATTCCACATTTGATGCATGTAAAAAACAACACATGGACCCATAAATATGTGCAAATATTATGTATCAATGAAAAAAGAAATCCCTCCCACCCCTCTGAGGAATTTACATCACAGCTTAGTGGGGTTCCCAGTAAACTCAGCACTTGCTGGTCAGGTCCAGTCCCACCCTTGTGCTCCCTACAGCTGACTCCAAGCAAGTTTTGGAGCCGGATGGTGGCAGAGTCCAGGGTAGGAGGGGCAGGTCGATTTGGTTATCTGACAGCGTTGTGGCGCTTTCTAGAGCAGGGCTTGAGGGGCCTTATTTCTGCAGCAGGAAGGCCTTCTCCAGGGAGCAGTGCCCACAAAGCTATCACCCACCTCTCCAGAACTTCAGTGCTGAGTCTTCAAGGGCCAGGAGATGCCCACCCTCAGCACCCACTGCCAGGGGCTTCACACTCCACACAGCACCCAGACCAAAGGGATCCATTGTGAAGTCTGTAAGGTTTGTTCTTGCTGAGTTTAAAAGGTAGAAACTGAAGCCAACACAAGAAGATCCAATACGAAGGAATTTATTCAGGCTCCCAGGCGAGGTTCTGTGGTCCGACAGGAGGGGCTGGAGAAGTCGCACGGACTCCTCTCAGACATGGGTTTTTATAGGGAGTGAAGGAGCTCGATTGGTTGTGGGAGAGCAGGACTACTATTGGGTAAGGTTACAAGCCTTTGTTTGCATACAGGACTTGGCTGCTATTGGTTAGAAAGACTCGGCTGCTATTGGCTAGAATCACAAGACGCCGCTTGCATACTGGGTTCTTTAAGGGAAAGCCAGTCTGTGCAAGAAGGGGAAAAGGGAACAACCCGAGCATGTCCGAGCTTTCGGAAAAAAGGTGGGGGGGATGTGCATCCGAGCTCCTGGCGAGGCAACCGGCCTTACAAAGTCCACCTTTTTATTCTTCTCGGGAGTGGCAGCAGGCCGGGGCAGGCTTGTCTGGAAGCCTCAAGAAGCTGTTTTGTCCACAACATCCCAGGGGAAAGAGGAACCCAGGCAGGAGAAGGGACGCATCAGTGTCCCCCCAGAGCCAGCTGGGCCAGGTGTCTTGACACACAGCTGACAGCCCAATGGGCTCCTGCTTCCCTTCTGTACAAATTACAGACAGTGTGACACAGGGGACCTCACCTGAGCTCCCACTTCATCACCAGTTCTTCATATTTCCACAGCTGGCGTGGGGAAGCCAGACACCCATCCCCATGTGGGGATCCTGCTGTTGGAAACTAGAACTCGGCAGGATCCTGAGACATCGTCAGACTTCACCCTGAGGCGGGGCTGCCACTGCCCATGGGAAGAAAGAGGTTTCAACAAGGGATGCCAGAGTCACCGTCCTCTAAGCAGGTTCACCAGCTCTTCATATTTCCACAGCTGGCGTGGGGAAGCCAGACACCCATCCCCATGTGGGGATCCTGCTGTTGGAAACTAGAACTCGGCAGGATCCTGAGACATCGTCAGACTTCACCCTGAGGCGGGGCTGCCACTGCCCATGGGAAGAAAGAGGTTTCAACAAGGGATGCCAGAGTCACCGTCCTCTAAGCAGGTGCACCGTGCGATGCGTGGGGTCCCCCAGGCCACTCGAGCTTAACACAAGGAAAGCAGCTCGGTGTCAATTTGACAACACAGCTTCAAAGTTGACTCGTTCTGATTTTTTTGTCATATCTATTCCAAAAACTAATACAGACTAGTTCTCTCTCCTATACACACACACTTGCACACATGGACAGAAATATTATTTCTCAGGACATGGCTGGCATATAGGTTGTACCAAAGAGTAGAGTTACAGGCCGAGCACAGTGGCTCACACTTGTAATGCCAGCACTTTGGGAGGCCGAGGCAGGTGGATCATTCAAGGTCAAGAGTTCACGGCCAACCTGGCCAACATGATGAAACCCTGTCTCTACTAAAAATACAAAAATTAGCCAGGCAGTAGTGGGCTGTGCCTGTAATCCCAGCTACTCGTGAGGCTGAGGCAGGAGAATCACTTGAGCCTGGGAGGTGGAGGTTGCAGTGAGCCAAGATCATACCACTGCACTCCAGTCTGGGTGAGAGAGTAAGACTCTGTCTCAAAAAAAATAAAATAAAATAGTAGAGTTATAATATGAAATACAGGACCTCCGATTGAATTTTAATTTCAGATAAACAATGAATAATTTTTTAGTCTAAGTATATCCCAAATATTGCATGAGTCATACTTATACTATAAAATCTTTCATTGTTTTTCTGAAGTTCAGATTTTACTGGGCATTCTGAATCTGACAACCCTACCAAAAGCCCACTCATTCCAGGCACAGCGCAGATGTGGCCACGGAGGGAGTGGGCACTGGGAAAGCACGCCTCGAGGCCTGGCTCCCTCAGAGGGCCATTGAGACGTACCTGCCTCCCATTCCTGTCCTGTCCATCCTAGGGACCCGAGCCTGGGTAAGGTCAAAACGGGACAGATGCTGCTGAAGGGCAGCCACAGTCCTATTGCTAAAATGCTCCATCCTCAGCTGTCTGCGTCTCCCCTTTCTGTTTCTGCACCTGTATCCTGACCCCCTTCTCACCTCCTGGCCTCACCCCTCTGGAAGTCCCCCTGCCCTCCCCATTCAGATGACCCCACACATTCCCCTCATCACAGAACCCTCCTGTGGCATCTTTCCACCTCCAGCCTCACCCTACGACTGCTGCCCAGCTGTGCTTCCTAAGGCACAGCCGGTTCTCATCGTGCCACTCCCCTGCTCCACAACCTGCTCTGGCTCCCCTCTGCTCACCGGGTGACTCCTTAGCCTGGCATCCAAGCTCACTCCAGCTCTACTTCCCCTCCCAGGCTTCTCTCTTTCCCTCCCCTGCACCCCTCCCTCCCTGTTCCCTCATTACGCTCCACCTGCGGTGCCCCGGCCTCCTCTTCTCCAGGAACCCAGCTCTACATATTTGTCAAAGCCCAGGACACTTTCCTTCCCTGCACTTATTGCTCTCTGCAAAGTGTCCCTTCCAGGCACTCGTTGGCTGGCTCACTGTCTGCCTCTGCACCTCACCTCTGCTATTTCATGAGCTCCATAAGTGCAGAGACCTGGTAGCCCAGGGCTTGCAGCAAGTAAGGAGCTGCAAGAAGTGTGTTCAGGAAATGCTGTAATCAAACAAATAAAATGCTACTTCTTCCAAGAAGCCCTCTCAGATTTCCCCAGCTGACTGTGATCCCTCCACGTGTAGAAGCCATGTGGCATTGCAGCAGTGCTATGTAATGCACTGATCATTTCTAACTTTTTTTTCTAGACGACATTTTGCTCTTGTCGCCTAGGCTGGAGTGCAATGGTGCGCTATCTCGGCTCACTGCAACCTCTGCCTCCTGGGTTCAAGCAATTCTTCTGCCTCAGCCTCCTGAGTAGCTGGGATTACAGGCACCCACCACTGCACCTGGCTAATTTTTGTATTTTTAGTAGAGACAGGGTTTCACCATGTTGGCCAGGCTGGTCTCAAACTCCTGACCTTAGGTGATCTGCCCACCTCAGCCTCCCAAAGTGCTGGGATCACAGTTGTGAGCCACCACGGCCAGCCTGATCATTTCTAACTTTGATTGTAGAGTTTGTCTTATTCCGCCCGCTAGACGACAAGCCCCTGGAGGGCAGAACGCAACTCTCGCTTGCTGCATTCTGTGCAGATTGTATGAACAAATGCATCTGTGAAAGCTTGAGCAGGTATAGGAAACTGGGCTATGGCCCTGGGCCTGCAGAAGACCTCGTGCAAAGACATCAGCGTTCAAGCTCTCAGCAGCAGCTCTCCCCAAACAAGCCCCTGCTTTTTCCCCAGGATGGCTGGGATCCAGACGCCTGACTCACACCCTAGAGCTTCCCGTGCTGCCCCAGACTGTATCCCAGCAACTGCACCCTGGAGTAGGGAATCCCCAACTCCACCATGGCCTACTTATGGTAGAAGCAAGTTTGTGTTTGAGAGGGCATTGCCACTTTACTCAGCTAGTAGCCCACTCAATGCCAAGATGGGGCTCAGTGTGGCTAGAAGGGGGAGCAACAGGCAGGGAAGCCCCAGGAGCGGGAGGCACTAGGGTCTAGGTGCAGAGAGGGTGCTCGGACTGAGCTTTCTCTGAGACCCATCCTGGAGAGTTCTGGGGGATGAATCCCCTCCCTACCCCCACCACCAAGACCACCCGGCAGTGCCTGCAACAACACGACCCTCACGATTATGGAAATTCAAGAGGAAGATCACCAATACCTTCTTTCCATTCTTTCCCCAGTTCATTCATTCAACAAATATTTACTGCGCTATGACCTGCCAGGGAGGAATGCCATCCGCGGGCCAGATCCCTTCAGTATGCTGTCGCTAATTCACACCTCTGCTCATGCTACAGGAAGCGGAGGCTCGGAAAAATGATGCAACATGCCTGAGGCAACCAGGTGAGTGTGTCCAGCTCAGTCCAATTCCTGCACACTCATTCAATGTCCCCGTACCTCCTATTCGTTTCGTATTGTGTTTCTTCAAGAAAATGCATGTCTTTGTATACTCTCCAATACACCTAGATACAGGTCTCATACTAAGAGGAGAATGCTCTTTCAGTTAGTCATTCAACAAACAGTTGCTGAATGCCAACTGTGCATACCTGAGGATAACCCGCCAGGGATGCCTCTAAAGATGAACAAGACCCATCACCTCCGGACAGAGCTCGCGGTCTAGTGGAACAGTGGAGCGGAACAGCAATGCAAAGTGAGCCCTCACTGAGACATCATCCTGGCTCCGGGACTTTCCTTCTCCCCCAACTGCAAAGTCAGAATAAAAATAATAAACGTGTAATCTTCAATCCAACATGCCACACACAGAGAGACGGCACACCCACTCACCCCCGCCGACACACACACACACACACACACACACACACACAATGAAATGAAACACTTCATCTTGCAATGAGCATCGTTTTGTTTTCATACCTCTGCTTCATTTTTTTCCCATCACAGCCTACGGTTTTCCTATTGTCTCTTTTCACCTCCCTTCCTTTCCATGTTTCCCTGATACGACAACCCTGTGAGAAGAGCATTGAAATCATCAGGCTGCATGAGAGGTATCATTAGAAGTGCACTGATATTATTGAAGACAGGGCTCATTAAAACAAAATAATAAAGATCCAGACGATAGCAGGGAAAGCAGGTTGTCTGGGTGCCACCGCACAAAATACTTCGTTAGTGTTCCTAATTAATACTAACAACTGTCACGAAATAAAAATATCACACCCCTTAAGATCCGCCTGCCTATCCGGCGCTGATATAGTTGAAAAGCCCCCATGTCTATTTCACTGTGATCCCTTTCTGAAATAATTGGTGTGGTTTGATTGATAATGTGGATTCCTCTTTAAAGGAAAACACACTATTTTTCATAATCAGAGCTGGAATGCATAATGAGCAGGCTGGTGATGCCTTCAGCATCAGGTCTGTCAAAGCGCACGGTTATTTCCATATTGATGCAAACTAAGATATTACGCTCCCTCATTACGTTGACGTGGCACATCTTTCAGCAGTCAGCTCCGAACCACACATTCCTTGCAAACAAAATTACCTTCATTTTCTCCTTTGGTTCAGCGGAGCTAGCAGTTAAAATGTGCCCTAACAAGCTAATCAACTAATTTTTAGAATATGTTGGAACCGTTTAATATTCTAAAAGAAAACAAGAAAAAGTTGCTAATGGGTCTGCAGGCATAAACAGAAATAAATAGACAACTGGTTCATTGAGCATTAGCATACTTAAGTTTGAGCCAGTCACAGTGGAATTCATTTTGCAAGTCAAAAAAGCAGTATCTATTTGTATCCATAAGCCAAACAACTTCATTTGCTCGCTACATACTTGAGTAGATAACCTTGGAGTGAAGGTAACAAGGAGAAAGGATTCTTTTGAAGAGTGGTGTGTTCTCTGAGTGGGGAGGGAGGGGCTGAGCGGGGAGACACGGCTCAGGGAGGGGCTGACCTTTGCATTCTAGGGGTGGCCTCCTACCTCTGTGGTGAAGAAATGCTCAACTGTGTCTGGGGGTGGTCCAAGAGCTCAGAGAGACCCCAAAGCCCAGTGCATCTCGAGGGAGATGACAAACGACTCTTTCTATGGTGGTCATGAGTCAAGGAGCCTTGGAAAACACCTGTTGAGGGCCGACACCTGGGGCAGTCCCAGACTGGTGAAGAGGAGCCAGCAGGCCCTGATCAACCTGGGTTTGCATCTGCATTCATCCATTTTCACACTGCTGATCAAGACATACTTGAGACTGCATCATTTATAAAGAAAAAGAGGTTTAGTGACCTCACAGTTCCAGGTGGCTGGGGACGCCTCACAATCATGGCAGAAGGTGAAAGGCACATCTTACATGGCAGCAGGCAAGAGAGAACGAGAACCAAGCAAAAGGGGAAGCCCCTTATAAAACCATCGGATCTCATGAGACTACCACAAGAACAGCATGGGGGAAACCGCCCCCATGATTCAGCTATCTCCCACTGGGTCCCTCCTACAATACTTGGGGATTATTACAATTCAAGGCAAGATTTGGAAGGGGACACAGGGCCAGACCATATCACATCCCAGAGCCCCTGAGATCACACCAGCTGTTTGACCTTGGTAGGCACACCTGAGTGTCCTCACTGCAAAGGCAAAGGAGGGAAAAATGGCTCCTCCTCGTAGGTCTAAAGTGCGGGTTAAACGTAGTAGTGGATACAAAAGGTTTGGCACATGGCAAGCTCTACTTGGGTGTCAGCTATTATTCCCACTCTTCCTCAGTGGGGATCCTCAACCCTGCTCTCCAGGCAAGCCCAACTCCCCTCCAATCTCGAACATCCCCACGGGGTCCCCCTTCCTGCCTTTGTTCACACACACGCTCCTCCTGGCCTGACTGGCCTTTCCTCCTTCACCATCTTCTACCATCTTCACCATCTTCTACCACCTGGATCCTGCCCGTCTTCATCTTTCGAGGCCCTTCTCAAAGACAGTGATGCCCCAAAGCCTTCCTTGATCCCCACTTCACACACTTACCAGCAGGCACACTTTCCTCTGACTTTGAAGCTGATGTCGAACTTCATCAGGATTGCACAGACAACTATCTTCACTGAGCCTCGAGGGTGGGAATGGAGTCTTGTTTCTTTGGAGACATTGGACATGGTGCCCAGCACACAGTGATACTCGGTTCATGTTTGCCAGATGGACAGATGAACGGATGAACAAATGAGTGGATGGATGAACAGGCAGCAATTTACGTTTTTATGATGGCCCTTCCCACATTTCTCACTGGCTGACAGTCATTGGCGTATATATTTTTATCCCTCTCTATGTTGTGCTGTCCTCAGGAGGCTGCACCCACCCACCCTGTATACACATTTTGGTCCCTCTGTCTCGCATGCCTGCCCCATGCCACTGAGGACCTACCACTACTGGAATGCAGGGTGCGCTGGTGGCATTACCTGTGTGCAGGGTGATGGTCAACATTTTTTTTTTTTAGACGGAGTCTCCCAGGCTGGAGTGCAATGGTGCAATCTCAGCTCACTGCAACCTCTGCCTCCCGGGTTCAAGTGATTCTCCTGCCTCAGCCTCCCAAGTAGCTGGGATTATAGGCATGCGCCACTATGCCTGGCTAACTTTTGTATTTTTAGTAGAGACGGGGTTTCACCACATTGGTCAGGCTGGTCTCGAACTCCTGACGTCATGATCTGCCCGCCTTGGCCTCCCAGAGTGCTGGGATTACAGGCATGAGCCACTGTGCCCAGCCAATTTAACATTTTTAACAACCTGTAGGGCACTGATAAGGATAATGGGACAGATGTTAGCAGATATGCCAAAGAAAGGTGCGCTGGCTTCATTCCAGCCTGCTGTGGTTTGAATGTGACCCCTCCCAACTTCAGGTGTTGCCAATGTGGTAGTATTAAGAGGTGAAGCCTTTAAGAGTTGATTAGATCATTGAGAGCTCCTCCCCTCATGAACAGGATGGAGGCCCCTATAAAATAGGCTTCACACAGCCTTCCTGCTGAGGACACCGCATCTCTCCTGTCCCGACTAGATGCTGGTGCCTTGATCGTGAACTTCCAGCCTCCAGAACTGTGAGTAAATAAAACCCTGTATAAATTACCCAGTCTATGGCATTGTGTTAGCGCAGCACAAAACAGACTAAGACAGTACTTGGTACCAGGTGTGGGGTACCTGCTTCTGTGTCTCTTCCTCGTTGAGACCCTACTGAGGCCCGGAGTTAGGCTGACCTCTCTGTGCCCAGCACAGTGCCTGGCACAAAGTGTCACTCAGTGGAGGCTAAATGGAGCTGACAAGTTGCCCCAGGCTGGCCAGGCCACACAGAGAAGCTGGGTGACTCCACCCCTGCCTCTCGTATGGGGACAGTCCAAAGGCCACTTCCTATAGCTATCCAATAAGTACTTTCTGTCCTTAACCAGTCCATCTTCATGATACAGTAAAGATCAAGAAGTGGCATTTTTCATTCTGGCACTTTTTTGTAGAAAAACTCAGGTGAAACATAAGCTGCTTGGAAGGGCTTATCATTTTCCCTGAAGATCTTCCTATGGCTCCCCACGTGGGACCCAATTATAGGAGAGTGACGGCGCCTCCCCTCTGCACAGCATTTTGCCGATCCCTCAACACCCACGTTGCCACATTGATTTCATCACTCTTCACGTCAGACCTGGGAACTAGATAGCATCATCCCCCGCTCTTCAGAGGAGGAAAGCGGGCACTCTCTGAGACGGAGCAATTTGTCCAAGCACTTTACTAGAAAGAGCTGGGGCCAGGACTTGAACCCAGATCTTGGGCTCCTGAGCACATTTGCTTTTCTGTGCTCCATGACACTTCTCCAAAATCTGTGAAATTCACTTATCACTTAGCAAATAGCTCCTGAATATCTACTTGATGCCAAGCCGTGTTCTGAGAACCAAGTGGGGGAAAAGAGCCCGGGAGGCAGGAACAAGCTTGACGTGTTCAAAGGGAGAGGGGGGCCAGGGCTCCTCTCTGGAGCAGGGATCACGGGGAGATAGGAGATGAGTAATGGGTAGGAACTCAAGTTGACTTTCGGATCAGAGGACTTTTAAGAGATTTGCATAGTTTATTTCCTTTTGAAAGCCATTGTCTAAATGTATAAACACAGCCATGAATTTTCCCCTTTTGAAGAAAACCATACGCAGAAATTGGTAAGCGCAAACCTACAGTCAGGGAGTAGAACATCATGCACTGACTTTAAAAAGAAATGTTTAAAGCTGAACACGGCAACCTCGATTTCAGGAAGTGTTTGTTTTATGTAAATACACTTCTAAAGTTATGCAGATACTCATTGCAACAGTCAGATAGGCGAAGATGAAAAGCAATGAGAACGTGCCCTTGGCAAGTAGGTGAGAGGCTGGCAGGGGCTAGGGCAGGACCGACGGCAGGTAAAGGGGAAACTGAGGCTTCCTTCAACAACAGCAGAGAGCCCTGTTCCATCACAGCTCCACATATTAGTAGGTGATCTTTGTGAAAACCCAGACCATTATTTAGAAGGTAGAATTCTATTCCATTTACTCACCTTATAAGGCAAAGACGTGCCAATCTATGTTTACTTTTCTGATTCCTTAAAAACATTTTTAAAAATCAAAGATACATTTCAAGGGCCAAGCTTTCATTTTCCAGAAAGGGAGGCACAAGAAATTGTTATGAATAGACCCTCTAACATTGCGTTTAGAGGTCAGAAAACAGCAGAAGTGGCTTTAGCTGGGGCACCAGCAGATATGCTTTAGGATGTTATAGCAACAAAACTGGGCATGTCACAGACGCAGAAAACAGTCAGCGTTGCAGGCTTGCTGGGGCCTTTGTGCAGACGTGACCTCAAATACCCACGTGGGAAGGGGTTGTCATGGAAACGATAGCTCACCCTCTGGACCTGTGAGACAAAATGGCCCCAGGCATCTGAGCCACCAGCTGGGTGGGTGAGCACAAGTGGAGGCAGAAGCTGGGCAGAGGACGGCATGGCCCACGATGCCCATGTCCTTCCCAGGCCTTCCTATGTGAGGGGCTGGGGCATGAGGGAGACCAGCCTCGGCCCTCAAGAGGCTCCCACTCCGGAAAGGACCACCCAGTGATTGTAAATTATCCCTGACTTTAGGGGGCAGAGGCAAGTGCTGGGATTGGTGGGGAGCAAATTTGGGGAGTCAGAGGGCACCACAATAGCATCTGACTGCAGAGATTGAGGAAGCCTTTCTCACGGATGTGGACTTCGGCTGGGTACTGAGGAAGGGATGAGAGTACGCACAACAGTCTGGGCAGACGGACCCGTGTTCAGAACGGTGTTTCGCTACAGTGCAGCGTGCAGGAGAGCAAGACCTGAGAAAAAGGCAGATTTCCTGTATCAGTCATAACCTCAGAATCAAAACTCACAGATTTTTATCTAGCTCGTAAGAGTCTGCAGAGCAAATGCTTTCTTTAAAATGCAGGTTGTAGCTCTTGGAGAGGCTACCACATGCAGTTAGATTTGAAGGCCTCTGATGCTGAACGTTTCTAAATATTTTAATGGTTCTTTTCATGTCTTGACTTGCGTATGGCAGCACAGCAAACTCCTAGAAACTAGCATTAATAGGAGGTTGGGGGCTTTTTACAACATTGCATTCTGGGTACTTTTTAAAAATTTTATAATAAAATCATACTTAAAAGTCCAAGCTGGGCACAGTGGTTCATGCCTATAATCCCAGCACTTTGGGAGGCTGAGGTGAGCAGATCACTTGAGCCCAGGAGTTCAAGACCAGCTTGGGCAACATGGAGAAATCCCACCTCTGTTAAAAACAGAAAAATTAGCTGGGCATGGTGGTGTGCCTGTAGTCCCAGCTGCTCAGGAGGCTGAGGTGAGAGGATGACCTGAGTCTGGGGAGGTCAAGGCTGCAGTGAGCTATGACCACGCCACTGCACTCCAGCCTGGGCCGCAGAGCAAGACCTGGTCTAAAAATAGAAATTTTTAAAGTCCAAATTAGAAGAATACTGAATTGGTTACAGAAGGAGAATCTCAGTTGCCACAGTGAGCCTCAAGCCCCTCCCCTCACATCCTGGCCATGGAAGCATCAGACCTCCGTCCCCACTCTGCTTGAAAAGAAGAGATGCTCCTAGTGAGCCTCCATTGCAGCCTTCAAGGCCACACATATGACATTCTGTAATTGTCATTCAAGGCAACTAGAAGATATTTGAGCTCAATCTAGGTTGCAAGTCAGCAAGATCACAGCCATGGCAGGTAAATCAAGGTAAAAAGAAATAGGTCTCCTCCAGCTGGGCCCACCAGGAAGTGTGGTCAGGGGAGCTGCCTCTTGGGTGAGTTTCAAACCAGGTCGTATGGTTTGGTGGCAATCTGGAATCAGTTACATTGGCTCCATTCTTTGGGTTCCATTTGGGACCTCCAAATTTTTGCTGCAGGGGATGAAAAAAATATCCTGCTCTGGCAGTCAAAGCAGACAGTTATAGGGGTCCCATCTGGGGCATGGTGGACAGAATCAATGAATTTGCCCAGTGGCCATCGGGGCTTGCTCCCACGGACGCCCACAGACTCCCAGAGCACATCAGGCAGCCCACTGGGCAGGGCCAACTGAACAGCATCTGCAAACTCACCAAGGACTCCCACCCTGAAGCATAGTGGCTGCTTTGCTCAAAATAGACTTATTGATTGTGGCATTCTGTCTTGTGTATTAATTAGTTCATATTTTCAAAGTACTTTGATGATGAAAAGTGCTACTTAGGAGCCAAGTTTTTATGGTTATTTCTGCTGTTATTTCTATAATGCCACATAGACATTGCTACAAGGCCCTGGGATGATGGGGTGCTTCAAACAAAGAACAAAGTCCTGCCCCAGCAGAGTTGGAAGATTCCAGCACAATTGCAAAAAAAAAAAAAAAAAAAAAAAAAACCAGCAAAATGGAGCACAGATTAATCACACCCTTTCTTTTTTTAATTTTTATTTTATTTTATTTTATTTTATTTTGAGTCAGAGTCTCACTCTGTCACCCAGGCTGGACTGCAGTGGCACAATCTCAGCTCACTTCAACCTCTGCCTCCCAGGTTCAAGTGATGCTCCGGCCTCAGCCTCCCGAGTATTGGGGACCACAGGCACACACCACCACACCCAGTTAATTTTTGTATTTTTAGTAGAGACAGGGTTTTGCCATGTTGGCCAGGCTGGTCTCAAACTCCCAACTTCAGGTAATCCGCCTTGGCCTCCCAAAGTGCTAGGATTACAAACCTGAGCCACTGCGCCCAACATCTTTTTTTAATTGCATTTAATTTTTTTTTTTTTTTTTTTTTTTTTGCAGAGTCTTGCTCTGTCACCCAGGCTGGAGTGCAATAGTGCTATTTAGGCTCTGCAGTCTCTGCCTCCAGGTTCAAGCAATTCTCATGTCTCAGCCACCCGACTAGCTGAGATTACTGACATATGCCACCACACCCAACTAATTTTTGTATTTTTGGAAGAGCTGGGGTTTCATCATGTTGGCCAGACTGATCTTGAACTCCTAGCCTCAAGTCATCCTCCCACCTCGGCCTCTCAGAGTGCTGGGATTACAGGCATGAGCCACCACTCCTGGCCTGAATCAGACCCTTCTAAATGTCCCAATTGGAAAAGAGCAGGCAATCGGAGAATTACAGAGTTTCAGGGCGGGCAGAAGGTGAGTCTGAGAAGCATCAGCTCCCTGGGCACTGAGCCATCAGAAATGAGGGGGCTTTTGTTGCTTGTGAGGCTGCCCCTCCATGGACTCCCCAAGAAACCTCACGTACCACAGGGTATTCATCCCACACTTTCACCTGCGTTGCTCCCGTTCTTATGGATGGGAAAGCTACGATGTGTCCAAAACAGAGCTCTTCTTTCTTGGCCAAGTCTCACCCTAGCAGAATGCCCTTAATATTAACCCAGTGTAAAGAGGTGGACAGAACATTCTCCTGCAGCTGGCCTGTGAATTTCAAAGGGACTCCCATTTTTATAAGGAAGATTTAATTGACAGATTCACTTGGAGCAGAAGCAAAGATCCCAGAGGCCTGAGGGACGGGAAGCTGCCCTCTAGAGGGCGAACTGGAGGAGCAGGAAAAGAAGAGGAGGAACTGGGGGAGGCAGCGAAGTGGCAAAAGGCTGTGTAAAGCTCAATGTGAAGTTTTAGGAGCTTCAGTAAAGTCACCATACTCGTGACTTGCTAGTGCAATTAGATCTTTGATGGAAACCAACGAAGGAGGTGAAGCTATGTGTACAGGTGATGGGGGAAAAAACCTGAAATATTTTATGCAGATTTGGATGGGGGCATGAAAAAGGGGCTTAAGGAGGAGACTCCAGATTTCCCAAAGGCCATGGTCATTGGGAGTGTAATGATTAATATTGTGTCAACTTGATTGGGTTGAAGGATGCAAAGTATTGTTCCTGGGTGTGTCTGTGAGGATGTTGCTAAAAGAGACTAACATTTGAGTCAGTGGACTGGGAGAGACAGACCCGCCCTCAATCTGGGTGGGCACCATCTAATCAGCTGCCAGAGTGGCTAGAATAAGGCAGGCAGAAGACAGTGGAGTGGGGAAACTTGCTGAGTCTTCTGGCCTTCATCTTTCTGCCATGCTGGATGCTTCCTGCCCTTGAACACCAGACTTCAAGTTCTTCAGCTTTTGGACTCTTAGACTTACACCAGTGATTTGCCAGGGGCTGTTGACCCTTTGGCCACAGACCGAAGTCTGCACTGTCAGCTTTCCCTACTTTTGAGGTTTAATTGACACAGTTCAGTATGGCTGGGACGGCCTCAGGAAACTTGCAATCATGGTGGAAGAGGAAGCAAACACATCTCTCTTCACATGGCAGCAGGAAGGAGAAGTGCTGAGCAGAGGGAGAAAAGCCCCTTATAAAACACACAAGAGTTTATAAGCCCCTTTTAAATCTCACAAGAGTGAGATCTTGTGAGAACTCACTCACTATCATGATAACAGCGTGAGAAGAACCACCCCTGTGATTCAATTATCTCCACGCGGTCCCACCCTTGACGTGTGGGGATTATTACAATCCACGGTGAGATTTGGGTGGGGACATGAGCCAAACCCCATCAGGGAGTCGAACCACGTTCACCCAACTTCCTGCCTGGCAGAGAGGCCCAGCCTCCATCAGTGGTGCAAGATCACGAGCTCCGAGAGAGATGGGGCCACAGCTGCAAAGGAGGATTTGCCAAGAGGTCAATGAAGTGTGTTTCAGGGCTTCTCACTTACACAGGCCCACTCCAAGGCAGCAGGAAAGTCTCAGCAGTTTTGTGTCTGTGATTTTATTCTTTTAAACAGGGTCCTCCCAAATTGCATAAGCTTCAGGTCACAAAAACCTGGGCCTCCCCTGCTTATCTGCCTTTTTCACCACCGTATCCTCAGAGCCCCCCAGAACCATGCCTGACATACACTAGGGGACTCTTAACTTTTTGTATTATATGAGTGGATGAATGGATAGATTGATGGAAGGAGGAAAGCATGAATGAATGGATGGTTGGGCAAAAGAAGGGAGTGAAGGAGAGAGGAAACATGGATGAATAGGTGATTGGATGAAAGGAGAGAGGAAGGAAGGAATGGATAAAGGGTTGGATGGATGGATGGATGGGAGCAAACATGGATAGATGGAGAGTTGGATAAAGGGAGGGGAAGGGATAGCAGGGAGCAAACATGGATACGTGGACAGTTGGATGGATAGATGGATAGAAGGGAGGAGATATGATGGACAGTTAATGAAGGGAGGGAAGAAACACAATAGAAGGACAGCTGGATGGATAGACGGACGGATGATGGACAGACGAATGGATAGATGATGGACAGACGGATGGATGATGGATAGACGGACGGATGATGGACAGACTGATGGATAGATGATGGACAGATGGATGGATGATGGATAGATGGACGGATGATGGACAGACAGATGGATAGATGATGGACAAATGGATGGATGGATAAAGGTAGAAAGAAGGGGCATGGGTGAAACAGTGATGTCCAGTTTATAACTGAAGAGAAATTGGAAGCTTTTGGCTAAAAGGAAAGAGTTCCATTTTAATTTAATTTATACAATGCTAAAAAATATCTTAGTTGGAAGGGGACCTCATGCACATAACAGAGAATTTCCAGTAAAGAGCCACCCGTGAAGACAGAAGAGCTTACAAGGAGGCCTCCACTGCCACAGATCAAACATGAAACATTCAAAGCAGGGGAAAACAAAACTGTAAGTTCTGTTTATATTTCCAGTTTCAAGGTTAACTGTTTATTTTTAATGTTTCCATCTTGATTAGTTCATTAGCCACCATTAGTAAATTTAGAAGTGCTTGAATTTCAAGAAGAATGTTTTCTCTCTAGCCTGCCTTGGCACAGCAGGGCCTGGGAGCAGCAGGGCGTTTCTGCTGACATTTCTAATGGAGCTGGAACCATCAGCTAAGGGTTCCTTGTTCTCATTTGAAGGTTCATGAAGAGTTGAACCAAAGGAAGGCTGTGAAGTACTTGCATATTCATCACTTGTTTCCCCTGCGGGTCCTCAGTTTTCAGGGGAGAAGTGAAGACCTGGAGAGGGGAGAAAGACGTCCTCCGTTTGCTGAGAGTTAACGTTGAATGATCTGTTATTGATGATCTGCCATCCAGCTTCATCTTCAAAAGCACCACCTGGGAAAACTATGCTGTAGTGAATTGTAAATTGAAATGTGTCCCCCAGAAGATATGTTCACCTGGGATGTGAGAATGTGAGCTTATTTGGAATAAAGATCTTCGCAGATGTAATTAAGGATCTTGAGATGAGATCATCGAAGATGAGGGTGGGCCGTTAAATCCAGTGTTAAGAGACGGGAAAAGGAGAAGACCCGGAGATACGAGGAGAAGGTCAGGAGAAGACAGAGGCGTAGACTGGAGGGAGGCAGCCATGAGCCCGGACACCTGGAGCCACCAGAGGCTGGAAGAGGCAAGGAAGGATCCTCCGACACCTTGATTTCGAACTTCTGGCCGCTAGACAGTGAGGCGATAAATTTCTGCTGTTTTAGGCCAGCAAGTTTGTGGTCATTGGTTGGGGCATCCCTGGAAAACTCATCCAGACGCTTTCTCTATGTTGGCCCAAACGGAGCTGTGGTCAGCATGGGCTGACTATGATAAAACTCTGTTTCCTCCTCCCCTAACCACTCCTTTGGTGATATAAAAAACTTGTCTAAGCGGCTGGGCACAGTGGCTCACACCTGTAAACCCAGTACTTTGGGAGGCCAAAGCAGGAGGATCACTTGAGTCCAGGAGTTTGATGAGACCAGCCTGGGCAACATAGTGAGACCAACCCCCTTCTAAACAATTTTTTTTTTAATTAGCTGGATGTGGTGATGCACACCTGTAGTGTCAGCTACCTGGGAGGCTGAAGTGGGAAGATCACTTGACCCCAGCAGACCAAAGCTGCAATGATCCATGATTGCACCACTGCACCCCGGCCTGGACAACAGAGCAAGACTCTGCCTCAAACAACAACAATTCAAAACTTGCCTAAGGGAAATAGAAATTATCTAAGTGACATGGTAATTCTTTTTTCCTCCAGGATATAGAATCCCAAATAAATGTAAATATTTGGAGAAGTGGCTCTGTCCCTATCTTTGTTGGAGGCACCTATATGACCTTCATCACATTTTCATATCTATCTAATACAGCTTATAACTATTCGAAGCAGGCATTCTTATTATTGCACCTAATAAAATATGCATCTCGTAAACCGTGGCACACATGATGCCTTTTACATGGTAAATGCCCCATAAGTCTTTATTGTACGAGGTGTGGGTGCGTGATGTTCACTTCTGAGATGATGCTTGCCCAATCATTTTATTAACTGGGAAACTGTGGAATCCAAAATTTTAATTTAAAAATTATGAAAAACATGTATTCCTTTGGAGAAAAAAAATCTTATTTTACCAGAATCATAATTATCTGTGAAATTAATACTTTGATATGGTTTAAAAAAAGAAATCTGAAGATAATTCCTAAATCATTTTGCATTGAGTACATTTAGCAACAGCATTAAGATTAAAGGCAACTATTAGAAGACTCTGATAGCGCTAACAAGAGTAAGAATCATAGCTACTATGGACTGAGTGGGGACTCTGCTAAGTGCAAAGCCAGATGCTCTCACTGATCAGTGGTTCTCAACCAGGGGTGATTTTTGTCCTAAAGGGATATCTGACAATGTCTAAAGACATTTTGCTTGTCACAACTGGGCAGGAGAAAGGGGGTACCAGTGGGTAGACCGAGGATGCTGCTTTAACATTCTAGCACAGCCAGGCATGGTGGCTCATGCCTGTAATCCCAGCACCTGGGGAGGCCTAGGCGGGTGCATCACCTGAGGTTGGGAGTTCGAGACCAGCCTGACCAACCTGGAGAAATCCATCTCTACTAAAAATACAAAAAATTAGCCAGGTGTAGTGGTGCATTCCTGTAATCCCAGCTACTCAGAAGGCTGAGGCAGGAGAATCACTTGAACCTAGGAGGTGGAGGTTGCAGTGAGCCGAGATCATGCCGTTGCACTCCAGCCAGGGCAACAAGAGTGAAACTCCACTTCAAACAAAACAAAACATTCTACCATAAACAGCCCAGAATATCAATAGTGCGAGGACAGAAAACCCTGGTGTACCTGAGGTCATTTAGCCCTCTCTGCTCAAGCTCACCAGTAATGCCTTTTAGGAGGCGATTGACCCAGCCTACAGATAAGGAGACTGACTTCCAGGCACAACGGATGATTACTCATATTCCCATGGCTAGGTTGGAAATGCTTCCTTTACTCTATAAGGATATCACAAAATAGCAGTTATCTACCAAAATAGGAACTTGGGAGGGAAAACATGAAAGAAAAAGCAAGAACTCACAAACCCTCAGCGTCAGGCAGCATGTGGAAATGCTGCTGCAATTTTGTGACTGCGTATGTTTCCGGATGAACACATCATGAATACATCATACATCCCAGTACCAAGGGGAGCCTGTCTTGTGCAATCTGCCACCCCAAGTTTGCCTCTTCTCAGATTTTTTTTCTCTGCTTTATCATCCATAATTGGATAACTTTTCTCCAATTTTCTCCTTGCAACAGCGAAGATAAGGTTTCTGTTTAATCATCCTCCTCTAAGCACTTGCAATCAGACAGGATATTGCTGCTTTTAAAATAAGACAATGACATTTAATGACTTTCATTTTTTCCTATACAAAAGATTAATTTATATGCTGGAGTCATCGTTTCATTGGAAAACTCAGGCTATTCTTTTTGAAATGGTGTGATATGATTAACAACTCAATCCCACCCCCTTATGTTTTTAACTTGGTGGCTTTCTCTGTGTATATTTACCTTCACAGTCTAATTTAGCCTTGGCTTTGGCTTTAGAATGAAATGAATGAGAGGAGCAGAAGCGTCATGCCCTGTCCTCCGAGAGGTGACCTGGGCACCTTCGCAGGGTACTGCTGGCCCGTCCCTTCGCAGGGTACTGCTGGCCCATCCCCTCGCAGGGTACTGCTGGCCCGTCCCCTCGCAGGGTACAGCTGGCCCGTCCCTTCGCAGGGTACTGCTGGCTCGTAGCAAGACAGAACCATCCCGGTGAGTGAATGGAGCATTTTGGACCTCACTTGAAATGCCTGCCTAGCTCGACAAACAGGCCCCCTGTGACCTGACTTTGACATTCCCACCTCCCGCTGAATCCTTCCACATCCTCAGCTCTGGCCGCCCCGGCCAGTTCCCTAGTTCCGAAATACCAATGTGTCCTCACATTTCCACACCTCTTATCGAAACTTTTCCTTCTGCCTGGATTCCTTCTCTCTGTTTCTTCCATCAAAATCCTGTTTATCCTTCAAAGTTCACGTCAAATATCTGGTCCCTGAAGTCTTTGCAGATTCCCGTAAGGAAGGGCGCACTCCCTCCTGGGCTGACACTGTCAAGGCTCTCGTTCTATTCTGCCGTTTAAGATAACAGGAACAGTCACCCCTCGCTGGCTGCTTTGCTGCCGATCAC
The DNA here is from genome assembly GCF_030222135.1 of Aotus nancymaae. NCBI lineage: Eukaryota > Metazoa > Chordata > Mammalia > Primates > Aotidae > Aotus > Aotus nancymaae. The sequence continues at coordinate 5,848,651 of NW_026988421.1, forward strand.
CGCAGAGCCCCAGTGAAGCCTCACACAGCGCTGTGCTGCCCGATCATCCGGGATCGTTTTATAGCAGAGGAAATCGAGGTGAAGAGGACTTCGGCAATGTGCCCAACTTCACCCAGTTATTAAGGTGGCTTAGCGAGCTGTGGGCTCAAACCTGCCGCAACCTTTTCCTCCTTATAAAACCCAGTGAAAAGCCTCTTGTAGTGCTGAGAAGGTGAAGCGTCTGAAGGATTACCCAGCAGAGAGGGATCACCGTGGCCACAGCCAGATGCCTCTGTGGGCAGAGTGCATCGCCTCCCCCAACTCACTCACTGAAAAAAGTGGGCTGCACCTCCCCTACACGGCCCTGTGAACCTGTTTCATTTAGAAATTTCCATATACAGGCGCTTGTAATCCCAGCTATTCAAGAGGCTAAGGCAGGAGAATCGCTGGAACCCTGGAGGCGGTGGTTGCAGTGAGCTGAGATGGCGCCATTGCACTCCAGCCTGGGTGACCAGAGCAAGACTTCGTCTCAAAAAAAAAAAGAAAAAGAAAGGAAAAGAAATTACCACATTAAACATGCGAAAATGAAACCTTCTAAAACGGTGCCATGAATCCGTATTAATAAAATGTGTTTATCCATCATCTATGACAAGATTTTCACCACCAAAAAAATCACACCACTTCATGTCTCAAGCAGAAGGAAAGGTTGCTGCCAATCCTCAGGCCAAGTCCTGGCCTCAGCAATTTGCTTCTCATTCTTCCTGATGTTAACGGCTAGTGTGACCTGTTTCCTAAGAGAAAAGATGCCCTTTTAGGATGCAGCCTTGCAGCCCCTATTGTCTCTACTGCTCACGGATGACTTGATCCATTGTGATAATTTCGTGGCACCCCCAAAGCTGTACATTACAGAAACCGGGAATTCCTCTTGCAAAGAGAGGAGTATGGAGATGCAATCAGGAAAAAGAAATTCCAGTTCCAAGAGTTTTGTGCCAGAATAGTTTGCCTCTCTGTGTGTCCCCTGGTGCCATAACCCAGCAATTGCAGACAGAGGAGTGGTCCCATCTTTCCTTCCTTCCAACACCCTGCCTACCACCCTCGCTGTCTGCCACAGACTCTTTTAACTCCATGCTGGCCTTCAACCCTGTGCTACCCAGTGTAAACTGTGCTGTCCACCAGATTGCCTGTGGCCTGGAAAATTGTGGCAGGCAGAGCCGTAGGCACCCTGGAGGTAACCTGATGAGTGGCTCCTAAACTCCTTCGGTTCCAGGCACCTTAAATAATTTGGTAGAAAAGTTCTGCACTGACAACGCCAAATGCTGGCTGGGATCTGGAACCAAAACTTGCATTCGTTGCCGGTGGGAATGCAAAAGGATGCAGCCACTTTAGAAGGCTTTCCGTTTCTCACAAAAGTAAACATACTCTTACCATATGATCCAGCAACCACACCCCTTAGTATTTACCCAAATAAGCTGAAAACTTAAGTCCACACAAAAACCTCCACATGGATGTTTATAGCAACTTTATTCATCATTGCCAAATCCTGGACTCAAGATGACTTTAAGTAGGTAAATGGAAAAATAAACTGGGGTATATCCAGACAATGGCATGTTATTCAGCACTAAAAAGAAATGAACTATCAAGCCACCAAAAACATGGAGATTCCTCAAAGGCAAATCACTTAGTGCAAGAAGCCAATCTGAAAAGGTTTCCTATGATATGATTCTAACAATATGAACTTGGAAAAGGCAAAGCTATGAAGGCAGTGAAAAAAAAAAATCCGTGGTTTCCAGGGGTTACAGGGAGGGAGGGCTGACTAGGTGGAGCCAGAGGGTTTTCGGGAGCACTGAAACTACTCTGTATACTGTAATGGTGGCTACATGTCATCACACATGTCCAAACCCGCAGAATGTGCAACACCAAGACTGAACGCTAACCCTAACCGTGGCCTGTGGGTGCTAATGTAAGCTACAGAGTAGCTCCACTCTGGTGGAGGACGTGATCATGCGGGAGGCTATGCATGTAAGAATCAGGGGATACGTGAAAAATCTCGGTACCTTCTGCCCAATTTTGCTGTGAACCTAAGACTGTTCTGAAAAATAAAATCTACTTAAAAAAAAAAAAAAAGCTCCAGCCCTCTTACCAGAAAAATGTGCATGCACACAGGCTTTCACCTACAGTTTCAGGGGTTGGTCCACAAACCTATGAAGCCCCGTGGTATTGAGACCCATGATCCAGTCCAAGAGTCCAAGACCAGCACAAATGGCCCAAATTGTGCAGCCAGACAAAGATGTAGGGCGAATGTTCAGACCCTGTGCCACCCACGGTGTTCCCCACACCCTCACCCTCCCCTCATGCTAAATCAGACATGCCTTTTCCATGACCACACATGGGGTCATTCATTAATGAGGAATAACATACATATCAAAATACACAACTCAATCCATGTTCACAAACTGAACACACCAACCAAGTCAACAGACAGAACACTCTGAGCACCCCAGTCATCCTCCTTATGCCCCCAACTGTCACCCACACCCACAAAGGTAAACATTAGTCTGATTTATGTCACCATAAGTGGGTTTTGCTTCTTTTTGACCTTTGTATAAATAGACTCACACAGTATACACCCATTTGCATCTCAGTTCTTTCACTCAAAATTGTTTGGCATTGGCGCAATGTTTTTTGTTTTGTGAGCGTATCAGTGCATTACCATCAGCCACAGTTGTGACCATCTTGCCATTTCAGACTTGGGAGACTAGGTGGCTGTTGCCATTGCTGATTCCATGAGCGTGTGAAACTGGATAACATATGAAATGCAAAATAAAACAAAATCAAAATGAAAATAAAACTTAAAAGCCAAAATTGTGTTTGAGCGTTTCATCCATATTGTCGTGTGTAATTGTAATTACAATGTTCCCTAGTATGACTATGTCACAATTTAATTATCTATTTAATTGATAATGGACATTTGGGTTGTTTCCAGTCTGGGGTTGTTGCAAATAGTGTTGCTATGTGACTTTTGTTGAACAAATGTACATAATTATTCTCAGTATACACCTGTTCACAGGGTATGAGTTACTTTTCAATTTAGTATGTAATAACGAAATGTGTTTTCAAAGTAGATGTACAAATTTACATTCCCACCAACAGTGAATCAAAGTCTCATTTGCTTCTCATACTCCAACACATGGTAATGTCAGTCTTTTAAAGTTTAACCACTTAGATAGGTGTTTAACTATGGCTTAATATGCATTTTCCTGGTAATCACCAAGGTTGAGCACATTTTCAATGTTTATTGGTAGTTTGTTTATCCTCTTTTGTAAAACATTTTATTCACATTTCTTTCCCAATTTTTCTGTTGGGTTGTCTTTCTTCTTATTGGTTTGTGAGAGTTCTTCGCGTATTCTGGTCATGAGCCCTTAGTCATATTTACATATTGCAAATATCTTATATCATTCTGAGGCTTGCCTTCTTATCCCCTAGTAGTATATTTTGGTGAACAAAGAGTTCTTAATTTTAGCATAGTTCAACTTACTAAGCTGAGTAAGCTTATTTATGATTAATGCTTTTTGTGTCCTACTTCAGAAAATTTTGCCTCATGTTGAGTCATGGAGGTATTCTCTGCATTTTCTTCCAGCAGTTTTATTGATTTATTTTCACATTTAGATATATGATCCATCTGGAATCGCTTTTTGCATATGTTAGGAGCTAGGAGTGATATGAATATTCCATGTGAATATTCACTTATTTCAATACCACTTATTTAAAAGGCTATTCTCTCCCCAGTGCACTGCAATGTCAATCATCTTTGACATAAATAAACTAACCTTGTATGTGTGGGTCTGTTTCTGGACTTTATTCTCTTCTGCTGGACTATTTGCTTATTCTTGTGCTAATACTATGCTCTCTTGATTATTGTAGCTATATAATAACTCATTATGTAGTAGTATTAAGTCTTCCAATTTTGTTCTTCTGTAAGATTGTTTTAGATATTTTACTCTTTGCATTTTTATATAAATATAAGAATCAAATTGTGAATTTCCACAAAAATCATCCTGGAATTTAAGTTGGAATTGCATAGAATCTACAGATTAATTTGAGAGAGATTTAATGTCTTTACAGTACTAAATTTTTCTAATCAATGAACATGGTATATCTTTCCATTATTTAGGTGTTCTTTAATTTTGCTTAATAAAAGCTCATACGTCTCAGGTTGTTGGTGCCTCACATGTTTTTCATCATGTTACTTCCTAGATATGTGTTGTTGGACGCTGCCTTCTTTTGTTGTTTGGTGCTACTGGAAACGGTTACTTTATTACACTTTGTGATTTTGTTGTGATTGCTGCTCTGAAGAGAACAATTGATCTTTATAGGTAGACTTTGTATCCAGATCTTGCTAAACTGATTTATTAATTCTCAAAATTCACATTTTTTATTTTCTCCACACACATTATGTCACCTGTGAATAAAGACAGTGTTATTTCTTTCTCTTTTTGTTATGTGTTTTCACCTTTTCCTGACTTACTGCACTAGCCAGGACCACCAGTAAAATGTAGTTGTGACAGCAGCCATCCTTGTTTCACATGTAACTTCAGAGAGAAAACTTTTGATATTTCACCATTAAATATAATGTTTTGCAATAGGATTTTTGTCCAATTTAGGACATTCTTTTTTATTGCCACTTAGTTTCTACTTTTTTGTCAAGTGATTTTATTGCATTTCTCTAGATGATCATTAGTTTTTTCCTAAATTATTCTGTTAATGTGGTGAATTATAGTAATCAATTTTTGAATGTTATACTAAATTCACATTTGTGGATAAACCCAACATGCTATGATATATTTTCTTTTACATATAACTTGTATTCAATTTAGAGTATTTTATTTACGATTTTTGTTGTTTATAAGTGAAATTTGTCCACAGTTTTCCTTTCTCATAATGTCTTTATCAAGTGTTTATAAGATTATCCTAGCCCCATAAAGCAAGTTGGGAAGGGACTCTTTTTCTACTTTAGGTAAAACTAGTGGGTTATTTATTTTTTAAATGTTTCAAATAATTATCCAGTGAAACCATATGACTCTGACGCTTTCTTTGAGAGAAAGATTCCATGACAGAATAAGTTTTATGGTAAGTTTTTTGATAGGCACAGGACTATTCATGTTTTCTATTTCTTATTGAGTCCATTGTAGTAACTGTTGCTTTCTAACATTTTATCTGTCTATCCTGGTTTTCAAATGCATTAGAATAAAGTTGTAGTATCATTTTTTAATATCTGTAGAATCTGTAATTATATCAGTTTTTCAATCCAAATTTTGGTTCTCTCTCTCTCCCTCTCACCTTCTCTCAACTTCTAGAAGTTTGTCAATTTTATTAGTCTTTTAAAAGAATGAACATATGATTTTATTAATGTATTTATATTATGTGTTGATTCTATCTTAATTTCTACCTTTATCTTTCTTATTCTTTCTTTCTACTTTCTTTAGATTTCATTTGCTATTTTTTTTTAAATTTATCAACATGGAGATTTAGACCGTTGATTTTCAACCTTTCTTCTTTTCTTATTTGTTTTAAAATTATAAATTTCCCTCTAAGCAAAGTTTTAGGTGCATCTCTTTTTTTTTTTTAGACAGGGTCTCACCCTGTCACCCAGGATGGAGTATACAGTGATGCAATCATGGTTCACTGAAACCTTGACCTCCCAGGCTCAATCAATCCTCTCACCTCAGCCTCCCAAGTTGCAAGGACTACAGGTGTGCACCACCATTCCCCACTAATTGTTTTTAATTTTTTTTAGAGCCAGAGTCTCTCTATGTTGCCCAGGCTGATCTTAAACTCCTAGACTCAAGCACTCCTTCCGCCTCAGCCTTCCAAACTGCTGGGATTACAGACATAAGCCACCATGCCCAACCACGTCCCACATTTTTGATATGTTATATTTTCATTTTCCTTGTTAAAAATATTTTATAATTTCTACTGAGATTACTACTATTATTATTATTTGTATTTGGGCTCTGGGGTACATGTGCACGTCCTGCATCCTGCAGGAGTGTTGCATAGGTACATACATGCCATGGTGGTTTGCTGTCTCCATCCCCAGCTCCCCCTCATCGCCTACATCAGGAATTTCTCCTGGTGTTATCCCTTCCCATCCTCCCTGTGCTCCCCCACGCTGTCTCCCCTCCCCTCCACCCCGCTACCTAGCCCTGTGAGTGTTGCTCCCTTCCCTGTGCCCAAGTGTTCTCATTGTTCATTGCCTGCCTATGAGTGAAAACATGTGGTGTTTGGTTTTCTGTTCTTGTGTCAGTTTGCTGAGAATGATGGTATCTAGGTTCATCCATGTCTCTACAAAGGGCACGAATTCATCGTTTTTTATGGCTGCATGGTATTCCATGGTGTATATATGCCACATCTTTTTTGTCCAGTCTATCATCAATGGGCATTTGCATTGGTTCCAGGTCTTTGCTATCGTAAACAGTGCCACAATGAACATACGTGTGCATGTGTCTTTATGACAGAATGATTTATAATCCTTTTGGTATATATGAAGTAGTGGGATTGCTGGGTCAAATGGAATTTCTATTTCTAATTGAGGAATTGCCACACTGTCTTCCATAATGGTTGAACTAATTTACACTCCCACCAACAGTATAAAAGTGTTCCTTTTTCTCCACATCCTCTCCAGCATCTGTTGTCTCTAGATTTTTTTAATGATCGCCATTCTAACTGGCATGAGATGGTATCTCAATGTGGTTTTGATTTGCATTTCTCTAATGACCAATGATGATAAGCATTTTTTCACGTTTGTTGGCCGCATATTTGTCTTCTTTTGAAAAGTGTCTGTTCATATCCTTTGCCCACTTTTGAATGGGTTTGTTTGTTTTTTTCTTGTAAGTCTGCTTTAGTTCTTTGTAGATTCTGGATATTAGCCCTTTGTCTGATGGGTAGATTGAGAAAATTTTTTCCCATTCTGTTGGTTGCCAGTTTACTCTAATGAATGTTTCTTTTGCTGTGCAGAAGCTGTTAAGTTTAATTAGGTCCTATATGTCTATTTTGGCTTTTGTTGCCATTGCTTTTGGTGTTTTAGTCATGAAGTCCTTGCCTGTGCCTATGTCCTGAATGATTTTGCCTAGGTTTTCTTCTAGGGTTTTTATGGTGTTAGTTCTTATGTTTAAATCTTTAATCCCTCTGGAGTTAATTTCTGTATAAGGTGTAAGGAAGGGGTCCAGTTTCAGCTTCCTGCATACAGCTAGCCAGTTTTCCCAACACCATTTATTAAACAGGGAATCTTTTCCCCATTGCTTGTTTTTGTACAGTTTGTCAAAGATCAGATGGTTGTAGATGTGTGGTGTTGCTTCTGAGGCCTCTGTTCTGTTCCATTGGTCTATAGCTCTGTTTTGGTACCTGTACCATGCTGTTTTGATTACTGTAGTCTTGTAGTATAGTTTGAAGTCAGGTAGCGTGATACCTCCAGCTTTGTTCTTTTTGCTTAGGATTGTCTTGGCTATGTGGGCTCTCTTTTGGTTCCATATGAAGTTTAAAGTGGTTTTTTTTCTAGTTCTGTGAAGAAGGTCAATGGTAACTTAATGGGGATAGCATTGAATCTATAAAATACTTTGGGCAGTATGGCCATTTTCACAATATTCATTCTTCCTAACCGTGAGCAAGGAATTTTTTCCCATCTGTTTGTGTCCTCTCTTATTTCCTTGATCAGTGGTTTGTAGTTCTCCTTGAAGAGATCTTTTACCTCCTTTGTTAGTTGTATTCCTAAGTATTTTATTCTCTTCGTAGCAATTGTAAATGGGAGTTCGCTCATGATTTGGCTCTCTGTTTGTCTATTATTAGTGTACAGGAATGCTTGTGATTTCTGCACATTGATTTTGTATCCTGAGACTTTGCCAAAGTTGCTTATCAGCTTAAGGAGGTTTTGAGCTGAGACTATGGGGTCTTCTAAATATAAGATCAGGTCTTCTGCAAATATGGACAATTAGACTTCTTCTTTTCCTAATCGAATGTCCTTTATTTCTTTTTCTTGCCTAATTTCTCTGGCTAGAACTTCCAATACTATATTGAATAGGAGTGGTGAGAGAGGGCATCCTTATCTAGTGCCAGTTTTTAAAAGGAATGCTTCTAATTTTTGTCCATATTAGCTGTGTGTTTGTTGTAAATAGCTTTTATTGTTTTGAGACACGTTCCATCGATACCTAGTTTATTAAGAGTTTTTAGCATAAAGGGCTGTTGAATTTTGTTGAAGGCCTTCTCTGCATCTATTGAGATAATCATGTGGTTTTTGTCTTTGTTCTATTTATGTGGTGAATTACATTTATAGACTTGCATATGTTGAACCAGCCTTGCATCCCCAGGATGAAGCCTACTTGATCATGGTGGAGAAACTTTTTGATGTGCTGTTGGATTTGGTTTGCCAGTTTTTATTGAAGATTTTGCATCAATGTTCATCATGGATATTGGCCTGAAGTTTTCTTTTTTAGTTGTGTCTCTGCCGGGTTTTGGTATCAGGATGATGTTGGTCTCATAGAAAGAGTTAGGGAGAATTCCTTCTTTTTGTATTGTTTGGAATAGTTTCAACAGGAATGGTACCAGCTCTTCTTTGTATGTCTGGTAGAATTCAGCTGTGAACCCGTCTAGACCTGGACTTTTTTTGGTCAGTAGGCTATTAATTGCTGCCTCAAGTTCAGACCTTGTTATTGGTCTAGTCAGGGTTTCAACTTCTTCTTCACTTAGTCTTCGGAGTGTACAAGTGTCCACAAATTTATCCATTTCTTCCAAATTTACTGGTTTATGTGCATAGAGTTGTTTGTAGTAATCTCTGGTGGTTGTTTGTATTTCCGAAGGGGTGATTTCCCCTTTATCGTTTTTTATTGCATCTATTCAATTCTTCTCTCTTTTCTTTTTTATTAGTCTAGCTAGCGGTCTGTCTATTTTGTTGATCTTTTCAAAAAACCAGCTCCTGGGTTTATTGATTTTTTGAAGGGTTTTTTGTGTCTATATCTCCTTCAGTTCTGCTCTGATCTTAGTTATTTCTTTTCTTCTGCTTGCTTTTGAGTTTTTTTGGATCTTGCTCCTCTAGCTCTTTCCATTTTGATGATAGGGTGTTGATTTTAGATCTTTCCTTATTTCTAATGTGGGCATTTGTTGCTATAAATTTCCACTAGACACTGCTTTAAATGTGTCCTGTAGGATCTGGTACATTGTGTCTTCACTCTCGTTGGTTTCAAAGAAAATTTTTATTTCTGCCTTCATTTCATTGTTTATCCATGCATCATTCAGGAGCAAGTTGTTCAGTTTCCATGTGATTGTGCAGTTTTGAGTGCTTTTCTTAATCCTGAGTTCTAATTTGATTGCGCTGTGGTCTGAGAGACTGTTTCTTATGATTTCCATTCTTTTGCATTTGCTGAGGAGTGATTTACTTCCAATTACATGGTCAATTTTGGAGTAAGTGCAATGTGGTGCTGAGAAGAATGTGTATTCTGCTCAGCAGATTTGGGGTGGAGTGTCCTATAAATGTCTGTTAGGTCCGCTTGGTCCAAATCTGCATTCAAGTCCTGGATATCCTTGTTGACTTTCTGTCTTGTTGACCTGTCCAATATTGTCACTATTATTGTGCGGGAGTCTAAGTCTCTTTGTAGGTCTTTAAGAACTTGCTTTATGTATCTGGGTGCTCCTGCATTGGGTGCATAAATATTTAGGATAGTTAGCTCTTCTTGTTGCATTGATCCTTTTACCATTATATAATGCCCTTCTTTGTCTCTTTTGATCTTCGTTGGTTTAAAGTTCATTTTATCAGAGACTAGGATTGCTACCCCTGGTTTTTTTGCCCTCCATATGCTTGGTAAATCTTCTTCCATCCCTTTATTTTGAGTCTATGTGAGTCTTTGCATGTGAGATGGGTCTCCGGAATACAGCACACCAATGGGTCTTGACTTTTTATCCAATTTGCCCATCTGTGTCTTTTGATTGGGGCGTTTAAGCCATTTACATTCAACATTAATATTGTTATATTTGAATTTGATCCTGCCGTTTTGTTACAGGCTGGTTGTTTTGCCCATTAATTGACGTGGCTCCCTCATTGCATAGTTATTCTTTACTATTTGGTATCTTTTTGCAGTGGCTGGTATTGGTTGTTCCTTTCCCTGCTTAGTACTTCCTTCAGTAGCTCCTGTAAGGCAGGTCTTGTAGTGATGAAATCTCTCAGCAATTGCTTGTCCATAAAAGATTTTATTTCTCCTTCACTTATGAAGCTTAGTTTGGCTGGATATGAAATTCTGGTTTGAAAGTTCTTTCCTTAAAGATGTTGAATATTGGCCCCCACTCCCTTCTAGCTTGCAGGGTTTCTGCTGAGAGATCTGCTGTGAGTCTGATGGTCTTTCCTTTGTGGGTGACTCGACCTTTCTCTCTGGCTGCCCTTAGGATTTTTTCCTTCATTTCAACCCTGGTGAGTCTGACAATTATGTGCTTTGGGATTGTTCTTCTTGAGGATTATCTTTGTAGTGTTCTCTGTATTTCCTGGGTTTGAATGTTGGCCTGCCTCGTTAGATTGGGAAAGCTCTCTTGGTTAATATCTTGAAGAGTGTTTTCCAACTTGGATTCATTCTCCCCATCACATTCAGTTACACCGATCAAGCGTAGATTAAGTTTTTTCACATAATCCCATAGTTCTTGGAGGCTTTGTTCATTATTTTTCACTTTTTTCTCTAATCTTGAATTCTTGTTTTATTTCATTGATTTGATCTTCTATCTCTGATATCCTTTCTTCTGCTTGATTGATTCGGCTGTTGAAACTTATGTATGCCTCACGAAGTTCTCGTGCTGTGTTTTTCAGCCCCATCAAGTCGTTTATGTTCTTCTTTAAGCTGGTTATTCTAGTTAGCATTTCGTCTAACCTTTTTTCAAAGTTCTTAGTTTCTTTGCATTGAGTTAGAACGTGGTCTTTTAACTCCGAGAAGTTTGTTATTACCCACCTTCTGAAGCCTGCTTCTGTAAATTTGTCAGATTCATTCTCTTTTTTTGTTCCCTTGATGGTGAGGAGTTGTGACCCCTGGGAGGAGAAGAGGTGTTCTGTTCTTTGATGGTTTCATCCTTTTTGCGCTGTTTTTTTCCCATCTTCATGGATTTATCTCCCTTTGATCTTTAAAGTTGGTGATTTCAGGAGTCTCTGAGTGACGGTTTTTTCTGTTGAGGTTGGAGCTGTATCTTTTTTGGCCTGTAGAGGGCGCTGCTGGGCTCTCGGGTTCAGTCAGGTTGTTGGGGGGTGGTCCTTCCCTGGAGTTTGTCTGCAGGTGAGACTGGCCCCGCCTTCCCCATAGCGTCTCTCCTTCCCCAGCTGGATCTTCCTGGTTGCGGTTAAGCTGGTGTATTTGCTGCCAACGTCTCTAGCCAGGGCTTCAGTTTGAATTCTGTGGAGGTGGGGCCTGCCAGGCCTTATGGTCTGTTTCCCTGCTTTCAACTCTGCCTCCCTCTGTGGGACAGACCGTGGCGTTAGTCCAAACTCCCGCCCAGGTCCCTGCAACAGCTTGCCCCGCCTGCGGTAGCCGCTGCTCAGATTTGCGTCCTACCATGGCGCCCCGCCTTCTGGCACAGCTCTCCTGGACCGTGGGTTGCAGGAGGGATGAGGTAAGCACAGGATCCGAAACGGAGCACCGAGGGGGTTAAGTCCCCCAACCCTCCAAGCTGGCTGCTTGTTGCAGGTGGGGATGTGCCCCCCCCCATCTTGATTTGCCCCCCTGGGCGGCTCTCGCCTTGCAGATCCTTCCCTGGGCCTAATTTCAGTCCCCTATCTGTCCCACAGAAACGAACCCGGCACCTGGTTTGGAATCATGAAGTACTCTAGCCCTCTGCGTCTCATTCGCTGGGAGCTGCATCCGGTGCTGGCTTCTCTCCAAGATTATTTTTTACCTATGAGTTAATTGGAAGCATATTGCTTACTTTCAAAATATTTGGAGAATTTCTAATTAACTTTTTAAAAATTCATTTCTAGGCCAGGCATGGTGGCTCATGACTGTAATCCCAGCACTTTGGGGGTACTGAAGCAGGAAGATCACTTAAGGCTAGGAGTTCAAGGCCAGCCTGGCCAACATGGCAAAACTTCATCTCTACTAAAAATACAAAATTAGCCGGGTGTGGTGGCATGACTGTAGTCCTAGCACTTTGGGAGGCTGGGGCAGGAAGATCTCTTCAGGTCAGGAGTTCAAGACCAGCCTGGTCAATATGGTGAAACTCCATCTCTACTAAAAACACAAAAAATTAGCCAGGTGTGGTGGCATGCCTGTGGTCCCATCTACTTGGGAGGCTAAGGCAGGAGAATCACTTGAACCCAGGAAGCGGAGTCTGCAGTGAGCCGAGATCACACCACTGCACTCCAGCCTTGGCATCAGAGTGAGACTCTGTCTCGGGGAAAAAAAAAAATTAAATAAATAAATAAATAAATATTTGTTTCTAGTTTAATTCCACTGTGGTCAGAGATTATCCTCTGAGTACTTGGAAACTTATTTAGACTCACTTTATGATCTATCACATGGTCAATTATAAATGTTGGTAAATATTTCACGTAGTCTTGACAGTTTAATCTGTCATTTTAGGGTAAAATGTTCTATGTCAATTAGGGTCAAGGTTGTTAATTGTGTTGTTCCAATATTTTTCTTACTGAAGTTCAGCTATATGTTCTAGCAGTTACTGAGCGAGGTCTATTAAAGCCTGCCACTATAATTGTAGAACTGTCTCTTATTTTATCAGTATTTGCTGTGAAGCTACGTTATTACGTTTCTTGATGAACTGGTTTATGTATCGTTATAAAATGTCTCTGTTTATCTCTGGTAATGCTCTTATCTGAAAGTCTATTTTCTGTTGTATTAGTAAAGCTACAAAATCTTTAACTTGGTTGTTTTTTCAGAGTATATCTTTTCCTTTGCTTTATGTTAAACCTTTCTGCATGCTACTATTAAATTTCCATAGTTGGGCTTTGTTCTGTTATCTATTCTGACAATATTTGTATTTTAATTGAATCCATCCATTTACCCTTAATTTTTTTTTTACATTTAATGTACTGGCTAAGATATATATTCAAATCTGTTGTTTTAATATTGCTTTTTATTTGTCCTGTATTTTTTTTATTTTCCTTTTGCCTTCTTATGGGTTAATCAAATATTTTGTGTTACTCTGATTTTCTATTAACCTGTGAATTATACACTATTTTAGTGCTCTTTAAGTTGTCACTGGATTACATGTCTCCTTGACTTATTTGAGTATAATTTAAATGAGTGCCTTTATCACTTCCTAAATAATTCAAGAAATTCAGAGCCCTTTAAGTCCATTTGCATCACTTTCTCCTTCTTCTTGTGTTACTAGTGTCACACATCTTAATTCTATATATATTTCAAAACCTGAAAGAGAGTAGCATGTTGTTTTGTGCAGCCAATGTACTTTTACCCAGAGGCTTACCCATTTCTTTGCTCTTCATTTCTTTCCATATTTTTTTCTTTTTTTTTTAGACCAACTCTTGCTCTGTTGCCCAGGCTGGAGTGCAGTGGCATGACCTCAGCTCGCTGCAACCTCCGCCTCCCAGGTTCAAGCAATTCTCTGTCTCTGCCTACAAAGTAGTTGGAATTACAGGCGTGCACCACCATGCCCAGCTGATTTTTGTATTTTTTAGTAGAGACAGGGTTTCATGATGTTGGCCAGGCTGGTCTCAAACTCCTGACCTCAGGTAATCCACTCGCCTCAGCCTCCCAAAGTGCTGGGATTACAGGCGTGAGCCACTGCACCCAAGCTTCTTCTCATATTTTTCTAATTCCATCTCAGATCATTTTCTTTCTATCTGGAGAAATTCCTTTAATATTTCTTTTAGTGCCAGTGTCTTGACAACTAACTTTCTGGTTTTGTTTGACAGGAAATGTTTGTATTCACTGTTACTTTTGAAAATATTTTTTCTGTGTATAGAATTCTGAGTTGGTAAGTTTCTGTTCCTTCAGCATTTTAAAGTTGCTGTTCCATTGTTTGCTGGCTTCCATCATTCTGGCCAAGAAATCTGTTGAAAGTCTTATCACTGCTCCTTTAAAGGTAATATAGCCCTGTTAGCTGCTTTTAATATTTTTTCTTTGTCTTTAGTTTTTGGCAGTTTCACTATGATGTGACTAGGGTGTTTTCTCAATATTCATCCTGGGTAGAGCTTGTAGGTCTTCTCGAATTTGTGATTTGATATATCAGTTTTTGAAAATCCAAAACTCTCTTCAAATGTTATTGCTGACCACTCTCTGATATGGCTTGGTTCTGCGTCACCACCCAAATCTCATCTGGAGTTGTAATCTCCACATGTTGAGAGAGTGGTCTGGTGGGAGGTAGCTGAATCATGAGGGTGTACTTCCCCCTTGCTGTTCTCATGGTAGAATTCTCACAAGATCTGGTTGTCTGATAGGTGTGTGGCTCCTCCCCCTTTCTTGTTCTCCTTCTCTCTACTTGCTTTCTCTTTGCCTTCCACCATGATTGTAAGTTTCCTGAGGCCTCCTAGCCATGCTTCCTGTTAAGCCTGTGGAACTATGAGTCAATTAAACCTCTTTTCTTTATAAGTTACCCAGTCTCAGGTAGTTCTTTAGAGCAGTGTGAAAATGAACTAATATACTCTCCCTCTCCTTTCCTTTAATTACACATGAGTTTGACTTTTCCATCATGTTTCTCTCATGTTTTTTCTTCATAATTTTCACCCTTTTTGCTCTTCAGGGTTTAGTCTGACTATTTCTTACGAATTTGTCTTCCTGGCAACTAATCCTCTCTTTAGTATGTAAAATTTGCTATTAAACATATTACATTTTAAATTTGTGTTATTGGTCTTTTCAGTTTTACACTTTTTATTTGGTTCTTTTTATGAATTTCAGTTCTCTGAAGAAAGTATCTGTCTCATCTATTTTTTGAACTTATCAATTACAGTTAATTTGAAGGTCCATGTCTAAAAAGTGCAGTTCCTGATTTACCTATGGTTCTGTTTCTATCTTCTGATTTTTTTCTCCCTCTTTTGAACCTGTTTCTTAGTACGCCTAGATTTTCTTTCTTTCTTTCTCTTTCTTTTTTTCCTTCCTTCTTTCTTTTTTTTTGAGACAGAGTCTAATGCTGTCACCCAGGCTGGAGTGTAGTGGCATGATCTTGGCTCACTGCCACCTCCGCCTCCTGGGTTCAAGCAATTTTCCTGTCTCAACCTCCCAAGTAGCTGGGATTACAGGCACCCACCACCATACCCAGCTAATTTTTGTGTTTTTAGTAGAGATGGGGTTTCACCATGTGGGTCAGGCTGGTTTTGAACTCCTGACCTCAAGTGATCTGCCCACCTTGGCCTCCCAAAGTGCTAGGATTACAGGTGTGAGCCACTGCACCCAGTTTGGAATGCCTAGAATTTTTAATTGAGAGCCAGATAAGGTATATAAAAAGTGGAGAAGGTCAGGATAATGATGAATGATGTCTTCCTCCAAATAAGCTTAACTCTATCATCTTTCAGACACCTAGAGTAAGAGCAGGTGGCTTCCAATCTAGTCAGTGGCATTGTTGACCTGAGTCTGAGTAGCAGTCTTTCTAAAGCTCTAGTTCACACTATCTAAGTGTGTAACCCTCTAGGTGTCCAATTCAGAACCTTACTTACTGGGAGTACTTACTAGGAGTAAGTTTGCCTAGGCATACTTACTAGGGCGCCTCCTCCTAGGCAGCTCCTGAATTTATCACTCCATGAAATTGCCAATAATTTGCTGTTTTCTCAGCCACTTTTTTTCTTGGATTCCTAGCCTCTCGGTCTGTGCAACTATAACTTGGTAAATACCTAAATGTAAAAAATATCACATATTGGGCTCACTTCCTTTCACTTCCCTTCTTTCCATGGTTTTGATTCCTTGTGTTCTGGTTTACCTAAGTAGCCCCAATCTCCAATTTTGTTTCCCTAGCCCTTCAAGATTATAAGAATTCTACTGGCTTCTCTGCCTCTTAGCAAGGACCCCTTTTACCAGACTTTTCAGCCTCTTGTCACAAGCAAACTTCAATAAATTACCCCAAAGTAAAAACAAGATATAGAATGTTGAGCTAAACTCAATGGCGCCTTCACACTCCAAGATCTTTGCCTATCAGATCTTGGCTATCATAGCAGATCTATGATGCTTTCAAACAGATGTTTTTGGTTTGGGTTTTTAATTTAATTTTGTATGGATTGTCTAGTTGTTCTCAGTGGGACTGTTGGTCTAACATAAGCTTCCCTGTCATACACAAAAGGAAAAATCTCATTAAGTTTTATTTCAGCATGGAATTCAGGATCCAAACAATATAACCCCAACTATTCTTACTAATTTTGCCTCCTTCCTTCTCCTACATGGGCTATACACTTTGCTTTTTCTCCTCTCAGCATTTGCTCCTATTGCTTCTTTACCAGAAATGTCACTGCCTGCCAATCCCACCTGTCATTTTCCAGGACTCATCAAAAATATCACTTTTCTCTGTGACTCCTGTCTCCATCCTGCTAGCAGCATGTGATCCTTTCCTTCACTGACCACCCAGCACTGACCTGCCACTGCCTTGTTTTTGAGACATTGTGTTCCTTCCTAACACCAAGCTTGGATTTAGATCATTCACATAGGCTTGAGGGCAACATCACTTCATTCAGATCTATGAATCAACTGGAAATTTAATATATCTGTAGTAGTCAGGAATCTTAGATGTCAGTAGCAGAAACTTAAATCAAATTGGCTTAACCAAAACTGAAAGGAATATGATGGCTCAAACAACTGAAGACTCCAGATATAGCTCTACTTCAGGCACACTTGGATCCAGGAGCTCAAATTTTATCTATAAAAAGCTATATTTCTATATCTTTCTGTTTTGCTTTCTCTCGTGTTGGTTTTATTCTCTAAAATGCTTCCCAAACAGAGCAGCACTCCCCAGCAAGGGTTTCCTATCTGCACCAGGCCACAGCCTCCCAATCATTAACTTCAGAGAACAAGGAGGAACACTTTTCAGCAAGTGCTCAAGCAAAAGTTCTCAGATGCATTCTGATTGGATGAAAGCTTTCAGATGCATTCTGATTGGATGAACTTGGTCACACGCCCATCTTAGATCAATTACGGTGGTCAGAGAGGCGACTTACTTTAATTGCATGGCCCAGGTGAGGTTGGATGATCAACCCCATTCAAACCCGGAAGATGAAGAATGGAGAAATGATCTCCTGAGAAAATTTAGGGACCTATTATCAGAAGACAGTGATGGCTGCATGCTGACAAGGCAAAAAAACCACATTCTTTCATTGAGGTGACAGCCTCTCAGGAAGGATATTATCTAATCCACATCATAAATTACACCTGGAGACCCAGCTGTCCTCTAATGAATTGAAAACACAACAGTTTTGTGGCTCACTTTCTAATGCTGGTATCCCACAGAATTCTACTCAATGCAAATCTGATGCTCTGCCATCTGTCTT
This sequence comes from Aotus nancymaae, assembly GCF_030222135.1. NCBI lineage: Eukaryota > Metazoa > Chordata > Mammalia > Primates > Aotidae > Aotus > Aotus nancymaae. The sequence continues at coordinate 5,866,082 of NW_026988421.1, forward strand.
ACTGATAAAGCTTCCGAAACCTTCTGCGCCCATGATTCTGTTCACAATGCTACCACACCAGCTGTTTGCAACAACCACTTCTCTTACAAAGCTCTGAATCCCCTTACCCCATCTTGACTGAATCACCCTCAACAGATGAAGAATCTTGGCTGTCAGTTCCTCCCTAGCGAGGATTACCTGTGGTTTGGGGAGGACTTGGCATCTTCCTCCCCAGGGAGCTGTTCCCTTTGTCACTTTTGGTCTCTGCACCTGGGGTCAGGGCTGGTGCCAGCACTCACTGATGGGAAGGAGGTTCAGTGACTGCCCTCCCAGGTGTTGGTGACCCTGCCTCTTCCGCAGGCTACTAGTTTCTTTCTGGAGTGATATCCAGCAGCCAGCCTGCCATAGACAACACAGTCTCAGCCCTTCTTGCTGAGGAGATGTTCTACCCAAATACTGCACCAAGTGCAGCAGATGTCTTAAAGCACTTTGCACGTTTTGCCAGGGAAAATGCTATTTTTAAGAGGAATAAATGGTAATGTCAATGTGCATAACCTTTGATACAGTATCCCTGTTTCTAAGAGTTTATCTTAAGGAAAGTATTATAGACACACAAAGATACAGGTAGAAGGATATTCACTGAAGCATTATCCTTAATAACAAAAGGTTAAAAAGGAGGGGGTGCTAAATTTTCATCAGTATCAGAAAGACCACAGAAATGGTCATCTCAGATGAGTCATGGGCCCTTTTGCAACCATTAAAAACCATGTGTTTAGTCTGGGTGCTGTGGCTCAGGCCTGGAATCCCAGCACTTTGGGAGGCTGAGGTGGGTGGATCACTTTAGGCCAGGAGTTTGAAACCAGCTTGGCAAACATGGTAAAATCCCACCTCTACTATAAATACAAAAATTAGCTGGGCGTGCTGCTGGGTGCCTATAATCCCAGCTACTTAGAGGTTGAGGCAGGAGAACTGCTTGAACCCAGGAGGCTGAGGTTGCAGTGAGCCGAGATCACACCACTGCACTCCAGCCTGGATGACAAAGCAAGACTCCGTCTCAAAAAACAAAAACAAAAACAAAAAGTGCTCAAATATTCACTAACTTGGAAAAGTGATGTAAAGTGTTCAATGTATAGTGAGAAAAAAAGCTAAAAATTAGTATATTTAGCTTATGTATTTTTTAAAGATTAATCTTGATGAATAAATTCACATGGAAGCAGGTTTATTGTGGCTATTGCTGGGTAGTATAATGACAGCTGATTTTTGGCTTTTGTGTGTGAAGAATCATCATCTCATTCCCTTCTGAGTGAGATGGGAAAACTTCTACATCCTTCCAAATAGCCTCATCCACATCAGCATCAGACCACAAACACAACATCTGTTTTAAAGAAATTTGCTTCTGTTAACTGGGCTCCAAAGGACAATTGCAATTTTTTTAAAGTATGAGTATTAGCCCCTAACATGGTTTTATTGGTGGCAAAAAAAAATTTTTTTTTATTGCTATAATGCTGGGAAGGGACCAACTTTCAAAACCAGAAGCAGGCTTCTGAGGCCAAGAGTCCCGGCTTGAACATAAAAACCAGAGACAAGCCTCCTGTTGGGCTGGGATTTGAGGCAGCTCCTCTTTAAATGCTGGGCTGCTGGGAAATTTCTCACCCGTTTCCCAAACTCTGAAACACTGTTCCATTGTCTCTATAATACATTTCCAAAGGACAAAATATGTGACAAAGATGAGGCTCCAAAGGTCCCTTCAAGCCCTTCAAGGTCTGCTCAGAGATGGTGCAAACCGAACAGAAAGTTTGGCCAGAAAACAAAAGGAGGTGAGGAAGGGCTCGGGGTCTGCAGGTGGCTTTGTGCTGTGACCCACAGGTGACAAAGGCACCAGGCGAAGATTTCCTCCGCATTTAAATTTGTGATTTTCCCTCTCCCTAGATCCCTTTATTGTTTGTTTTTCCTGCTTCTTGCTACTTCTTAAATTTCAACATTATTTTAAGCAAAGTTATTGTATGCTAATTTACTTTACCAAACACACAACCATCTCCAGGGCTGACATGATAGATGGAAACTGCAGTGGCTATTGGCCCCAAAGGCAGTCATTTGTGTTTTGAAATTCCTTAATTATATATGTACACAGCGCCTCTAATGGCCCCCGCAGAGGCACCAGGCCCGGCCGGAGTCCCTAAACACTGTCACACAAACAGGAATAAAGACTCATAAAGGAAGAGTTTTAAATCAGTGGTGGGAATAAATCATATTTTTTAAAATCTGTAATGTTGAATATAAGACATTCTAATCACCACATCTATAATTACAAAGCAGAGTAAATCGCTAAAAAAATTAAGTGTCTTCAATATGATAAAGAAGAATAATTAACTTTTAACTCAAAGCTGGCACCCTGATGCTGGCTGACTCCGGCTAACCCTTGGGAAGTGTAAGGACGACAAACGAAGTCAACTTTCAAAGCTGTGAGGAGCCTGCCGATGACTTCAGGAGGGGCTCCAGTCTTATGGTTTTACACAGTAAGACAAACAAATGAGCCACTGAAATGATCACGCATATGCTAGTGCCTTTGTGTAAATACCCAAACTTTGAAAATAAAAAAAAGCATTCTGTTTTACAATGTACGTGCTTGATGAAGAAGTAACATGTATGCTTCTTTGCATGCACAAAGCATTTTCACAGAGCGCTGTTGGTGCGGGCTCACCATAGCCCAGTGGCCCGGCTGGGCACACAGCATCCTCCACATTTTACAGAAGAGGAAGTCAAAACTCGTTTGCCTGGTCTATGGCCCCATGGTCAGAAGTAACAGAGCTAGACCAGAAATCCAGTCCTCTGAGCTGTTACCCTACAATGCAAGGGCCTTCGATGCAAAGGATAGGAAAGAAGCCATGTGGAGGTCACCTGTGCCATGGGGCATTGGCCCAAGTAGGATGCAGGCAGGGAGGCCCACAGGGCTGGCACCCAGAAACACTGGCCAGCCACCACTGGAATGGCCCAGTGAGAAGGACCGGTCACTGTCTAGAGCCCAAGCCTTACTCCTGCTGGTGGTCCCAACTCTCATCTAGGGAAGTGGCAGCAGCAACCTGGGGACAGATCCCAGGCTTGCCATTGTCCCCTAGGACACCTTGGGCAGCACGCTTAATGTTTCTCTAAACAATAGGGTCCCCTTCTTGGCAGGCAGGCTAATACCTGCCCTGTGTAATTCACAGGATTCTTGTGAGGATAAAAATGAGGAAAAATTCATGCCTAGCACATAAGCCAAGAGGAACTGCTGGTTTCATTGGAAGAGAAATGGCAGGTAATGAATTAAGCATGTGAAGGTGCTTGTGAACTGTAAAGTGTTCACACATATGAGGGCTGTGATTATGATTCCTGTAACAAACAGTATTGAGAACACAGCCTTGCACAGCACTGGGCTAGGTTCTCTAGGAGATGCCAAGTGTTGGGTGAGATGCATTCCCCATCCTTAGGGAGCTTGGCTCTAGAAAAACCTTACAAAATTAAATGAAAATGCCCTTAGCCATTCAAGAGCCAACCGCAGCAGCAACTGCAACCCCAGGCTCTTCGTGAGAGCTGCAGGAAAGGATGATCTGAAAGAGCTTCGAGGTGCAGGGAGAGGTCTCAAGAGCTGAGGGTTTTTGCAAGGAGGTAGCACTTCAGAGGTCATCGGGGTCTCATGGGTGGTCCAGAAACCAGCAGCATCAGCATCGCAGGGGAGCCGGCCAGCCATGTGGAATGTCAGGCCCAGCCCCAGACCTGCTGAGTCAGAATCTGCAGTGTAACAAGATCCCTAGTGATTCACATCCACATTCCAGTTTGAGAAGCCCTGGGCTAATGGATCCCAGCGGCTTGAATTCCAGTCTGGCTGACCCACCCAACCTCGTGGGGAAGCTGCCCTGGGAAATCCATCCCACGTAACAGCCTCCCCATGAGGTCGCCTGCCTGGAGCTCAGGGCTCAGCAACTCTGAAGCAGTGGCTCTGCCCCATAGGGCTCTGTCCTATGCATGTGATTCAAGGCTCATATCCGAGAGCACCATTCTCGGGCCACAGTGTTTTAATATCAATAGGCCTCCCTAGCAGCAGTTACAGGGGCCTCGCAACCCTGGCTGCAGCTCCTCCAGAGGCTGAATGCCTGGTTATTGCAGGGGGGTTCCCCATGGTCTCCCAAAGTCAGTTTTGTATCAGCTACATGGCCTGTATGCTAAGTCAGACCATCCTAAACACACCCTTCAGCATCGGTGAGCAACCACCCAGCTGTTCTTGCGTGATGCAGTAACCAGCAAAAACGTCATTTTATTTACGGGGCTCAGAACCCTGCACTCCAACAGTCAGTGACCTGTTTGAAACCTGCACTCATTAGTGACAGAGCTGGGGCTTCGATCCTGGTGACTGCTGCCCATCAGCACCCTCTTATCTCCCTTTGCACCATAGTGGGAACATCTACCGCAGCATGGCGAGAGGATGGAGTGCCTTCCGTCCACCTGGCTCTGGCAGCCTGGCAGCTATGGCTGGGATGTCCAGGAGTAGCCTACAGGGAAAATGGGCTCCAAGAATGTGCTTTAAAATAGCTAAAGGGAACCCGGCGCAGTGGCTCACGCCTGTAATCCCAGCACTTTGGGAGGCCAAGGCGGGCGGATCACCTGAGGTTAGGAGTTTGAGACTAGCCTGGCCAACATAAATGAAAACCCGTCTCTACTAAAAATACAAAAATTAGGCAGCCATGGTGGCACGTGCCTGTAATCCCAGCTGCCTGGGAGGTTGAGACAGGAGAATCGCTTGAACTCAGGAGGCAGAGATTACAGTGAGCTGAGATCATGCCACTGCACTCCAGCCTGGGCAACAGAGAGACCCTGTCTCAAAAAAAAATTTTTTTAATAAAATAACTAAAATGACCACAATGAGACCTCACACCCATGAGGATGGCTGTTATTTATAAAGAAGAAAAAGAAAACAGCAAGTGTTGAGAAGGATGCGGAGAAATTGGAACCCGTGTGCGTTGCTGATGGGGATGTAAAATGGTACGGCTGCTGTGGAAATCAGAATGGCAGTTCCTCAGAAAAATCAAACATAAGATTACCATAAGATCCAGCAATTCCACTTCTGGGTATAGACTCAAAGAAACTGAAAACAGTCTCGAAGAGGTATCTGTACACCCAGGTTCACAGCAGCATTATTCACAATAGCCTAAAGATGGAAACAACCCAGACATCCACATATGGGTGGACGGATAAAGAAAACAAGGTACATACATACAGTGGACTCGTATTCAGCCATAAGAAGGAAGGAAATTCTAGCACATGCCACAACATGGATGAACCTGGAGGGCATTATACTAAGTGGAACAAGCCCGTTATAAAAGGACAAATACTGCATGATTCCATTTATATGAGGTTTCTAGAGTAGTTACACTTACAAAGACAGGACATAGAGCGGTGATTGGCAGGGCTGGGACAGGGAGGGAATGGGAAGTGAGGGTTTGATGGAGACAGAGTTTCCGTTTTGCAAGGTGAAAAGAGTTCTGGAGATGGATGGTGGTGATGGGTGCTGTAAATACACTTAGTACTACTGAACCATACACTTTAAAATGATTTCAATGGTAAAATTTTACGTTCTGTAAATTTTTAAAGACTTTATGCAATTTGTAAAATACGAAAAATGGTGTTCTGAGTCTCACTTGTCACCCTGTCCACATGCGCTTTGAGCCACCAGCAGCAGGTAAGAAGCGTCCACGCCGTGTGGAAGAGTCAACTGATTGAGGAGGCGGGAGAGTTCAAGTCCAGACCAAGCTCCCTTTGATGCCTCCATGAATGTGGACGAGACCACCTGCCTGCCTTTTGGAGCCTCGTTTCAATTGCAGCCAAAAGCATTTGACAGTCCCTAATGTCCTTTCCAGATTTCCAGTGTCCGAGGCTTCTCCCCAGAGCTCATGGCTCCCGCATTAGTTTGCCCAGAGAGCTTGTTAAACATCCAGATTCCTGGGTCCCCGTCCCAGATATACGGATTCAATCATGGCCTGGAAATCTGTCATGTGACAAGCAGCCCAGGTGATCCTGATGCTAGGATTCCTGAGAACACCTCGGGAAACACCGAAGTAGGTCACACCTGGGGAAACACTGCAGCAGGTCACACCTGGGCTTTTTTACTGCCATTGTACAGTTTGCTGGGAGAAGAAAAATGCAGCCACTTATTAGCTGTTTGACCTTAGATAAGTTACTTAATCTCTCTGATCCCCTAGTTTCTTCTTTTGCAAATGGGAATTACGATAGCACTGATTTCATAGATTCGTTGTGAGACTTCAATAAAATAAGTAAGTTCAAGGAAATCAAGTGCTTGGAACACAGTCATAGGGCGAGTGCCATGAAACAGACTGGGAGACTCTGGGATTTACAGGTGGGCGGCTTACTGGAGTGCCCTCGGGGGTTGGTGAGCTGGGGCGGACTGTAGGGGAATTTGAACAGGGATGAAATTGCCACAATGGTCTCAGATGAGCCCCTGTGAATCCTTCAGCCAAACTGAGGTCTTTGTGCCTCTCCACTACGGCCCAGTCACTGGCTGCAGCTACAGTTGGGGAGTCCTGGGAAATTTTCAGACAGGGGTGAGCTAGGAGCCTCCGCTGGAAATTTCCCTGGCTTGTTGTAAAGGGGCTCTGGGCAGCACCTCCCAGCGCCCACTATCCCATGCCTGCAGGTAGCAGCCACTGATGAGACATCCCCCTCCCCGCCTCCCCACAGCTTCCCACTGCCCACGCCTTCACTTTCCTGCACACGTAACCCCACTGCTTGCAGTAACCTGGAAAGAGAAAGAAAAATGATCCCTCTCTAAGGCCCGTTAGTGCAGACACACCTCAGAGGCCTGAGCAGGTCAAGGCCTGCCCCCAGGATCAGGATGTGAGTCTGCTGTCCCTGCCAGGTGACTCATGGCTACGACCCGTAGAGTGCATCCGACCAGGTGTTCCCTCCCTGGTGAGCTCACTCAGTCCTCTTCCCACCTCCTCGCTGCACTTATTCCCCGTTGTACACAGAGGACGCTGTGGCTTTGAGAGGGACACACAGGCAGAACATGCTGGAACCACGATTCAAGCTCAGGGCCCTCAGGGGCATGAGTTTAACCACTGAGCTCTCCTACCCCTCCACAGAGCCTACAGGGTATGACTGGATTGGAGTGGATGTTGGTGTGGAGACAAGAGGAGGTGGGACCCCCCGTCAGGGGCCATCTCCCTGAGAACTGGGGCTGCCCCCAGGGTTTGCTCTGCAGACACACCTGGGAGAGGTCAGCAGGCTATGCTTTCTCACCAAAGGACGGAAAATGGAGACCTGGCGTCCCTTGAGTTCCCTCTCTGCCCCATTTCTCGGGGTAGCCTGGGACATCGCCTCCCTCTCTGGCCTCAGCAGCAGTGAGGGTCACACAGCATGGTCTGTCTGGCAGCATCCCTAGGCCAGCATCAAGAAGTGGCAGTGCCTGCAAGAGAAAGCCCAAAAAGGACTGTGCCCAAGACTCTGCCCTGTCAGCGTGGTTCCCTTGCCAGCCCTCAGCCAGCCTATGCTCCAGACTCTGGCGCCCTAGGAAAAGGCACAGGTTCCCTTGGGCCTGTCAGGGCTCACCTGCAGCTCTGCCGCCCCACTCCTGCCCCGCCCTTGCCCAGCGCCTGACACCTGACCCTTACAGAGCACCATCCGCAGCTTCCCTTCCACCCTACCTTGATGGAGCGCCCTGGGCCAGGGTCACCCCACCTCACCCCGCCCCATCCAGGCTCCCAGAAGTCATGGACCCAGGACCCACTGGGCCAGGAGAGGTGGCTGGATACACAGCATTTAGGAGCAAGATCCAAGTTTACTCTAGTCCAGGAGTCACTTCCAGCTACTTGTCCATCGACGACTCTGCTGTGGGACTTGCTTTCCGTCAGCATCTTTTGGTTCCCAGAACCCAGGAGAAAACATTGGTCTCTTTGGGAAGCTGGGCTCTCTCCTCACCACTGCCACCCAGTTTGCAACCTTGACCATTATCTTCAGTGTCCTCTTCTGAAGATAACGAGGCACCCGCCTGAAAGGGTTGTTGGGAAACCTGCCAGGCTGACACAGAGCCCTGGCCAGTGGGGGCACTGCCATTGCTATCAACTGCCTCCCGTGCCAGCACAGGAAGGCGACGACATGGGTCCCAGAGGGCAAGGCTGCCAGCTGAAGAGTCACATTCATGCCCAAAGCCTCAGGGGAGGAGGAGACGGGAAGAAAAGTGGCCGGCTGATGCGGCCAGGGCAAGCTGAGGTCAGGAGCCAGAGAAGAGGAAGTGACAGGGCGGACCTGAGGAAGGCAGGGCCAGGGCCGATGCCAAGGGTGGCCACCGGTGCCCAGCCTCTGAAGGTTGCCCTTTAGACCATCCATCCAGACCCACTGAGCCCCTCTTCCCGTCCAGCTGCCGCAAAACAAGCCCCTGTATGGTGGAAGCAGTGGACGTACTGTTTGAGGAGCTTGGTCCATAGGCCGGCTCTGCCTTGAGCCACCTTTGCTGCTGTGAGAGGTCAAGGCCAAGGTCATACTCTAATTGGTGCATAAGCCAAGGTCCACTTGCAGCCCGACTCCAGAGTGGACATTTCCCACCTTGGGTGTGCACTGACCTGTATGGACTGCAAGGCGGTGTCGCCAGGGCCTGTGCCTGTTACTCTCCCACTCCCTCACACGCCACATTCCTGGCCAGCAAAGGAGGCCATGTAGCCCCGAGACCCTCACAGGCCCTACCAAGTCCTCCTCTTCCTTCCCACCCAAGCTTCCAGCAGCCTGACTCCACTCTGACCCAAACCCAGACTCAGTGGCCAAGCCGGCAGAAGGTACCGATCAAAAGGGCCCTCGAAGCTCACTTCATCTAATTGTGAGTCTTCACGGAGACAGGGCTGGAAAGGGAGCTGACGTGAACAGTAAATCATGTCTGCGGGAGGAGAAGAAGCTTCCCTCGGAAATTAAGGAGCGACTATCGACAGGCCGGACCATCAGAACGCCAGCTGCCTAATGAAGCAATAAAGGCCTTTGTCCCCCCACTTCTCGCTGCTCTGCTCTTACATGTACAATTATTACAAAAATCAAAGAGAGGAATGTTGCCTTGAGATATGATTTCCATATTGGTATGGATTGTATTATACAAGCCGTACAATACGCTCCATTATCATTTTGATTATATGCGCCTTTCATTTGCACTATTGGACCATTATCTGCCGTACATTCATTACATTATAGGAAACTGGAACTCAATCCTTGCAATGAATTGTAAAAAAGGATTTCTATTTTTGCAGATTGATATTTCAGGGGAGAACATTAAACAGCAAACATTATTTGTAAAGTTTTTTTTTTTAACGTAAACTCTTAAAAGAAGGAAATAACCCTGATATTTCTAACAGACAGAAAAGCCCCAGGCTAGATGCAATAAATGATTGCAATTTAGAATGCGCCTACTATTAGGGACTCCTGATTAAATTGTAAGTTCCTTGAGAGAAAGAAGTCAAATGGATGAGGCTGGGAAGCAGCCTGCTGCTTCAGAGAGAACAGACCCGGTCCGTGGTGAACAGAAAGACGTGGCTTAACCGTGGTCTCCAGGCTGCAAGGTTAGGTTCACAGGGAGCAAGGGCGGTTTCCAGGGAAGAGGGGTAGTTGTCCTAGAGTCTGGGTGGGATGCTGAAGGTTGCTAAGTTCAGGTGTCCCTGTGGAGAAACCCAGACGAGAGTTTATCTGGTTGTGACTCAAAGGCAAATCAATTCGTTCCCTTATCTGCACAGGTGAAAGAGCCGAGAGAAAGAGCCGTGCCCACCAGTGTCCCCAGCCCCTTGCTCTCAAACCCTGCTCTCAGCTGCCAGGCATCAGACATGAAGGAGCGACTCCGCGTGGTGCCTCCTGCCGCGGCGGCCACACAGGGGCTGTGATCCAGGCAGACCAGAGCTCACACCTGGCCCTGCCAATGCCGGAGAGCTGTGCGTCCTACCGCGAAGTCCTTTGCTTCTCCGATCCTCAGTTCCTCCTTTGATAACATGTGGCTAATATGTCATCTAACTGGGTCAAAGCTTTGCTAGGATGATCCAATAAACGTAGAGATGGGAAAGTCCCTTGAAAAGAGTAGCATTGCTTTTTTTCTGAAATGGAGTCTCTCTCTGTGGCCCAGGCTGGAGTGCAGTGGCATGATCTTAGGTCACTGCAACCTCCACCTCCTGGGTTCAAGTGATTCTCCTGACTCAGCCTCCTGAGTAGCTGGGACTACGAATGCACATCACCACACCCGGCTAATTTTTTTTGCATTTTTAGTAGAGATGGGGTTTCACCATGTTGTCCAGGATTATCTTGATTTCCTGACCTCATGATCCACCTGCCTCAGTCTCCCAAAGTGCTGGGATTACAGGCATGAGCCACCGCCCCCGGCCAGCACTGCTTATCATATGAATAATAAAAACATAATTTCTGTGTTATTGCAAACATCATTACTCTTCCCAGCTCAGCCTGTCTAAATCACAAGCATCTCTCTGTCACTCAGGGCCTAGCTCGATCACAGGCCACCATCTCCGTGGGACCCTCCCTGCTCCCCCCAGCCAGAAGGGTCCCACACTCTCCTGACTCCCTGAACAAGGCACTTTTTTTCTCTTGAATCACTTTTCATGTCTGCCCTCCCTTTAGATTGGGAGTTTTTAATTTCACGTCACTATCCATTCATGGTGGGTCATGAAATCAGTTTTGAGGGTTGCAACCAGCACTTCTTATTTCAATAAAATAGGCTAGAATAGAAACTATCAGAATGTAGACAGGCACAGTGGCCCACGCCTGTAATCCTAGCACTTCGGGAGGTCAAGGCAGGCGGATTGTCAGAGCTCAAGAGTTCGAGACCAGCCTGGGTAACATGGCAAAACCCTGTCTCTACTAAAAATTAAAAGAAAAACAAAAATAGCCAGGTGTGGTGGTGTACACCTGTATTCCCAACTCCTGAGGAGGCTGAGGCGCGAGAATCGCTTGAACCCGGGAGGCGGAGATCGCAATGAGCCAAGATGGTGCCACTTCTATACAGCCTGGGTGACAGAGCAAGCCTCTGTCTCAAAAAATAAAAAAGAAAGGAAGAAATTATGAGAATGCATCATGCAAAGTAAAAGTGAATATTGTTCCATAAATTTTTTTTCCAAAAGTACATGAATATACTGGATCCCAATGTGGTACGTATTTCTGGTTAAAAGTTCGAGAGGCACTACATCAGAGTCTGCGCTCCCAGAGGGGAAAGCGTTGGCCTCAAGAGCTGTGTCTCCACCCCTGTGGCACAGAGCCCAGCCCCTGACTTATAAGAGGAGTATGACACATGTTTGTTGAATGAATCTTCGTTATTATCCTAGATATTATGTTACCGCATGATTTACAATTTGGACCCATTTGGGGTCAGAGAAAGTATGCGATTATTGTCTCTGGGTAAAAATCTCAGCTGATGGTAAGTGCCAGGTCTTTAGGGTCTGTTCCTGCAGCAGGGATCAGTGCTCTTTAGAAACTGTGTTTCCACCTGCATCAACAATCACCCAAATACTCCCACCTCCTTAGCTGCAAGCCCGGGCGGATTAAACATCCTCCTCACCGCTCCTTACTGCGGCCCACTTGGCTACGGATGGGACAGACTCAGTCTTTAGAAGATCCTTTTATACACTGTTATATTGATTTTTAAAACATTTTTAGTCGACACAATGAAAAGCTCGCCCAGCGGTCTTCCTTCAACTTCAGAGTTGAAATCCATATCTTAACCTCTTACTGCCTGGAGCCTACCTTGCCCCAGAGCGACTCTCAGGACTGTGGTGGGACCTCATTTTACCCGTGTGGTTCACTAACCCCTTTTAGGACAAATACATTGATTTTTGAATAAACATTTTCATTTTCCCATTCTCTCCAGTTTCCTAATTGCTTGACGTGGAGCCTCCTGGGGTGTGTTCCATGTTGATCTTTACCGTATTTAAAAAACTAAAAAGCCCTGAGTGCTATTTTTAGAACTCATAGCGCTTTATTTATGTGATCCTGTGTCTCCAGTACAAGTTCATCAATTACTTTAATTCCCACTAAACGTGGAGCTGGATTTCAAGTGGCGCTGGAAGGTTCACGCACCCTTTTAGCTCTTGGTTTAAATCTTGATGAGGGCTGAAAGTGAAGGTTCTTAACCTTTTTCTCCTTCAGCCCATCCCCAGGCCCAGGGCCCAAGCTGGTGTAGCTCCGTCATCCCTCAGGGAGGGCAGGGCCCGACTCGGAGTGGAAAGCGGTCAGGGAGAAGACAGCACCGTGGAACCTCTGCCTTGAGATCATCTGTGCGGCTTCAGCCTCTGCTCAGGGTCTCGGGACAGGGACATGCAACAACCTTGCAGACCGAATCCCAGCCTTGCAGCCTGTTCAGTGAGCACTCTGCCTGCGCCGTCTGCATTCCAGGTGCAGCCACCTGCCCCAGTTCCCAGCCCCTCCTCCAGTGACTAACCCCACCGTGGCTCCCCAGAGGCCACCGGACAACCTTCTCTGCCCCACTTGCACTTCTGCCCACCAGACTGAGAACCAGAAACCTTAGACAGAGTTGAGGGAGGGATTGTTCAGAAGAGGAAGGAGTGGGTGCTACGAGCTCCCACCCATCCACTTACTGGGTGCCCACCATGCGCCAGGCCTGCAATGAAAGCGACAGGTGTGGTCCCTGCCTCCAGGGGAGACAGTCACGAAACCCCTGATATAGGATGAATGTTTACCCCCAAGGTGAAGGTATTAGCAGAAGGGGCTTTGGGGAGGTGACTGGTGATGAAGGCAGAGCGCTCAAGGATGGGAAGAACATCCTTCCAGGAAGAAACACCCAGGGACTCGCTTCCTCCCCTGTTCTCCACCATGCGAGGAACAGGGAGGTTTTATCTGTGAACCAGAAATCAGACGTTCCTCAGACACGGGATCTACCAGCACCTTCATCTTGGACTTGCAGCCTCTGGAACTGTGAGCACTAATAATGGTTAAGGAGCTAGAGAGGAAGCTGTCAGAGTGCTGGAGAGGTCGTGCCTGTGGCCCTCACTTTCTCTGGAAAGTCGGGGCAAGGCCCTCTCTCGCCTCTCCAGGGAAGCTGTGTGAGCTCAGTTTGGGAAGATGCCACTGGAGAAAAGGATCACAAAATGGCCAGATGGGAAACCACCCATGGCCGCCATTTCACCTTTCTTTTCTTTATTTATTTTTCTTTTCTTTTCTTTTTTTTTTTTTGAGATCGGGTCTCACTCTGTCACCCAAGCTGGAGCGCAGTAGGAGTGCCACCACACCCGGCTAATTTTTTTTTTTTTTTTGTATTTTTAGTAGAGACAGGGTTTCACCGTATTGGCCAGGCTGGTCTCAAACCCCTGACCTCGTGATCTGCCCCCTTGGCCTCCCAAAGTGCTGGGATTGCAGGCCTGAGCCCCTGCACCCGGCCTGACCCCGTTTCTAATCCTGGTTTTCATGGGATGATTTTTCTCCAGTGGCATTTGGCAGCCCTGGTGAAATACAGATAAAGACGGACGAGATGAGGAAGAGGGCTCTCAGCAGGGCTATTGGATTGAAGGAGCACTGGGCCAGAGTCAGGAAGCTGGGTTCTAGCCCCACATCTGGCAAGCGGGTCCCCCCAGGCGTGCCACTGGAAGCCCGGGAGCTTGGCTTTACTCTTCTGCAGCTGGGTTTCATGTGCCCATCCTGCCTGCTGCCAGAGGGATGTGACAAGAAAGAAATGGCCCCATGGATGTGGATGTCCTTGGCAAATTACAGAAATGTGCAAAGGGCTTTTGTTGGAATGCAGGTCCTCTCCTTTTCGGTGTTCATGGCACTTCAAGTTCAGAGGCAATTCAAGCTGTTTACGAGGGTGGTCATCACAACAGCCACCACTGGAGAACTGACCCTCAGACCTCCTGGCCACCGATCGGTGACCCACAGGTGGAAGGAAACTTGGCCTGCAGTGTGCCTGAGAGATTGGCCAGTGCCCCAGAACCCTGCCTGCTTGGCTGCCGGACCGGCCTTCATTCATTCATTCATTCACTCAACAGAGATTTGGTGGTTTCTGCCTATATATGGCAGCTGGGAAGACACATGGGACAGACACAGTCCCTGCGTACACCAAACCCATGAGCCACTGGCACTGCAGCCAGGACAATGTGATGTCCTGGAAGAGGTTCCTAATGACAGATTGTAGGAGTGATGAGGTTGGAATAGGGGACAAAGGGCCTAGACCCGACTAAGGACTTTGGATTTTGTCCTTAAAATGTGCAGCACCAGCTAAGAGTTTTAAGATGTAAAGTGACACAGATTAAGATTCTTTAAATGTCACTTAGGCCAAGGGTCAGCAGTCGTGTCCTATAAAAGAACCTGAGAGTAAATATTTTAGGCTTTAGGAGTCAAGAAGCAAATTGAGGACATTATGTAAGGACAGGTATAACAGAGAGAAAACAAATTTCCAGAAAATTTCTATCGATGAATATGGGCTTATTGATAAATTTTTGGTGTATTCTTGTAACATAGCCAGGTCTGCTACTGAGAGGAATGGAACTGTCTTTTGAAAGGGATAGCATTTTGCCTAGTTGAGGTTCAAAGTTAAATTTCTCTATCATCATATTGATCCCGAATGCTCATCTATAAAAACCGTTCTTCGCACGTGGGTGGCACAGAAACAGGCAGTGGGCTCCTCATTTAGAGCAGGCACGGTTGAGGCTGGAGAAGGAGCCCCGCCCCCTCAAGGGGAGAGGAGCCGCCGAAGCTGCAATCCTGGGACGGGTGAAGTCCACCCAGGGAGGGTTCCCAGGAAGGCATCGCCAAGGAGGCTAAAGGTCAAGAAAAGCAGTGCCAACCCCAGAGGGTGACCAGGGAGAGGGATCATTTGCATTAAGGCACAAAGTCAACAGGAGTGGCTGCCGAGCTCACAGAGCAGGACAAGGGACCCAGAGGCCCCCAAGGGGGCCGCAGGGGCCACCGCTCCAATGGTAAGAAGAGGCCTGCTCAGATAGGCATCTGGGGAAGACCTCTCCAGTTCCAGGGTAGAAAAGGAACAGAGGGGCTCAGGCTCGGTGCTGCCCAAGGCCAGGTGAGTAGTGAGAACCTGGACGGAGGCAGGAGCAAAGGGCTGCAGAGGAGGGCCATGGGAGACAGGCCAGGGCCTAGGACAGGAGATTGGGGTCCCCCAGGCTCCCACTTTGGTGCTGGAGTGAGGGTGACACCAGCTTAGAGGGTCCCATGGGATACCTAGTCATGCAGGGCTGAAACTCAAAAGAGAGGACTGAGCCCAAGAGACCCATCTGGGTCTTCAGCAAAGAGCTGACCAGTGAACCCTCAGGAAAGGCTGGATACAAATAGCACCACCAAGAAGCAGGCCCAGGAAAGAGGGACAAAGGCCAGGAAGAGGACTGGGCAGCGAAGAGCCGCCCTCAGAGAACAGGAAAACCAGGCACGGGAGGTCAGAGAAGAAAACTCTGCTGGAGGAGGGAGCATCCGGAGGGAGGTCCAGGCCCTGCCAACATGAGGGTGCTCAGAGCTGCCTTCAAGGGAGGTGGGGACAGGAGCCACCGGGGGTGGCAGGAAGATCAGACGGGAGGTGAGGACACAATCCAGGACAGGGAGGACAGACAAGTCTTCCCAGAAGCTTGCCTAGGAACGAAAAGAAAGATCTGGGGCCAGAGTTGAGGGACAGGTGTCAATGCTGAGGAGAAGCCAGGAGAGAAAGAAGAATGAAGGTGAAGTGTGAGTTGTATTCGACATTAGCTCCTCATCTTATCCCAAAGGGGACTAAGCAATTCCATAACTGGGTGTGGTCCCTAGGCCGCATGATTCAGTGCACTTCGTATGAAGCTTTTAGAACAGCATACTGCTTCTAAATTAGTATGCTATTTGTTTCTTATAAATAGCATACTAATCTGCCCTTTGTATATTTGATGGAGTTAATTTTAAGACTTAAAAAGTGAATTTTGGCCGGTGTGGTGGTTCACGCCTGTAATCCTAGCACTTTGGGAGGCCAAGGTGGGTGGATCACCTGAGGTCAGGGGTTCGAAACCAGCCTGGCCAACATGGTGAACCCCATCTCTGCTAAAAATACAAAAATTAGCCAGGTGTGGTGGCTTATGCCTGTAATCCCAGCTACTAAGGAGGCTGAGGCTGGCGAATCGCTTGAACCCAGGAGGCAGAGGTTGCAGTGAGCCCAGATGGCGCCACTGCACTCCAGCCTGGGTGACAGAGTATGAATCCGTCTAAAAAAAAAAAGTGCATTTTATAACTTAATATGCCTTCACTTTTTGCTTTGGCTCCCAGGAAGCTCAGAGCTAGTCTGCAGGCCAAATTTATAACTACATAGAAGAACGAGATTTGCAGATCTGAATTATTTTCTCCCCTTAGACATATCATGCTATTCTGTTGTTCATATCCCCTAACTGGATTTTTGTTGTTAAATATCTGTCTGTGGTGTTCCATTGTTTTCCTTTAGCGGGCTGCTTGAGATGTTTGGTGAAATGAGGCAACGTGCCTGTGATTTTGTTTGCAGCCCCATCGCCAGGGCACCCTCTGAGGCTTGCAGTCTCCATGGGCGCAGCCAGGTGAGTCGGGGTGGCGCTGTCTGATCCCCTCTTGTTTCCTTGGCCCCTGCAGCTCTCTGAGCAGAGAAGTTGTTCTTCGATCACTGCTTGCACATTGGTAAGCAAAAAGACAGAGAAGCCAGTGCGATTTCCGACTAATCTTGACTAAGTCAGATATAGGGGTTTTTTCCCCACCTCTGGGAAGATTGTCAAGTGAAACAATGTGGCTTTGAGCTTCTGACAGATGCTAATGAATTGTTGTTTACATTTTTGATTTACTGCCTAAACAAAGATAAGACATGCTCTTGAAAACACATTGAATGCACAATCCAAACACATCCATTAAATCTGTCACAATAAACATGACAGCTTTCTTCTAACCTAACAACTGGCATGCCTCATTTGCATATTAATGAGAAAACCGGGATCAGCCGCACAAATTACTTATATCTCATGAAGGGGCTGCTCCTGATGACAGCCAGGCACTTGGGGGTGTAAATACACCACGCTAATACCCTTGCTGTTTCGGTGCCTTTCCCTCTCTGTGCTTGGGCTCTATGCTCCAGGTTGGATACGTCCGTCCAGCTGTGTGGGTACAGGAGTCCCCGACCGGGGTCAGCATGGACCCAGAAACAGCCGGATTGGCCTCAAATCCTCTCAACACTCCAAGAACACTTAGTGAGCACCTACTACAGCCTGGTCAACACTTTCCAATTGCGGTTGAGCTTGATCATAAATTGCATTCCAATGAACCAAGAGAAAAACATGAGAATTTACTGGTACCAACAGGGTGTGACTTTTCACATGCGTGATCACATTTAAACCTCACAGGAAGCCTTAGAACAGGGCACACAACAGTAAAGGCACAAGGACCCCGACTCCCCTTCCTCACCCACGGCAGACATAGGTGGTCGATGCCAGAACTCCTTCCAGCTGAGCCTGGAATCAAACTCACAATCCTCAGGACAAGACTTCAAGAGGTCCCACACAGGAGCCAGCATCCAAAGGATCCACACAGGCAATGAAGCCCCACTGGTGTCCACCTTAGGGCAGGTGTGATTGTTGACAGAGAGAAATGAGGAAAAGACCCATTTGGAAAACTCTGGGGACCTGCCAGGTCACCAGGCAGGAAAGAGGCTAAGTTGAGTTTCCATCCTGGGTCTTCCAGCTACCAGCCCAGTTCCCCCCTCACTTCTGCGGCTTCCTAGAGCACCTCACAGCTCCACAATTGACACAGCTTCACCTGAAACCATGATAGGAATTAAGTCGATTTAACAAGATAACTCAAATTGAAGGGCCCAGAGAAGGTAACGCTTCTAGGAAGAATCAGTCCAGGCTCCAACACCACAGTGATTTCTTCAGAGCCACCAATGCTGAAAGCCTGCAGGATGTCCCACCCTCAGACAGTCTTGGGTCTGCACCTCACTCTGGATGCCTCGGGCAATTCACTTTGCTTCCCTGAGTCTCGTCTACAAAAAGGAAATGACAGCTCTCGCTTTCTACCACCATCATGAGCATAAAAGGGAGTTTGCTCTAAAGAACTTAGCACGGATCCTGCTCAACAAATGGTGGTTAAAAATGCCACGCCCTCAGCACCAGTGGCTTTCCTAAATCTTTTACTCTAGCCGGCTCCACCCAGCTGCTGCTTCCTTGCCGTGGACCAGAGTCGAGGGTGCAGCAGGTACTCTCAGAAAGTGCCAAGCCATTTAAAGAGAAGCTCTCCTTTCCCCTCCTTCCCTCTGCTCTTCCAGCATCTTATCCCGGAAAGGCCTGTCCCTGAGCTGAACTGCTGAGTCAGGGTGGTGCAGGCCCCACCCACAATCCAACAGCCCCAGATCAGGCAACTCAGCCCTGGCCTGTCCCTTTAGAGGTCCCATCCTGATTCCACCTTGCAGCATCCACGTCCCAGGCTTTGGCCCCCGGCCATTGAAATGTCCCCAGGTGTCCAAGGTGGTGTTCACGAGGCCAGGTGCTCAGAATCTGCTGACAGAAGACCCCAGTTATACAAGGTGGAGAAGTCAAAGGCACTCCATAAAAAAGGGATTCTCAGGGCCCCGGGATGTTTATTACAGATTCTTCTATCCACACGACTTCACAAGAGAAAAAAGGCTCTATTCCTATAGAATGAAGACACACATGGAAATATTTCCAGTGCTGCAACTCTTTCCTCTATTTATTTCCTTTTCTTTTTCTTTTTTTTTTTTTTTTGTCTTTCTCTTTTTAGAGACAGAATCTTGCTTTGTTGCCCAGGCTGGAGTGCAGTGGCGCGATCATGGCTCACTGGAACCTCAAACCCACCTAAGCCTTTCAAAGCGTTAAGATTACAAGCATGAGCCACCACATCTGACCTGATTTTCCTTAACTAACATGTCTTGAGATTTTTTGGGGGGAGGGGAGCGGAGTCTCACTCTGTCGCCGAGGCTGGAGTGCAGTGGCATGATCTCGGCTCTCCACAACCTCCACCTCCCGGGTTCAAGTAATTCCCCTGCCTCAGCCTCCTAAGTAGTTGGAATTACAGGTGTGCACCACCACATCCGGCTAATTTTTGTATTTTTAGTAGAGACAGGGTTTTGCCATGTTGGCCAGGCTGGTCTCAATCTCCTGACCTCAAGTGATCCACCTGCCTGGGTCTCCCCAAAGTGCTGGGATTACAGGCATGAGCCACTGCGCCTAGCCCAAGATCTTTGTGTTAGACTCATGCTGAGTGTCCCACATTGTAGGAAGTTCCTAAGATGACCCCCAGCGAAAGCCCCTCTCCTGGCTTTCACCCTCTTGATATCTGTCCCTTGAGTGTGGGCTGGACTTAACAGCTCACTTCTAACAAATAGGATATGATGGGAGTGATGAATGTCACTTCTGAGATGAGGTTCTAAAAAGACTATGGAGTCTGTCTTGGGCTCTCTCTCTCCGCTCACTCTAGGGGAAGCCAGCTGTCATGTCAGGAGGTACCCGGAGCCTCTGTATGGCCGGGAGCTAGAAGCAGCCTCAACCCAGAGTCAGTAGGAGTCGGAGAGCCTCATTCCACCACCTCACAGGGAACTGAAGCCCACCCACAATTACGTAAGTGAGCTTGCATTGCAGTCAGGCTGGGGATTCCCTCTCGGCCAAGTCTTCAGATGAAACTGCAGCCCCAGCCACAGCTTGACTGCGTGTTGTTGGCAACCTTGAGGCAGAGGCACCAGCTCAGCTGTACCTGGATTACTGACTCAGAAACCATCCGATAATAAATGTTTACTGTTTTCAGCTGCTAAATTTGAGGGCAATTTGTTATGCCATAATAAATAATACATGTTAAGTGGAACCATATAAAATTGTTATTTATTAAGTTTTTAAAAGTTAAATGTCAGCAATTTCTTATGAGTCAAACTAACTGCTTTTATCCTATTCTTATCATATAACATCCTGCAAGCTCCTTGTTCTTTAACCTCACTCCGAAAATGTGGAAATAGGCTCTCAGAGGTTAACAAATCCAGCATGCCTCTCCTGCACCAGAAGCGCTGCTAGGAACACGGAAGGAATGAACAGGACACAGTCATTGCATTAAGAAAAAAGAGGGGCTCCATTCCAGGCTTCAAACAGAGTGAAAGCCAGAGCTGCCCACAGCCAAGTCAATTTGGGGATTCCTGCAATGCCCTGGACGACTGAAGGGTAGAGCATGAAACACACAGACATTTGACGGTAATTATCTCAAAAAGATCAGACCAGTGACATTTCTGCAAGGAGACCAATTCTTCCACAATTCCTTCCATCTATTAGTCACCATCTCACAATTATTTTGCCTTTTCTAATCAGCAGCGAGGCATTTGAAGCCCTTTCTTGAACACATTTATCATCTCCAATACTATGTGGAGAGAATCAATTTTATTTACCCTTGCTAAGCCTACCAGGATCTCATTTGTAATTAGAGAAGTACGTGTGAGGGAAAGGATTTGTTGTTGCTAAATTAGGTCAAATGTTCCCATGCTTGGCATGTCTGGCGTGTTTATAACATGCCCTCCCCGGCTGGCGGCAGGCAGACTCAGGATGCCCAACAACATCCTTCCCTAAATCAATGCTCATCGTGAT
The DNA here is from genome assembly GCF_030222135.1 of Aotus nancymaae. Lineage (NCBI taxonomy): Eukaryota > Metazoa > Chordata > Mammalia > Primates > Aotidae > Aotus > Aotus nancymaae. The sequence goes on from NW_026988421.1 coordinate 5,886,652, forward strand.
TTTTCCTATCTAAGTTGCTTCAGGAATTGTCCCAGCTGTCCCCAGCCTGTCCAAGGAGTTGCCTGCTGGAGAGAGATTGTTCCCAGTCCACTAGAGCTGAACCTGAAATTGATTTTGCCTAACTCTAGTAAGACCTGCAGGCAAGGAAGAACCAGGAAATGGTGGCCAAAGAAAGACACTGTGGCTCCTCAAAAGTGGCGAAGCATTGAGAAGCCATGCCCATTGTAATTCTCCATCTGTTTCCAAATGGGCACTTCCTGGGGAAGCGAGAGGGCACCCCGGATCAGCAGAAGGGTGTCTTAGGAAGCACATCTACCACCCATTCCTCACCAACCCTTGGTGCTTCCAGGCTTCACCCTGAATGGGCATCTCTCTTCTCCTGATGGCAAACTCAAGGGCTCTGAAGAGGTAATATGTTTCCAGGTCAGGAATGACCCACAATATAACTCAATCTGTGTTACAACTCCCCTCCTTCCAATCCTTTTAACTTCCCAGCACAGAGCAGACAGCTGTGCTCAGGAACCCCGTCTCCCATGGGTCTTTATTTGGGGAATATGACAAGAAGGGAAGAATGGGAAACACACCCTCAGGTGTCACAAGGGAGAGGATGATTCCGCAGCAGTTTTCCGCCTCTTTTCCCATTAAAGTCCTACCTGACAGCCTACCCCATGGAGAAGCCTCATAGGAATTAAGATATTCCAGATATTCTTAGGGAAATGAAATATTGAAGAATGGCTTCCTCCGTCGATAATGGTGGTACATTTGAAAAATAGACCAGAGTGCCATGTTTAAAAGCCTAAAGTCATAAAAGGTATTATGAATGGATGGATGGGGAACCTCTCCAAGCAGACTTCATTGATGTCGCCGTAAACGATGAATGCTGTCACTCTTTTTTATATATAACAAGAAGATATGCTGCTGCATCCAGATCTCATTGTAGAAGCTGTCAGCCTTGCTGAAATGGCATTGCATACGCTATTTATAATGATATGAGGGAAAATACAAGGTTAAGAGATCTTTATCTGCTATCTATGGAAATGTGCTTCCACACGAAGGCGGCACATGAAATAACCTTCCGGATAGCCCATGACATTGGGGCAACTGTAAAGTGAGATTAACTAGCAGAGACAGGTCTGCATTCAAATTATGTCTGTGCTCACCCCGATGCCTTGGCCTCGTGAACACACAGGTGTTTTTCTAGCTTTCTCTATGTAAAATCCCACTCTGAATTTTACAGCACTTGTTAGTGTGACAGATTCACACTAACACTCATGCCCCACCTTACAGAAGCTAGAGGGGCGGCCGGGAACAGCTGCCCAGCCCCAGATGACGTCTCCCAGTCACCCTTGCCTTAGACATGGCCAAACCACAGGCTATAAGCGGAAGAGGTGGTCATTTCCAGGCCAGGGATTTTCAAAATCAGATGTGCTTCCCCCATGATCTCTCCAGGCTTCCAGTGTCCAGGGATAGAGGATTCCCAGGCTCTAGAGGATGGTGGAGCTATGACAAGAAAAACCCTGGCCCTGAGTCACCCCATGGAGAAATGACACCACCAACCCAGGACCAGTCCACACTGCACTTTATAGAAATGAGAAGTGAACGTCTATCTCACTGCCGAGCCAACTAAAATTTGCAGTTCACTTGTTACAACAGCTAGTGTTATCTTTATTAGTTGACAATTCTGTGTCCCCACTCAAATTTCCTGTTGAATTGTAATCTCCAGTGTTGGAAGGAGGGGCCTGGTGGGACATGACTGAATCATGGAGGTGGACGTCCCCCTTGCTGTTCTTGTGATAGAGTTCCCACAAGATCTGGTTGTTTGAAAGTGTGTAGCACCCACCCCCTCTCTCCTGCTGGCCATTTAGAGATGTGCTTGCTTTCTCTGCCTTCCACCACGATTGTAAGTTTCCTGAAGCCTCCCCAAAAGCAGAAGCCTGTATAGGCCAAAGAACCGTAAGCCAATTAAACCTCTTTTCTTCGTAAATTATCCAGTCTCAGGTATGTCTTTATAGCAGTCTGAGAACAGACTAATACATTGGTACAATTTGGTACCTTTCTAAGGAACTTATTCGTTCTGTTATCCTTGCATTCATATCATGAATGGGAGGAAATACGGTACAGTAGCCTCCGACAGGCCTGGAGTCAAGACCTGCATGTGCCACTGGACAGTTTTGTGACTTGGGGTACCCTGGGAAAATTGCTTACACTCTCTCAGCCTCCTATTCATTTTTATAAAATGAAGATTTAAAAAATCCTGACCTTTATTCACAATAGCCAAAAGGTAGAAGCAACGAACATCTGAGCAATCTGTGATCAACAGAGGAGCAGATAAAGTGTGGAAAGCACACACCAGAGAATATTATTCAGCCTTGAAAAGACATTACGCTAAGTGAGATGAGCCAGCCACAAAAGGACCAAGGCTGCAGGATTTCACTTTATGCGGTTCCTAAAGTTGTCAGATTCATAGAGACAGAAAGTAGAAGGGTGGTTGCCAGGGTCTGGGGGAGGGGAGACTGGAGAGTTGTTGCTTAATGGGGATAGAGTTTTAGGTCGGGAAGAAGAAAAGGCTTCTAGAGATGGACGGTGGTGATGAACAATGTGAATGTCCTCAATGCCACTGAATTGTACACTCAAAAATGGTTAAAGTGGTAAACTTTTATTTATTTATTTATTTATTTATTTATTTATTTATTTATTTTGGAGACAGAGTTTTGCTCTTGTTGCCCAAGCTGGAATGCAATGGCGCCATCTTGGCTCACTGCAAACTCTGTCTCCCGGGTTCAAGTGATTCTCCTGTCTCAGCCTCCCGAGTAGCTGGTATTACAAGCACGCACCACAACGCCCAGCTATTTTTTTGTATTTTTAGTAGAAATGAGGTTTCACCACGTCATCCAGGCTGGTCTCGAACTCCTGACCTCAGGTGATCTGCCCACTTTGGCCTCCCAAAGGGCTGGGATTACAGGTATAAGCCCCCAGACTAAAATGATAAACTTTATCTTATGTATATTTTACCAAAATTTTTTAAAATGAAAAGAAGTCCCACCTTATGCAGTTCATGTGAATATCAAATCAAATACTATATGTAGAGTGCTAGCCCTGAGTGTGGCAACATAAGCAGAGTGCTGGCGAGGTGGTAATTATTACATGTATTAAGTGCCTACTGTGTGCCTGGCATTGGGCCCGGTCCTGGGGATACCACAGTGATCAAGACACATGTTATTTTTGCCTTGACAGTGCTGGGGGAAGAGGAGAGCCAGATCAGACCCCCGGCAAGGTGGCATGCTCTGGAAGAAGGCAGCATGGGGCCAGGGGCTGGAAAGCACATAGGACAGCGCCAGCTCCACCAGAACTCCGGGTCGGGGCAGGCTTCCTGCTGAGACCTGAAGCCTGCGCTAACCTGGGAGCCTGCGGGAGATAGCCAGCAATTTGCTTAAGGGCCCTTGGATCCAAGAGTTAGTACAGGCCCCAGGCCTGGGCAGTCAGGCAGGGAGACTCCATTCCAGAAGCCTTGCCAGGCCTGTTAGGATACAGAGGGTCTCCTTCCATGGGGGACGCTGTTCTCACTGAAATAAATATAAGCAACCTGCATCCAGTCATGCCTAAAAGAAGCAATATGCCTCCACTTTGGGTTCCCTGAGCCAGTAAAGGCTCCCTGTTGCCTAAGATGTAAATAGAGTGTCCATCACCTGCATCAATATCAGTCACTTTCCCTCTCAGTCCTATAGATGCCTTACTCACCACCCAGGAACCCAGCTGAGGAGCTGGCATGGAATTAGAAAGCAATGCACTGATCGTAGCTGAATGATACACATTTTTAGGGTGACCAATCATTGTGGCTTTCCCAAGATTGAAGGGTTTCAGGGCTAGAAGAGAAGCAGTCCCGGGCAAACTGTAAAGGCTGGTCACCCTGGACTTCTCCGTCCCTCCCTCTTCCCCCAGGTCCAGCTGTGGATGTACCAGCTCTTCCTGGTGAAAGCAGCAAAGAAACGGGAAAGGCCGGGTACAGTGGCTCACGCCTGTAATCCCAGCGATTTGGGAGGCTGAGGCGGGTGGATCACCTGAGGTCGGGAGTTTGAGACCAGCCTGACCAATATGGAGAGACCTCATCTCTACTAAAATTACCCAGGTGTGATGGCGCATGCCTGTAATCCCAGCTACTTGGGAGGCTGAGGCAGGAGGATCGCTTGAACCTGGGAGGCGGAGGTTGCAGTGAGCCAAGATCATGCCACTGCACTCCTGGGTGACAAGAGCAAAACTTCATCTCAAACAACAACTACTACGAAAAAAAAAACAAAAAAAAAAACGGGAAGGCCCAGGGCCCAGGGAGGAAGTACCAGCCTCTTAAGACAGAGTTGGGGGCCCTCTAAATCTGTGCACTAAATCCATGACCAGCTCTGAGCCCCTCCCTCCCGGGGCCTGCACTGGCAAAGCCTCAGAACTCCATCAAACCAGAGCTTCCCAAGTTTGTCCTGGGGTGCAGCTGGACCAGTCCTAAAGGGGCCGCTTACTGCCATTTTCAGGCACACCCCTGGCATTTGCACAACCGGGAAGTGGGGTTTTTTTTCCTCCTGGGGATGGACTATTTGCAACTGGACAGTGTAAGAAAAAAGCTTGTGGGTAAGCCAATTTCTGGAAAACTATCTTCTCTCTGTGGCTTCTTGTTCCACCAGCCTCAATGAAGTCCTGTTGGCTATTGTGGGAAAAATAGTTAATTTCACATTCTCTTCTGGATTCTTGAGGAATCTTTCCCAAACACAGGCCCCAGAAACAACAGCCTTGACCTCCATTATATGACCAGGGAGTCAGCCTCCCAGGACGGAGGAGACAATTCGTTTGAGGGGAAAAGGGACAGACGCTGTTTTGAGCAAACTGGCAGGAAACGAGTTGTGGATTTCCTGCTGGAAACCCTCGCCGGGGAATAGAGCTGAACTCCCCCACTTTGAAAGAGCCCTTTCCCTGGCTTTCTCTTTCTGTCAATATGCTATTATCTCCAGTGACTCCTGCCCTCCCAAGAAAAATGAGGCAGGAAATAGACAATAGGAGAGGGAATATGGCAAATGCACATTTCCTGTCAACAATATGCCTTCCTAATAGATCGTCAGATGAGGATTTTATTAGAACAACGATTATGACAGCTACAATATTTCCAGAGACAAACGAGGGTGGATCCGAGCTAGAGGAATGTGAAAGGAGCTTCGCCAAAAACCAGCATGGGTTTGGGGCTTGGCTGTGTAACTGGGCGACAGAAACGTACCGTTCTAATCTTAGATCTGGCTCCGAGAGATGTGTGGCCGCGCGTGTGGACGCAGACACACCCTCTCCCTTCCTTTCTCCCTCTCTGGCCCGAGGTTGATAACGTTCACAAGTCTGCCTCCCTGGAGGCCTGTGCTTGGGGAGCCCTGAGTGATGCTCCCCCAGGCGCTGAGAGCCCCAGAGGCGGCAGTGAGAAGCAAGCGCCCGCAGCTCGCAGCTCGGCTGTTCCTCCTGGCTCCTGCCTGTAGTCGCAGGGCAGCTGAGTTCTGACTCCAACCAGACAGGTTCCCTGCCACCCTCCCGCCGAGCTGGGGCACCACGCCCAGGCCCATCTCAGCCTGCCCCGCAGCCCACGCAGTGGATTCCGTCCAGGAACACAGATGCCTTCAGAGCTCAACAGGGAGGGGGACGGAAAGGGCAAAGAGTTACAAAAATGCCTCCGTGGACGCTTCCTTTTCCAGCCTTGGAGCACCCTGCCTGCCTCAGAGAGCAGAGGCACAGTGGTGAGGGGCCTTGGTGCAGAGCTGAACTCAGGCCCCAGGCCCTTGACCTTGGGCCCGCAAGGTCTTATGGAAGTGCTCACCAGAGCCCAAAATGTCATAGGTGTGGTTTCCGATGAGTGCCCACCTCCCCGCTGGGACTGTGCGTTCTGTGAGAGCAAGGCCCGATCTAGCTTTGTTTACCATTTTTCCTGGAGCTTACAGCAGCCCCTGGCACCTAGTGAATAAATGAATAAATGAGGGCATGAAGCCTCTCCTGGAGCAGCTGCCCTCTCTGCTCCTGGTGCGCCTACCACTGGGAGCAGGCTCACCTCGCATCCCACACACACGGGACAGAAATCGTCCGCGTTTCCCCAGCCCAAACACTCAAGGTCCGATTCCCTTTTGCCTCCACAAAAGACAAGGAAATGCTTCCTCCACAAAAGGCAAGGAAATGCTTCCTGGTCCTGCTTGAGGGAGCACGAAGTACCCAGAAACCAGCACACGCTGTGTCTGCTGGGCCTCTGTAAATCAAGACACTGGAAGGTTCTTTTGCTGGGCTGAGGCAGGAGAGGGAGAGATAGATGGACCGACTGGCGGCTTCTTTTCTTCAGAATTTAGAACAAGCAAAAGAAAAAGGCGCACTGAATGGTCCATGAGATCCAGAACGGTGAATTCAAAGAATTCATCTCATAGTGGACAGCCGAGAGCGGGGCAAAGGGAAGAGAACTATTCAAACGCAAGGAGATCTTCCTTTTCTTCACAGCGCAGGGATTTGATATGCTTCATCATAAAGCGGAACGCCGATACGCGTTCCATTTCAAACTTCATCAGATTCTGAGATGATAAAGTCGTCTCTATCACGTTAGCAAAAATAAAAATAAGAGAATGGGTAAAGGCAGATGGTTTGAGGGCTTTATGAAAGAAAAAAAGGCAGAAATTTGATCTCTGGAGCAGGGTCTATAAATAGAACCAAAAAATCAGTGAGAAATAAAAATCGATGGTTAAGCAAAAACGTAAGTTCTCAGAGAACAAAAAAAATTGTGTACAACAATCAGCTACTCAATTTATGGAACTGTTTCCAGATGAGTAAATGGAATGGCCAGAATCCAGGTCCCGCCAAGGGCAGCTGCCCCTTCCAGGCCCCTGTGTTTCTGCCAGTACAGCCCCATCCTCCGGAGGCACGGTGAGTGACCCCAGGGCCATAGGGCCGATTTCAAAGAAAGTTCAAAGATTCCTTTCAACTTGGTAACTAGTCGTACTTTGTCCAAACATGGATCCAGCTATTGGAGGCCCAAAGGTGAGTCAAAGAAAGAAAGCAGAAACAGCCCGTGTCCTATAGAGGAGTTATTGTCTAATTTAAAAATGAAACAAGCACTCTTAAAACCATAAATCCTAGCAGGAGAATCTCCTCCAGAAGAGACGTGCACGGCCCCTTGGAGTTTGCTTTCTTTTCAGGAGAAAGGAATTGATTTTCAAGTCATAAAGGCGGTATAAACAGAAAGTGTGAAAAATACATTAGAATATAAAGACAAAAATCTAAAATGAGCTATAACCCATCAACTAGAGATAATCAGCCTCTACTTTTTGATCTATTCCTATTTTCTCCCAGTCTTCCTACATATATAAAAATATTTATATTTTTCCAGGCGCGGTGACTCACGCTGTAATCCCAGCACTTTAGGAGCCTGAGGCGGAAGGATCACCTGAGGTCAGGAGTTCGAGACCAGCCAGGTTAATATGATGAAATCTTGTCTCTACTAAAAATACAAAAATTAACTGGATGTGGTGGTACGTGCCTGTAATCCCAGCTACTCAGGAGGCTGAGGCAGAAGAATCACCTGAACCTGGGAGGGGGAGGTTACAGTGAGCTGAGATCATGCCATTCCACTCCAGCCTGGGTAACAAGAGCAAAACTCCATCTCAAAAAAAAAAAATGTATATTTTGTAAATAGCCTACATCGTTCACATACTATATCACAAGCAGTTTCCCGTGTCATTGTATACCCTTTGAAAACACAATTTATAAGTGGCAGGATATTTCATCATATGGCCGTGCCGTAATAATATATTTAGCCATGACATCCTTGAGGAGCATGGGGAGTGTGGATTCCATACTGTCTCCATTAGCGGAACATATAAGTAGGTAATGCTATAACAAATCCTATGTAAGAGTCTCCAATAGCATTTCCAATTTTTTCCATAATATAGATTCTAACAAGTGGACTTATTGGGTTTGAGGAGAGAACCCTAAAATCTCCTGCTACATATGCCAAATTGCATTTCTGAACTATTGCATCAATTTAAACTCTACAAGCGATACAAGGGATTGTCTGCTTGCCGCCTGCTGGCTGGCTTTGAGTGCTAGCATTTTTTAGAATTCCTGCTCTATCAGCTGGGTGTGGTGGCTCACACCTGTAATCCCAGCACTTTGGGAGGATGAGGGCGGCGTGGATCACCTGAGGTCAGGAGTTCAAGACCAGCCTGGCCAACACAGTAAAACCCCATCTCTACTAAAAATACAAACATTAGCGTGATGCAGGTGACTGTAATCCCAGCTACTCAGGAGGCTGAGGCAAGAGAATTGCTTGAACCTGAGAGGTGGAGGTTGCAGTGAGCCGAGATTGCACCACTGTACTCCAGCCTGGGCAACAGAGCAACACTGTATCTCAAAAAAAAAAAAAAGAAAGAAAGAAAAGGAAAAGAAATCCTGCACTATGGAATTTTAAAAGTAGAAGGTCTTTCCAACACGTTTAATCAGGAGTTTTCCTGGAGAAAGCAGCATTTGCAGTGGGGCCAAAGGGGCAAGGAGGATCTCACGGTGAGGAGGGATGGAGCTGCAGCTGGAGCGAGCCCTCTAAACTAAGGGTCAAAGGCAGGAAGGGACACTCCAGGATCAGCAGCCAGTCCCGCTTGGCTGTGTGAAGAAAGGGGTGGAGGAGCTGCCTGGAAGGAAAGGCCAGGCCGGCAAGGTCAAGGGCCTGCAGGGACTCCTCACCAAGAGGTGACATCTGAGCTACAGTCCTGTGGAGGGCCTACCAGAGAGCCCCGTCTCTCACCACCTCCTGCCACCCCAAATTTCTGGCTGTCCCTGATATGCCAAGTGGCTGTCACCGCCAGACCAGTTCTAGATGTAGACAACCTCGCTCCACCGGCTTCCACTTAGGTCCGGGTCCAATGGCAGCCCCCGCAGAAAGCCTTTCCTGTCCAGCCTCCCCACCCGAAAAAGGTGCCTGCCTGCCCCGTGTTCCTTCCCGCTAGGCCGCATCCCTCTGGTGTGGCTGGAGTCTGTCTACGGGGTCTCACCAGAGTCACCTGCAGGGCTCGTCCTGGGCCCAAAGGCTGGAGCTGCACCCTGCACATCTAACCAGCATTTCAGGTGAGTCCATGGATGCTCAGGTTTGAAAATCAGTGCACTTAGTCCTTAAAGAAGGACACTGTTCTCACAATAAAAAAAGCTGGCCGGAGGGAGGGAGAGCGAGCATCAGGACTAATAGCTAGTGTGTGCGGGGCTTAATACCTAGGCGATGGGCTGATGGGTGCAGCAAACCACCAGGGCACATGTTTACCTATGTAACAAACCTGCACATTCTACACATGTATCCTGGAACCTAAATTAAATTTTTTTTTCAAAAGGCTGGCATTTATTGAGTATCTACTAAGTGCTGAGCACTGTTCTAAGCACTTCACACCTGGTTCCTGTAATCCACATGACAGCTCATTATTGCCCCCAATTTACAGGTGAGGGCACCGAGGCCGAAGCAAATCACCTGAGCAAACCACCCTGTGGCTCTATCAGAGTCCCAGCAGGGAAGAGATACCACTTAAAGTCGTCATTTGAGAGGCGTTTGTTAAAGGGAGAATTCACAGAAGTGGAAGCAAGGTTTAAGGAAACCAGGAAGGGATGGGATGTTCTCCTGGGGCCAGTGACAGCAGGGGACTCTGCCCATTCCTGGCCTGCAGAGTAAGGGGTGAGAGTGGGAGTTATGGTGTTCAGTGAAAGGTGCAGCTGGTCCCTGACAGCCAGCGGGGAGGGAGCTGAAGAAAGATCACCCCTCCTCGCTCTCCTCCTGTCTCCCATCCCTGGTCAGTGTCTCCCAGAGGCCCAGGGAGTCCATGACACGGGCCACACAGGTCAGCCTCCAGGACATGAAGTAGAATCCAGAAGGTAGAAGAATCTGGAGGAGCAGCCAGAGGCCCAGCACCGTCCCAGGGCCAGCAAGGAGCAGAGAGAGCTGGACTGAACCACATCCTCCATCACTGCCCCACCCCGCCCTGGCATCTCCAGGAGTGCATGAAGTATGGCCCTGCGTGGGCTCTCAGCACCTTTTGAGTAAATGAATGAATGAACTCATGTACTGCAAGTATAATGCCTGTGGACACTGGGATCAGGCCTGGGTTTGAATTCCAGCTTCCTTGCTTAGGAACGGGTGACCTTGTACAACTCACTTCATCTCTCTGAGCCTGTTTCCTCGGCTGTAAATGGTGGGTAATCATAGCACCCGCCTCGCTTCCCTGAGGTAAGAAGAACTTGAGAATGCGTGTAAGTGCCGAGCGCCAAACATCAATACATGCTAGCCACTGTTGCTGTTGCTGATAGGGTACATAATTGAACGTGTGTACTGTGTTTGGGTGACGGAGACTTAGGAAGCCTGGTCATTTGCTATGCTCATCTGCTATTGGGCAGAGGGGCGGTGGGGAGAGAGGTTGAGAAGGGCAGGCAGAAGGATTCTCCTTGTCATCAGGGCCGGCGAGTTTGGCCACCCTTTGTGTTCTCGTTCTGTGTATGAAGAGCCCCCTCTGACTTCATTAGTCATGAGTGCAGCACCAAGCAATAAGTTAATTTCTAACTGTGGCACTTGATAAATTTTCCATTTACCTCATTAGTTTTTACAGCCTGCAATATTGGTGAGAACACTTCCAATTAACCATATGGGACGCTTCGGTATGAAATCGCAACAATTTTTTAAAATGTGTTATTTAACCAAATAAGAATCACAGCCCCCAGAAATAAAGATGCTAGAAACCAGCAATTGATTTCCCCGGGAAGGTACTTCCAGGAGCCTATCAGTCAGAGTTCTGAGAGGGCTTCACCTGGAGAGGAAGAGGCTGACCTGAACACTCCCCCTGCATACCCCAAGGGAGTTCTGGGAGGGCTCCCACAGGGGAAAGGCTCCTGGCACCGAAGCCAGAGCACGTGACTGGGTGTCTGGAGGGCCTGTTCTGAAATCTCACCTATGGCATAGCTGTATGTGTTCCTCCTTGATTTGGCTATTAAGCATTTCTCAACTTCTTTTCTTTTTTGAGACAGTCTCATTCCATCACCCAGGTTGGAGTGCAGTGGTGCGATCACAGTTCACTGCAGCCTCAATAGCCCGGACTCAAACGATCCTCCTACCTTGGCCTCCTGAGTAGCTGGGACCACAGGCACACGTCACCACGCCTGACTGATTCTTCTTTTATTTTCAGTAGAGATAGGGCCTCACTATGTTACCTAGGCTGGTCTCAAACCCCTGAAGCTTGGCCTCCCGAAGTGCTGCGATTATAAGCGTGAGTAACTACACCTGGCCTCAACTTCTTTTCTTTGTTTTGTTTGGTTTAGTTTGAGACAGGGTCTCACTCTGTCACCCAGACTGGAGCATAGTGGTGCAATCACAGCTCACTGCAGCCTCGAGCTCCCGGGCTGAAGCAGTCCTCCTACCTCAGCCTCCTGAGTAACTGAGACTATAGGCGTATACCACCATGCCCGGCTATTTTTTAATTTTTTGTAGAGACAGGGTCTCACCAAGTTGCCCAGGCTGGTCTCCTGCCTCAGCCTCCCAAAGTGCTGGGGTTACAGGTGTGAGCCAACATGCCTGACCTTCTTTTCTTAGCTGATGATCACCAGAAACCTGTGAGATGGAAAGTGATCTTCCTGTTTTATGGCTAATGGGACCAAGGACCAGAGGGATTCCAAGACTACCAGTGCAAGTGCATAGCCCCACTGGGGCTCAGGCCAGGTCTTCTGACGCTGGCTCCTACAGCCTGGGGACCCACTCCATGCTCAGGCCTTTCTTAGGAGCCATGATTGGGCTGCCTGCACATTCTCTGGGATGAACCTCCCAGGCCCCAGGCTGAGCTTATGGCTAAGGCTGGGCCATCAGATATCTCATTCCCCCGATGCCAGGAGTGGTCCAGGCCATAGGCAGAGACTCCAAATGTGTCTCCAGAAGTCTTCATCGAGGAATCAGGAGAGAGGCATTCAGAATTCTGTCCTGGGGCTAAACAGGAAAAGCCAATCCAGAAATGCCAGCAGCCACATTCTTGACCATGAATGAGAATTTGGCCTGCAGTAAAAGGTGAGGACACCAGCATGCAGAAAAGCCAACAGATATGGGGATGAAGGGTGGGTGTGAGGAGGGGCGCAAGAGAGACAGAGAACAGCTGGCAACCTGATGATGCCCCCAGTCCCTGGGGCCAGCTCCATCCCTGCCTATCCCAGTCAATCTCCCCGCCACCTAGGCCAGCTTGAGTAGGGTTTCTGCCACTGCAACCAACTCAGAACCGAAGTCTCAGTTTCCTGGTTTATAAATTGGCTTAGGGAGATGAGATCAGCTGTTTTCAAACTGCTCCCCAGAGCACCGGGAAGACCCACAGGGGCTGGGGGACAGGATGAAGGGGGATACTTGGGGCTCCCAACCTCACCTTGGGCTTCTGAGCAAAGTTTTGTTGGATTCTGAGTCTAAACAGTGTGAAAATCACAGGCTCATGTGACTCATTCAGCTGAACTCTTGACTTTCACTGTTGTCCCCAGGAAAAACCTGGGATTTAGCCCTGTGGGCACCTCTGTCTACCGCTCCATTGATGTGGAACCGTGTCAATGGTTCATGGGGACTGGCCATGGGCTGCCCAGCTCCTTCCTCGTTCTCTCACTCTATGCATGAGTTACTCAGAGCAGCTTTTCTGTTGAAGAACAGGGAGCATGCGGCCCTGCTGCTGACTCATTCTGTTTCTCTGCTCTGTCAGAGTGAACTCCTTCACCCGCAGAGTAGACAAGGATTCCGGTGTCTGGCCTCTGCTACTGTCTGCAGGTGCAGTGGCCCAGGCTCAGGACTGGTAGCTCAAAGACACGGGCCTGATTCAGACCTGGTGCAGCACTGAGACCATTCAACTACAAGAACAAAACGCCTTAGCCCAGGATGCTTTATGAATTCAGATTTTTTTTAGAGACAGGGTTGCACTCTGTTGCCCCATCTGTAATGCAGTGGTGTGATCATAGCTCACTGCAACCTCAAACTCCTGGGCTCAAACGATCCTTACACATCAGCCTCCCAAAGCGCTGGAATTATAGGTACGAGCCACCACACCCAGGCTTCAGATTTTTCCCCTCCCCAGAAGATATCCAGCAACAGGTGAGGTGCGGACTGGTCCATGTTTGAACAAGATCATCACCAAAGCCACAGGGCCCTCTGTCTTTCTGCCATGCCATCCTTAGTGTGATGGGTAGGGTCAAATGTTCATTTGCTCTCAGCCCTGTTCCCTGCTCTGCCTCGTTTCAGAGAACTGCAGTTCCCAGGATTCGAGGGAGGTTCAGCCAATGGGAGGCACTGATGGAGAATCGGAGGGCAGATAGAGGTGAGTTGGGAATGTCTCTCCCTCTCTGTGTGCTTCCTGCGGCATCTCTGGCAGTGATTGAACCTCTGCTGTACGTGGTTCAAGCTCCCATCAGACACCACCCTGATGCTCCCAGCTCCTTCGAAGAGGCTCTCAACTCTGACTTTAGATCCCAGGTCCAGCTTCTGGGTGCTCACTCCTTCCTCCTCTGTCCCTCCAGCCCTAAGAGTGTTAACAGTATCTGCGATTCCCGACCTCTTAGGACCAGGGACGTGCCTTGGCATTGCCCTTTGGCTTGTCAGTCTTCCATCATCTATGTTAGCAATCACTGAGTTAATTTCCTCTGTTTTAAATACCTAGAGTGGTTCCTGTTTCCTGGCTAGACACCAGCTAATTAGCAGTCAACCTCAAACTTTGTTCTCGTGGCCGTAAGATAGCTGCTGCAGCTCCAGTCATCACATTCTCACCGCAAACACATTGAGGATCAAAAAGAAAGCCAGTTTCTTCTTGCTGGTTTCTTTTTGCCAGGGAAGTAAACCCTTTCCAGAACTGGGCAGGATTGAGTCAGTGGCTACGTTGCAGCTGGAAGAGAGGTTGGAAAGGTGAGCAGCCAGCATTTTCAGCCCCTATAATGTGAGATGAGCTCTTCAAGCAAGACAAAGGGAATTGGGCAATGGCTGCTGAGTAAGCAACCAGTCATGTCTGCCACATGTATCTTGAGCATGACCTCAGTCAAGTCACCTCCTGTCTCAGGGCCTCAGCTTCCTCATCTGCAAAAAGGGGGACTTTGGTTAGATCAGTCATTTCTAACTGTGCTCTTCAGAGCCCTAGGGATCCTAGGAGGCACCTGTGGGACCACTGCAGGGCCACTGTAGCGGTCGGGGAGTGGGGTCTGAGCAGGTAGGATCCTGCCCCAACTTAAACAAGGACAGTGTGCTTTGATCTTTTTGGAAATAAAAGAATTCTTCTGGATTCACTGACTATTAATGCCCGAGCAGCCCTCTCAAGGACCCAGCTTCGACGTTATAGATCAATTTATAAAAATGAGGAAGTAACCAGGATGATGTTCTTGCTAAGAATGATCCATTAGCTTTGGGGGTTATTCATAATAAACTTTGGAGATTGATGAAGCTTCTTGGCTCTTTGCCAACTACTAACCAATCTGCATGACGCTGCAGACTCTCGACATGGGGTAAGACATTCTCCCTGAAATATTCTTGACTGTCTCCCTCTGCTCTCTTCAATTACGAGAAGGCAAATCCTTTACATATATACAATTATTTTAAACTACTTATCTTGCACAGAGGAATTGATCCTTGCAGGTCTTTCTTGCTGGCCTTGACACTGATGAATCGCATTAGAGATGGTCTCAGAAAGGGAAGACATGGCCCCTAATGGATGGCTCTTCTCATCTTCATTTTTCCCCTGGAGGGTCTTCTCCATCTGGAACCTTCCTTCCCTTTCTGGGTTTAACTCCGTAAATGCCATGCCGGCATCAACAGTCACTTTATTTCTGTTGTCTAAAGGCCTCTCTTTCATCAAAGGTTCAAAGGCACAGACGGAGAAAACAACAAAATCCTAAGAAGCCTCCAGGCCTTTACCAACGCTCAGCCCCACACTGGGAAAAGCTGACACCATCTTACAGGTACCTTCAAGGATTATTTCTTAAACACCTACCCTGTGACTCACATGGTCAGAAAGCAATCCTGGCCCCCTCAATTTGCATAGTCATTTTATATTCTCTTACTTAGATCTGTGGGTCCTTGAAGCTGTTTTGTTAGCACCTGGAATTCTGTCTGGCACAAATTAGACGATGGAAGTGATGTCATCCTTGTTTTACAGATGCAGAACTGGAAGCCCAAATAGACTGAACGGCTGTCTTGCCTAAGGTCACACAGGTAATAACAAGGTCAGCACTTGAACTTAGCTCTGATGATTCCGAGTTGAATGCCCTAGCATGGGGTTTGACTCCTGGGGGTTGCTTGATGGATTCCACTCTCCTTCCTCCTCCTCTCTTCCTCTGGACTATCTCTGTGGATTCAGTGCAGATGAAACGGGTGGGTCCAGGTGTGCCCGGCCTGGACCTGCTGGGTGTGACCTCACAGGATCTGTGGGGGCCTATGTTACAAGGCAGTTTTTCGGTATCAATTACCATATAAAATATGAATATGGTCTCATTATGAACTATTCAAATAATACAGGTAAAAAACAAATAATACAACTCAAGTCCTCTCAGAACCTCTCTTCCAATTCTAGACTCCTTTCCAAAGTAACTCCTGGCATTTGTACAGTGTGGATCTTTCCAGATTTATTTCTATGAACTTATCAATAGACACATAAAAATATCGGCTGGGCACAGTGGCTCACACCTGTAATCCCAGCACTTTGGGAGATCAAGGCAGGAGGATCACTCGAGCCCAGGAGTTTAAGACCAGCCTGGGCAATGTAGGGAGACCCCATCTCTATAAAATATTATTTATTTATTTATTTATATATTTATTTTTAGAGATGGGGTTTCACCGTGTTGGCCAGGATGGTCTCGATCTCTTGACCTCGTGATCCACCCGCCTCAGCCTCCCAAAGTGCTGGGATTACAGACGTGAGCCACCGCACCCAGCCCTATAAAATATTTTAAAAATTAGCTCAATGTGGTGGTGCATACCTGTAATCTCAGCTACTCAGGAAACAGGCAAGAGAATTGCCTGAGCCCAGCTACAGTGAGCTGTGATCACACCACTGCACTCCAGCCTGGGTGACAGAGTGAGACATTGTCTCAAAAAATAAATAAATATAAGTATAAATATAAATAACAAGCATATAAAAATATCATATAAAGAAATATGTAGTTGAGTTTTTTTATCTGCTGGGCTTTCATTAATTTAAATGGTATCATACTCCATGTATCTTTTGCAAGTTGCTTTACAGAATGTTCCAAATCGCTGTGTACATATTGGCCTCGTTTTTCTTCTACAGCTTCGTGGCCCAATACTTAGTATGGATGTGCTATAGGTTTGTTTAACTAGTCCCTTATTGATGAACATATGGGTTTCTCCAGCATCTCACATTAAAAACAATGCTGCAATGGGCATCCTTGTCTCGGCTCCTTATGCATACATGAGTATTTCTCTGGAGAAAAACAAAATGAGTATTTCTGTAGAAAAAAAAAAAATGCCAGGAGTTCCAGACCAGCCTCGGAAACAAAGCAAGACCCCATCTCTATGAAAGAAAAAAAATGGGCCGGGTGCAGTGACTCACGTCTGTATTCCCAGCCCTTTGGGAGGCCAAGGCAGGTGGATCATGATATCCGGAGTTTGAGACCAGCCTGACCAAGTGAAACCCCATCGCTACTAAAAACACAAAACATTAGCTGGGCATGGTGGCGCGTGCCTGTAACACCAGCTACTCAGGAGGCTAAAGCAGGAGAATCCCTTGAACACGGGAGGCAGAGGTTGTGGTGAGCCGAGATCAAGCCACTGCACTCCAGCCTCGGCGACAGAGCAAGACTCCGTCTCAAAAAAAAAAACAAAGAAAAGAAAAATAATGTTTTAATTAGCCAGGCATGGTGGCACACGCCTGTCATTCCAGCTACTACTCAGAAGGCTGAAGCAGGAAGATCACTTAAGCCCACAAGTTCGAGGCTGCAGTGAACTATGATTGCGCCACTGCACCCCAGCCTGGGCAACAGGGTGAGACATCCATCTCTAAAAAAATTAAAAATACAGATATCATAAGCTAAGTTAAAAGAAGGAGACTGGGAGAAAATAGTTGTAACATATATCACAGACAAGGTGTTAATAAGCAGATTGTGTGAAGAAATGTTTCAATTTAATAATTAAAAAGGCAAACAACCCAATAGAAAAATGGGTAAAGAATACAAACAGGCAATTCATAGAGGAAGAAATACGCGTGGGCAATAAGCTTAGAAGAAGTTGCTGCACCTCACTAGTGATCAGGGAAAAGCAAGTTAAAACAGCAATAAGATCCCTTTTCTACTCACTGGATTAGCCCAAATTTTTTATTTAATAACGTCGGACATTGGCAAGAGTTTGGGGAAATGGATTCAGTGTTGGAAGGCAAATTGCTCCTGTCTTTTGGAGGGCAGTTTCCGCCTGTGGAACAGCAATGCTTCTCACTATCTACTCATTCGTGCCAGGCACACACCATATACCTGACGCCCCGGTGGGGGCCTAGAGCCGAGTTGGGAAGAGCTGTATGCTTGGTGGGACAGGCCTGGGTTGACCACAAGTCAAGGACCGCCCCACCATCCTGACCAAGCGGTGTTTTTCTAAATAGTGCTCCAGCCCCCCAGGCCTATAGGCCACCTCTCACTGTTCCCAGCAGGGCAAAAACACCTCTAGGGTGAGAGGAATGTTTCATGGGGTGGAGTGGGTGGTTCTAAGAGACGACATGCACGATGAACATTCTTGCAGGTGCTTGGTATAACTTGAGACGCTGTCGACCTGCATACTATGGTATACAAATGACTCCACTATGGCCAGAGCAGCGGGTAGCAATGCTCTATTTCTCCACTCAAAGGCAGGCTCACTACACACCTCCTCTTCATGTACAGTTTCCTTGCGGTCACTGGGCCATTCCCACAGGTGATATGCATCCCGGCAGGCCTGACATTGCACCCTACTGCCGTGGACAGATGGCTTTGACTTAGAGCTGCACCTGGTTCCCAGGGACTCAGCTTCTTTTCTACAAATGACCATAGCTTCATCCCGGCTTTGCCTTTCAGTCCTCCCCTAGCCAAATCACTGGAGGATGACAGTTAAGCCCGAGGCCCGTGTGACAGTCTTGAAAACCACATGCTTCACTTGAGCTGCATCAAACCTGGAGAAGGCATTTCGGGGCTTTCTGAATTTGAAATAACACTGTGACTGAGACTCAGGGAGCAGAGGTAAGAGGCGGCCCGGCTTCATGTAAACGTTAACAGGCTTGTCCGATCGGACGGGCAAAGATAAAAGCCAGCTAAGGCTGTAAAGTCAGTGACATGAGTGGAATGACAACCATACCATCAAACATAAACAAACAACTCAAAATCAACTGGCAGTGTGGCCATTCAGAGCTCTCCAGCTGTGAGGACGTTGGAGTTGTAACAGAAGGACGCAGGACTCTAGGAACCTCTTTCCTGGTTTCCCAGGACCAGCCTTGGGATTTCCCATCAGGTCCAGCCCACTGGCTCTGATGCCTCCATACCCCAGCTCCCCTCCCCCACCCCAGTCCTACCCGTCCTTAATTGGAAAGCCAGACACCTGGGCTTTCACGGTATCTTCCTTGCCAATATCAGATTCCCTGTAAAAATACAGTAATCTGAGATAATCCTGCAAATTTTTCCTATTTTCAATAACATGGTATCAATTTGCAAACAGAGTAATGATTCTCTGTTACTTTTCAGGAAATTATGTTTAATATAGTTTACTAGAGCGAAGGAGGAACAATTTAATTGAAAGAGCTGCTATGAACCATATTTAACCTCAGATGTACTAAATGGAGTGTCTCAGAGATAAGTTATGGTTTTTAATTTAACGTAAACTATCTGTGCATAAGTATTGTGTTTTTGCCACTCTAATAATGACTGGTTGGGGTTTATGAACTATTTTTTCGATCATCTCTTTCCTCCGGTGAACACTGCTCATGAATGTTAAACCCAGTCAGGAGGTTTTCCCCACACAGAATCTGAAATGAAAGGCCCTACTAGCCAGGCCGACACTGCTGTCTGGTGCTGTGCCTCAAATGTGGCACGTCCTTACACTGGAGAGGATCTCCTGGTTTTTGAGAAGTGCCGGCATTTCACCGCCCGGGTTCATTCTGCACCCAGCTGGCTCCTTCGCCACTCTGATTAATGGGTTCCAGCCTCTGCACCAGCACTTTAAATGAAGTTTTGTGCTCACTAAGATTAATTGCTAAATGAAAAATATTGAAACTTTATTATTCATATAATTCATTTGAGGGGATAATCCCAGGAAAATGTAGTATGTGGTTGAAGTTAATCATTTGACAGTGATGGATGGGCAGGAAGACGGAAGGGAGCACACCGGGCACCTCACAGACCCACCTCCTCCGTCACTGGGGGTGCAGGCGAGCCGCATGAACTGGCACCAACGTTTTTTGTTTTTAAGACAGCTGCAAGGCCGGGCATGGTGGCTCACGCCTGTAATCCCAGCACTTTGGGAGGCCAAGACAGGTGAATCACCTGAGGTCAGGAGTTCGAGACCAGCCCAGCCAACATGACAAAACCCCATCTCTACCAAAAATACTCAATTAGCCGGGTGTGGTGGTGCATGCCTGTAATCCCATCTACTCGGGAGGCTGAGACAGGAGATTCACTTGAACTCAGGAGGCAGGGGTTGCAGTGAGCAGAGATCGTGCCATTGCACTCCAGCCTGGGTGACAGAGCCATCGCACCGCCACCAACACTTGCTTCTTGGTCCTCCCCTCTCTCAGCTCAGGGTCTGTCGAGTCCTGTGATGACCGGCCTGCTGCCCTTTTTTAATTTTATTCATTTTTTTGTGGCAAGGTCTCACTCTGTTGCCCAGGCCAAAGTGCAGTGGCATGATCTTGGCACACAGCAACCTCTGCCTTCCGGTTCAAGTAATTCTCCTGCCTTAGCCTTCCTAGTAAGTGGGATTACAGGCACTTGCCACCACACCTTGCTAATTTTTGTACTTTTAGTAGAGACAAAGTTTCACTATGTTGGCCAGGCTGCTCTCGAACTCCTTACCTCAGGTGATCCACCCACCTCAACTTCCCAAAGTGCTGAGATTACAGGCATGGGCCACAACACCCGGCCTATTTTTATATCTCTTCCCTTGTTTATCTGTTTGCTTGTCAGAGTGGGCATTTGTTGTTTTTCTGGCCAACTGGACATCCAATCCCCTTATTTGGGTAAAACCACCAATTTCCCTCTAGGAAGCTATTCCCCAACTCAGTCCCGAGCTTCCCTCAGGTCTGACGCCTGCGGGAGACCATGTGACCCGGTGTTAGCCAATGAGACTACTGCATTCCTCTGGCCACAGTAATTGGTTCAGAAATGAATACCTGACCCAATCAGAGCAGAGGAGATGCAGTGCGTCCCCTCCCGGGAAGGCTGGGAGGGAAGCCGGCCCTCTTCTTTAGCAAAGCTGGGAGCGCGGAAGGCTGGAACTGCAGGCGCCAACCTGCTAGCACGAGGAGAGGACAGCGCACAGTGAGAAACGGGGAGAGACCGGGTCCTGGTGATGTCATCTGAGCCCTGAAGTTGCCCTGGATGTTGGACACTGCGTTTTGTTTTTGTTTTTTTAAGTTATGTGAGCCACATATTGTCTTTGCTTCAGCCAGTTTGAGCAAAATGTTTTGAACTTGAATCTTGAGTGAAAAAGGACGAAAAGCACCAGTGGGCCGGGCGCGGTGGCTCACGCCTGTAATCCCAGCACTTTGGGAGGCCGAGGCGGGTGGATCACGAGGTCAGGATTTGAGACCAGCCTGGCCAACATGGTGAAACCCCATCAATACTGAAAATACAAAACTTAGCCAGGCATGGTGGCACGCACCTGTAATCCCAGCTACTCGGAAGGCTGAGGCAGGAAAATTGCTTGAACCCGTGTGGTGGAGGATGCAGTGAGCCGAGGTCATGCCACTGCACTCCAGCCCAGGTGACAGAGAACTCTATCTCGGAAAAAAAAAAAAAAAAAGGGACCAGTCAGAGAGGGCATCCATTCTGGTAGCTTTATGATAAGGTGTTGGGTTAGTTCTTGCCATCCAGATTCCCAGGACTGCCCTCTTCCTGTCTGTTCCTAAACCTGGTTCTCATATTTAGCTTCAGTTAGCAGGGTGTCGGCTTCTGTTGCCTGCAGCCAGAGCTTCCTGGTGGAATGCAGAGGCTGTTCTTGGACAGCTCAGTACCCAGGGTCTCAGCTATCTCATCCATCTGCAGACCTGCATCCACGTGCATCACTGTGGACAGGTCTCAGAGACAGACAGCTGAAGGGAAAATCGTGTTGCAAGATGATAGCATCTGTGTACATTTTCAAAGCACACAAAACACTGTAAATTGTTTACAGATTCAAACATATGTAGTAAAACTATTGAAATGGGGAAGATACACACCAAGTGTGTGTCAGTGGCCACCGCTGGGGAGGGACACGAAGGAGACTTCAACTGAATTTGCAATGTTTTGTTTACAAAAGCTAGACCTGAGGCAAGTATGTGATGCTACAGTGTTGGGTGTATGGGTGTTGATGATTATTCTCTGTGCTGCTCTGAATTTTTGTCCCAATAAAACATCAGATCAAACGAAGGGGCTTCCTAGCTCTAAGGTGCAGGGAGTCATGGGCTGAGATCCTGGTGGGAGCCACTCTCCCTGTGCTCCATACCAGGATCTCACTACCAGGATCTCAGGTAGATTCTGGCCTCAGGCAGTTCAATTTCATAGGGAATGATGGTCAGGCCAGGACAAACCAGGAGGCAGAGAGTGTGTGCATGTGCCATCCAGGCAGACAGAGAAAGCCTAGGTAGCCAGGAGAGAAAAAGCCGCTGATGGCTGGAAGGTAGGCATGGAGGGCAGGGCGGGAAGTGCTGGGATAAGACTTGCCTGGAAGGACAGCTAGGGGCACACACATAGATCAGTTTGCAGAAGGATACACATCACCACCTGGAAGCATACACCTTATTCTCTTGTCTTTGTTATAACAAAGCACATTTTAAAATTAAAAACAAGAAAAAATTTTTTAAAAAATGAAAAATACTGGAAAAGACCAAGAAGAAAATGAACACCCATAATTTCATCATGCAGCTGTAAATAACCACTTTGAACATTTTAATGCAGCTCCTCCTGTCTTGGCTACAAAAGACAGATATTCTCTGAGAGTCAGGCATCCGCATAAATGCAGAGCATTTGAAACAAAGTCAATGGGTTACCATTTGTGCAGGGGTTTTGCTGTTGAAAACAGGTTTGTGGTCATGGAAAGGTACAAAAGACAACATAGCAAATGCTTCATAATGTTTACTGTGGCAGGCTTGGTCCTAAATGCTTTATATGTGCTAGCCCATTCAATCTCCACAACCCCATAAAGTATTTTGCTTTTGCGCTGTAATGAATTCCCAGTTTTCAGACGAGGAAACTGAGGCCCAGGGAGCCTGTCCAAGGTTACAGAGCTGATGTGTGTCTCTGGATTTCAAAACTGCTAAGTCAGGTTCTTGAGAACTTTTTGGTGGTCACCTCACAAGACCGCTTCTAAAGGAGGCTGAAGTCTGCTGCAAACCCATTCCATGGGGCCTGTGTCTGTGCTAAGTACATTCAGACACAGCCTCCTTCCATCTGCACAGCAAGGGAGATGGGTCAGCACTGCATTCCATTCTACAGGTAAGGTGCACAGAGGGACGTGCTCTGCCCAGGTCACCCTGCCGAAGGCTTCGCTGACTTCAAGCTCTGGCCCTTTCCCTACACCTGACCCAGGGGCCCAGGGCCACAGGCTTTCTGGGCCACCCTCCCACTGTCTGCCCAATTCCTCTGGCTCGTTACTATCTCTTGAGGAATTTCCCACGCTGAGCTAGGCAGCCAGCAGGCCCTTTCTTTCTTTTCACAGCCCCTTGGCGGAGGTTTGCTTTTAGGGTGGCGTGGACCTCTCCATTCCAGCCCACCTTGTGCCAGCAAGTTCATCTGAGCACAACTTTGTGCGTCCAACCAATGAATAATAAATTTAATAATTAAAGAATAATTAATTACACCTGAAACTTCTCACTTGGGGGTACAATTAGCCTCTGGCGCCTTTAGAAAGAGTTGCCGGTGACTAATTATGCCCTCAAGGAGGCATTTGTAAGTACAATTAATTGTGTGCAAAGTTGAACCCACAAATACTTGGGAATGTAAAAATTATTCCCACAAAAAGAGTTTGTTCGAAATCCAGACCCTTATTTTATTTCTTTTAAAGAGCCCTGTGGCGGGTTCCCCAGCGCGATCCAGATGTTTCAGGCCTCTGTGGGGGGCCACCCCACCCCCAGCACGGGGGTCACCTGAGCACAGAGGCCTTGATGCTGCGGGAGTGCCCCCAGGCAGCCACACAACAGTGAGGGCATTGTCTGGTGTCTCCAGTTGCTTAATAAGAAATCGTGGGAATGGAAAGAGCAGAAGGAATAAGTCGAGTTCAGGGGCAAACCTTCCTTCTTTGTTTCAAGCTTCTTGGTCAAAGTTCCTCCTACACTGGACACTGGTTACCAGTCTTACTCTTGCCCTCGTCTTCTGAAACGCACGTGCCCGTAGCTGTTCCCGGTCAGCAGGACGGGACAGAGTGGGAGCATTAGACATGCTTGGCCATGTCACTCCCTTGCTCAGAGCTTTCAGTGACTCTCCAGGACCCACAGATCCAGTCCTGATTCCTCAGGTGGTCTCCAAGGATGAACGAGCTCAGCTATGCCCCTCCATGTTCCCCCTGGAAGCCCAAAATGACGACCAGCTGATCTCCATTCTCAACCTGTGCACACTCACACATATGCATGTACACATGTATACATACAAACACACACGTGTGAGTGCACATAACACATGCATGCTCGTGCATACATATATAAGCACGTGTTCATATATGTATATACATGTAAACCCACAGGTCTGCCTATATACACACTGACATATGCACAATACACACATATATAAACAGCATACATGCTCATACACATATACACACTCACGTGTAAACACACATATACATTCATCCATATTCACTATCCACACACACACACACACACACACAGAGTAAAAACACATGATGCTCACATGGACATGTGCACATTCGCCATGTGTCTGATTTGAGCCATTTTCCCAGACTTGATGCCAATGCTGCCATGACTGTGTTCCTTCCTGACCGCCTTTCTCCCTCCCTCCCCGGGGCCAGCTCTCAGGCTCTCTCTACCTGTGGCCAGCTCCGATCCCTCTGGCCGGAAGCCCCCCAGAACAGAGCCTGTGACTGCCCTTTTTCACCCAAGCACCAGCAAATGCTCCAGGTATGTTTGGAGCTTGAATGAACGCGTGAATGAGGAAGGAGTTTGGTTTTGTGTGCTTGCATAAGAGTCCATCTGGAAATCCCGTTTAGAACACAGCTGTGGGGAACTCTGAAGCAGGAGTCCCTCCCTGGAGGTGTCCCCATGAGTAAGAGCAAACAGCAATCAGAGAGCCACTAGCTCACTCCTCCCATTCAGGAAGGGAGTCCTGGGGATGCCTTGGTGCCCACTGCTCCCCCAGCAAAGGGGAAGTGGCTGCCTCACCCCTGAGCTGCACTCGTCCCGACTAGAGAGATGTCTCCAAGGCACCCGAGCTTCTA
The DNA here is from genome assembly GCF_030222135.1 of Aotus nancymaae. Classification (NCBI taxonomy): domain Eukaryota; kingdom Metazoa; phylum Chordata; class Mammalia; order Primates; family Aotidae; genus Aotus; species Aotus nancymaae. The sequence continues at coordinate 5,911,277 of NW_026988421.1, forward strand.
GAGCACCCCGAGCTGGATGCTGAAGGGACTGCCATGCTGACCATGACGAAACTCATATTTGCTTATGGAAGATAGAGCAGGAAGCTGAGAGGGAAGAGCTTTCCAGACAAGAAGCAAACGTACAGGGTTGGAGCTGGGAAGAGATGGCAGAGGATGCAGGGAGGTGATGGTACTGTGGATAGTCTTGAATATCTGCACGAGGTGCTTGTCCTAAGCGTGGTAGTACTGAACTGGGGAGCCACTGACGACTCCAGAGGAGAGCAACACAAGCAAGAAAGCCTTCAGTGCCGACAGAGCCCCTTGGACTGACTTTTCTAGGGACCAGTAGATGCTTGACCTCTGCTTGTGCTCCTCCTCCTCGTCACCCAGTGAAGCCCTATCAATGCTTCCAAATTTCATTCAGATGTCATGGCCCCTAAGAAGGCTTTGCCCTCCCAAGACGACGGAGTACCCCTCTGGAAGCAAGATGCCTGCAGCAGGTATCTTAGAGCCTGACAGTTCCCCTGGGCCTCCTCCCCAGACTGCTTCCTCGGCAGGGAGGAACCTCTCTTCACTTTCCGTCTTTAGAGCCAACCAACATTTGGTGACAGCACAGACATTCCTGATAGCAAAGGTGGAGAAGAGCTCCTTACAGAGGGTGACATTCTACTCGTGGCCTGCAGCCTGGCTGCCAGGGAGGCTCCACTAGCAAGAACAATTTTGCAAAGCCTGGTACTTTATCCTAGTGATTTTCATATTATTTCTGGAGGATAAACTCCCTTTAGGGGCACATTTCGTGCACTGGGTCTCTGGTTAGAGAGATTTGCATCCCTTTATTTGATTTTCTTCTTGGCAATTTCTCAGTATGTTGCTCCATTGTCTTCTGGTGCTGATGTGGGTTCCTGAGGGCTGCCAATCCTCTAGAAGCCCCTGGAAACTAACAACAGAGCAGAGCCGTCTGCCATGTTTCTTATTTGCAGTTTCAGGGCTTTGGGAAAGCTTTCATGAATCCCAGGTGTGGGCTCAAGTATAAAATGGTAGCAACCTGCTTAAGGAAGCCAGTTACTCTGTGACATTCTGCCATTCACCAACACATAGGACACACCTTTGAGATGAAGGCCCTGGACAAAGCACTCCAGATACAGACACAGGCGAGACCAAATCTCTACCCAGAAGCTTCCAGGCTTGAGGGGAGCGGTGCCATAGGGAGGCTGGGAAGCCCCAGGCAGGAAATACCTACCTCTGTCCAAGAGAGTGGGCAAACTTTCAGAGGAGGTAAGCTCTGAAACGGGCTTTGAAGGATGAGTAAGAGTTCACCAGGTGGGAACCTCAGGAGAGTGGGGCTAAAGAGGGAGGAGGAGGAAGAAAGGAGCTAAGGGGAGGGAAGAAAGGGAGGAAAAGGGGAACAGCCTTCCAGATACACAGAGGCAGTCCTGTGAGGACCGGAGACACCATGCAGGTAGCACGTGGCACAAGCTAACAGTGCTCTGCAAATGTCCAGTGCTATTCAAGCGGGTTCATTCATTCATCTGTTCAGCCTGCCTGCCTTCCTGCAACAGGCATTGATGGAGCACTGGCACCGTTCCAGCCTCTGGAGAAGCCCTCCGGGAGCCTGCATTCACATCAAAGCCTCCTCATGCCAGTCTGTGAGCAAGTGAGCCTCCTGGCTGAGCAGTGACCTCAAGGGACCGATATGCTAAGCACCCTAGAGCCGCTTCCACTTGAAGACTTTAGGATCAAAATGACCAGTTCTACCGAGAGCTTCCTGTGTGCGGCTCTCTGCAAGACTCTTTCCTGTTGCCTGACTTATCTGATCCCCATGACAGCATTGTGGATTGTGCACTTCAATTTTCATAAAGTGGAGAAAACTTAGGCTCAGAAAGGACGTGACCGCCCAGGGCCAGTGCCGGCTCTGGAACTAGGCTTCCCACAGCTGCCCACATGCTGGCGAAGGCAAGACACAGTGGGTGGGCAGGGGTGGGGGCAGAGGGGCAGAGGGATAGAGACCCACACAGAGAGACCCTGGCTTGCAAATCAAAATGAGTTCATCTGTTCTGCCAGCCCTCTCTTGACCAATGACACCCAAGCTGAGGGTCACCCTGTCTGACCCTCACATCTCAATCGTTAGTCTGTGTGGAAAGTAGTTAGGAGGCTTCCACCTCCTGCTCCATTGGCTACTGGTCTGTAGAGCATTCTTTCCTCAGTTGCTACCTGCTCCTTTACAGCAAAACAGGGTGAGAAAGGCCACAGGAAGCCATCGCTCCCTACACAGGAGACAGCGTGATTAGCAATGCTTCTGGCCCCAGAGTGCTGCCACGTGGCACTTGTCCCTCCTTCCCCAGAAGCCCAGGGAAGGCGGCAAGGCCAAGACTTGCAACTCCAACAATTCACTGACCCTCAAGACCTTAGCTAGGAGTGTCCAAATCCTAACCAGGGCACGAGTGTACTCTGTTCCTTTTGAAGGATAGTGTTTTCTTCTGTGGATGCTTCTTGGAAAATAAGCAGAATCAAAAAGTTCACAAACCAAATCCAGCCTTCCAGAGCTTCGAGTGAGCCAGGGAGAAGACACCTCTAGGGCTCCCAAGTCCCGACAAATTCCTCAGGCTGCACTCCAGCTCCCAAGATCCCCTCCTGGGGAGGCTCAATGCACTGGGTTATAGGGACAGAGGTTGTACTTAGGAAGGACAAGTACCAGGTCCCAAGTACCAGCAGGAGCAGCTCACCGAGGTCCCTGGCATCCTGTGGCAATGTGAGCAGGGGTCTCATTGTCCCTCAGTTCTCAAAGACAGAGCAAATGATGCTTCCCTATCACAGGTGAGCACCACTGTATGTGACATGCCTTTGGCCCAGGCAACACAGCAGAGATCTGTGCATCCCCCGTCTGACCCTCAACATCTTAATCCTTGGTCTATGTGGAAAGTCCTGCCCAATTAGGAGCCTCCTTACCTCCTGTTTTGTTGGCGTTTTGGGGAAAGTTTGTCATTAGAATGTTGGACCAGCACTCTATTAATTGCAAGAATCATGATTCTTAGATTGAGTTAATTGCTAGTATCCGTATGCAATGTTCTCCAAAGATATGCTACATTACAGTAAATAAACCCCCATCGGAATTCAGAGATGTGACCATAGGTGACCATAATCATATCCACGGTTCTCTAGGCTCCCTTCTCTAACACCCTCACAACATATTTCTCTGAAGTTATCCGGCTTCCGTGACGGGTAAGCTGCCATGATTATTTTCCATTCTTTCATGAAAACAGACTAAACCATCAAACTTACCGGTAAATATCCTTGACATTACGCTTTGCTAAAAATGTCTTGGTACAAAAAGTCAGACACTGCAAATGGTTCTCACTGGTCTTGAGAAGGATCATCACACACTGATCATGGGAGTAAGGATTATTATCTAAGCTGTTAGAAAGTGTTTTGGCAATATGAGTCAAGAATCTTAAAAATGTCTAAACTTGCTTTTCCATGAAGTATGTCTCCATACAGTGGTGTCTTGTGCAGCCAAATTAAAAAATCTGGTCCTCCATTAAATTAGTAGGAACACACTCATGATATGTTAAGGGAAGTAAGTTAGAAGTGAATGTGTGTGAGAGTGTGTGTGTGTGTGTGTGTGTGTGTATGCTCCTTAAGCATAGAGGAAAAGTTTGGAAGGAAAGATGTTAACAGTAGTTATATGTAGTGAATTTGCCTGTTAATTTTCCTTTTCTTATCTGAATTATTTACATTGAGTAAGTATTTCTTTTATAATTAGGGGGGAAATCCATTTTATCTGGAAAAAAGAAGAGAAGAATATAGTCTTGGCAACATGAAATAAAATTTGACCAAAAAGAATCCTAAAACAAAACACTGAAAAATGTGCACGCCTTTGACCTAGTGGTTTCACTTGGAATCAGTCCTAAGGAAATAATCTGAAAGCAAACAAGGCTTAATAGCACAAAAATACGAATCACGGCAGTATTAATATTAACAAACTTGCCAACAACCTCAATGGCCAACCAAAGGGATAATTTGCGACCTAGCCATAGGATGGGATATTGTATGCCATTTTGGAAGTTTTTGAAGAATTTGTATTAACGTGAAAACTATGCCTATGTCATAATACTCAATGAAAAGCAAGATAAAAATAACCAAATTTGCCTTAAGAATGGAGGCCCATTTAGAAAAATGCACAATCAACTTGATTAAGTTGATTAAATTAAATCCCTAGACTGGTTGAAAACAGACCCCTCTGTGTCCAAGATTCCTTTCAAAATGATCGCAGCAAATTTCTGCCAGAGCCTGAAGTTCCTACGATGTCTTTAACAGGCTCACGACTATTGGTTCCATTATAGGCGGAGCTGGGTATGACTCTGGTTTGTGCAATGAACAAACTTCTCTTCCAGCCTGTCAACAATGCAGTTGTCAGCGGATAATACAAAAAGCTTCCCGTGCCCTTGGGCAGCACTCCAAATCCCAAACACCTCTCTGTCAAAACAGAGATACCATCCTGCATTCTTTGCTGCTGAATGAAGTCTAGATGCTGAAAATCAACAGTTGCACCCAACTGTACAAGAGTCCCCCCACCCAGTTACGTTGTCCTCTTCAGTCTGCGACACCAGGCACATTCTCTCAGGGGTGGGGGCGTCCCTCTCCCTGGTCCCCGCTCCCCAGAGGGCAGACTTTCCAGGCCTCTGTCTGCTCCAGCTGTCATCATCTCCTATGCCTCTGTGCGTGGGGTGGCACCATCGAACACCCCGGAACTTATAGACAGCTCCAAACATGAAGACTTTCCAGGCCTGCACGGTTGGCAGGTGCTTTTACTATTTGCTGTCTTGTACACTTTGGCCCTGAAAAGACACCTGGTGGGTTTGGCTTTGAAAAGAAGTTGACAGTGACTGCACCTTGCTTTGATTTCATTCATTTTTGATGGTAAATGTGACATATACTTTTAAAAGTATATCAAGTAGAAAATAGGGGCTGGGCGTGGTGGCTCATGCCTGTAATCCCAGCACTTTGGGAGGCCAAGGTGGGCAGATCACGAAGTCAAGAGATCAAGACCATCCTGACCAACATGGTGAAACCCCATCTCTACTAAAAATACAAAAATTAGCCAGGAGTGGTGGCGCACGCCTATAGTCCCAGCTACTCAGCAGGCTGAAGCAGGAGAATCCCTTGAACCCCTGGGGGCGGAGATTGCAGTGAACTCAGATCAGATCACGCCACTGCACTCCAGCCTGGCGACAGAGTGAGACTTTGTCTCAAACTTTAAAAAAAAGTACATAAGTAGAAAATGGAAGCCATTTCTCAACTCTGCCAATCTCACTTCCCAGAGCATGACATAGTCCTTTTAAGAATTCATTCCTATTCTTTTTTGAAAAGTTGCTTAATTCTGATTACAAAAGTGGTTTATGTTTGTCTTGGAGAAGAGAAACAAACACACAAAAATACACAAAAGTCAACTCTAACCTGTTGCCCTGACCACCTGTTCATATAATATCTTGATATCTATTTTCCAGTCTTTATTCTATGCATACATGCCCGAATTATTGCAAAATTAGAATCACACCATAATTCTAAGTTCTAAAGTGTCTTTTTTATTTTGAGATGGAGTCTCGCTCTGTTGCCCAGGCTGGAGGGCAGTGGCGCAATCTCTGCTCACTGCAATCTCTGCCTTCTGGGTTCAAGCAATTCTCTGCTTCAGCCTCCTGAGTAGGATTACAGGGGCGCCACCACACCCAGCTAATTTTTGTATTTTTAGTAGAAACGAGATTTCACCATGTTGGCCAGGATGGTCTCGATCTCCCAACCTCCTGATCTGCCCGCCTTGGCCTCCCAAAGTGCTGGGATTATAGGCATAAGCCACCGTGCCCGGCCTAAAGTGTCTTTTTAATGTAATAATATGTCATGACCATATTCCAATGTCAGTAAGTATTCTTTTTTAGCAGGTGTATTGACAAATAACTGATGTACAGAACAACTTAATGTATACAGTTGGGTGAGTCTAGACATGCACATACACCTGTGATACTTCCACCACAATCAAGGTGATAAACACATCCATCATTTCCAAAAGTCCCATTCTTTTGTTTATTTGTTTTTTGGTGTTTTTTGTTTGGTTGGTTTTCATGATAACACTTAACATGAGATCTTACCCACCTTAGCAAATTTATAAGTGCACATATTGTTCATTATAAAAATATGATCGCTATGTTTACAGCAGTCCTCTAGAACCTAATCATCTTGTATAACTGCAACTGTATACCCATTGAGCAGCTCCTTATTTCTCCCTTCCCCCATCTCCTTGCAATTACCATTCTATTTTCTGCTTATATCAGTTCAACTATTTTAGATACCTTACATAAGTGGAATCAAGCAGTATTTGTCCTTCTGTGGCTCACTTATGTCACTTAGCATAATGTCTTCCAGGTCCACCCATGTTGTTGCAAATGGTACAATATCCCTCTTTTTTAAAGCTGCATAATATTCCATTGTATGCATATACCACATTTTCTCTATTCACTTGTCAATGGACATTAAGGTTGTTTCCACTTCTTGGCTATTATGAGTAATGCCGCAGTGAACACGGATGTGCAAATATCTCTCTGAGATTCTGCTTTGAATTATTTTAGATATATGCCCAGAAGCAGGATTGCTGGATCATAAGGTAGTTCTATTTTTAATTTTTCGAGGAACCTCCATACTGCTTTCCATAGCAACTGCACCGTCTTACGTTCTCACCAACGGTGCATAAGGGCTCCAATTCTCTGCATTCCTCAGCAACACTTGTTTTCTGTTCTTTTGACAGTGGCCATGCTAATGGGTGTGATGTGATATCTCACTGTGACTTGATTTGCATTTCTGTAATCGTCAGTGAGGTGGAGCATCTTTTCAGATGCTTGTTGGTCATTTCTGAGACTTTTAACACATATTATCAAACCTTCCTCCAGGAATATTCGGCCAGTTGAAATTCTCACCAAGAATGTGAGGACAGTTCTCCCTGCTTCTAGTCAGCATCGTACGTCCATCAAGTTTTTAACGTTCTGTAAATCATGTAGATGAAATATCAAGCAAGCCATTCACATTTTCCTGGTAACAGTAGAAGCTGAACATGATCTTTGAAGATAAAGTGTCTCTGAGCTGGACGTTGCTGACCTCAATTTTCTTCTATGACCAGTGACACGGGAATCCTAATCTTTGTTTTGGAGAGAATTCAGTATCCCTTTCCTGTTTTAATCCCTCGTATTGCTCCTGAGTTTTATCATTAAGATTTAAATGGCCGTTGAATTTGGGGCATTTTGAGCATTCACATCAAAGATTGCTCCAGAAAGAAGTCCTCGGGTTTGAGTGACAGGCTTAAGAAAACCTTGGCTTGTTATTCATGGTCCTCTACTATGGGGTCCATTGTCTTACTCTGCTGTTCTTGCCAATTCTTCCATAATACAGTAAAAATCAAAGCCTTAAGTAATAGGAGGTTATTTGCAAATGTTATTCTTCTTTTTTTTTCTTTTAGTAGCGTGATTCCTTGTTAATAAATGGAATTTATTGAAAACTCTTTTGAGAATCCTCATGAGTAGGCAGAGGCTGGACAGTCTGTTCCCAGCCACCAGTGGTGACAAGATGAAAGCAAGAAAATGGCTCTGTCAGCTACTAATGTTTCTCCCAAGGAGCCTCTTGTTAAAATTAGGGTTTCACACATTTCCCAAGTGTGTGTTCGTGTGAGCCGAAAAGTTATTACTGCTTTTCAGTCCAGCCATTCACTAGTGTTTCTTCCAGGTTCACCTCATGGATGAAGTGAATGCAGCCACTTTCAAAATGTAGCTAAGGGCCAGGCTTCCCTGGCAGGTATTTCCAGAAGCAGAAGGTTTGGAGCACACAAGATCCCCTGAGATTCTTAAAACCATCTAATAACTTGGTAAAAGGCAAGAGCCATAAGAAAGAGCCATGCGCCAAATGTCGTGTTATCAACAAACCAATCATGTGATTATTTCTGCCCTCACTCATCATGAAAATGTATGTGAACCACAGCCCGGCACTATGGCATGTGCCTGTAGTCCCGGCTACTCAGGAGGCTAAGCCTGGAGGATCGCTTGAGCCCAGGAATTTGAGGCTACAGTGAGCTATGATTACACCTGTGAATGTTGCCACTGCACTCCAGCCCGGGCAACACAAAGAGACGCCATTTCTCTCCCTCTTCTTCTCCTTTTTTTTTTAAATTTTTTTGAGACAAGGTCTTACTCTATAACCCAGGCTGGAGTGTAACGGTGTGATCTCGGCTCACTGCAACCTCTCCCTCCTGGGTTCAAACAATTCTCCTGCTTCAGCCTCCCGAGTAGCTAGGACTACAGGCGCCCACCACCACGCCCGGCTAATTTTTGTATTTTGAGTAGAGACGAGGTTTCGCCATGTTGGCCAGGCTGGTCTCAATATCCTTTTTTATTTTAAAAGAAAGCAGGGGAAGAGGGGGAAGCATGACCTTTGCTGGAAAGACACAGGCAACCCCAGGCAACCTGGTAGGGGTGGTGGGAGGAGGGAGAGAAGGACAGGGAAACAGGGAGTCAAAACACTGACCTCCGGTTCCTCCTTCCCTCTATCCAGGTATGGTTCCCCATTGAGCAGACCCAACCGAAAGCCAGTGGGTGATTGGTTGGTGTTGTTTACACAATTCAGTCTCCCAGGACAGAGAGTAGAGTAGGAAAGGATGTAGGGCGTATCTGGAGGACAAACGAAGACGTCTGGCCCGCCAGAGTAAATGGAAAATAAGAATATGTAAATGGCCTGAAGCCGGGGGTTAGTGAGAGCGTGTAAAATGTGTTCTATAATGTATTCTGTGGTTGCTAGAGTGAGTTCAGATTTGGGGTATGGGCTTCCTACCAATTAGCACAAACAGGGAAATCGGCCAGGAAGCAGATCCGGTGGGTCCATTAGGTAAAAGGAAGCTCGGGAGGAGACCCGCAGCTGAAGGAGGAGGCAGCTCTGGGTTAAACATGTTTCAGTTATGCTGTGGGACGGCAAAAGGAAACTGGGCAAAGAATTGGCTGCTGTTCTCTGCCAGCTCAGGATTTACAAAGCTTCCCTCCCTGTCCTCACCTGGTGGATTGCTGCTGTCTCTAAAAGCTCTCTTGAGGCCAGGCACAATGGCTCATGCCTGTAATCCCGGCATTTTGGGAGGCTAAGGTGGGAAGCTTGCTTGAGCCCAGGAGTTCAAGGCCAGCCTGGTCAACATAGCGAAACCCTGACTCACTTAAAAACACTTTTTTTGGCAGGGGGCGGGGGCAGGGCAGGTGTCAGGGAGGGGAGGGGACCGGGTGCAGCGACTCACACCTGTAATCCCAGCACTTTGGGAGGCTGAGGCAGATAGATCACGAGGTCAGGAGATCAAGACTATCCTGCTTAACATGATGAAACCCTGTCTCTACTAAACATACAAAAAATTAGCTGGGCATGGTGGGAAGCTGAGGCAGGAGTATCGCCTGGGTGACAGAGCAAGACTCCGTCTCAAAAAAAAAAAAACTAATTTTAGTTTAGTTTAGTATAATTAATTTATTTATTTTTAAATATACAGATGAAATCTTGCTATGTTGCCCAAGCTGGTTTTGAACTCCTGGGCTCAAGCAATCCTCCCACCTTGGCCTCCCAAAGTCCTGGGATTAAGGGCATGAGCCACAATACCTGGCCAAAAAAATTTTTTTTTAATTATCCAGGAGTGGTGGCACGTACCTGTAGTCCCAGCTACTTGGGAGGCTGAGGCAGAGGATCTCTTGTGCCCAGAAGTTTGAAGTAACAGAGCCTGGGCAACAGAGCAAGACCTTGCCTCTTAAAAAAATAAAAATAAAAATAATTTTTAAAATATATATATGTGTGCGTGTGTGTGTGTGTGTGTGTGTGTGTATGTATATATATATACATATTGCCAGGCGCAGTGGCTCAGGCGTGTAATCCTAGCACTTTGGGAGGTCGAGGCGGGTGGATCACCTGAGGTCAGGAGTTGGAGACCAGTCTGGACAACATGGTGAAACCCTGTCTCTACTAAAAATACAAAAGTTAGCAAGGCGTGGTGGCGGGCACCTGTATTCCCAGCTACTCAGGAGGCTGAAGCAGGAAAATCACTTGAACCCAAGAGGCAGAGGTTGCAGTGAGTTGAGATCCCATCACTGCACTCCACCCTAGGTGACAGAGTGACATTCTGTCTAAAAAGAAAAACATTCAATCTCAATTCTTGATACGGCAAAGTCACTAAATGCATAGGAAGATGGTTCAGTTCACTTGTTAAGGGCTCAGTCCTGAGGTCAGACCCTGCTCTAACCGTTAATTCCCTGTGACCTATGGGAATGGACTCAATCATCCTATGCCTTAGTTTCTCAATCTGCAAAGTGGGAATCATGGTTGGGTGCAGTGGCTCTCGCCTCTAATCCCAGCACTTTGGGAGGGCGAGGTGGGCGGATCATCTGAGGTCAGGAGTTCGAGATCAGCCTGACCAACGTGGTGAAACCCTGTTTCTACTAAAAGTACAAAAATCAGCCGGGTGTGGTGTCATGCACCTGTAATCCCAGCTACTCCGGAGGCTGAGGTAGAATTGCTTGAACCCGGGAGGCAGAGGTTGTAGTGACCTGAGATCGTACCATTGTACTCCAGCCAAGAAGACAGAGAGAGATTCCAACTCAGAAAAAAGTAGGGTGGGATCATTAGGCCAGGTGAGGTGGCTCACACCTATAATCCTAGCACTTTGGGAGGCTGAGGTGGGCAAATCACGTGAGGTCAGGAGTTTGAGACCATCCTGGCCAACATGGTGAAATTTCATCTCGGCCAGGCACTGTGACTCACGCCTGTAATCCTAGCACTTTGGGAGGCCAAGGTGGCTGGATCACCTGAGGTCAGGAGTTCAAGACCAGCCTGGCCATCATGGTGAAACCCCATCTTTAAAAAAAAAAAAAATTTGTAAAAAAAAAATATAAAAAAAATTATCTGGACAGGGTGGTGGGCGCCTATAATCCCAGCTATTCAGGAGGATGAGGCAGGAGAATCGTTTGAACCCAGGAGGTTGCAGTGAGCCATGATTGTGCCATTGCACTCCAGCCTGGGTGACAGAGAGACTCTGTCTCAAATAATAATTATAATAAGGGAATTATTTAAATCCATACCTCATATGATTGATGTGAAATGCAATTATACGTGGCAAGGGCCGGAGCAGTTCTGGTGCATGGTGCTTACTAAATGTCTAGGTTGATGATGATGATGATGTAAGAATTGAGAAGCTCTTTGGCATGATCTCATTTTATTTGCTCATTTTTACAGAGGAAGAGAAGGAGGCCCAGAGAGGGGTGTGACCTGTCCCAAACCGCGTGGTCGGAAAGAAGGCATAGTCAAGAAAAGAATCCAGCTTCCAGTCTGAATACACAACAGAGCTTCTCAGCAGTGGCACTCATGTTTACATTTGCCTAGGCAGTTCCCTGGGCAGTCCCATTGGATTGCAGACATAGGAGGAGCAACGACCTCAGAAGCTGGTTTCTGCTATGCGTGCAGTGGGCATTCAGTAAACTCTCTTGCATGAATTTGTAAAACTTAGATACCATTGCCTGGCGGATCAGGAGCTCTTTGAGGGCAAAGCCTGTGCCTGATTCTTCTTTGTCTCTCTAGGGCCTGGCATGGGAACCTGGCATAAATTAAGTGCTTAATAAATATTTTATGTGTATTAATAATTAACATCTGAGGCTATTTATAAATAACCCTGTGGGAAAAGCCCAGTTGGGATTATGGCCTGTATCAGAGGTTAAATTCTCAGCTCACTTACAAACAGCTATGTCAAAACATGGCTGCAATCCACCCAAGACGTTCTTTATAATGACATAATAGTGTAAATGCCATTTAGGGTGACATGCGACCTGATCCCAGAGGTACAAATTATCCTTTGCCAGTTTATCCAAGGAAAATCAAGCCCTGGATGGTATGCATTTTATTTTGAATAAATTCCACTTCCCATCTGCAGTGGATAGAATTGTGTTCTCCCAAATAATATGTCAAGTCCTAACCCTGGGACCTGTGAATATGACCTTATTTGGAAATAGGGTCTTGGCAGGTGTAGTGAAATTCAGATGAAATCACACTCTGGTAGAGTGGACCTAATCCAATGACCAATGTCCTTCCAAGGGAAGAAAACAGACGTAGACACAGACACAGAGGGAGAAAGTCACCCAAGGCCAAAGGAGAGGCTGGGAGCACCCAGGATGGACAGCAACCATCAGAAGCTTGGGAGAGGCCAAAGAGGGGCCTCCCTGCTGGAGCCTTTCAAGAGAATCTGGCCCTGCTGACACCTTGATTTCAGACTTCTGGCTTCCAGAATTCTCTCCAGAGAGAATAAATTTCTGTCTTTTTTGTTTTGTTTTGTTTTTGAGACAGTCTCACTCTGTCACCCAGGCTGGAGTACAGTGGCACAATCTCTGCTCACTGCAGCCTCTGCCTCCCGGGTTCAAGCATTCTCATGCCTCAGCCTCCTGAGTAGCTGGGATTACAGGTGCGTGCCACCATGTCTGGCTAATTTTTCTATTTTTAGTAGAGATGGGGTTTCACCATGTTGGCCAGGATGGTCTCGATCTTCTGACCTTGTGATCCGCCTGTCTCGGCCTCCCAAAGTGCTGAGATTACAGGCGTGAGCCATCGTGCCCGGCCAATATTTCTGTCGTTTTTAAGCCGCCCAGTTTGTGGTGATTTGTTATGGCAGTCCTAGAAAACGAATACACTGCTGGGCTTTGCATTTCATGTCCATTTCTGCTGCAGGGAAAACTCTGGATAGGTGAGATGGGAAGTTAAACCAACACTGGCGACCACTTATGGAGCACCTGTTATGTGCCAGGCTCTGAACTTAATGTTTTCATAACTTATCTCATTGACTCCTGTCAATAATCATGTGAGCTAAGCCTCACTGATTTGTCCAGCACATATTCATCGAACACCCATCACTGTGACTGTCTTAGCATGGAATCCCCGCAAAGCAGAAGCAGACAAAGAACATCTTGGGTGCGGGTGGTTTATTTAGGAGGCGATCCCAGGAGGCAGGAGTGGTGGGTATAGGCAGGTAACTGTGGGCATCAAGGGCTCTGTTATGCTGGGAGCTCTGAGAAGTGTCCAGAACACATCCTCGAACTGTCTTTCCAAAGAGCAGGAGCCAAGGCATTTACCCACCAGCTCCTGTCCCCACCGATGACAGTTGCTTGTGGGGCTCCCCGCCACCGCCTCTCTCCCCATGCTTCCAGACTCCACTTCAGTGCCGTGGATGGGATCCTCTGGTGTTGGGGACGGCTCAGGGGCAGAATGTGGAAAGTTGTGCTGCCCGCACTGAAGGTGTTTACTGTTGGTGTGAGGGGAGTCTGAGCTTGCACCCAACCACGCGCCACATCTGCTGCTAAAGTCAGAGGTGGGTCAGAGAGATGTGGTGGGGTGGGGCTGGCTCCATGATCTTCAGGGCCCAGTGCAGCATGAAGACGCAGGGTCTCTTGTGCAAAATTATGAAGAATTTCAAGATGTCAGCTGCAGCACTGAAGAACACAGGGCTCTCTCTTCTCAGTGTTGGCCCCCGCGCAGCTGCACAGATTGCAACTCACGAAGCCCTGGGTGTGACTCGGGGCATCTGCTCTAAGCGCATTCCGTGTGCCAAGCATCATGTGGAACGCTTTACACACACAATCAATGGTAGTCGTTTGTATCGTGGCTTATAACAATCACACTAATTAGCCCGCTTCGGGGGAATGAATTTAGACAAATGCGTATTACTTCCTTGCTGAGGAGTCCCTAAATCCGCACTAGGACTACCACCCCATAGCTGAGAACTACCTTGAGCCTAAACCAGACAACTTTCAATCTTGTGCAAAGAAGTTTAGCCAAATCTTGAGTGCGGCATCAACACGTTGTTACGGTTTTCCTGATCGCCATCTCTAACATCAGAGCGGCACAAATCTCTGGCTTGGCTGATACGTAACATGAACGCAGGTTTCCCTGCCTAAGTATAATTCTATAATTCTGCCAAAATGCCAGATATGTTATAATTATTTTCTTTCATCAAGAAACCATTCATACGAAATTTGAAAATGAGTTGTCAAATAGCTGGGCATACACTGGTATAGCTTTACGAAAAGTAATTTCTACAGTTCCAGGGGACTGCAGACCTGTCCCTGATCCAGATCCCTGGTACTTGAATGCCTTGGCTGTAAGTTGGGCCCACCCACAAGTTCCAAAGACAAGCAGGACAACAGCCCAATGCTTGCTGAGAGAGGCCAGCAGACCCTGTGAAAACCAAATGCTGCCTGTGAACCTGAATTGGACACTGGGCTGAGAAAGAAATCCACAAAAGACATTTTGGGACAATTGGGGAAATTTGAATATGGCCTGGGATGAGCCAGTGGCTCTGCAAACTATCTAAAATGAAGGAACAGTTTCTGTTTTTGCTGTTTGGTGTATCTCAGAGTGATGCTTTTGTAAAATATAAGAAAAGTGACTTATTAGGGAGAAGTGAAAACTACAGAAAACGCCAGCCGAGGAATTATTAAATATAACAGACCTAAAAGTCCTCTGTCAGACTGCTGTAAAAGTTTCTAAAAGCTTGCTCTAGATTTTAGAATTCAGCCTGTTTTGATCTGTAACAAATAGTCCACAGTTGGCCACAGTATGCTGACCGCGCACTGGACGTTACTGACCTTATGGCTCTGGCATGACTATGGATTGTTAATTTTCATAGGTGTGGCAAAAGCTATTCGAGTTTTTAAAAGGTCTTTCTTCTTAAGAGATAAAAATGCTTAAGTGTTAAGGAGTGAAGCATCAAGATGTCTGCAACTTACTTTCAAATGGTTCAGGAAAAGAAGTATCTATGTATACAGAGTAAAAAAGACAGCTAGTGACGCTGCGACTCAATGTGAAAAAATGGTTCACACAGGAGGTGAGGCTATGAGTGAGCATGCATTCACTCTTTAAATCAACTTTTCTGTAGATTTGGACCATCTTGAAACGAACAGTCAATTCCCTGACTTCAGTGAGTCCGTCCTCCCAAGGGACCTCTGTACTTAAAAAACAAACAAATAAACAAACAAAAACTATTCATGCTCTTCCCTGAAAATCTACAAATAAGGGCCCATGTTTGTCAGGTCAGCTGATGAGCCGTTGCTTTATTTCTTCCTGGCACAAATGAGATGTGAGAGAAAGCCTCCAGAGATGCACAGGCCAGGGGGCCGGGTGCCCACACCTGTCTACAGCCCAGACAGCAGTAGGAGGCGAAACAGCAGAGTGAGGGCGAGTCTGGGAAGCCCGGAGACCTGTGGTTTCAACCTGGGCTCCAGCTCTGTGAAACGCAAGGGCCATCCAATCAACATGAAATAATGATGCTTTCCAGAGGCAAGGAAGGACCCCATGAATGGTGTCTAATCAAACATGACATGGGCTCCCCTGCCCAGCTGACCTGATAAACACGGGCCCTATTTGTAGATATTCAGGGAAAAGCATGGACACATTTCTTTTTTTTAAAGTAGAGTTCCCCGGGGAGGACAGACTCACTGAAGTCAGCTCTGTGATTAGGATATTTTGCAGGTGCCAAAATTGCAGATGATATCAGGAGCTTTTGACCATAAAGCTAATTCTGATTGGAATGGAATTTTTTCCTATGATAATGGAGCACTTTCCTTTGTGTGCAGCAGCTCCTGGGGGTGCTGCCATTCCATCTCTGTCCCGTGCTTAGTCATTCTCAGCAGTAATCCCATCGCGGCATCACTACTGGCCCCACTGAGTCAGTAGCCTGTATGACTCTGGCCTTAGTTACCATTGCTGAAGGCCTGCATATCACGGGCCTGGCCTGCCGCAGTGTAGGAAAATTCACATTCCACGGGTGGACTCAGCACTGTCCATGCAAGGCAGTGGTCTAGTGAGAGGCCAGGGAACTCCTTAGACTCATGCTGGTTTCTGTGTGACTTCAAGGGCTGACCATGAAGACTGCTCGGCTTTATCACTTTATGTTCTACAGTGCAAGGATGGGGCCTTTTAAATCTAGTATTTCAATGAACTTAATCAGAACCTGCTATACAGCTTGTGGGGCCCAGTGCAAAATGAGGATTCAAAGCCCCTTCTTCAAAATTATTAAGTCTGGGCCCAGTGGCTCACACCTGTAACCTCAACACATTGAGAGGCCGAGGCAGGATGATCACTTGAGGCCAGGAGTTCAAGAGCAGCCTGGGCAACACAGCAAGACCTCATTTCTACAAAAAATTAAAACATTTAATAAAGCACTTGGCCTGGCGCGGTGGCTCAGACCTGTAATCCCAGTACTTTGGGAGGCTGAAGTGGGGAGATCACCTAAGGTCAGGAAATCAAGACCATCCTGGCTAATACGGTGAAACCCTGTCTCTTCTAAAAATACAGAAAATTAGCTGGGCTTGGTGGCACATGCCTGTAGTCCCAGATACTCCAGACACTGAGGCAGGAGAATCGTTTGAACCCGGGAGGTGGAGGTTGCAGTGAGCCAAGATTGCACCACTGCACTCCAGCCTGGGCGACAGAATGAGACACCGTCTCCAAAAAAAAAAAAAAAAAAAATTAATAAAATATGTTTAAGGCCGGGCGAGGTGGCTCACACCTGTAATCACAGCACTTTGGGAGGCTGAGGCAGGTGAATCACAAGGTCAGGAATTTGAGACCAGCCTGACCAACATGGTGAAACCTCGTCTCTACTAAAAATGCAAAAATTTGCTGGGCTTGGTGGCGCACGCCTGTGATCCCAGCTGCTCAGGAGGCTGAGGCAGGAGAATCACTTGAGTCCAGGAGGTGGTGGTTGCAGTGAGCCGAGATCACACCACTGCAATTCAGCCTGGATGACGGAATGAGACTTTGTCTCAAAAACAAAAAAACATGTTTAAGATGGTGACAGCAGAGCCAAGTTCTCCCTTTTGAGCACATGGTCGCATGCCAGGGAAGCCAGGCCCAGTATGTAATGTCTCTGGGAGTTTCACCTTTCCCACAGATAACTGTGGAATCTTAATCCCTACCTCATAGTATTGTGAGGCTTAAATGAGATAATACTTGAACCAATGCAGTTTCCCTGGGATGCTTTCTCAGCTGGGGTTAACCTGTGGACCCAGGACCAAGGCTGGGCCAGGCACGGAGCAGATCTTCCTTCACTGCTTGTTGAGTAGTAGTTGCATAGTATGTTTGCTGATGTTTTCTGGAAGTTACAATACAGATTAGCTCATGTCTGTGGATCAACATGTTTCCTTTTGCTTTCCTAGGACTGTAGTCACTGTTTCCCCCCACCCCCTTTTTTTTTTGAGATGGAGTCTTGCTCTGTTGCCAGGCTGGAGTATAGTGTATAATGGCAGGATCTCGGCTCACTGCAAACTCCATCTCCCAGGTTCAAGCAATTCTCCTGCCTCAGCCTCCTGAGTAACTGGGACTAGAGGCGCGCACCACCACATCCAGCTAATTTTTGTATTTTTAGTATTTTTAGATTTTTAATTTTGTATTTTTAGAAATGTGGTTTCACCATGTTGGCCAGGATGGCCTCAGTCTCTTGACCTCATGATCCGATCACCTTGGCCTCCCAAAGTGCTGGGATTATAGGCGTGAGCCACTGCACCTGGCCTTGTAGTCACTGTTTTTCAAAGGACTCAGGCAGAGTGCGTGCATGTGTGTGTGTGTGTGTGTGTGTGTGTGTGTGTTTAAAAAATAGAAGTGATGGGGTTAAACCTAAATGCCAATTAAATCCTGAAACTGTGAGAGCTTCAACCACTCGATCTGCACCCCTTACTGCATATGTCTGGCGTGAGCATAGGATTTTTAATGCATAGTTGGAAAGGGCCATGGCATCTATAAAGGCAATATGTATTCACTGATGAGAATTAATTATGAATCACATAGTGATTATATTATAGCCAAAGAGAGCACTGTTACTCTATAAAACACTGCAGCAAAATTCCCACTTCCACTGAGGACAGCAACTGAACGTTTCAGATAATTGTGCTTCTGAAGTGAGCTGAACCCTGAATAACAGAGATAGGTGAGTAACAATACAGTGAAGTCTAACTCCTAGTAACTCTCGCTGCACAGACCCTTGAAATACTCAAGTGCACACAACTAGTCCATTTTATTGCACAAAACAGTTGCAATAAAAGGACCCACTATTATCTAGGGCGACTATCTTTTTTTTTTTTTTAACCACCGTTGGTTCCTGGAAATGAAATAGGAGAGATAGGAAACTGAGAAATAAGAACGTCGGTGAGAGGTCTTTGATTGTAGCAGGGGGAGGTATGCTGTGATGCAGCCGCAGGCCGGTCCCACGGGCCTTTTTCAGGCCCTGGGTTCCTAGAGACATCAGAAGTGCTCCCAAGGAGGTATAAAGTAGGGAAGGAAATATGCCATCCTGTTCAAAGGCTGCCAGACGGAAGAAAATAAGTGCTTACAAACTCAACGGTCCACACTGGGGCCATGGATCTTCCTTTTATTCATTAATTTTTTTTGAGACAGAGTCTTGCTCTTTTGCCAGGCGCTAGGCTGGAGTGCAGTGGTGCAATCTTGGCTCACTGCAACCTCTGCCTCCTGGCTTCAAGCAATTCTCTTGCCTCAGCCTCCCGAGTAGCTGGGACTACAGGTGTGTGCCACCACGCCCAGCTAATTTTTGTATTTTAGTAGCGACAGGGTTTCACTATGTTGGCCAGGATGGTCTTGATCTCTTGACCTCATGATCTGCCCTCCTCTGGCTCCCAAAGTGCTGGGATTATAGGCGTGAGCCACCACACCCAACCTCTAATCCAGTGCACAATCTGGGGACACTAAGCACATTCTCGATGTTGTGCAACTATCATCTCTATTCATTTCCAGAACTTTCTCATCATCCCAAACAGAAACTCTATACTCACCAAACAGTAACTGCCCATTCCCCCTCTCCTCAGCTTTCAGTAAACACCATCCTAGTTTCTACAATTTTGTTATTCTAGGGAGGGACCTCACAGAAGAATTATACAATATTTGTCTTTTTGTGTCTGGCTGTTTTACTTAGCTCCTTTTCAGGGTTCATCCATGTTGTAGCATGTGTCAGAATTTCACTCTTTTAGAGACTGAATAATATTCCATTGTATGTATATTCCACATTTTATTTATCCACTTATCCCTTGATAGACATTTGGGTTGTTTTGCCTATTGGCTATTCATAGTGCCGCTATGAACATGGATATGTTCATATCCAATGGGGATATGTTCTAATATACCCATTCGAGTCCCTACTTTATATTCTTTGGGGCATATACCCGGAAGTGGAATCACTGGGTCATAAGCTGATTCCATGTTCCACTTTTTAAGGAACCGTCATTCTGTTTTCCAAGGGGGCTTCACCATTTTACCCAGCAATGTACAAGGGTTCCCATTTCTTTCTTTTTCTTTTTTCTTTTTTTGAGACAGTTTCACTCTTGTAGCCCAGGCTGGAGGGCAGTGACTCGATCTCAGCTCACTTCAACCGCCGCCTCCCAGGTTCAAGTGATTCTTCTGCCTTAGCATCCCCAGTAGCTGGAACTACAGGCAGGTACACCACGCCTGGCTAATTTTTTGCATTTTTAGTAGAGATGGGTTTTCACCATGTTGACCAAGCCAGTCTCGAACTCCCGACCTCAGGTGATCTGCTTTGCCTTGGCCTCCCAAAGTGCTGTGATTACAGGTGTGAGCCACCGAGCCTGGCCAATGGCTCCCATTTCTCCACATCCTCCTCAACACACGTTTTTTTCTGTTTTGTTGATAAAAGCCATCCTAGTGAACGTGAAGTGGTATCTTCTCGTGGTTTTGGTTTGTATTTCTCTAATGACCAGTGAGGCCGACCATCTTTTCACGTGCTTACTGGCCGCTGGCCATTCATCTACTTTCCTTGGAGAAATGTCTGCTGAGTCTTTGGCCATTTTTGAATTGGATTTTTTGTTTGCAACATCTTAAAAAAATTGTATAAAATAATCCACATGTTGGGGGCAAATGGGCTCTATATTTTAAAATGCAAGTAAATTGAAGTGAGAAATAATTTTTGGCTCTCAGGATACGTTGCTTTTAATGTTTTCAAAACAAAGAACATATTAATAATAGCTTTTTTTTTTTTTTTTTTTTTTTTTTTTTCCTGAGAGGGAGTCTTGCTCTGTCACCAGGCTGGAGTGCAGTGGTGCGATCTTGACTCACTGCAACCTCCGTCTCCCCGGTTCAAGCGATTCTCCTACCTCAGCCTCGTGAGTAGCTGGGTCTACAGGCGACTGCCACCACACCCGGCTAATGTTTGTATTTTTAGTAAACATGGTTCACCATGTTGGCCAGGCTGGTCTTGAACTCCTGACCTCGTGATCCGCCCGCCTCGGCCTCCCAAAGTGCTGGAATTACAGGCGTGAGCCACCGCGCCCGGCCAAGAACATATTAATAATACTTTCTAAGTCAGAATTCAAATTTCTGTAACACGTGAAAGTGAAGGAGTGATATGGAAAACCGGGCTTTTTGTGGTTTCTTCCTGAGAAGAGATGACCACCCAGAACCAAAGCCTTCCGTGAAATAAGGAAGCAGAAAAATCTCTATTTGTCGTTCTTACAGTTTATGCCTAAGTAACTCCGAAGAACAGGTACTGGTAACCCGGCAGCCTGGCGGTGGTGGCCGCGGTCAGTTTTTCCCCAGAATTAGTTGAGGCGCCACGCCCTTGAGGCAAAACTGCTATAGAGAGAAGCGCCCTGAAGATCAGTCTGTGGAGATCCAGGGTTGCCGTAAGAGAACC
This sequence comes from Aotus nancymaae, assembly GCF_030222135.1. Classification (NCBI taxonomy): domain Eukaryota; kingdom Metazoa; phylum Chordata; class Mammalia; order Primates; family Aotidae; genus Aotus; species Aotus nancymaae. The sequence continues at coordinate 5,931,996 of NW_026988421.1, forward strand.
GTGGAGTGCAGGTCCAGAGGGTCCTCGATGGAAGCGCAGCCGGCCTGGCCCGGCCCTAGCAGGGCCACGTGAAAACCGCGCTGCGGACATCTTAGCCACCGCCTTACCAGGACCAGCGGGCGCGAAAGGCCTAGTCTGCGCTGCCCTCGCAGGCAGGCGGTCTTCAATCATGTTTTAAAATCTTGTTGAGCGATTAATCAGTCATGGATGGTCCCGGTCCCTACATTGCAGGCCGCACCTGGTGCGCTTTGGCAAACAAGCCGGAGCATCGACTCCCTGCGGCGGGCGGGGACCGGATTCAGAAAATGTTTAATAAAGACTGGGAGGCCTGGAGCCACGCTCTTTGGGGTGCAGAAAGGGGTGCAGTTCGGGGCCTCTCCTCCGGCCCCCTGGCCCTAGCTGTAAGTTTCCTCGGCTGTGCAGGGCGCGCGGCGCTAGGGGACGGAGGAGGCCACGCCGCGCAGCTGGGTTCGCAGAATGGCGGTCCCTGCGGCCTCCGAAGGCTGGACCTAAGACCCCTCCCACTCCTTTCCTGCCCGACATCTCAATCCCCTTCCTAACATCTCAATAGGGTTTTTAAACAAATCGATCCTAAGGGCTCAGTTCAGCCCACCCAGGGGTTTCTGGAGGACGCACGCCGAACTCAGGATAGTGAGAGTTTGGGGGGCCCTGGGGCGGAGGGAGAAGACGCCACACTCCGCGGCTACCAGGTCCCTTCCGGAAACAGCGCTCGGACGTCGCGGGTCACAGGCAGGGAATTTAGCCCAGGTGCTCTTTGGGCCGCGAGCGGCCGCTGTGCCCCAATCCCCAGGCTCGGTGTGCAGACTCCAAGCTTGAGACGTCAGGGCGGCGTGGGCTGCAGGCCGCCGCGCGAGCCCAGGACCCCGAGCCGCGGGCCCCTACGCCGCAGGGCCTCTCCCTCCTCGAGGCCCGGGCTCCGACCCAACACCGAGCTTCTCAAATGCCCCGGCGAGATCGAGGCAACAAGAGAGAACCTTTTTTTTTTTTTTAAATGTGTAAGAATGTTTTGCTTCTTTTAGGGTACAGCACTGCTGCAAGTTGCAGCACGGAGGGCCCCTTCCCTGCGCACCCACAGCGGTCGCCGCCTCTACGGCACGGTCTCCCGGATCTGGATTTGGGGAGCGCAAGTGCCCCCTGTGGCCAGCCCGCGCCTGACCCCGCGGGCCTGAGAAGGCAGAAGTGGCCGGCGCGGGCTCCCAGGAGGAAGTTGGAGCCCGGGGGCCGGGAAGGGGGCAGGTCGGCGCCGCTGGCTGGGCGGGGCCCCACGGGGCCGCGGCCACCCGGGGCTCGCGTTCCCCCACGTGGCCGGCCGCCCGGTGCCCCACGTGGAAGGGGCGAAGGAGGATGAAGGGCGAGGGGAGCATCGGACCCAGCGCCGCCGCGACAGGACCCCGGCCCCTGCCACCGAGGCCCCCGCGCCTCCAGAGGGCCTCCCGGGCGGGGCCAGGCCAGGGAGTGCCCGCCGCGCCCGGCCCCTCGCCCTCCCGCCCGCCGCGCCCGTGTGCACTTTCGCGGAGCCACTAATCCCCCGAGAGAGCCGATTTGTAGTGAGGAGTATCTGGAGGGGGCGAGGCCGGCCCATGTGGGGTTGTGTCATTGGTTTGCAAAGAGAGACCCCGCCTTTGCCCCCCCCAAAAAAAGGAGCGAGGAGTGAGCGAGCGGCGACCCTCACCTCGCCTCCCGCCTCGCTCCTGCGCAGCCAGCGGGCACCGGGAGCCGCGGCCGGCGCCGCTTCTTTCCTTTCCTTTTCTCTCCGTTTTCCTCCTCCTTCCCCGGAGGAGAAAACAAATAAAGAAGAGCAAATAGCCGGGAGGCGCTCGGCATCCAGGACGTTCCCTCCCCCGATCCAAGTTGGAATTAGCATCCTCTCGGGGGTGAGCGCGGCGCGGGGCGGGCGCGGGCCGGGGACCCCCAGCGCAGCCCCCTCTAGGCGGGCGGGAGGGCGCGGGGCCGGGACGCGGGGGGGATTGGGAACCGGGTGGGCGGAGGAAGGGGGGTGGGGTGGGTGGGGAAGTAGGAAGAGGCTCGGCGGCGAGGGGAGGAGGTGGAAGGGAAGGGAGGGGTAGGGTGGGGAGGGGAGGGGAGCGGGGGGAGGGCGGGAGGGGGAGGGGCGGGGAGCTGGAGAGATTAAGTTTTTGTGTGTGTGTCCCTGTGTGCGTGTGTCATTTTAAGGTGGCTCGGGAGCGGCCCGGAGGAGCCGGCGGCGGCCCGAGGAGCGAGGGACCGAACCGGGAGCCATGCCGCGCTGAGGGGGGGCTGCACAGCCGCCGCCACCGCCACCGCCGCCGGGTGGGGTGGGAGGGGCGGGAGCCGCCGCCGCCGCCGCCGCCTCCAGGGTGGGCGCCTTTCGCTGTGGACGCCGACCGTCCGGGACGAGGTAAGGGGGGCCCCGGGGGAGGGCTGCGGTAGCCGCCGCCCCCGCCTCACCTGCGGCCGCGGGCTGGGGGCGCCGCGCCCGCGCCTCACTGCGCCACTCGGGGAGGAGGAGGAGGAGGAAGAGGGCGAAGGACACGGAGCCGGCATCCGAGGACATCTTTGGTCCGTGCCCCGGGCCCCGTGTTCTCCCTCGGCGCCCGGGGGTGGACGCTGGCCCGGGGGTCCCCGCCCGCCCCCGCCACCGATTGCGCCCGCTGGCCGCGGTTTGCGCCAGGATTTTTGTTGTTGTGATGAGAGTTGATGAATGCGAAGTAGGCGGTCACCTTCCTTCCCATCAGGGTTGGAAAAAAAAAAAAAAAGAAAGAAACCCCGAGCGCGGCGGCGTCTGGAGGGCAGGGGCGGCGGCGGCATCTCGGCGACGGTTCCCTGGGCGCCCCCGGCTCCTGCTCCCTGAGCCCGGTGGGTGCGCGCGCGGGGGCCGCCGGCGACCCAGACCGAGCGCGCGACGCGCCGCGGGGACAATACGGCCGGATCTCCGGGGAACAGGAGTCCGAGCGCGCCGGGGTGCGGCGGGCCTTGCGCTTACGAGGCAGGGGGGTGCGCAGAAGAGGGGGTCCGTGGGGAAGTCGGGGCGCGAGCCGCTCGCGGTCCCCGGGGGCGCTGCTCCTACCGGCGGGGGATCCCGCGCGGCGCCCCGGGAGCGCAAGTGAAAGACGGGAAAGGAGGCGAAGTGGAACCCTTTTGTTTTGCCGGCCCCGCATTGTTGGCTCCTCCGGGCAGCCGGGCCACATCTGCTGCCGCCGCCGCCACTGCCGCGCGGGGCTCGGCCCGCCAAAGTCGCGGCGGGGCGGGGGGCCTGGGCGGGCCGGGCGGCCGGCGCGGGCGGGGGCCGGGCATTTCCTCTGCCCGGCCGCGCTCCCGCGGGCACCACTTCCTCCTCGCCCGCAGCAGCCGCCGCCAGGAGCCCGGCCCGCCCGCCTCCCCCACCTTCCCCGCCCGGGCCGCACTTTTCGGGTGGGGCGAATCAAAAAGAAAAAGTTTAGCAGGAGGGGCCGGCTAGGGCGCGCCCCGGGCGGCGGGGACCTGGTGCGGCGCAGGGACAGCCGGGCCACCGCGGTCCCTCCTCCTCCCAGCCCTCCCCGGCGCCGGACGGCCCCGCGCGGCCGAGGGGAAGCGCCTTTCTTTCTCTTCCTCGCGCTGCCCCCAGCGCCCCGGGCGAGTTGGGCAGAGGCGCGCGGGAGCCGAGGCGCGCCTGGGCCTTTCTCAGGCGGGAGGCCCAGCGGCGTGGCGGGTCGCCTGCAGCCCACGCAGCGCCCTGGGGCTCGGAGGCCGCGAGCCCAAGAGCTCGGCGCGGTCACCGCGGGCAGCGCCGAGACACACACGCGCGCACACACTCCCTCCCGTGGCTCGCTTTCCGCCGGCGACGACGGTCGCGGACACGGAGTGAGCGTGTGCGCGCGAGTGTTTGTGGTTGTCCCCCCTCCCCCGCCCGGTACTTTTTCCGGAGGCGGCCCAAGCGGCAGTTGGCTGCAGAGGACCCCACGTTTAGGATTTTGTAGGGAAGAAGAGGAATTTTTCGTAGAAATCCCCGCTCGCTCTGCGTGCTCGTGGTGGAGGCTGCTGGCCATGGCCTACGTCGTCACACCGGGCTTCCTTGCCCTGACTGGGGTAAACAATCCTGTGTATTTACCCCCTTTTTTCTTTAAAGATTGGAGATCGGGTTAAGTTCTTAGAGAGTCTGATGCGAGTGGCTGGAAGGATAGACAAGAGAATTCTATTCTATAAATATGCATTGGGAATTTAAAATGCTAAACGCCTTATTTGCAATTCTGTTGGATATTCTAGAGACTGGTATATTTTTATCTGACATGGATAATTTTGAGGGGACGTTATATTTTGGGGAAGTTTACAAAGTGATTCTTTCTGCTTTTCTAACTTGGGCGAAATATATCGACTCATACCACTCTTTCAAAAAAGATCGCTTTCTCTACTAGGTGTTTGGGTTCGAAGACAGTTTAAAAATTACCTCGTGTTCTGTACCTAAGACTGCTGTTTTGCCTCGAGGATTCTCCGAGTAGGAGTGGGTGGTTTACATGTACTTTGAGAACTCTGAGGTTTTGAACCCCTCCTTTTTTTATAATATGAATCTTTTCTATTTTGAAGTAATGAGACTTTAAAGGATCTTGTTTTCATAATCACTTGATTTCAAAGGGTACTTCTTACAGCAATTACAAAGTAGTAGTCAAAATGCTAATTAAACATTTTCAGTCATAGCTGCTTTAATATTGAAACAATTTTTTTTTTCTTTAGCAGAGACTGTATCATAGAGTTGAAACACTAAATATTCTTTTGTCTGGCATCAGATCTCTGAACTGCTCTGACATTCTCCTGAAAAACCCCTAGTGCCCTTTTTATTGCCCCCAAAAGGAAAGTTAATGAGATGGTAGATTTCAAGCAAAAAAGCAGGCCCTCTTTCTTGCAAAATATGCTTACCGTTGCCATTGAAGTTGGATGTTAGCCGTGAATGCACTTGCCTTTAATGAAACCAGTTTAATCGTTCACACTTGATCAAGTATAACATGAGCAAACAAAGGAAATAAGCCAGCATACTTCTGTAGAGTGTAAGTGTTGATGTTGGGTCACCCCCTCCCCTGCCCCCCCACCCCGCCCGGTAAAAGGGAGAGAAGGATGAAGGCAAAGGGAATTTATGGCGCTGATTGGTTTTTTGTGCCCCCGGGGTGGGGGACCCCAGTTACATCCCTATGGAAAGCAGTTGTTAGAGGGAATTAAAAGATCTGGGTTTGGAGCTTGTTTTGAACCTGACTAGGTGGTTTTGGTTTAATTCTTTTTCTATTTAGAAAAATAAGGTAAAGAGTATGCTGACTCTCCCCCCATCTTTTTTTAAACCCCAGCCTGACAATCCCCTCTCTTAATTGTACCTTAATAAGACTCTGCAGGTTGAGTGCAGAACCCTGTGAGTTATTTACGGTGTCGCTTGGGAGCTTTGAAACTGACCCTTGAATGGGTGTTCTCCTTCGGGGAGGGGCAGGGTGAATTACCTTTTCTTAACTGATTTTAAAAAGCCTCATTGTCCCTAAAAGTCATTTCCTTGCTTGAGTTGCAATTTCTGTGTGGGACTTAATCATCAATTCAGTGAAGAGATATTCCAAAGTATGTCTCTCTAAAGTTAAGAAAGGAAGAAAGTTTGGCTACTTAAAAACAAACACTGCTGCCATTGTAAAAACACACCAGTGACACACTTGGTGAGATATTTTGGCCTTTTGAGACTCGGCGCACACCTGTTCCTGTCCCTGCCAAGTTGTGTGTGCTTTCCCTGCCATTGTTAATCTGGTCGTGTACACAAGATGAAACAGTAAAACTTGCTATCTGTGTAATTATTAACTAGTTCGTCAGTTACCCTTTCAGAGAATAATCAATAACTTCACTCTTAACTTTTAAAACTCTAAATAGAAGTTTTACTCCTTAAGTCTGGAAAGTGTTTCAAAGAGAGATTAAATGAAGCAAACAAACAGCAACAACAAACAACAAAACCAGAAAATCAACCGGGAACTTTTTTTAGCTTCCGAGTAGCTAGTTACCAGGTAAAAAAAATGATGAATGTATATAGTGTGTACTGAACAAGCAAAGCACTGGATTTTAAAATATTTTTATGGCCACCATTGCTGTTAACATACAAATGGCTCACACTATTTGAAATCCTTGAGATTCATGGACTGAAAAAAAAACCCAAAAAGGACACCTCTGAGGGAGCAGCCCTGCTGAGATCTAGCACCCGACTGCCGTTTGCCAACAGTTCACTAACACCATGAATCATTTTTGAAGGCAAAGTTATACCCTTTGCACTTAATGCTTTCCCTAAATGGAAAAAATTTAAAGAGTTTACAGCAATGGTAGAATGGTGGTCCCAGTTGTCATTTTTTACCACTGTCATTTCCATAGAGAGGGACTGTCATCATAATGTATGTGCATGTAGCCTGGATCCCTCTGTTAATCTGTCGGGTGGAAAGCAACAGCCCTAGTGTCCTGTGGCCCTGAATCAGGCCACAAATACATATTCGTACATGGTTGGGAAGGGAAATTTATCAGTTGGGCAGGGCACAACTCAGGTAATATTTCCACTTTGAGATGACTGTAGCTCTGTTACACAGGGTGGAGCACATTTTTGTAGTAGCTAAAAAATGGGAGGGCAGTTTGTCCTGGAAAAAGAAGTATTTGTACTTCATGGAAGTGACCCCATGTGGTGAAATCTCGGGGGTGTCTTCCCCAATAATCTTTTTGTGAATTGCTAGCTGAGGAATGCCTGTGTGAACTTTCCCTGCTGAAAACTTAGTGGGCACATGAAATGCTGGAATGGATACGCTCTCAGAGGGTATCCTGCCGGGGCAGATATCAGTTTTCTCCCTTACCAGCTGGTAAGCATGTCCCAATTTACACTGCTACAAGTTAAAGTTACAGCACTCCTGGAAAGAAGGGGAAATGCAAGGCCTCTCCTCCCCACCTCATCTTTTGAAGTTAATTTTCATTCAAGTCTGTGTTTGATGGAATATGTATCAAAGACTTATGAAAGGGTTTTTTTATTAATCCTATCTCGGGGTTTGGAAAATTATATTTAATAATTGCTAAAAACTTCAGAACCATTTTAAAGGTGTTCAGTGGTTCTTTTGATCATGATTTAATGGAGAGTATCCAAAAGCCATCAATGTGACTCTAATGAAATTCACAAATGAATGTTTGGGCATAATCTGGAGTTTCTTTTAGCTATCATTATTAATGTTTAAAGCCTAAATTATGGCTGCACTTGGGCATTCAGAACTTTGCCTGTGAAAAGAAGGGCTTTGCACATTGTGTAAAAAAAAAGGGGATTCACAAATGAATACAGAATGTACAATAGGGAGAGAGCCAGGCCATTGTTTGTGTGGAATGTTGACCATGGGAGCCAAGGGGTAGTTTTGCCTTCATTCTTCTAACTGGAGAACACAGAGACCTCAGGAGCTGTAGACAGGATGGGAACCGGGGCCACATTCATCTCTGCCAGGCATGGAGATTTGGCCTGCCCCCTTTCCAGAGTTTTTCTTAGAAGGTGATCTTTTCTGGACTGCTAAGGAACGTCGTGTGCTTTCTCTTCTCAATTATCTGCTTTTTTGGGGAATGATTCTAAGAGCACATAGTAGATTCTCAAGGAAAGTGTAAACAGACCTTTTCTACCCCCTTGAAATGCGATTTTAGGAAATGATATTCAACATCAGAAAGGAGGCATCTTAAGTCACAGGAAGAAGTTGTGTTTATTTTTACTCCTCTCCTGACTTGAAAGTAGTTTTTAATCTGTTGGTAGCATTAGGGAGAGTGCAGCTAAAATAAGTTTTTGCTGGATGTTCATGTTTTTCGGAGCTGCTGCCTTGTCAGAAAAAGCTCCTCCCCTACTCACAAAGGCCTCCTGCTTCCACGTGGGAGCTGAGGTCCCGCAGTAGAACCAATTCTGTAGCTTATGGGAGGAGCACTCCTGGCCCCCCACTTTCTAACCCTCACCTCAAGTGGAATATGGAGATAATATGTATATCGTTCACCATTGTTGGTGACTGAAGCCTGTTCAGTTTTTTAGCATCTACACTCAGTGAGAACCCGTTGCAGTTTGCATTTGTATCTAGCCTAGTCCCCCCCTCGGTGAATGTTTTAGAAGTGATCAGCTTTAGCTGTTTACCTAACTAAATGTAACAGATGCTTGCCTAGAGTTTGCTTAATAATCACAAAACCTGTGATGAAATGGTTGGGATCTTATTTATGGGACAGGTGATGATTTTGGTTCTATAGAGAATTGTGACTTTCGGTTGGTGTTTAAAGGATGGGAACCCTGAACCATTGCTGTGGCCACCCTGGTGGCCAGCCTTGCCTTTGGTTGTTTGGCTTCTGTGAATCCGGAAGAGCCCTGGAGGTGGGGGCCAGGGAAAGGAGAGGGCTGGGTTTTTTATCCAGGAGGTTCTAAAAGTTCACACAAAATACAGAAATATGCACCTTCCATTGTATTGCTGATTTGTGCTTCCTTCGAAGCTCTCTGATCAGCAGAAATGTGCTTCTTGCATTAAAACACATCCTTAATTATAACTAAAAGAAACTGTCAGCTGCCTTAAAGATTGTCTGGAAATAGTGGCAATATTTCTGTGTCTCATTCCAGCCCACGTTGTGGTAGAAGCCTGGAGGGGCCACGTTAAAGGATGTGCCACAGAGACGAGCTGTGTAGGTTTTTCTGCAGCACAGGCGAGCTCAGGGCTTGGAAAGTCCAGCTTATGGTGGCTGCGCTCCAGCCATGCCTGAAATCTGGCCTCCAGCAATCTGTCCAAGCCCAGGACAAACAAAAACTTCATTATGGAGTCATGGAATCTGAGGAAGTTTCTCTGGAAGGAACCGAAGACTTAGACCACGGAGATCAACTCCTCTGCCTAATGGGGTTTTTCTTTTTCCACGATGGCAATTTAAAAATATTATCTATAAAGCAAGGCTAGTAAGGAATCATTTTATAGGTGTAAGTGGCCAGAATCTAACCTGGAAGTGATAGTACTGTACCTGCCCCAGGTGTGTGTGTGGCAGGGGGAAGGAGTTTGGAGGGGGTAAACCACATTTGAGGTTTCTCTGCTGGAGGGGGTGAAAGGGCAGGAGGGAGTTTGTGCACCTTTCCTTTTAAATGAACTCTAGCTGTGAGTTGATTATTTTGCTGATGGATGGTCTTTAGTGCGGCCTAGAAGTGCAAACAAAGTCAGCTTAACTGCCGCTCGTTCAGATCCTGGGAGGCCAAGGGAAGGGGTGGGGGCCGTTCTTGCAAATCCATCTGGATCCTGGACACCCCACTTGGTGTTGCCGCAGCCAGCTCCCAGGCCTGCCCACCTGGAGTACCGCCAGAGCCAGCAGCGGGCAGGGCCCGAGAGAGCTCTTAAAGCCATGTCCCAGGAACTGTTGAGGGAACTGAGAATGTTCAGCCTGGAGTAGAGACGCCCCTGGGGAGCCCAGCATCGTCCTCGGTGCAGTCATGTGGCCTTGCTTTGCTGGGAGCAGGGAGGCCTTGCTGTTGGAGCTGCCAGGCCAGATGGGCTGCGTGGGCTCCTGGCACTGGCAGAACTTGGCTGACCGTTGGCTCCCAGTGCTGGCCAAGGCTCTGCAAACACCCGAGACCCTGATGGAGACTCAGGCTTTGGGAGCACCTCCTAATGAGCTGGGGAGGATGCTGTTTTCTTCCCAGTGTGAGTGACCAATAATCTTAAGAGTTTTTCCCTTCCTCCAGACATTCAGCTGTGGTCTGCACTCTGGACTGCTCCATCTGCCCTGTGGACTGGATAGAGCTAGAGGCTCAGGGTAGATGCCCAGCTGACCTGACATTTCCTACCCGTATTCCTTAGTGTTCAGGAGCAGGCAGAGACAGACCTGATTCCTTCATCTCAGGGCTTTCAGATTACCGAATAGAAGTCGCACTGGGAGGGCAATCAATAAAGAGTATATTTTGCTGCACAGATACCAATATGCACATGTAAGTGCCTAGAAGTAAAATCTGGGAATGTTTTTGATCTTAAAAACATTTCACAGTCATTAATCTTCACGACGCTCCTGCGGGCTGGGTAAATAGAGCAATTCCTATTTTATGCCAGGAAGAAATATTGAATTGCCTCCTCATAAAGAGGCTGTTTTCCTCCTTGTTCCTGTGGCTCGCAGGGTGGGGGGCCTGGGGCGCCGGGAACCCCTGCGATCAGCTCAGACTGACTCCAGGACGACTTCCGGTGTCCTGCGCGACCTTCTGCCGCGGGGAGGGCCGGGTGGGGCCTAGGGGAGGGCCGGCCCACCACACCTGGCCGCGCTCTACCTGGAGGGGGCGGGGTCTCCCGCGTTTCCCGGACCGCGGGGGTGTCCCACCCTGCTGCGAGGACCTGCCTGCGGGCCTCCTGGGGTCCGCCAGTCTCCTCCCGGCGGGTGGACCTGGAGGCCCCGCCCCAGCTGTGCCCTCTTTCCCCGCGGGACACCTGGCGGCCCCTCCGCGGGTCGCCGTACCTGACACCCCCGGGCGCCCCCTCGCGCCTCGCCTTTTCACTTGTAAATAGAGCTGCTTCCCGCCGCGGGGAGGTCGTTGAGAGGTGTGAGAATGAGCCCTGCCCCCCGAGCCCACTTCCTCCTCCCCCCTCCCCGCTGGCCTACCCGGGGCGGTGGGGGTCCAGCCTGACGCCTCCTCTGGCCAGGAGGGTCGCCGGCGCCCCTCCGGTCCGCGGGGCCCCGGCAAGGGAGGAGCCTCGAGACCACGCGGGACCCTAGGGTGGGCCCCCAGCCCGCGCCCGAGGCCCAGAGCAGGGGCAGGAACCTGGCCGCACTGGGCCGGAGCCGCCTCCACCACTCAGCGGTCGCGGACTCCGGGCGCTCCACACCTGGGGTCGTGGTGAGATTCGTTGATTGACTGCGCGATGGTGGCTGAGTTTCAAACAAACGGTAAACAGCGGCATCGTTTCCGCTTGACGGGCTGGGGATCTCGTCTCCTGGGCAGTGTTTTGGGGCCACGGTTCTTGGATAACCTTCGAATCTGGGTGTTTTCCCTGTAGTACAAACGGCGCAGTGGCAGTTGCTGTGGGAAACAGCGAGGGCCACTGAGACCTTCGGCAGAATTCCACTTCAAGGACGACTGACATTTGCGCGCCTCTGCTGCGTTCTCTGCCGTTCACTCCGGCGGCTCTCAGTCCCTGAGCCTGGCGAGGCCTGTGACTGGAGGTTGTCCGGGCGCTGAGTGGTAGGACTGCGGTCTGGCCCGTTCCGTCTTCACCCGTCTTCTCCGTGGAGGAATTTCTGTGTTCGCCTCTTTCTATCTTTTACAGACTTAATTTGATGCTCCGGGAATTTATGCAGCCATTCAAGTGCGCTCCCCTTGTTCAGGTAACTAGAGAACGACCGTTTCTTGAGCTAGTGTCCGGCAGTAGCTCTCTAGGTGTGTTGTTGGGTTTCATTGTCACAAGGTGGGGTGATGTCTGAGGAGGCACTTGGGGGACTTGCCTGAGTGGTTTGGGTGTCACTCCGCGGGGGGAGGAGGAACTCCTTCCTGCCTGGGCTGAGCCTCTTTCCTTGGCCACCCTGAGATTAGAGTTCAGGAGACATGAGAGGCGGCCTGTTTTCCCCAGGATTCATATGAACTTCTCAGATAAAAGATATCTTTCTCAGGCCCAGAGCTGCTTTCCAGGGCACACGGAGCTAGGAGAAGTCTGCCCTGTCTTCGTTTGGTTTCATGAGTGGTCATTTTGGTAGGAAGTCACAATTCAATGCCCTGGAGGGTTTCTAGATCATTTCCTGCTCTAGGGTGTTTTAAATTCGTGCTCTTTTGGAGCAGATATTCAGAACACGTGGCTCCTGTTTGGAAGCCTGAGGCAGGCAGGCCCCATTGGATACATGGGTCAGACTCTCTGGATCACAGACTCACTCTGTCCAGGCAGAGGCCAGACACCTGCCTTGAGATGGGCTCTCCAGGGCTGCCCTCAGAGTCCCTGTTTCACCAATGAAGAATCAGGGACAGGGTGCTTAGGCGATGAAGTCTAGCTAGTTATTTCCAGCTCCACCTGGCTTCTCTGTGGCAGACCAAGGCTTCTTGTGGCCTTTGACTGGGACATGGGGATGTCTGTAGATGGCTTAGATTCCTTTTTCCCTCCCAAGTTCTGTTTCTTCCTTGCCCTCGTCTGTGTCTCTGATGCAACACCGCCCCCCACTCCAAGAGCACATGGGCACCTGGAGTTCTGTGGGTGGCTTTCTTAGTGCTTAGGGTCCTGGTGAATGGGATTTAGTGGCCAGGTATCATTTTATCAGTAGGTAAGACTATCAATAGGTTAAGACCATGTTTATGGTCTGGGATAGAGTGATCTCAGCCAGAGTCTTCTCAGAAGCCCCCTCTATCCCCCACCTCCCTCGAGGGAGGGCTTGGGTCCATGGGATGCCCCCCTCCCTCGCTCTGGTTGCTTCTGGCTTTCAACCAGATCCACGTGCATTCCTTAAATAGCATCTTTTTCCGTGTTCCACATTGGGGAGCTGGGGGTAAGAGACAGGGAAGATGCTTAGGATTTCCCCTCAGTGGGATAGTGTGTTTGCACCACTCCTGTGAAAACCAGGGAGAAACAAGATTTTGTTGGGCGAACGTCCTTTGGGTCACTGCCCTGCATTTGTGTGGTGTGGGCCTTAGAAAGGAATTTGAACGAATACTCCTGAACAAAGGGAACAGCCTGCTTTTCAAAGAGGCTATCAGAGAACTGAAAAGGGAATGGCACACAGTTGGGTGTGTCTTGAAATCCAGAGACCAGTCCCACTTGGGTGAGTAACTCACGGGCAGAGCACCCAGAGCAGGTGATACGGGAGCTCCCAGGCTGACCTTGGCTTTCCTTAGAGGGTAAGGTCCCCACAAGGTGGAGGTTTTCCTGAAAAACAGGCTTTTCTTTATAAGATTACCTTCCTGTTCTACAACCCTTCTCTTCTTGTGAACACGTGTGTGCTTGTGAACACATGCGTATTCTGGAAATCTTGGTCCGCGCTGGGGCTCCGGTGAGGCCAGGGCAGTGGGGGTGTGGGGTGTCCCCTCTGCCTCCATCTCAACCTTTGGGTTCTGCTCTGTCTTGTGGATGACTCTAGGAAGTAATGGGAGGTGTCTCTTGACAAATCAGTCATGTGAGTCCTGGTGTCCTGGCTCAGCTCCAGCTTGGGTAGTGATTAGAGTCTGTCTATTTTAAGTAGCCCCTGCAGTTTTTAAACAGGTCGCTGTTCCGCTTCACTCCACCTGGAAGAGGGTAGTGGGGCCAGGAGCAGCCCGGGGCCAGCCCTCTCCTCTCCTTGGTGCCTCAGTGAGTCACTGAGAAGGGGGAAGCTGCTTTCTACGAGTCTGTTGCTTGGAGAGTGGAGGTGGTGTCTAAGCATGAGAATGACTGTGGCATACAGGTTCCCGTGAACGGTCATTTCCTGTGAGCCGGGCCTTGTGGGTGGTCTTCCAGAGCCCACGTCACGTTTGTGGTGTGTTCCCTGTCCTGTTCCAGGTTTCGGAAATCCTTTGCACTGGGCAGAAGATCTGCTGAGCTGGCATCCAGGTTCCTCCAGCAAAACATGGGGCAGGTGTTGGACCTGCCGCAGCTCTGAGCGTTCCCCAGGACCCTGTTACCCAGCCCTGGCATCTGCAGAGTCTGTTCATTTCCTCGCTCCTCCACGACACAAGCTTTTCTCTCAGGGCTGAGGATTCTTTTTCCTCCTCTTGCAGTCATCCTTCTCATTTCTCAACTAAGCCTAGGATTAAGAATGGGGCTTCAACTGACAAAAGCCACGAGATTTCACGGTTAAAGTTGGAATTCTGTCTGCAGTGATGTCTTCCTCAGCATTTAAGGAAGGCCTTGAATAGTGGGTGGCTTTTTTCTGTCCTAAATTGGCCACATGGCTCCAAATAGTCGGGCAAAGTAAGACCTCCAAGTCATTTGCGTTTTTTTCATGGTAAATTCGGGGGTGTCTTAGTTGGGGATCTCATGTCCACAGAAGATGAAGGGGGGGGGATTGTCATTCAACCCAGCTGTACTTTTTGGTTCCTGGTTGTGTCCCAGCCAGACCTAAGAGCTTAGAAGCAAATCCCATATGTTACTCGGCCCCTCAGAGTAGTCCTTTAAAATCTCTCTCAGCAAGGAAGCTTAAGAGGGGGAGTTTTCCTAATTCTCTTTGGTGGGCGGCGGAGTCTGCTTTCCTGTGGTTAGTGGGAAGGGGCTGGAGGGGCACAGGGCCACCTTTTTGGCCCCGCCCCCAGCTGGGAGTTTTGCAACCTGGTGGTTATTGGCATGTTGCGGTCCTGGCTCAAATCCAAAAGTTTTGCTCTAGGGGCCCCGGCAGCACGTTTAGTGTGTAACTGCTGTGTTACGTGATCACTTTGGTGGCTGGTGACGAGAGAGGTCCCACTGGAAGGTTATGAATGTCTTTTCCTTTGAAAAACTGAGGCTGGGCGGAAGGAGAGATGGTCCTGCCCTCCCAGAGCTTAGCAGAGGCAATGAGATACAAGAGTGACAGACTGTTCTAGGAAGTGTGGCAAAGGCAGGATAGAGGAAGTGCCGGACTCCTCTCTCACAGGCTCTAAATCTGTAAAATGAGGGTAAGGAGAGGGTGTGTTGTAAGGAGTCAGTGAGGTAATGTTTATAAAGCCCTTAGAACTGGCCTGACATATGTGTCTATTTAAAAAACAATTTGTTTTTGAGATGGGAGTTTCACTGTGTCGCCCAGGTTTGGAGTGCAGTGGCTCAATCATGGCTCCCTGCACTCGAGCGATTTCCCCATCTCAGCCTCCCAAGTAGCTAGGACCACAGGTACACGGCACCACACTTGGCTAGTTTTTGTATTTTTTATGGAGTTGGGGTTTGCCGTGTTGCCTGGGCTGATCGTGAACTCCTGAGCTCAAGCAGTCCTCACTCCTTGGCCTCCCAAAAGTGTTGGGATTACCGGTGTGAGCCACCGAGCCTGTCATGGTGCTATGTTAAAAATACTGGAGGATGTCCTGCCCTGTGGTGGGGAAGGGGAGTGGCTGGCGGGGCTGGCGGAGTTTGTGAGCAGTGTTGGTTCCTGGAGCCCAAAGAGGTGAACTGAAAACTGTTCATGAGGTTAATTTTAGTCTGTGGGATGTTATTACGTATTAGGTCACTCCAAGAAATGCCCAGTAAAATATTTACTTTCTATTTAAGACCTACTTTCTCTTCCTGGAGAAGGAAGAACTGCCTTGCTTGGGTGGAGGTCCAGAGTCATCTGCCCCGGCCACCCTGCCCAGGTGGAGCTTGATGAGAGGGTGGCTCAGGTTTGAATCCTCCACTACTGAGAGCTCAGCAGCACCTTTCCGGAGTACGCGGGCATGACCGGCCACATTCCAAAGAGCGTGTTTGTTCAGGAAAAGGAACTGTCTCTGCCCCTCCCTCTGTGGACATGTCTTCATAGCGCCCTTCTCCCTTGCGGGTCCCTGAGGAGTGGGTACGTTCACCGGTCAGTGGTCAGGGCCATCGACTTGCTTGGTGGCATCCTGTTTGTTTTCTTGTGGGTGCTCGGTCAGTAGCAGCTGTGGTGACTGGACCAGGTGCAGCTGGGTGGCAGATTTGCTGTGGGTGTTTGAGCATGTTCCTGACCCCAGGCCCTGGCAATGGGGTGGTAATTAATCATCTCCTCCTGGGATCTTCATTCACAGATACTGACTGAGCACCCGCTAGGGGCCAGGCACAGTACGCACGTGCGTCAGCATCACCAAAGGTCTTCTGATTGAAATGTTCAAATAGCCTTCCCTCTGCCCAGCCAGTGTGACTGCTGTGCTTCCTGTGAAGCCCCAGGTGTGAGTAGCAGGTCATGTGCGTGAAATGGCAAGGCGGGGTGAGGAAGGTGCTTGTCCAGCACAGTTTGTCACCTTCAGGGTGGGCTTGGTCATTTCATGGGCCAGCAGTTTCTTTGGGTTCAACTCGTGCCATTAAAAATCTAACTTGGGGGCTGGGCACAGTTGGTTGCTCATGCCTGTAACCCCAGCAGTTTGGGAGGCTGAGTTAGGTACATCACCTTTAAAGTCGGGAGCTTGAGACCAGCCTGGCTAACATGATGAAACCCCGTCTCTACTAAAAATGCAAAAAAAATTAGCCAGGCGTGGGTGGCGCATGCCTGTATTCTCAGTACTCAGGAGCCCAGGAGCTAGAGGTTGCAGTGAGCCAGGATCGCGCCATTGCACTCCAGACTGGGCGTCAGAGCGAGACTCTGTCTCAAAAAATAAAATAAAATCTCACTTGGGGCTGAGTGTGATGGCTAAAATCCGAGGACTTTGAAAGGCTGAGATGGGTCAATCACCTGAGTCCAGGAGTTTGAGACCAACCTGGCCAACATGGCAAAACCTTGTCTCTTCTAGAAATACAAAAATTAGCCAGGCGTGGTGGTGGGCACCTGTAATGCCAGCTACTCAGAAGGCTAAGGCAGGAGAATTACATGAACCCGGGAGGTGGAGGTTGCAGTGAGCAGAGATCGCGCCTGGGCAACAAGAGTGAAACTCTTGTCTCAAGAAAAAAAAAAAGAAATTCACTTGGAAAAGCAAAATGGTCCTTGAAAATGCCTTTGAGAAACCACCCATGCTGGAATGCAAGGACATCTCAGCTGGCCAGGGACCAGGGGTTGGGGGGCAGAATGTCCTATTCCTCATTTGCAAATCCTGGAGTGTGCACAGTCAGTAAGATGTGGGTGCATGTGGGAAGTGCTCTCATGCTAGCTGTTCCTTGCCATTATTAGTGGGGGTGCTGGTGCTGGTGGTGACAATAGGATTCAGGCAGTCCCCGTAGTTATGGTGGTGTGAATGTCACTGAGAATGACAAACCCTCTTGTCACCTCTGCCTTCTTCCTCCTAGCAGGGAGTGGCTGTCTGCCTTGTTTTATCAGGAGGGAGAAGATAAGTGCTAGCATCCCTTCTCAACCATGGCCCTGCCCTACCCTGCCCCAAGGGACAGCAGATACCTTTAATACAAAGAAGCTGGGGTGGGCTTGGAGTGACTCAGTCAGTCCCCAGAGAGGACCTGGTGCCTGGGGGTGGGGGTGCTCAAGAGGATGGCCTCTGGAGCAGGGGTTTCCCAAGGCACCCCTGGCCAGGAGTCTCCTGAGGCCCCACCCGTCATCCCCATGGAGAAGCCCTAACATCTGTATTTTTAGCCAACTCCTCCAGAGGGTGCCTGATGCAGCCAGCCCGAAACCTGCCAACAGCAGCACACAGACTGGCTTTCTTCAAAAACAAACCACTCCCCCGACACACACCCACACACTTGAGTCTAGTTATTGAACATTTGGCATGAAAAATGGTTGAAAGAAGATTTTATATAACTCAAATAAACGATTAAATTATTTGAAACTTGGAATACGGATTTCTGCTGTACTCAACCTTATTCTTTGAAGAGGGATTCTCCACCCTCCACCATTACCAGGCATTCCCAGGACAGCAGGGGAGATGTCCTGTGTGTCGGTTAAAATTGGAGCGGGTTCCATGTTCAGATGCACTTGACATTTCACTCTTGACCAGGCAGCAGTGTGTATTGAGATGAGGCTGGGCAGTGTCAGAGCATCCCTGCTAGAAAAGAAATTGGTTTTGTAGATTATATTTTAGTAAAATCTCAACCGCTCAATGAAGCACACTATTACAATCTATGTACACAAGTCAAAGATGGATGATGCCACAGAGTCGGTGTTTTTCACATTGGCCCGGGTGAGCCTGAACATGGATCAGCAAAAGGTGCGTTTACCTCCCTCTGCAGGCAAATACGCTTAACCTTCAGGAGCACCCGGAGGCCCTCACTAGCGCCTCTAGCCTGTTTCATTGTGATGCAAGCAGATTGGAGAGCGATACCTTCCACCTTAGAACCGTTTTGTGGTAAATCCATTTTATCTTGATCAGGGAATTTATTAATTAGTAGGCTTCAGCAAGGCTGATAACCTAGCTTGTTTCTGTTTGTAGAAGTACTTTGTCATACATTGGCTTATTTTATTTTTAGTAACAACCCTGTTGTGAGGCAATGTGATTATTTCCCACTTGAGGAGTCAGCAAGCCGCGTGGACGGGGCTCACAGTTAATTAATGATCGGGTGAGTTCAGAACTGGTTCTCCTCCACCAGTACCAAGCTGTCTAGAGAATGGTTGTGTATTCAGATAACCCTCTTCTAGGGATGAGCGGGTATGTGCAAATTTGAAGGCCAGAAGGGAGGCAGGAGAATCCAGTTTCAAGTCTGGAGCCTTTGGCAGGAGGTCCCCCATGTTGAAAGGTGAACTTGAAAGCGTGTCCGTGGGTGTTCTTAGATGAAGAAGGATTTACGGGACTCTGTTTGCCCCTTGATAAAAGGTTTGTAATGGAGCTCTGGGACAGCAAGGAATTGCTCTTGGTTTGAGTGACTGCTTTCCAGGGAACATCTGGGTGCTTTTTGAATTGCTTGCAGAGCCGTTTATGGTGAGAGAAATGATGACCTAACTAATTGGCCCAGGGCTAGGTGTTTTGAGGCTCCTGTACTGAGGCCTCTATGTAAGGAGCTTGTCTGCTTCAATATGGAAAGTGATAGTCTTTGGGGCCCTGGTAGTTTCTTCTGGGGCTGATTTTGGACTTGAGTTAGCAAAGAAATGACTTTATGATTTATGGTGTTTATGAAGAATAGCATACCTATCTGTTTTCACATAGACATATTAGTAGAGATTAAATACAAAATAAAGTGGAATGCATGAATGGAGATATTCCCATAAGCAGTATGGTAGTTTTAGGCAGTGTAATTATGTTTTGTACACTTTCCAATTAAGCAGTCATACATTACTGGGGAAACTAACTTTTGGAGATTTAGAAAAGCTTTAGAATTTAGTAAATAAAATAAAAATAGGTATACAGTATTTTAGACATAGGGTTTAAATGTGTTACATGGTGTGACAAGGCGACCCAATTTGCATTGATTTGCCAGAAATTAATGCAGTGCCATTGAGGTGAATTTTTTTGTTTTGTTTTGTTTTGTTTTGTTTTGAGACAGAGTCTTGCTCTGTCGTCAGGCTGGAGTGCAATGGTGAGTTCTGGGCTCACTGTAACCTCCGCCTCCCGAGTTCAAGCGATTCTCCTGCCTCAGCTTCCTGAGTAGCTGGGATTACAGCACGCCTGGCTAATTTTTGTATTGTTTAGTTGAGACAGGTTTTCACTATGTTGGTCAGGCTGGTCTTGAACTCCTGACCTCAGGTGATCTGCCTTCCTTGGCCTCCCGAAGTGCTGGGATTACAGGCATGAGCCGCCACACCCTGCTGATTGAGGCGAATTTGCTTCTTCTGAACATTGTCTGTAGACTGAAGGTGCTTTTCAGATGGCACCCCTACTGTGTGCGGGGCTGCGGGGAAGAAGAGCAAGGAGGGTTTATCTGCAGTTCAGGAAAACACTGGTGGATTTCCACGAGCTGGGGTGGGCAGAAGTGGCCACATGAGGTTTAGAGTTAGGCTGAAGTGGGTGTGCTGAGGCTGAATATGGGAGAGGGAACCCAAGGTAGAAGTATGTCAAGAAAGGTACCCGAGGGGAATTCAGCACCCAAGTCCTGGCCGCTAGACTACCAGAGGTAACGAAATGATTGTCCCTGACAAAAGTGTCTGAAGTGAAACTGCATTTCAGAAAGGCTCTGCAAGCGTGTGCTTAACAGAACCCTTTCTCAGGTTGTCTTCTGGCTGTTGCTGATCTCGAGGAAGCCTGGTGGGGCGTGTGCTGGCTCAGCCATCCCTCTGTTGCAAAGGCCTTGGGGGCTGCAGAGGGATTTCACAGTTCACTGCATAGGGCAAGTCATTTAATTTTATCATTTGCTTTTTGAGAAGGATCAAGTTTTCAAAATTCTATATAGAAATAATTTGTATACGGTAAAACACCTTTCAGCGTGCAGCTCTGCAAGTCTTGACAGTCGAGGGGCAGCCACGATGGTTGCGGAACCATCTCATCACCAAAGAGAGTTCTCAGTGCTCCTTTGGAGTTCATGCCTCCCCCGCAAGCCCCCAGCCCCCACTGATCGTATCACTCCTTTTTGATAGTAGAAGGGCCAGCCTAGGAAGTGTGGGGAGTTTGGTGGATGTTGGTGTGAGAGGCCAGTAATTTCCAGGACATTTGTAATGTCCAGGGATTATGCATGACCCCTAGGAGTGCTCTGGTCCGAGCAGATGGACTTGCTTGGATGACACTCCCTTCCCCCCAGGGCCATCCTATGGATGCCTGAGACTCAAGGAGCTTGGCTCCTCTGGACAGGCCTGACCAAAAGCCAGACACTGCAGTCTGAGACTTGTCTGAAACCAACAGGTACCCACCTCCTCCGCAGGGTAGGCAGACCGCCCCTGCAACCCAAGAGCGGGCAGTTGTGGGCAACACTTGCGGGCCTTGGTGCATCTAAGGTCATGCTCCCTGGGCTCCCCGGGGACACGCACACAGCAGCTGCCTCTCCATACCATGTCCTCCCCAGCCCTTCTTGGAAAGTGGCCGGGAACAGGTGCCTCTTCCTCCACCATAGCCGCTGGCTGCAGGTCCAGAGGGCGGCCTTCTGCTGTGGGGGAAGTGGCTTTAGAGGGAGCCAGACAGTGTGCTTACCATGTGCTCACTGTGTGCTTACCGTGTGCTCACTGTGTACTTGCCATGCATTTGCCATGTGCTTGCTGTGTATTTATTGTGCGTTTGCCATGTGCTTGCTGTGTATATTTACTGTGTTTGCCATGTGCTTGCTGTGTATTTACTGTGTTTGCCATGTGCTTGCTGTATACTTGATGTGTGTTTGCCATGTGCTTGCTGTATATATTTACTGTGTGTTTGCCATGTGCTTGCTGTGTACTTATTGTGGGCGTTTGCCATATGCTTGCTGTGTGCTGTCTCCCTGCTTGCTGTTCCATGCTCCTGTGACTCCCGGGTGGCTGGGGCGGTTGGGTGCCCCCAGGTCCCCATTTGTTTCTCTGAAGGTAGAGACCAGCCAGGATGGCCACCTTTTTGTGGTCGAGAAGGGTGGTTTGTGGAAAGCCCAGAGGATTGAGAACTTTTGAGGTGGGGAAGGAAGGTCAGCAGCACTGGAGGCTGATGCTGACCGTCGGGCCCCAAGGGTAGATGGCCACTCTGGGAATCCCGGATTCCATTCCCAGCCCTGCCAGCTCCTTATATGTCAGAAATGACCCTAGTTCATCTCATAGGAGGAGGCAGTTAATGAGGAGGTGTTGGAGGTTTGTGCCTAGGTGCCTAGCAGAGGAGAGGCTTGGCAGGGAGTCCCTGTTGCACTCTGGGATGTGAGCTGAAGCTGACTCATTGCCTCATGGTTTTTGTTTTTGTTTTTATTTATTATTATTATTATTTTAGACAGAATTCCACTCTGTTGCCCAGGCTGGAGTGAAATGGCGTGCTCTCGGCTCACTGCAACCTCTGCCTCCCAGGTTCAAGTGATTCTCCTGTCTCAGCCTCCTACAATTTTCGTATTTTTAGTAGAGATGGGGTTTCACCATGTTGACCAAGCTGGCCTCAAACTGCTGACCTCAAGTGACCGCCTATCTTGGCCTCCCAAGGTGCTGACTATACAGGCGTGAGCCACTGCACCCAGCCACTTCATGGTTTTTAATTTTTTTTTTTTTTTTGAGACAAGGTCTTGCTCTATCACCCAGGCTGGAGTGCAGTGATGAGATCTTGGCTTACTGCAACCTCCACCTCTGAGTTCAAGCAATTTTCCTGCCTGAGCCTCCTGAGTAGCTGGGATTACGGCACCCACCACCACGCCCAGCTAATTTTTGTATTTTTTAGAGAGATGGGGTTTCACTATGTTGGCCAGGCTGGTCTCAAACTCCTGACCTCAGGTGATCTGCCTGCCTCGGCCTCCCAGGGTGCTGGGATTACAGGCGTGAGCCTCTCTGGCCCTTAATATTTTACTTTCTTTCCATTGGGAGAAACTTGAAATGAGTCTTGGAATTTATAAAATTCAATGGGGATCACTGTGTTTGCTAATATTCTAGTCGTTGCCCAAAATGTCCTTTTGGAACTCACTCTTTGTCCCCTCCCCCACCACTTCAGTCAGGCTGAGGGCAGATGGAAGTGGCCGTCATGGTGATTGGCCGGCCCCAACTGGCGTTCCCGTGATCTCAGAGCATCTTAAGTGCATGCATTCGCACTATGAGAAAACCCTTTGATGTCTTTGAGCTCAGACTAAATGTGACCTTGATTCCTGGCTGAAATTAATGTCTAAGCATTCTTGGCTTCTTCTGGGTGGTCGGCTGTGAAGAAACTGCCGTGCAGTGAGTATGATGGACATATACCCTCCAGGACGTAGCTTACCAGATTTCAGCGGGGCTTCATGGTGCGAGGAGACTGGGGTGCGTGGGGTTAGTGCTGAACGGTATCGATGGACACCCCAGCATGCCCTTCTTAAAGGTTCAGGGACAGTTCAGCAGGGGCTGGGGAAGGGGTGTGCTAGACACTGAGTGGAAGTTGTGAATGTGTGTGGCCTCCGGGCAGCTTCTGGGTGGTTCTTCCCTTTGGGTGAGCGTTGCCACAGCGCTGGGAAGACCTGCAGGCCTGGCCTCGGGGAGGTTCTGGGGCACAGCCACTGCCACAACAGCAAGTCTCCCCAACGTCTTTGGCCAGCAAAGCAAGTTGCCCACATGCTGGAATTTATTACAGGAAAAGTTGAATGCTATCTTTTATTTAAATACGAGGGGATCGGGCACAGTGGCTCACACCTGTAATCTTAGCACTTTGGGAGGCCGAGGCAGGCAGATCATTTGAGGTCAGGAGTTTGAGACCAGCCTGGCCAACATGACGAAACCCCATCTCTACTAAAAAGACGAAAATATTAGCCAGGTATGGTGGCGTGTACCTGTCATTTCAGCTACTCAGGAGGCTGAGGCAAGACAATTGCTTGAACCTGGGAGGCAGAGATTGCGGTGAACCAAGATTGCCCCATTGCACTCCAGCCTGGGCAACAGAGTGAGACTCTGTCTCAGAAATAAGTAAATAAAATAAACATAAGGGAAAGCAAAAGAAACTTTGAGAGGTGATGGATATGTTTATTGCCTTGATTGTGGTGATGGTTTCGTGGGCGTATGCCCATGTCCAGACTCATCAAGTCGTGTTTATTACCCATGTTCAGTATTTTGTACCTCAGTTACGCCTCAACAAAGCTGTTTAACAAACATAAAAGAGCAAAGTTCTTTTCTGTCTGGGAGGGTGTCTGTGCGCATGTTAGGTGCTGAAGAGTGACCTGGGGTCCTTTTCACAGGTCACCAGCCACCTGTGCTCTGTGGTTCGCAGCTGTGAGCACAGTAGGGCTGCAGTTCTAGGCAGCCACAGGTAGTGTCCTGGATACAGGGTGCTTTTTCCCAGGACCCTTCTGGGGCTCTGCACCTGTCTCCACGCTTTGGGTGGGGAAGTTGCTTCCCTTGGGTGGATCCAGAAATCCCTGCCGACTTCTTGGAGGGAAGTGAGTTGAGAGCCCCACCAGTGGTCCTTGTTCAGGTGAGTAACTTGCTGTTATGGGCCCAGGCCCAGCTAGCCTAGGCTGGAAGCTCCCAGAGGCAAAAAACAGGGGGCTGATGAACTTGAACAGTCGAGGAAAAACAAGGCAGATGGTCTTTTCGGTGTGTGCGTTATTAAATCACTTTGAAAGGAGGCCGCTTAAGAAAATCCTTTGCCCTCATTCAAGAATATTAGAAATACATTAATTTGGTGGAATAATTATAATAATAGTTACTATCTCTTTTTTTTGAGACAGAGTCTAGCTCTGTTGCCCAGGCCGTAGTACAGTGGTGTAATCTCAGCTCATTGCAACCTCTACCTCCCTGGTTAAGGCAATTCATGTCTCAGCCTCCCAAGTAGCTGAGATTCCAGGTGTGTGCCACCACACCCAGCTAAATTTTGTATTTAGCTGCTAGCTACTGAGTGTCAGGAATGTGCCAAGCAGGGAAGATGGAGATGTATTTGCTTCCTCATGTGTGTTCCCAGGGCTTTGAGGATCATCTGCTCCAGATGGAATTAATGCTGCAGTTGGTGTAAGAGACGGGGTTTCCCCATGTTCGCCAGGCTGGTCTTGAACTCCTGGCCTCAAGTGATCTCCCCACCTCAGATTCCCAAAGTGCTGGAATTACAGGCATGAAGCACCGTGCCTGGCCAATAGTAGCTGCTATCTACTGAGTGTCAGGAATGTGCCAAGCAGGGAAGATGGAGATGTATTTGGTGGATGCATAATAGTAATGGCTAATGTGCTGCTCACAGGCTAGAGACAAGGTAGACTCAGAGCTCAGTGACTTGCCCAGGGACACACAGCTCTTTGGCAGCTGCCATGTGGAAACCATAGTCCAAAGCCACTTCCTTTGCTGTTAGCCAATCGAATGAAGAGATGGACATGCCCAGCTATGTTTGAATTTCTTGTGTGTCATCTCCCACCCAAGAATCAAGGTCACAGGGTGAAGTTCCGTAGTTCCGGAGACTGAAAGGCAATTCACGTCCTGCCTGGAAACATAAATTTTTGTTTTACGTGTATTTGGGTAATGGTGTGCTGGTCTGATTTTTTTTTTTTTTTAACCATTTGACTTGGAGTAATTTTCCCTTTGGTTATGGTAATTACCCTTTCCTGATATGTAAATTGATTACAGCAGCTCTTTCCAATCTTGCACGTTTGATTATCCATGAGCCTCCTTCTGCCTCTTAGTTCATCTTATTTTTAGCACAGTCCTTGAAACCTCAGTGTGAGACTGTCCATCTTCCGCTGTTTCTGAATCGCCGAAGGTCATTTTCATCAGCCCCGTCAAACGCGGATGTGTTTCAAGTCAAACACAGCCATTTGAACCAGTTTCAAACAGTTGCCTTTCAAGTGTCAGCGTGGTGGGGACAGGACCTGCCGCACGAGGTCCGTGTTGCTTGGGATGGTCTCGAATCACCCAGTGTGACTCCGTTGGCTTAGTCGGCTCCAGGATGAGTGCACTTGACCAAAAGCTCCAGCGACACTGAGATGATAAGGAAGCCAGGTGAGCGGAGACTGCGTTGTGGACACCAGCCTAGCCTGGGTGGGAGGAGGCACCAGGACCTATCACCAACCTGCCCTGGACTTTGCTTCCTCGTGTGTGCCCAGGGCTTTGCGGATCATCTGCTCCAGATGGAATTAATGCTGCAGTTGGTATAACAGCATCTCTGGCTCTACTTTTGAAGCTAATCACCAGCTCTGTTTTTGTAAATTAGAGGAGCGTGGCTGGCTGTGAGGGTGCAGAGGTGCCCCTCACGCGGTCCCCTGGGGTCTCCTCTGCATCTGAGTCTTCTCAGAGGCCACATGAGTCAGTAGCCCCAGTGGACTCCGGATGTTTTCTGAGCCTTACCTCGATAAGAATAAAAACATTTTGGTGCGTGATTTGATTTGTTTGCTAGAAGATTAGCACAAAAGCAGGAAGGAACAAGAACATGGTGGAGGTGATTGCTAGAGGCTGGCAGAAGGTTATTTATGGATTTTTGCTGACAGTCCTTGTTGAAAGGAATTCCCTGTGAGATTTATGAAGCCTTTCCAATTTATTGTCTTTCCAAGTAAGGTAAGCAAATAAATAAGTTATTCTATTTTATTATAAACACAGCCAATGTGAAATTAAAAATAAGAGGAAACGGGGCTCCATTTTTTCAGCCTGGTGTGTTTCAGGAACGCATCTTGGAGAGGCTTTTTTGTTTTTGGCTCAAGCACATTGTGCATTGAAAAGATAAAGTCTGTGCCTTGATGTTGTATGTACCGGTCACCATTCTTGGAGGGCTGACAAGATGGTGAGGACAGAGGAGCTGGGATATTCAGGACCAGCCCACCAGACTCAGCAGGGACTCCCAGCCCCCTTGGGAAACAAGGCTGAGGGGTTTCCGGGACTCTGCTCTGGGTTTGGCCACAGCCGCTGCCCCCAGAAGAGACACTGTCCCCTGAGGCCCACATCCTAGCAAACTGGTGACATCTTCCTTCATCCTCCTTCCTGTCACCTTGACTTCTTGTCTCTTCTTCTTACACTCCTTCTCAGACATTGTTGGTGCTTTCAGTATCTTGGCGAATTACGATTTTGGTGATACCGATGTGTAAAGACGCACATGGGAAATTTAGATTTTTAGGTAAAGAATAAGCAGGAATATGAGAACTTGTTGTAAAGAAACATCTCATTTTTGGGTGGCCATGTCAGTGCTGAAGATTTGGGTGGGTGCGGTCTGGAGGCCCATGTCCCGCTGAAGTCAGCTCCTGCTCCTGCCGCCAGCACGGAGCCCGTTTGAAACTGCTCCTGGCTCTTTCAAGGCCCAGGGCAGTGCAGTCAGGGAAACATCCTGCTACCATTTTGGGAGAATGTTTTACGTCTCTGCCCCTAGATGTCCCTGCTGGTAAAGCTATTTTGGGGGGATTAATAGGCAGCGTTTTGGATGGTGTCTTGTAACTGACTGTCAACTGATGACTGTTCAGGTAGGTCAGCCCCTGTCTGTAGTAAGTGCATGCTGAGGATTGAGCGAGTTACATTCTCTGCAGGGGTTTGTTTTAGGAGCAAATGAGGCCTAAGTAGGGAGGCTTGGAAGGTGCTGAGGGCAGAATTCCTGCAAGAATGGGCTCCTTGGGGTCCATTTTTTTTCTTTCCCACTTCCTCCACGGTGCCTTGTCCCACCCCAGTAGGCACCTGAAAGAGGAGGGCCTTTCTTCAATTTGGGGCTAATGAGCTGGGCAGCGGGGGTGGGGGGGTGGGGGGGCTGAACAAGCCTGACCTGCTCCTGCCTGCAAGGAACTGACCACCCAATCAGAGAACGGTGGGCAGGCAAAATAAGCTGGGCGAGCCAGACAGGGAAACAGGTCTGGGGCCTGGGGGGCCCCACCCATGCACCCTGAGGTCAGGGCTGGCCTTTCACTTGAGGTAGGCTGTGAGCTGTGAGGGTGAGGGGCCATCCTGGGCCTCCCTCCCTCTAGCTCGCCCTCTCTTAGGAAGCCATCTTCTACTGGGTCCTGCCAGCCCCTTCGTTCTCATTCTTACCTGGATCTGAAAATCACCTAGAGAGCTTTGAAAAAAGATCCCAGTTTAATCCTCCTCTCGGGTTCTGAGTCTGTGGTCCACAGTGGCATCTGCCTTGGGAATAAAAAGTTCCCAGGTGACTCTAATGAACAGCCAGGTAGGGAACCAGTGCCCGGCCAGCAACCCTCAGCTGAGGCCACTTGTCCCTTTCTGCCCGTGGGCCGGAAGGGATGGGCTGGAATCACCTAGGTAAGTCCTAAAATCCCTGCCCCACAGACTGGGAGCAGGAGCAGAGGCAGAGGGCAGAAGGCTGCCCTGGGAGTTCTACTCCTGAAACGCACACCTGACCGACAGGCACGCCCCTGCTGTGGGGCCAGGAAGGAGAGCAGCACCGGGGCACCCAGGGCAAGCGGTGAGTGTCCCGAGCGCTGAGCCTGGCATGGCCTGGCTTCCCATCAGCAGGTGAGGGTCATCTTTCAGGGCTGTTTCATTTCCTCAAAAGAATGCAGTCAAATGAGCTCCGTAGGGCGAGGTGCCTGGCGCGTGGGGATGGGGAGGAGGGCTAGCTGCTGGGAATGCCAGAAATGAGGGGAAGTTGGGATCTTCCTGCCTTGGTCCATGTGCAGCTGGAAGGAGAAAGCAGCTGTTGCCTAGGAAACAAAGCTGGAGGGCTTGACTCAGACCCACAGAGCCCTTGAGGCTTCCTGCCTGGGTGGGGGGTCAGCCCAGAAACCCCTTGAAGTAATGGGGTGGGATGGGGAGGGTCGTGTATGTATTTCTACAGAAAAAGAATCCAGCTTTCCAGTGTCTCAAGGGAGTCCTGGACCTTTACGTTTTTTTCAGAGCCCTCAGATGAGGATCCTTGGCCTACAAAGGTGGGAGGATGTCTTGTGGACAGTAGGGAGAAAGGGAGGTGGAGCGGGTGCTGAAGGGAACAAATCTCAACACCTGGATATTCCTAGGAATTGTCTTCCTTCCTTCCTGGTGGTTGGGCTTTTGTAGAAGGCAGAGTCAGGGAGAGACCAGGGGCTCGGTTTCCTCCCAGGGTGCAGGAGGAAGAAAACATGACGGTGATAACTGGACCAAGAGGGGGTTCTCCTGGCTGGGCGCAGTGACTCACACCTGTAATCCCAGCACTTTGGGAAGCTGAGGCGGGTGGATCACAAGGTCAAGCGTTGGAGACCAGCCTGGCCAATGTGATGAAACCCTGTCTCTACTAAAAATACAGAAATTGGCCGGGAGTGGTGGTGGGTGCCTGTAGTCTCAGCTGCTCGGGAAGCTGAGGCAGGAGAATCGCTTGAACCCGGGAGGCAGAGGTTGCAGTGAGCTGAGATCGAGCTACTACACTCCAGCCTGGGTGATAGAGCTAGACTTTTTCTCAAAAGAAAAACAAAAAAGAAGGGGCTCCCCTCTGGCTGGGGGAAGTGAGTGGGGGCGCACCGAAGCATCCACGCACAATGCAGCCTTGCTGCCGCCTATGACGGGAAGGTTTGAGGTTCTTAACATCAGCTAAGGTCCCAGGTGGTTGGCTGTTGGGATAAACGTGGGTTTTAGTATTATTGAGGGCTCAGTATGGAGGGGGAGGAGCTAAGCAGTGGGTAGGTGGAGCGGGTAGGGCTATGCCTGACTCCCTCTCCAGGTTGGGAGGGAACAAGGGGAAAGGCTGGGAAGCTTGGAGGCCTGCCACATTTCATTGGTCCTGTTGGCTCCTTTCCTCAAGGACCCGCAGAGGTGGCCCAGGGTGCTAGATGCTTCAGCTTCCTTCATTGATGAGGTTCTCTTCATCCTCCCACACCACGTGTCTGGGGCTGCGGCGGGGGTGGTGGTCGGGGGGGGCAGAAAAGGAGGGGCTTGCCAGCCTGCTTCTCCAGTGTTTGTGGGCTTTAATTGGTCCTGCCTGGCAGAATGCTCTTTGCTCAGAGGAGTCTCCAGCAGTTGCTGGGGCAGGTAGGATTACAGTCCCTACTGGAGTTCAGAACAAGATCTGTGCCTTGAATTCCCCTTGTTGAAGGGGAGGGGGCGCCAGCAAGCATAGGGACCTGAATTCCCCACCAGGCAGGCCCTGCAAAAGCATGGACCTCCCTTTCTCCCCACTTCCTCCTGCCCTGTCTCTGCTGAGCAGGGCACGGGGTTGGGGGGTGCGGGGAGGCGTGTGAGGGGCTTCCGCAGGGTGCACTTGAGTTGGCCTAGATTAGAATCTGCTTGTACTGCCGTGGACTCTGGCATGAGACTCTTTAAGCCTCCAGTCTCTCCACCTCTGAGTTGGGAATGATAACAGAATTACTCGTTGTTGGTCATGTTGGCTGTTGGTAATGGGTTTGTTAAATCTGGTCATTGGGGCTGTTTAGTATTTGCATTTTCAGAAGAGCATGCAGCGCGTAGCCAGTGCTCCAGGTCAGGGCTTCTGAATGTTTCCATTTGTTCCCTCTGATCATGTCCTTTTCAAATCCGATCTGTAGTTTTTTGTTTCTTGCCTAATATCCTACCTGCTAAGTTTTACATGACTTTATGTGTGTTTCTCTTTGGAACCAAATGTGGTTTATCACCTATGCAGAAAGAAGCTGCTCCAGTCTCGGAGCCATGGTTAGGAAGTGCCTGCCCCTCAGAAGTCACTCACTCATCATACACGGTCTGCTCAATAGGAATGAGGCACTTTCCTGTTCCTAAAGAGCTCCCGGAGTGGAGGTGAGATGGTGTACTCCTGTGTTAGGGAAGTTATTGGGCCTTGAGAGTCTTTGTAAATACAACTTGATTGAGTTTGTTCATGTTGGCGTATTATTTCCCAGGCAAAAACAGTCATTTCAAAAGACCAGACTAGCCTCTTTAAAGTGATTTAGAGTTTACAGTTGTGTTCAAATGCGTTCTAATTACACCCTCCAAACAACAAGCCTCTGTTTTCAGATGGAGAAAACAAAAGATTCAGATTGAAGGACTGCTCAGACATCCTCAGAAGAGGTGGCCCTGCTTGCTCCTTGCGGCTGAGTACCCAACCAGGGCGGAGCGTGTTCCCCTGTCCCCTGGTTTTGAGTATCTGGCCTGATAGAGCTCACTTGGGTTTACTGCTGCTTTGTGAAACTCTCTGCTGAGATTTTAACTTGGGCATTACTTTTGGGGCACGATGGAATTGAGACACATCCTGGGGGATGGGTAGGCAGGTAAGCAGAGCTGAGGAGGAGGCTGGGCCTGCCTTGACCTGTCCTCTCTCATCTGTAGATACTTCCAGCAATTGGTGCTTGATGCTGAAGGTCATACTGAGATGGAGGCTGTGGGTAACAGTTTGAATCTGTGTGGTCTTATGTGGGTACTCACCCACCTGCTGTATGTATGTGAATTTCCATGCACCAAATACATGCTCTCAGAATGAGCCTGGCAGCTTGAGCAGGATTGAGGGATCTAGAGCTTTCTCCAGGCTGCTTCCCCCACAGTCAAGGAGCTTTATCTGGCAAGGAGGTGCAGGACCAAGTTTTCAGGTACGTGGGCCACAGGCAGACCCTTTAAGCCCAGTCATCCATTTTTATACTTCTCTCCTTGCAGTATCTGTCACTTGTCAAAAAGACTCGTCTTCTGGTGCTGTCGTTCTAGGCATCTTTTGCTATACTGTTAAAATTTTCAGAGTGTTTGCTTGATTTGTGTTTATTGAAACTAAATTCATTAGGATGATGTGAAAATAGCACTCCGCTGTTTACCAATTCGGATTCTTGTTGTTGGTATTTCAGTACATCATCTGTTCTCACTTGAATGTCGTGGAATTTGTTGGGAAAGTGCTGTGAAGATGAAAACCCATATTTTAGTGGAGTTTTATTCAAATAAGTTTCTAAGAGTATTATATACCCAAGGTGCTTGATTTGCCCTTGGATTCAGAATCTGGATGTGAGAATACTGGCACTTGGCTTTTGGGCTCGGAGAGTTTGGGGATGTGCCGGGAGACAGCTGGGGGGATTAGGACTCACTACCAGGTGCTGAGTCAGAGGCTGGCTGGAAATCCCTGTCCAGCTCCGCCCCTCGCCAGCTGTTTGACTGCTGGCCAGTCCTCCAACTCTGGGACCCCAGGCCCTCATCTGTGAAATGGCCATTCCTGTGTTTCTGACAAGGTTATTGGAAGACTTCAGTGAAGATGCTGTATTTGTTTTTCGGCACTTTAACATTTCTGGACTCAAGTTTGGTCTTAAAATTGATCACAAACTGTAGTTTACTTGACTGCCTTTTTTCCTCCTTTAGTGGTTTATAGAATGATGCTGTTCTAAGGTTTGATGGTGTCTTAGACTTGAAGAATATGAACCCGTTTTTGCAAAAGTTTTAGAGTTTGGCATTTTCCAACAAAAGGACAGTTGCTGGACTTTAGAATTGGTCAGCGAAACTCCACTTGTTACCAGAGGATTTACTAGTTGCGTTTCTAGAGTTGTGGGCCTTTCTTTACTGATTTGATTCAGTGGTCAGATAATGGGTTCTTGTGCTCAGAGACCCAGAGTACTATAATGCTTCCAAAATAAGCCTGACCTAAGACTGAGACAGGAGGTGAGTATGGCAGAGACCACTGGGTGGCCACCAAAGGCCCCTGCTTCCCTTCCACTCATGGGGACTTCCACCCTAAGCATCTGTGGGTGGTCCCATGGCCATTCCTGCACAGAATGTGGGTGGCCGTGTGTGTCACTTCCCGGAAGCAGTGATTAAGAAACAAGCGTGCCTTGCCCAGTTTGACTTCTGTTGACTGTCAATTAGATGTGGAAAATCCAGCAGAGAATGCCTTGGTGGTAGGGGAGGATTTTGGGTACCTGAATCACTCTGTGGAGCAGAGTTGCCCATTAGGAACATGAGCCTGATCTTCTAGTGGGTTAGAAATAAAATTCTAATGTGTTGAGTAGATACACCATTTTAGGCCTGTTTGCTGAAGCAGACAGTGTTAACATAAGCAGTACAGTGCGTTGGGGGTCCCTACCTGCCGCTGCCCCTCTTCTTGTCTCACACTCCACTTGGCAGCACCGTCTCCTGTTCACCAGCCTAAATGAAGCTCATGCCTTTCAGTTCTCTCATTCCTGCCCACTCATTCACTGAGTCCTGTAGGTTCTGCCCCTCCCTTCTGCCCTTGTTTGGGGGCCTCACACTCACAAATGACATCCACCTCAACACTTGGTGTTTGGCTAGGTGCACTTAAAACCTGGTCTTCAGATGTTGGAACATTATAGCAGATGGTGGAACAGTATAGACGCAAGTCGGGCTGTAAAATTATATCATTGACCTGGCGTGGTGTGGCAGCCATGAAAACGCTCCTGATCTTCTGTTTATGGGAAAGTGACTGACTGGTGGCCCCAGCTGCTGTGTTCTGAATCCCACAGTGGAAATCCAGCTCAGCATTCTCAGACAGGCTGCGCCGGGGACAGCAGGTGAAGACTCCTCCTCCCCAGCCTCCTGCCTTCCCTGCCATCTCATCTGCATCTGCTGTCAGACTTGCATCTCCCTCTCCCTCTCCCTCTCCCTCTGCCTGCCGCCTGCCTGAGTGCTTCCCCAAGAAGTCTCTTCCAGAGCTGATGGTATCTTGGCTTGGGTTTTTGGAAGACTGGAACCAACACACGTATTTAAGATACAGTGGGTTGAGGAGGCTACCCAGGAATTTTCCTCCAGCTTGGACAGCAAACCCTTTCCCCTCTGTGGGTTGCAGGTTACCTCCCTCTAAAATGAGGGGGCGATGGTTGGCAGTTTCTAGAACCTTTTCAGATCAAGGTAACCTGGGTGTTAGAGTTCCACTGCTCTGTTCAGCCGGTCTTTAAATATGCTTAAGTACCTTCCCCACCATCTTGGTGAAGCCTCAGTAATGAAAATGGAGTGGGTGCTGCATTGACCTTTTTTGAGTGTCCACGCACTATATTTTAACTGGGACGTTGTATGTATTTTCTATACTTAATGCTTTAAAAGCCTCTTGGGCCTCTTGAGAGGCTTGTAAGTGCAGCCCACATGTGACTGGAGCTGGTAACACAACTTCAGTTTGAGAAGTCCCACTTTCGTAAGACACAGCATTTAACAGCAGCTGCGTTCAAGTCCTGTGCATTTAGCAGTGTGTTTCCACATGGACCTGTGGTCATTTTGCTCTCGGGGAGCTGTGGCCAAGGGCTGCCCTGCTTCCAGAGAGGCTCAGCGAGGGAAGGGGAAAAATCCTGTGGGCTACACTTGGGCGTTCTTTGCCCTGCTTCCAAGCCATGTACAACCAGCATGTCGCACATGTCATTGTCTTGGGGTTTTCTCCCCGGGCGGGGGGGACCTTTCCAGTGGAGGGTCCTCCTGTTTCATCAGCCTGCACGAGCACAAACAACCTTGAACATGTCCTGGGCCTCCTTGAATTCACAGGCAGAGGCTGCTGCTCTGTCTGTGCTGTTTGCAGATTTGGGCTTGGACTTGGAGTGGTTCTTCTCCCTGTGCCTCCAGGGCCTTGGCCCTCACAGGTGTTTCTGTGTTCCTCCTCCCAGAGACAGGCCTCCTGTGAATCGCTCTGAGTAAAAGTTCCCAGCTGAGGTTTTGGAGTCTCATTTGGAAGGTTGTCTTGGTATTGTTTTGAGCCTCTTAGGAAAATGGGACAGGTAGGCCTGATCATCTACAACGAATGTGCACAGCACCCCTGAACTCAGCATGGCACGCTGTGCTCCCAGCCCCAGGCCGTCTTCTGTCTGGCTACCTTTCTTGGCCAAACTTAAGATCTTCACCTGGAGCACGGATCTCATGACCTGAGCTCAACTTGTTTGTGGGTCTTTCTGTTTTGTTTTTGAGGTAAAACTTAGGGGAAGGGTTAGGAGGGGAATGAGGATTGATTGGGGGAAGGGGCATGAGGTCAAATGAAATGCATGACCTTAAGTGTGCCATTTGGTTAGTTCTAATACATGCACACACCTGCGTACCCCAAACCCCTACCAAGAGCAGAGAGTCACTCCAGAAAGTCCCCTTGGGGCCCTCCCAGGCTGTCCCCACCCTCACCTCTCTGATCATCTCAGGCCACCACTGTTTTGGTTTCTTTTCCTTCAACAGAAGTAGTTTTGTGTGTTCTAGAATTTCATGTAATACTATATAATACATATATGTACATTATATATAGCATATACATGTATATATGCATGTGTATATGACACATGTATTCTTTGCATGAAGCTTTTTCATGCCACTTGATGTATTTGAGATTTTTAAGACATTTTGGGCCAGATTATCCCCTTGTTCCTTTTTACTTCTGAGTAGTATTCTGCTGAATGACCCGACCGCAGTTTCTTTACCCTCGCACCCATTGATGGACACCTGGGCCGTTTCCAGCTTCTTGCTATTCTGAGCATAGTGGCTGTGAACCATTCTCATGCATGTCTTTTTGTGGACATATGATTTCATTTCTCTTGGGTAAGTTCCTAGAAATGGAATTGCTGGGTCATCGAGTAGGTGTGTGTTTAGTCTTACAAAGCGGTTATAACATTTTATGCTTCCACCAATTATGTATGGAAGTCAGCTCTTTTTTAAAACACTAAACAGAATGTTGACTTTCTGCCAGGGTGGTGGGGTGGGAGGGTGAGTGGCCCCCTCTCCCTTGACCCCCACCTCCCCACTAGCAAGATAGGGGCAGGGACCTGCCCTATTGGCTCTGCTGGACTTGGGCTGTGGGGTTCACATGCTCTGGGAGATGCAGCTGTGCCCTCTATATTAGGGTGGGTTGCTCTTGGCTTTTCCTGGCTATTCTGAACAATTCCTGTTCCTTCATTCCTTCCCCCACCTCCCAATGTCTCTCCCTTCCCCTTCTTCCTCTTGTCCCCAAAATACCATGCTCTCCGATGAAGCTCCAGGCTAATAAGTCGAGAGGGAAGGTCGTGGCCTTTGGCACCTGGTGTGTTCCTGGTTCTTTCTGACATCTGTGCTCACTGTTTTGTATTCGTGACTGACAGAAGTTGATTTTTGGAGCCTACTGATGGTCACGTGGCAGCACATGCTGTCCTAGTTTGCTTCCGTGTGGGGACAGACACTTGGCTAAGTAGGTGTTCTAGACAGCTGCCCCCAGAGCAGACTCACCATTAGCTGGGCCACCCAAGAACCCAGCTTCTGGGTGTGCTAGCCTCCTTGGCCTCAGGAAGCTGCAGCCAGCTTTTACAAGTCTCTGGGGTCATTGCTTTTAGAAGCATGTTTTATAGGGTTACTAGAATGTCCTCTTCAGCGGATTCCATTTTACGTATTTATATCCTACCTCTTTCAAGGAAGTTCTTTGAGGACTCAAAATAGGATGCTGTAATAGGGGTTGAGATTGGGGGAGGGCCAAAATTGATTTAAAAATGCAAATACAGCAACAGAAAATTTCAGGACAGTTGCTATAACAGATAATCTTAAGTTGGGGAGCTCTCTCTGAGTTTTGGGAGGGACGACATGTGTCCTTGACGGAAGCGCCTTGCCATAGGGAGCTGTGTACAGGGCATAGTGATGACTGTAAACTGCTCTGCCACCAACCATGTCTGCTAACAGATGCCGGGTCTGGGTTCCCAGAACTGCTTCTTGTGCTTGAGATCGCCAGAAAGAGTCAGAAGTACAGCACGGAGGGACATTCAGAGGAGGCCATTCCATGTGGGCCCTTCTAGTGCTACTGTTTGATTTAGGATAGAATTTACAATACCTCACCAATCCCTGGGCCAATTGATAAAGGTCCATTCTTCCAAAATAATTGTTGATCTCAACCGGGCATTTGATAGGTGTTTGAGAGAAGATGGTTAACATTCTACTTTCTTCCAGGAACTAACATGCAGAGCCCTGGCACTACCTGCCAGCCTCTCAGATGTGCAGGTGGGCAGTGGTTGAGGCAGCCCTGTTGGTTCCAGTGACATAGACATGAAATCAGGGCTGGATTGGGTT
This sequence comes from Aotus nancymaae, assembly GCF_030222135.1. Classification (NCBI taxonomy): domain Eukaryota; kingdom Metazoa; phylum Chordata; class Mammalia; order Primates; family Aotidae; genus Aotus; species Aotus nancymaae. Next base: position 5,967,741 of record NW_026988421.1, read on the forward strand.
TATTGGGGTTGTTGATGGAGACCGCAAGGGGAGAGGCAGTGATGATCGACCGTGGTTGTGGGTGAGCTGAGTTGGAGGGGTTGATGGAACATGCGGTTGGACAGAAGTATCTAGAAGGCAGGTGGTGAGGAGCCTCTGGAGTGCCTTTGATTTGAGAGCATGTGCATGGGGCTGAGGCAGAGTTGCCGTTTCTCCTTTGTCCATGCCTACTTCATGTAGCACTCAGCAGTTTCTTTTTTTTTTTTTTTCCTTTTTTTTTTTTAAAGAGAAAGAGAGAGAATAGGAAGGAGGAAAAAGGAAGAGAAAGAGAGAGAGAAAATGGGGAGGAGGGAGAAGGAAAAGAAAGAGGGAGAGAGAATGGGAGTATTGCTTTCTTGCCCAGGCTAGAATGCAATCCAGCAATGGGTATTGAAAACCTCTTTTATACTGATAATTATACTTAATGATGTAGTCAGGAAGGAATAAGGGAAGAAGATAACAAACAAACAGCCAACCAATATTTAACCCAAACCCATGAAATGCTATGAGACTACTGAGGAGTGATTTACTTCCAACTATATAGTCACCCCTGGAATAGGTGTGAGGTATTAATGTATGTTTTGTGTATTTGAAGTGGAGAGCTCCATAAATGTTTATTAAGTCTACTTGTTCCGGGTCTGAGTTCAAGTTCTGAATATCCCTGTTAATTTTCTATCTCGTTGATCTATAGAATCGTTAGCTCTTCTTGTTGCATTGATCCTTTTGCCATTATGTAATGTCGTTCCTCGCCTTTTTTGATCTTTGTTGCTTTAAAGTCTACTTTATCAGAGGCGAGAATTGGATCTCCTGCTTTTTGTTTATTAGTTTATTTTTACTCTCTGTTTGATTGGTAAATCTTCCTCCTTCTCTCTGAGTCTTTGTGTATTGTTGGATGTAAGATGGGCCCGGATGCAGCATACCGATGGGTTTTGGCTTTTTATCCAATTAAAAAATATATAACTTTAATACTGGCGTTTGATGCTAGCTGGCTGTTTTGCCCATTAGTTGATGTAAATTTTTTATTGTGTTAAAGTTCTTTGCTTTTTGATATATTTTTGGAAAGGCTGATATTGGTTGTTCCTTTATATGTATAGTGCTTCTTTCAGAAGCTCTTGTAAAGCAGGCCTGGTGGTGATGAACTCTCTAAGTACTTGTTTGTTCGCAAAAGATTTAATTTTTCCTTCGCTCATAAAGCTTAGTTTGGCTGGATAGGAAATTCTGGGTTGAAAGTTCTTTTCTTTAAGGATGTTAAATATTGGTCCCCACTCTTTTCTGGCTTGTAGGGTTTCTGCTGAGAGATCTGCTGTAAGTCTGATAGGTTTCCCTTTATGGGTAACCTGACCTTTCTCTCTGGCTGCCCTTAGTATTTTCTCCTTCATTTCAACCCTAATAAATCTGGCAATTATGTGCCTTGGGGTTGGTCTTCTTGAAGAATATCTTTGTGGTGTTCTCTGTATTACCTGGAATTGAATATTACCCGGAATTGAATATTACCCTGCCTTGCCAGGTTGGGAAAGTTTTCCTGAATGATATCCTGAAGAGTATTTTCCAACTTGGATTCATTCTCTTCATCACATTCAGGTACACCTATCAAACGTAAATTAGGTCTTTTCACATAGTCCCATATTTCCTGGAGACTTTGCTCATTCCTTTTCATCCTTTTTTCTGCATTCTTGTCTTCTCGTTTCATTTCACTGAGCTGGTCCTCGACTTCTGATATCCTTCCTTCTGCTTGATCAATTCGACTGTTTAAACTTGTGCATGCTTCGCGAAGTTCTCGTGTTGTGTTTTTCAGCTCCATCAATTCACTTATATTCTTCTCTAAATTGTCCATTCTCGTTAACATTTCGTCAAACCTTTTTTCAAGGTTCTTAGTTTCTTTGCATTGGGTTAGAACAAGTTCTTTTAATTCACAGAAGTTTCTTATCACCCACGTTTTGAAACCTGCTGCTGTTATTGGAACACACGTGTAATCTATTAAGCCTTGTTCCGTTACTGATGAGGAATTGCAATCCCCTGTAGAGGGAGAGGCATTCTGATTTTGAGTATTCTCTACCTTTTTACGCTGGTTTCTTCCCTTCATTACATATTTGTCCATCTGTCGTCTTTATAATTACCGACTTTCTAACTGGGTCTCTGACGTCCAACTTGTTGATTCCCTGCGCCGAAATCTGAGCAATCCACTGAGCCGGCCAAAACAGCGGTGTTAAGATTGATGGTGCTTTTCTGCCCGGGAATCTCTGGACTCTGCACCAAGAACTGGCGTGCTAAGGCACCAGCAAAACCGCCACGCCGGCCACAAGAGTCACCCTGGCAACCCGTGGAGCTCCTCCACTGGGAATCTCCTGGTCCATGAGCAACTAATATTCGTCTGAAAGTGTGGCGTCCTCTCGTTCTTTGCGCTTTCACTGGGAGGTACGTGCCCGAGCTGCTAATCATCAGCCATCTTGGATCTCTCTCCCTCTGCAGTTTCTTCTTTGAACCTCTTGAGGACAAGGTTATGTCTCATTTAATTTCTAGCCTTCCTTACTTAGTGCAGTGTTGGGATGGACAAAGTAGAGTGCAGGGGGAGAGAGAGAATGAATGTACGCACCTGTGTGGTTCAGCAGGCAAGGCAGATGGCAGCTGTGAATGGGCTGTTGGCTTTGACCATCAGAAGTATACACGAGCTCTTTTGGATGTGTGTATATGTGGAAGATGTGGATGTGTATGTGTCAATGTGGAATACCTTTAGATGTGTATATGGATGTCTATATGGGGATGGTGGTGATCAGAATAAAAGCTTGACAGCAGGGGTCAAATAAGGAATGTTGGCCCTTAGGGGAGTAGACAGTAGCTTCTCCAGGGCTGAGGCCGGGAGGTGAGCACATCTGCCTTAACAGGGAAGGAACAAGACAAGTATGTGGCTTTCCTGATTGACTGGCCCTGCCACGTATTTTGGTTCATCTAGTGGCTTTCTGCCTTTGCCGTCTACATCCTCAGCTGTACCACACATCAGTTCGTGGGGCCTGGCCTCATGGATAGCATTTTCTGGAGCTTCCTATCCATACCCTAGGAGTGGAGTTTACCACCCAAGAAAGAGAATTTTTGCCTGAACCCAAAGAAAGAGAGAAGTCCCTTAAGCTCTGTTTTTTACCCCCTACACTCTTGATGTTTTTTAAGTCCCAGTGACTTTTGAGTTTAGCTCTGGTTGTTTCATAACTGCCTGTTTTTAAGCGGAATTAGAACTTAAGTTACCGAGAATCATAGTATCTTGCTAGGTAGCATTCCTCTGGACCATGCAAAGTGAGCTTCTAAGAGGCTCAGTGACTTGCCTGAGGTCACATAGTTGGACAAGGCAGGAAAGCACCAGCAGCTGAGCTGTCCCATTGCAAGGTGTGTCCAGCGGGCCCCTCCCAGGCCACCACTGCACTGCGCTCTAGCGGGACAGGGCAGGGGCCTGGCTCCTCCTTGCCCTCCCCCAACCCCAGTACCACTCCTGCTTCTTAGGTGGAAGCTTGGCTTGAGGCTGGGTTGGGCATGTCTTCGGTTTGGTTTCTTGAATACTCAGCCCTGACAGTTGTTCAGATGTTCTTAGCGTCACCCTCTAACGTTGATTGGGGATTGGGGACGGACTTGTTTATACTTCCTCCGATGTGAGTGAGATACCGAGAGGCTGGCAGAGGTCAGCCCCTGAGCTGTGGCTCCCTTTCTTAGGACACATCTCAAGAGCTTTCTGCTGCTTTTGCTGTCGTCTCTGCTACCGAAGAACAACAGTTAGTAAGCATTCGTGTCCCCATCACTCTGATCACTCTGTTGACTGGTTTTTGGACACTGGGTGCCTGCCCCCATCACTCTGATCACTCTGTTCACTGGTTTTTGGACAGTGGGTATGTGACATGCATATGACCCATGCTTAACTCACTTGGAGCCATTATCTGAGCACTATTTGTCAGGTGCTAAGAAGGCAGCACTAGGCTTCAACTGGCTTAAGTTCCAGAGAGGATGTTTGCTTTTTATGAAAATGATGCTTAATACCTCCTAACTAAACAGTGGCAGAATAGACCAGACTGTTGTCTTCAGAGTTTCCCAAACACTGGATATTGATAAGGTTTGCTTTCCTTAAGTTGACAAGAGGTTTGGAATATGAGGCTTATCTGTCTCTCTGAGCATTTTAGAAGAAAGATATATCTATGCTCTGTGTTTAAATATAGCATGGTGTTTGCTACTTAGATGGCAAATAAGCAATTGAATATGTAGGTCATTGACTTATGAGAATGAGTTTGGAGTTTTCTTTGCATCTGATTAACACTGTCTTACAATTGGGCTGTTGATGCTATGCCAAAATTGGGTTACACAGAGTTCAGCAAGCCATCTGGGAAAAAAACTGGGAGAATCCTGAGAGGATACCTCTGTCCCCTTAAGGTGTTAGGAATGTGACCTGGTATTGAGCCCCGTGGCTGTCGCCAGTGGCAGGGGCACCAACCGCTCCGAGTTACACTGGGGAGGAGCTCGCCTGAGTGCTGCACGTCTGCACAAATCTCTCAGGAGGGAGGGGGCAGCGGGCTGTACTTCACCGAAATAAATGCCAGCGGTGTATTTTAATACATTCTTGATTCTGAAGGCACTGTTTGGAATTGCATATTTAAAAGGAAACTGCCATCCCCTTTTGAAGGTATGTGACATTTAAAAGATCTGTAGCAGAAGATTGGTTTGACAGCTTTGAATTATAATTGAAAGAGTTTTTGTTTTAAAAAAGAAAATGATTACTTCTATTTTAAATGTCATCACAAAGACATAAATATGTTTAATCAGATTATATATTTAATTTATGTAGGATATAATTTTTGTTTGTGTGGAAGAGTCACTGGCTTGTGTGTTTTAAGCAGCTTTGAAGCTAAGCAATGTTGAGGATTTGAGAGTGGCTCAGCTTTTTGAGTAAATGGCTATTTAAGGGTTTAGAGAATTTCAAAAAATAGTATTATTAAAATCTATATATTTTTATCCATACACATGTACCTAGTGGCGCATTTTGGGAGAGGGAGGTACATTTATTATTGTTCCTGAGAGAGAGTAAAGATAAACTGTCGAATGAACTGAAAAAAGTGTAACCCTGAAGATAATAAAGGCAGAAACTGCAAAGACGCTCCCGCAATTTTCTTCTTTTGGATTCTTTGAATCAGCAGGGAGTTACCGGGAGTGCTAGCATTGAGTATGCCAGCTCTCCTTAAAAGGGAGGCAGCAGGGGAAGCCCGGGGAAAGACACAGAGTGACACAAAGACCTTTCAGGTGATACAAAAGGCTGGTGTGGCGTTTGAGAGCAGCAGCAGGGTCCCCAGGCTCGAGAAGCAGGGGCGTAGCTCTGAGTCTCCCCTGACCCTGGAGATCTGCTAGCACACTCCAGCTCTAGAACTTTCTTTGAGCAAGCTGGGTGTTGGAAGCCAGCCAGCCCAGCGTACAACTGTGTGTGTCAGCTGGGGACAGTCTTGGCCTGTTCCAGCCTGCTCTGTAGTTTCGATTTAGCCAGACTGGATTAGGGAATCCTGAAGTTATTACCCACCAGAGTGGCACTTGCCCAGCACGGAGCAGCCCCAGGGGCTGGTTTTCTCTTCTGCTCTGTCCTCTCCAGGGCTGCTTTGCCAGGGAATGCGCCCTCTGTCGGGTGTGGCCTGGGGAGGCCTGGGCAGCTGGCAGCACCTGGGAGAGGACAATGAGTCAGTCATGCCCGCTCTCGGGAAAGAATTGACGCAGCATAATGAGCCTCTTTGCCAGCTCCAGTGGGAGAAGGTCAGGGTTCAGGAATTGTGAGCTCTGGCTCCTCAAGAGACAGGATGCACCCCAGGGCCCCTGGAGAGCCGGAGGACACCGATCCCAGTTCAGTGCCTAAGCAGTGTCAACGGGGCCAGCTTCTTACGGCCCCTCCTTGTAAGCGCTGATCCCCTAAAGAAAGGAATTGCCCTACTTTGTGGCCAGCATGAGCTAAACCATACAAACAAACCCAAAACTGACAAATCTGTTTGTTATTTTAAAAATTAAACTTGTTTTGAAGTCATTGCAGATTCACATACAGAATGAATTCATACTGTAAAGGAAGGTAATACAGGAGATTCCATAAACCCTTTCCCTGGTACCTGCCAGTAGTAACACTGTACAGCGCTCTGGTAATGGTAACACAGCAGAGAAACTGACATGGATAGAATCGATGGATACTGTTCAGAAATCCCCAGTGTAACACATACTCATTTGTCTGTGTATTTAGTTCTGTGCAATTTCAGCAGGGGTAGTTCTCTATTTGTACCAGCCCAAGGATCTTTCCTGTTGCCCTTTATAGCCACATCCACTTCAGGTGGCCAGGACGGTCGCCGGCTGAAGCACACAGTCGACACACATGGGTAGACACAGCTGACCAGCTTCCAAGACCCAGTTTGCTCAAAGAAAGTTCTGGAATTGGCATGTGCTGTCTGCTTCCCAGTCTCTAAGCCTGGCAACCACTAATCCGTTCACCATCTCTCCAGTGTCATTGAAGAATGTTACATAAATAGAACCATACAGCATTGCAGCCTTTGGGGATTGGGATTTTTCACTTGGCTTAATTCCCTTTGAGATTCATTCGAGTCGTTGCATGTATGGCTGGAAGATTTTTGACCCAAGTCTTCCGAAGGGGTCTAAGAAAGAGGAAATCCACCATGGAAACCCGAGAGTGACAGGACCCTTGCTTGCTTGGTGTCAGGTAGAGCTGGTCATGTCCATAGCCCCCATCCGTCTCAGCAGATGTCCATGGGGTAGTATTGGGAGTGACTTTTGTGCCATGTTGGTTTGGCTGATTTTGGAAATGGCAGAAGAGTCCCCTTCACGTTGTGAGTTTTGTTCATTGGTGTTGCAAGTTTTTGCACACTGTACATTGAAACGTGAAGAAGCGACTCTTGGGGTAAGGGCTTTTGAGTCTCAGTTTTGTCTCTTGGCGCTCATGCTCTGAGAATAATAGGTGCGGTGCAGGCCAGTGCACAGGCAGGTGAGGGCTGCGCTGCCGTGGTTTGTCTAGGAGGAATCCCTGCTGCACTGTGTGGCTTCGGCCTGTTCAGTGAAAAGTGTAAAATTACAGGTCCCAAGGATCTAATTTCATAGTGGAAATGTTGAGTCATTCTTTCAGAAAGCACATGTGCACTGCATCTTGAACATACATACATATGTGTATTTATGTGCTCATCAGTGAGTGAGAACAGCATGTATGAATTGCTACCCTCATGAACGTCCATGCTAAAAGGTTGTCCATTCTTTGCAAACTACAGAAATGCAACTGAGTCATTACAGTATATGTGAAAGTTAGTTCAGGATTCCCAGCGTTAGTTTGTGATGCACATAAATCGATAGATATTTATGTGCCCTTTAGTGGCTCTGCAGTTATTTTGTCCTGAATCAAGACTGTAAGCCAGCCTTGCTGCTGACTGTAGGCAAGTGCCTTTTGCTCTTTGGGGAGCCAGGACTGGAAGGTCTCTTGGTTCACAGGCCTGGGTTAGGGTGAGCCACAGGCTGGTCTGGAGTTTGGCTTTTCTCTCCCGTCCTGGATTCCCTGGTAAGAGACCGCAGCACCTGCATCAAGGACCATCACAGCTGGGTGGTCTGAACTCAATTTGGTCGAAGGTGAAGGGGCTATTTGGGAGGTTTCACTGCTGCGATGTGTTTCTTGAGCCTGGGTGACGGCTGGTGGGGTGGAGAGTGCAAAGGAGTTTGTTGCTGATGGGCTGGGGGTCCCAGGCCTTAATTTCCCCATTTCTAGGTGCTGTTTTACTCATCTGGCACTGTGATTGATTAATTCTTAAAAATAAAGTCAGTTGCTTCTAGAGGGAATATATTTTGGACCCAGGAATTCAGTTCTATCTTTGGGTGCTTCATTCATGGCTGTATTTGCAAGTTTCTTCATATACTATTTTCTGTGACATGCATAGCCTTGTAAATAGAATTTTAGTAGTTTCTACACTGTAGGTATAGCAGCTGCTCCATTTGACAGCAGGACGTTCTTCATTTTAAATTTAAATCTTCCCCCAACCTTGAGGTTTGGGTTCATAATTTAGTTAAAATTAAATAGAACCCAGTTTCCTTCAGGCCCCTTTTCTTTCCAGGACTGTGGATTCTCGAATTCACCACACCGTGTGAGTAGAGCATTTGTTAAATGATACAGCTAATATTTGGGTGTTTCCCAGATGCCCTGCTGAGCTCTATGCATGGGTATTGCTTCCACCGTGGCCTCATGAGGGAGGTATAGGTGACCACACCTGGGTTCCTTGGGGAGGAAGAGAAAGCTGAGACAGAGGACACTTTCCTGGGATCACTCACAGCCTCACCCAAGTGCTCCTTACCATTGGTTGGTCTCTGAGCTTTCCAGGCTAAAAGTTGGATTCTATTCTCTGTTCTCATGGGTCTACCCTTCTAAACCAGTTACAGAACAGGCAGCAGATTTATAGAATGCCTTTTGTAATATATAAAGGGTTGGGGTGAGGTCATTGTCAGGGGAGGGCAATGTGAGAGAGTCAGGGTTGGGGGGCCGATATCTGGCCACGTTAATTTTACTAACTTCACTTTCCCAGTCAGTATTGCGCATGGAGTCCATTGATCAATAGTGTTGATATGGGCCGGGCACAGTGGCTCGTGCCTATAATTCCAACACTGGGAGGCCAAGGCAGGAGGATCACTTCCAGATAGGAGTTTGAGACCAACTTGGGCAATATAGCAAGACCCCATTTCTTAAAAAAAAAGTTAGTTGGGCTTGGCGGCCTGTGCCTATATGGGAGGCTGAGCCCAGAAGAATACTTGAGCCCAAGAGGTAGAGGCTGCAGTGAACTATGATCTCACCACTGCACTGGGTGACAGAGTGAGAAAGAAATATTGTTGGCCAGGCGCAGTAGCTCACACCTGTAATCCCAGAACATTGGGAAGCCAAGGCGGGCAGATCACCTGAGGTCAGGAGTTTGAGACCAGCCTGGCCAACACAGTGAAACCTTGTCTCTACTAAAAATATAAAAATTAGCTGGTTATGGTGGTGCATGCCTGAAATCCCAGCTACTTAGGAAGCTGAGGCAAGAGAATTGCTTGAACCTGGGAGGTAGAGGTTGCAGTGAGCTGAGATTGCACCACTGCACTCCAGCCCGGGCAACAGAGCGAGACACTGTCTCAAAAAAGAAAAAAAAGAAATGGTATTGATATGTAAAGCTGGTCACCCTTGTAAGTAATTTTTCAGGGATTGTGGTCTTTGAGCCATTTGGTTCTCACGTCATTTCTTTTTAAATGCCACTTCCTGCTCATCCTGCTGGAGTCTAATTTGTGGCCAAGTACTTGGCTGGAGCCTACTGTGAAGTCTCCTTTGCCTAAGCCCTGACAAGGCTTTGGCTGTGCCTCTTCCCTCCCGCCGTTGGTTGGGGTCCCAGATCGTGACCAGGGCAAGGGATTCCCACTGTCTGTCTCCAGCTGCCACCCCGCCACCAGTCCTCTCCCAGGTGGATTGGCTACTAGAATTGAGACATCTTCATTGAAGTCCCCAAGAGAACATCCTTTCCTATATTGAACTTGCGTGAGTATCGAGGGACACTTCGCTTTCTTCAAAACCCACCTTTGTAGTAGAGCAGCATGCAGGGACTCACATCCTCTATGGGGCCACTTTACAACGTTGGTATGGCCTGAAAGCCTGCAAGGCAAAGCCCGCCCACTTTCTGCACCGCCAGCTTCAGATGCCTCCTGACATAGGAGCTCACAGCTCACATTTTTCTAGATGATAGGAAAGCATGCTCTCTGCAGAAAATAGAAAAATACAGGAAAGTATAAAAAATTAAAGTAAATGATTGTTACGTTACACATTTTAAAATTCCCTTTTCATCTTAGCTTGGAGAATAACACTGGATCTCTTCTATCTCTTATGCGTTTATGTATATACTAAAAATAAGATGCACTGTAGAATGTTTTAAAATTAAATAAGATTTTAATACATGTTTTCTGTTTCATTTTCAATTTGACCTATAAGTATTTTCCCTACGTTTTTTAACTATCTTGAAATACTTTTAGTAAATATATAATCTGTTGAGATGGGTAGTGTCTCACACATCCCTGTATAGCTGTAACTGTCAGGAGAGAGTTTATCCTACTCTGGTTTTCAGCAGGGTCTGGCAAATCACTTTTCTAAGGATTCCCTGGTGGTAGAGTGGAGTGGAGCCTGGAATCAACTTTTCGGAGAAGATGCCCACTCCTTCCACAGCATTGGGAGGAGGTTACAGCCTCTCTGATTCCTCAGATTCCCCTGCTTTCGGTCAGGGGCTCTTGTGTTAAAACCTGCCCACTTAGACGTTCCATCTCACTGGGGTATGGGTGTGCGCTCTGAATGTCTGAAGACCCCTCTGCTGACCTTCTGGCCCTATGCCCCTTGTTAGATCAGGTGTCCATGGGGTGCCTGGTGGAAAGGAGCTTAGAAAACCCCTCTTGGGCCCCGTCACCCTGCCAGGGAGAAACTAGAGCAGAGCTAGACACCAGGATGGCCCAGCTGGTTAGCAGTGGCCACTAGCTGGAGTGAGCCATCTCCTATTTCTGCTCCTTCTGGCAGGTTCCTGACCATCTCACAGGGTGTGTGCACCTCCACCTTGTCCACTCACAGTGCGGAACCATGAAAGACCAGAGACAAGACACCTCCCAGGGCTTCTCTGAGTTGGGATGTGGGTTTTATACTCGTCTTTCAGAGCTGTGTGTGCCTTTGCTGAGACCTCAGGGCCAGGCTGATTTTAAGGGGGCCCCTCTCCTGCTGCCCGGGTCTCTTCCAAGTTCAGGTGGTTTCCTGGCTTGTCTGTAAGTAGGACTGTCATGCCGCCACTGAGGTACAGGTGTGTGGGGGTGCAGCCAGGCCCCATACCAGCTGCCTCTGCTTCCAAGGCCCGCGGGGCAGCTTTGGGTGTGGGAACGCAGCTTGAATTCACAAAATGACGTCGTTGTGTGGGCTGCTTGCTCCTGGATCCGCTTTTTTTTTCCCCTTTCAAAACTTGGCCCGCAGCAGCCCCGATCAACAGCACCCGTTTATCGATTTGTTTCTTGTGTCGTTTCTCCAGTTGTTGCCAGGCTCCCATCTGGCATTCTCCCATCTCACGCCCTTGTTTATTTCTCTGTCCTGGAGCCACTTCGGATGGGCACTTCTAGAAGCCCAGCTTAATGCCACAAGGGCAAGTTCCTCCTTGCCACCCAGCTCGTCTCAAGCCTGTTGGCTCTGCAGTCTAGAAAAGCCAAAAGCCGAAAGAGCAGGGAATGGTCACGTTAATTGACTACATCTGAGACAACACTGGGAAAATATCCTATTTTATTTTTCTTTAAAAACTGGCAGGATTCCAAGAGTTCTCTTCCACTTTTCCACTGGTTGGCCTTCTGTTGGAAGACAAGAGTTCTAAATTCTTAGCTGTTGGGCCTTTTCACATTCTTAAAACTTAAAACCAGCTGAATACATTTAATGTTATAAAATTTCCATAAACACTCTGTGACAAAGACTATATGTAAAGTTTTTGCCTAGAGGGCATTTTTCTTCTTGGAGTTGAGACTCTTGGGCATGGGGCGGTTATAATGAAGTGTTGATTTGACCTGGAGTGCCTCCGTGCCAACGTGGCCGTATAGGGACATAGAATTGGCTTCGGGGTTGTTGTTTTTTTCCTCCCTGAATAAAGGATAATTGTTTCCAAGCTAATTAATATGGTTTATGTATTACTAGGCAATAGTTAGTGGGAAGGAACAATCCAGCAATGCTAAAGGGTCAACCTCTCAGGTGCACCCTGCTATTCCTGTTCAGTGTGTGTCGGACACTCAGCTTTTCCAGGGAACACTGTCATTTTATTGTGTATTTTTTTCCCCATGTGCCAATCAAACCAGGACCCCATACTGCTTCATGCCCAATGAGCTTGGCCTTTCTCAGGGTGGGTTTGTCCTTAAAGGCTGGCCAGCTGCATAGTTAATACGGAGGGGTTGGGGGTGCCATCCCAGGCAACCTTGGGTTGCACTGTCATAACAGCAGCCTGAGGTCCTTGTTAGAGGGCATGGGTCACACGTGTAGCCCACTGTGTGGGGCTTGGTGGCAGACTTGAGACGTGAGGAGAGGTGGGACTTCCCACCGCCATTTGCTCAGGGATGCCCATCTTTACCCTCAGCAGCCCTCCCAAGAATGCACATGACTTCTTCCTGCAGAGACAGCTGGTGGCCACCCCCATGACATCCCCCTCTGTTATGATTTGTTGCACTGCACACCCTCACTGCAGCCTGAAGAAAGTGGGGGCAGAGGAGGGGTGGGGAGGCCAGGGAGTGGAATGTTGCCTTGTGGGAGAGCACAGGTGTGGCACGTGTTCACACACAGGTGGCCAGAGACCCCACTGAGGGTGGCTGGGGTGGATGCGGGTGTGTGAACCAGGAGCCACTGTGGTACGCAGGAAAGGAGGAGGGCAGCTAAGCGCCTGTCCCTTGTCTTCTCATGGCCTCGAGTCAATGCCACCACACTGCCTCATGCTGCGATATGGGGCAGAGCATTTGGCTTCTTGATGAGCTTTTGCCTGAGGCTTTTCCTTGACCACTGCCCTTGAACTTGAACCTGGGAGGATCTGCTGTGGGATGTATGAGGAAAGCCCTTGCCACCACTTTTCCACGCCATCCGTTAAGGGACTGGGAACAGCTACATGTCTTCATTGTGGTCCCACCATTGAGGGTCTTTCCCTTTTTGCATGCTGACTGATATCCTGAGGCAGTGCTGTGGTGCCCTAGGTCATACCAGGCTAGAAGAGGGGGCTTGCCCTGGGGTATCTGAGCTGTGTCTGGATGCCTCCCAGGGGTAGGGGTGATTCCCAGGGCTGTGGCTTGAGCTCGGCTTCTGTGGGTCCCACTTTCAGCAGCCCCATGGCAAGTCACCCCTTCTGAAGGGGGCCAGAGTGTGGGAGGAGGGGGCAGAGTGTGGGAGGAGGGGGCAGAGTGTGGGAGGAGGGGGCAGAGTGTGGGAGGAGGGGCAGAGTGTGGGGAGGAGGGGGCAGAGTGTGGGAGGAGGGGACAGAGTGTGGGAGGAGGGGGCAGAGTGTGGGAGGAGGGGCAGAGTGGGAGGAGGGGCAGAGTATGGGGAGGAGGGGGCAGAGTGTGGGAGGAGGGGCAGAGTGTGGGGAGGAGGGGGCAGAGTGTGGGAGGAGGGGCAGAGTGTGGGAGGAGGGGGCAGAGTGTGGGAGGAGGGGGCAGAGTGTGGGAGGAGGGGCAGAGTGTGGGAGGAGGGGCAGAGTGGGGGAGGAGGGGGCAGAGTGTGGGAGGAGGGGCAGAGTGTGGGAGGAGTGGGCAGAGTATGGGGAGGAGGGGGCAGAGTGTGGGAGGAGGGGCAGAGTGTGGGGAGGAGGGGGCAGAGTGTGGGAGGAGGGGGCAGAGTGTGGGAGGAGGGGGCAGAGTGTGGGAGGAGGGGGCAGAGTGTGGGAGGAGGGGCAGAGTATGGGAGGAGGGGCAGAGTGTGGGAGGAGGGGGCAGAGTGTGGGGAGGAGGGGGCAGAGTGTGGGGAGGTGGGGGCAGAGTGTGGGGACGAGGGTGGGACATTTGCTGGAGTACCCCTGTGACAAGCCTATTTAGAGAAGGCCATCAGCATGGGTGCCAAGGGAGTGTCTGTGAGGCAAAGAGAGGTCACTCATCCTAACAGAAGCTGTGCTTCCAGAAACCCCAGGCCAGTCATTGGTCACCATGACCTGCACACTGCCTGTCCCTCTGTGAGGCATGGGTACAGGCCTTGGCCCCAGAGTCTGCTTGGGACCTGCTGGCACAGTCCCTCCATGGTTTGGGCAACAGTGGGGCAGGGGCTGAGTGCTGGGTTTGGACCTGGAGTCCCTGGGGCGGGGACCAGGTTCCTGTTTTGCTCCTGTGTCTCTGGGGCTTGGCACTGAGTAAGTGCTCAGGAAATCCCTGTTGAAAGGATCCAGGAGTTTGAGGTCATAGTTGGTGTTGCATCAAGTCCAGAGAGGAAAGGGTCTCTAAGGAAGCCTGGGTGTTTGTGGTGGGTGGTGGGGCGGGGGGAGGGGCAGGCCCTTTGCTTGGGGCAGAGGTGCAGAATTCTGGATGATTCTTTACGCAGTCCCTCTTTTTCCGAGCACAGCCACACCACAGGATGGCAGCGAGGCCCCTTTTCGAGGGAGGGAATGCTTAGGGTGCCGGTCTCATCAATAACCTGGTTAGGAGGATTGGATTCTTATGCTGAATGTCAACTGTTTATCTCATTATCTCACAAGTTAGGGAGAGATGTCTTAGAACATGCAGATAACAGCCTCAGCCTGGAGACATGTCTGGAGTCTGATGATGACATGCAGTTATTGAGTGCTTGCTGTATGCAGGCCTCGGGATGAACCTTCCACGGGTTCTCTCTTTAAAAGGGCCTGACCACCTTTGAAGGTAGATGCTGTTACCTCCAAATCACAGGCAGGATACTGTGTCCCAGCCACTGATCCTGGCCTTCGGAACCTGGGATTGATTCCGGCTAACTCCTTGTTCTTTCCCAAGTCCCTTCCCAGAGCCTAAGGGGTGGTTTTGTGGACACATTTCGGTTTTTTCTCGTTTTAGCAGTAAACGTTAACAGTGCTTCCTGGAGTGAGGAACACAGCACCCAGACCTGTGGAAGCCATGAGACAGTTTCAGATAAGGCCTTCCAGGGTGCACGGGCCCCTTGAGGATGGTTCTTTCCCCACTACTTATGCCCACGCTGAGCTCAAGTTCTGCTCCCTGGCTGGCATGACCCAGCTGCAGGGCCGGCCTCAAGAGGAGGCAGCAGGAGGTGTGTGCTCCACCTCGGAGGAGGGGTGAAGAAGCCCCTGCCATCCACGGCAGGGCAGTAGATAGCCTTAGAAGCCCAGACAGCCCAAATGTGAGTTCGAGCAGGAAGCCTCAAGAGCCGGCACATGTGAGCTTCAGATGGCAGAAATATCATTAGGAGTCACTCCTGCAGAGGAAGCGTGGGGAAGAGGGCACTTGGGTAGATGAATGCTGCTCCCAGCAGGTGGCATGGGGGGGCCAGGCCAGGCTGAGCTGCTCACGTGGTCTCTGTTATCTCTGCATTTGGGTGGGTGGACGTCCCTACTGTGCCATGCGGCGTACAGAAGCTGTTCTGAAGGAATGCCCTGAGTTCACGTGAAGGCATGCCCATCCCTCCTGGAAGCAGCCACGCCAGAGTTTCTTGGGCCCCCATCAAGACCTTTTTAGGGCTCATCAAAGGCTTCTGAAGGTTCTAGTCTCATTTAGTTTCTAAGAAAAGGGATTTATTCACTACAGACCTACAACGTAATTTTTCTATGCCTGACTTAGTAGAAGAACAAAAAACCCGGGCCAGGTGCGGTGGCCCATGCCTGTAATCCCAGCACTTTGGGAGGCTGAGGCGGGCAGATCACAAGGTCAAGAGATTGAGACCATCCTGGCCTACATGGTGAAACCCCATCTCTACTAAAAATACAAAAATTAGCTGGGCATGGTGACACGTTCGTGTAATCCCAGCTACTTGGGAGGCTGAGGCAGGAGAATCACTTGAACCCAGGAGGCAGAGGTTGCAGTGAGCCAAGATCGTGCTACTGCACTCCAGCCTGGCAAAAGAGCGACACACTGTCTCAAAACAAAACGAAACACCCAGTGAGGGGTCCCGTCCAGGTACTGCAGCCTTAGCTGTGAGCTTCCTGAATATATGGAAAGTGCGGGAACCAGCTGACCACAGTCTGGCTGGTACCCCTACCCCCAAATTCATCTCTGGGTGCTGTGGTTCTCTTCTGGGGTGTGTGAGAATATACACACCTCTGTCACAGCTATGGGCAGAACACATTTGCCAAGGAATGTTTAGTAAGTTCATCCACGTTGGTGATACGGGACAAAAATAGGACCGTTGTCTCTGGCCAGAAGCAGCCCAGTGAACCTGGAGCGGGTGGGCATGCTGACCGGCGTTTACAAAGGCCACTTCAGCTCCTGCGGCTGCTGGTTCAGAAGCTGTGGTGATTTTAATCGACTAAGTCATTCCCATGTCTCGTTGTACACTCCTGGAAGTTCTTAGAGAAATCATGCCAAGAAAATATCCCCTGGTGAATCCTCGGGGCACCAGTCCACGCCGCACTGTCAGCAAGTATCTGCTGAAACAAGAATTTTTGAATTTTTAGCTTTTCTGTAGCTCCAGTCTTTTTTAAGTACTTCTTTTGACCTTCAAGTAACAATGGGCACTTGCTTTAAAGATTCTGACAGTCTTCCGAACCTTTTAACGTTCTTATTCCGCTAAATAAGCTGTCATCGTTCACTGGGACAGACAGAACAGTTGCTTGAACTCCTGACTTGAAATTCCGTGAAATGTCACCTCCTCTGTGAAGCCTTCTGCAAGGCAAAGTTGTCTGTTTCCTTCTTAATTTTACTCTCAAGTATCTCAAATTAAGAACCTGTACCCACCACCAAGATTAGGTAGATGCTAACATGTTGCTACATTTGTCTTCAGACCTTGTTCAAAAACAAGCATTATGTTACTGTCACTGCTAAGTCGTACCTCCCCAATTCCTTTTCCTTCTCTTCTTCCTTTCTAAAAGGGACTACTTCCTGAAAATAGATACCATTCCTTTATATTTTTGGAAATTCTGTGCAAGCCATTGGAAATGGAAGGAGAAAGCCTGTAACATACTAAGACAAGCAATACTAACCAGAAGTTTAAATTCTGTTTTGTAGTTAATTGCATATTTGATTCCCTACTATGTTTCCAAGATGAATAAAATGTGATTGAATAAAAGGCATTTAACAGACTTGGAGATGGGCAGGGTATGTAGTAGCCTGGTGGCAAGAGTAGGGAAGGGGTTAAAGAAGGTAAGCTGTGAGATAGGTTTTGAAGGGTGGATAGGAGTTTGCCAGGCAAGCTCTGCCACCTCAAAAGAATATGGTTCCTTGGCTGTTAGATGCTTGTGTCACATTATAGGTTGGGATTACTGAAAAGCTGTGTTTGTCCCTCCCTCTTAACACTTCTGAGGCTGGAATGTCTACGTCTCCCGTCTACTTAAGTCAGGAGGTGTGGGTTACAATGTGATGTGGGAGTACAATTAGGAGTGAATTACTACTTGACCTTGGGTGTATCATAACCTTGACTATAGAGTCCATGCTTTTGCTGAGTACTTAGTTCTTCAGAATCCTTCCTGCCAGTTATTTCTAGGTGTGAAGCAGGAGCTGGCTGTCAGACGACTCGTTGAATTGAATGGAAAGAACACAGGAGCATGGTTTTTTTTTTTCCCTCTGAGATGGAGTTTCACTAGCTGCCCAGGCTGGAGTGCAATGGCTTGATCTTGGCTCACTGCAACTTCCATCTCCTGGGTTCAAGTGATTCTCCTGCCTCAGCCTCCCGAGTAGCTGGGATTACAACAGGTGTGTGCCACCATGCCCAGCTAAGTTTTGTATTTTTAGTAGAGACAGGGTTTCGCCATGTTGGCCAGGCTGGTCTCAAACTCCCAACCTCGTGATCCACCTGCCTCGACCTCCCAAAGTGTTGGGATTACAGGCGTGAGCCACCACGCCTGGCCCCGTGGTCTTCTGTTGAATGGAAACCATGGGTGTAGCAGTTCTTCTTTATGACTTGCTACATAATCATGCAGGAGAAAGTCTGTTATAGGATTGGATCCTAGGAGATTAACCCCACTGCTAATTAAAAGCCCCATTAAAATAAGGGAAGTTGTTTTAGGAATCTACAGCTTCCTAAGATTTGAATGGTTTTAAAAAGTAGAATGCATACTGGACGTGGTGGCTCATGCCTTAATCCCAGCACTTTGGAGCTGAGTGGGTCAGTTGAGGTCAGTAGTTCAAGACCAGCCTGACCAGTATAGTGAAACCACGTCTCTACTAAAATACAAAAATTAGCCAGGTGTGGTGGCGGACACCTGTAATCCCAGCTACTTGGGAGGCTGAGACAGAAGAATCTCTTGAACTCGGGAGGTGGAGGTTGCAGTGAGCCGAGACTGTGTGTGCCATTGCACTCCAACCTAGGTGACAGAGTGAGACTCTATCAAAAAAAAAAAAAAAAAAAAAGGTCGAGTGCACCTGGGAATCTGATTTGTTCCTTTTTGTCCATTGATCCACTATTTGAAACTTGGTTGTGAGGTGAGGTTGGCAGTGTCAGGGTTGGCAGCAGCAGTTGGTGTCTGTAGAGCGTGCCGCTCCCCTTCCTCGTGGGGCTCAAACAAGACCGTCTTCATACATGGGCTCTACCTCATGGTAGAGCAGACCTGCACGTGCCTGCTGCTCAGGTGTCTGCCTTTCCCAGCAGCCGCAGAAGGGGGAACTTAGCCCCTTGCTCTCCTCACAGCTGTGTGTGCATAGGAAGTGGTTCGGATGATGTGGCTACCACCGTATATTCTTTCTCTGTTTCATGTAGAGTAAAATAAATGGGAGTGCTGTTTAATGCATCACCTCGGTTCATACTGCATTTGCCAAGAAAGTGCAGTTTTATTGAACATTAGGATTGAATTCTTAACTGAGTAATCAATTTCAGTAGTAAGTTAAAATGCCTTCTATTAATGGACAACTGCAACCGTTAATCAGAGTTACAGTAGATTAACAGTTGTCAGCATTTATGCTAATAGCACTTATAAACCATGGGCTCATGAATTGCACTTTATAATTCCATATTTCTCAAAACAGTTGGCAATACTTTTTGCTCGAAGGTATTGATTCTTTTGTCCCTTTGCTTGCTGCTTGGAGATGTAGAGAAAGCTAAATGACATTTTCACGGTGATGATACAATATCACCTTCTGCTTTTGCACACTTGGCTTTGTGTCAGAATAGATGGAAAGGGTTCATTTGTTCTGGTGCTCTACTGTTTAATTTGATCTGGTGTGTGACTAAAGGAAGACAAATAGTATTTTTAATGAAACCATTTAATAACCTCTGGTAGCTTAGAATCGAAGGCATTGGAAAAATGCAATTAAAGGATGCCTAGATGTAAACAAAAAAAAAATCAGTACTTCAACTTCACTGACTTCATTCATTTTGCTTTCAGGGTCTCATCACCTTAAATGGTTTTGAACCAATGAAGCTGTATTCCCTTAAAAAGACGGACAGCCCATCGTGTGGACTATAGAGTTTGTGGACAGATCTATATTGGTGAGTTATTGTGAAATATCTCCAGGTAAAAGTTCAGTTTTCTAGAATCCGCTTTGCAATGTGTTTTCAATTAGTTGATGAGTATGGATCGCCTGCAGCCTCTGGCTGTTTCATTGGGATGTCTAATCGTGGGATCATATTGATTGTCTTTCAATTAATTGCATCTGGTATTTTCATTTATCAAAAGCAAAATACATGTAATTAACTCTGAAGCAATATAGTTCAGCGTAAAGTGATTTTTGCTGCTGCTGCTGCTGCTATAGAGATAAGTCAACAGAAATTATACAAGGAAACTCAAGTCAGAATGGAAATTGTGTTAGGACTTCTCGATGTATTAATTAAAAAGAATAAAAATGAATTAGAGAAATCATCTCATGACACCCCAAGTCAGTCATAAAATGGTAGATGGACGTCTTTAGGAAGAAGGCGGCTTGTGGATGCTGGCACCTCTTCAATCAGCTGAGGCTTTTAGCGTTACCAGCCTCCAGGATGTCTTGAACATAGGATTTTTCTGGGGGAGTAGATTGGGAATGTGGGTGCAGGCTGAGAAGAGCATTCCATCCCCACTGCACTCATTTGGTGTGTGGTTGAGAACATACTGATTGATGGAGTTCAGTCCTGCACCGTAGCAAGGTTTGGGGATTCTAAGTTTAGTTTCAGCATGCCTTTAGCCATTTTTCCCAAAACCTGGATCTTAAAGTCTCAAACTGGCAACTGCTCTGACGGAATTGATCTTTAATCTTGCTTTAAAAAAAAAAAAAAGTTTTTTCTCTGAGGTAACAACGTCATTCAAAAGCAAGGGAAACAAGGCATGAGCAAATTGATTGTGTTCCATCTGTCTAACCTGCCACACTACTATCAGAGCCTTGAGGGGACCAGCTTTGGTTCCCAGAAAGGTTAGGTTTGTGACCGCAGCACCCTCAGGCCTGGCTTCCTGAGTTGCCAGAGGCAGTTAGAGACTTGGAGCCCAGGGGTACACCTGGGCGACCACCTGAGGGGACCAAGCTGAATCTCTGCCTAAACGCAAGCAGCAGAGTGGGTTGAAAGGTCAGGGAAGGGTCTCTGTATGTCCCTTTCATTTCCCCATAAAGAGAGCTAGCTAGGGAAACTGAGGTAGCTGACCCAGACCTAGACCCGCAGATATTGCTTCCCAGCTTGGTAACTGAGCAAGTACTGTCTTCTGGCACTTGGAAGCCTTATCTGTGAATTGAATAGGTGGATTGGGCTGGTACTCAGGACCCTCCCCACCCTTTAAGATGTCGAAATTCTGAACCCTTTCCTGGGAATACTCTGACAAGGCGTGCTGGGCCAAAGGACACAGCAGAGCATGAAGCTCAAGTTCAGTTATGTATGAGAAGGGCCACTCAGAAATCTTTGGACAATAAAGGCTCTAGCATTGAGGAGGATAAGGAACTAGAAGTGCGATTGAATCTTTCTTGGTGGAAACCTGAGGGAGGTCATGACAGCCACTCGCAGCCTTTTGAGTTCAGCCTTTCACGACCAGCTTTGCTTTCTTTTCTGGCTCTCACTCATTCTCTTAGAGAGACCTGTGTGCCAGAATCTGCCTGGGATTCTAAGGCAGAGACAAAGTCACCGTGGGCTTGGGGTTGGCAGAGTTAGTTCCAGCGTCAGGTGCTAGTTCTGAAGATGTTTTCAGTGGGTTGGGTCATAGTGATGTTTGCAGCTGGAGACCATGGAACTGGCCGTGTTGGACACCCATGCTCTTTCACCCAGACAGGTACCAGGCCCTGCCTGCCTGGAAGCATCTGCACTGGATGGACAACTGTAGGGTGACCATTGGTACATTTCATAGATACTCATTTCAGCGTTGGAAATTCTCTAAACAGAAGAATGTGGGAACTTGGCATATAAGGATGAAATGGACTTTTTAAATATCAAAAATGGTTGAATGAGGGTATTTTCATTTGACTCAGTCTAATAGCCAGAGCCACTCTGGAATCTGTTTAGCAGTGATCTCCATCCGAGACAGATGAGTTAACATTCTCCAAATGCATCCAGACCCAGAATGAAATTGTGACACGCTTCCTGTTAACAAATGTTTCCTGAGTGCTGAGCAGACTCAGACACTTAACCTTATGTGGGGTTCCCACCATTCCTATATTTTTGGCATCCTTTTGGGTAACAGTTTTTTATATAGCACTTTGGAAGAGCTTAAGAGACTTGGTGTGGTACTGGAGCTGGCCGTCACTGGAGCATGGTCACCGTGCTGTGACAATGGCTCATGGTGTCCACAGCCCACGCACATACTGAGCGTGGCCCCATTGGCCCACCTGCTCCCCAGAACCAGGATAAAACTCTCTCCTGACCACACTTGCAGATACTCTCACAGTGGAATTCCCACGTGGCCCCAGAAGGCGTGTGTGTTTGCTCTCGGACCCTTTCTGCTCTGTGGCACATCACCATGCCCAGGGAGTGTTATCCAGCTCTACCTGCTGTCTACATGCAGAAACACAAGGAGGTCATGTGGGATTGTACCCAGAGTAAGGACCACTTACCAGTTTCAGCTAGAGCCCACCTGTTCAGATCTCTGGTCTAGACAGATCTTTTTTAAATGTGGGCAGAGGAGGAGGTAGATGAAGAGCACGTAACACCATCAGAAGTAATGGTGAACCTGTGAGGCACTAGAGCCATTTATACATCATTTTTGCCCTCTTGGTATTTTCTTTAGCATGTCCTCATTTAAGGAGCCTTCTGTTCCTGTTGTACTAAACTTAATATTTTGGCTTATGGCCTTCTTTTTTAGTAACTTCACACCAAACACTTCTAAACAAGACTCGTTTTCTCAATAATGAATAGTGGCATGCTAAATTTAGATCTGATGCATGTTCTGCTTTTACTATCTGTTCTGTCTATTGCTGCTTGTTAGAATGAAAGCCCAACATGCCAGATGGCTTGCTGGCTTCTCCTGGAAAAAGACTAAACTCTCCATCACTTTAGTTGGGTCATGGTTTTTTAGTACCATTTTGTTATTAAGCATTAATATTTGCATCGGTACTCAATTATCTTTTAATTTTAACAAAAGTGTTGCAGAAAAAAAGTGTTTTCAGTTAAATGCTCATAAATGAGTGGAAGTGCAAATCAAATCCCTTAACTTTTATTAATGTAAAATGATGATAGAATAGTTGCAGCTGTGGTTTTATAGAGATAGGACTGTTTCCAGCCACCATGCATGCTGAATTATGCATTTTGACAGATCTCCAGGATGATGTAGAAGCTTGACCTGCCTACCAGGGTCTCTGGGAAAGACAGTCTGAGGTGACACAGTGCTGGAAACTCAGTGTGCTTGGTGGTGGAAGAGGGGTTTGCCTTGATCTGCTGTGAGAATCAGGCTGAATGACCATCTGAGGTGTGGCTGTAGGTTGTAGCAGGCCACCTAGGCGAGGTCATCTCCCTGATCATTAGGCCTTTAGCCTGCTTCTGGCAGGACAGATACCTTTTTTTTTTTTTTTTTTGAGACGGAGTCTCGCTGTGTTACCAGGCTGGAGTGCAGTCGTGCGTGCGATCTCAGCTCACTGCATCCTCTGCCTCCTGGGTTCAAGCAGCTCTCCTGCCTCAACCTCCCGAGTAGCTGGGACTATAGGCATGTGCCACCACGTCGAGGTAATTTTTGTATTTTTAGTAGAGACAGGGTTTCACCGTGTTGGCCAGGATGGTCTTGATCTCTTGACCTCATGATCTTCCCACCTCTGCCTCCCAAAGTGCTGGGATTACAGGCGTGAGCCACCACACCCAGCCGGGGCAGATAACCTTTTTTTCCATGAAAAACAGAAGGGAAGGTATTGAACTGCTCTGGAAACACATACCTGAACCTTGGGTCTGATTGTCAATGGTTGTAAGGTGGTGGAGGTGTTGGGCCATGATCACTCTGCCACTCTGGTCCCTGTGTGTGGCCCCCAGGGTCCGTCAGGCCTTCGGCCCTCTGAGCTCCTGGCCTGCGTGCATCCGTGGGGTTTTTGCTAGGGCTGTATGACCCTGCTCCAGTGTTTGGGCCGGAAGCAAGACTGCCAACATTGGAAACCACAAACCAGAGGAAGATCCACAGGGCCTTTCATCTCTGGGCTTCCTGATGAGAAACAGCCAGGAGGCTGAGATGGGGTGATGGGGTGGGAAGACACCAGCGAAGCTTTAGCCAGCCCTCGGAGTGGGGACAAGGGGCCCCCAATGAAGCTCTTGGTTCTTGTTTGGATTTTATTCCTGTGCCTTCTGGATTTTATTCCTGTGCCGAGCTGTGCTTTGGAATCCCAGCCTCCCTCAACTCCCCAAAAATAAATGGGAGGCGTTGATTCAGCCTGTGTTCTTTTCTCCTGAGACTCTCAACAGCCTAGTGTGGCCTGTCAAGGACGGATGGAGAGATTACTCCGTCCATTCCCCTGCTTTTTGTTTTAGCATCTACATGGGTCCAGGGTCACAGAGGGGTCATGCCCCCCACCATCCTGGTAGGTTTGGCTTTCTGCCATTACTGTTGTTTTCCGCCTCCTATACCATCCTGGCTGCTGGTTCTCATCAGAGTGGATTCACAAAGTAGGGAGGAAGAGACGAGACAGAAGGCCTGGAATTTCCCCCTGTGTCAGGACTGTGTGGCCGGCCTGGGTGGGTCCCTGCTGAGTTCCTCCCTCGCTGGAGGGGTGCCTTCCAGCAGGGCCTCTGCAGGGCGGTGGGCACACTGGCCTCTCACTCCTGGCAGGGCCAGGAAACTCTGTCGCCGCTGAGTGACATTATGCTGGGAAATGGAGATGTGGTGTCCACTTCTCTTTCCATGATCCTTACACCCTTGCCAAGACCCCCGTTTTGTTAGTGAAGAACTTGGTGCTCAGATCCACCTGCCAGCACATGTGGCCTTAGGTACCTGGTATTCAGCCGCTGATGAAGCAACCCCAAACTGAGGCCACCCCGTGTCCCTGGCTGGTGGGAGCCTTTCCAGAAACACTGCAGTAGTCAGCCTGGCTTCCCAAATACTGCAGTGTGCCTCTATAGTGATGATGACTTCCCGGGGTCTTTGATGTTCTTGGAAGTTTTCTCCAGTTTATCATGATATCATCTCACCCCAGGGGTGTGGGAGGAAGAGCCCTTGGTACATTTGAAGTGGGGCCACACATGGGCTGCTTCTGCCCCTGAGGGTGTGGCAGTGTGCAGAGAAGGGCCCTCTGCTACCCCTCGACAGCCACAGCCAGCCCTGGTGGAGACTCCCCCCATGACCCGGACAGGCCTGGCCACTCGACTGAGGGACAGCAGCCCTGTTGTGTGGGACAGCCAGAGACACAGGTCAGTGGCTGACGTCTCTGAGGCTTGGCGCGCGTGTTTGTTAAAGCAAAAAGGGTGGAAAGGAGTGGATGGACTGATGCCGGGCAAGAGCCTTGCTTGTTGAAGGTAGTGGTATATTCTGTTTACTGTCAAGTTTCAGGCTGGGGCGGAAATGCCGATGTGTAAATGAGTAGGCAGGGAAGTGAACTCTCTCTTTAAAATGTTGGCTTGCTAATCAAGTGTTCCTGGGTGTGATTAGTGGCAGAGGAAAAGGTTATTTCTTTCTGTAAATATTTTTGCTTAGCATTTATGTGTTACCACTGCTGCTTTTATTACTACTCTTAGAATGCATTAGACCAATAACTTTTTTTTTTTTTAACATGGTCTTGGTTTTAGGCAGTTTCAGTTGGTCTTTATGGAGAGACACACACTATCTTATCGAAGCTTGAGGGATCTGCCCAGGTTCAAGTGTAAAGGGGCCCTAGTTTCAACTTACAGCAGTTCCCCTAGCTGCAAATGCCGATGAAATAGCTCAGAAACGCGAGAGCCTGGTTACTTTCAGGAATTTTTAGGATTTAATATCTGGATCTCAGTTTTGACATTTGTTGAAGGAGCAGAAAATTGGATGTACTTTCTAGAGTAATGATTTAGGCCAAGGAGGGCAGATCGCTTGAGCCCAGGAGTTATAGACTAGCTTGGGCAACATAGCAAGACCCCATCTCTATAAAAAAATTTTTTTTAAAAAATCAGCCAGGTGGTGATGGTGTGTGTCTGTGGTCTCAGCTACGCTGGAAGCTGAGGTGGGAGGATCGTGTGAGCCTGGGAGGTCAAGGCTGCAGTGAGCCATGATCACACCCCTGCACTTAGCCTGGATGACAGAGGGAGACCCCATCTCTACAAAATTTTTTTAAAAAATTGGCCAGGTGGTGGTGCCTGCCTGTGTCTGGGTGGGCAGATTGTGTGAGCGCAGGAGTTCATGTCTGCTGTGCCCTGTGATCACACCACTCCACTTAGCCTGGGTGATGGAGGCAGACCCCGTCTCAAATAAATTAATAAATAAACAGAAGAAATGATAGAGGAAATGGCTGAGAATTCCCATGACCCTCATGTCCTCAGCCCACTGTATTCACAGGGGAGGGGGCGGTGGGGAGCGGGGAGAAAGGAGGACGTGCTGCCTGTGGCTTCCTTCTTCCCGGGCATCCATTAAGCACCAGCTGAACACATTTGCTTTGTTTATTGATTAATTCATTTATTTTTGGCAAACTTGGGAACTTCCACCTGGCTCCATGCTGTTAAAAATAAAGTCTTCTTGGTCAACCGAATGCTTTTGCAATTCATTCTTTCCACTTAGCAATTAAGATAATTCCCCTAGACTTGCACCAGTTAAGGATAAATAAGAGGTTTTCAAAGAAAATGCTGCATAATTCATCAGCGTTTGTGTGTAGGCACATGAGTAATACATGCGAGTATCCTCCGTGAGTGGACTCTTGTGTAAGGAGAGAAAATGGAACTTTTTTTGCACTTATCCTGAGAAGCAGCCCGAACAGTGACATTTATACATATTTCATAATGTGGTTTCTTCAGGCACGCGGAGCAAACAAATCAATTTCTCAGCAGTCTACTATTTAAAAGAAACAGCAACAACCTGTGGGGAAGTTGCCGAAGCTGTTAGAATTAATTATATATGGCAAAAAGATAGAACATTAGGGGGAAATGTTAATGTGGGAGGATGAAGAAACAGAGCCTTGGCTGAGCAGCAGTTCAGAGCATCTGATGACAGAGTTTCATTTCCGTTTCTTTATAAGTGTATACTGACGAGCGGCAATGGCTCCTGCACAGGGCCCTCCCCTTCCATCCTTTCTCCAGGCCTCTGGGATCGAATGTCCCCGTGAGTATCCAGCCAGCTCCACATGGCATGAGCCTTGATTTACGGGAATGGTATCGTGCTGTCTTTTAATAGAGATTTGTGGAAAGCGAGAATTGGTGGTGAAGGTATCGAATTCCTGAGCCTTGTAATGCAACACCTTTTCTGTGGTCACCTTCCCTCTTCCGGTTCAGCTATACATTGTGTGACTCAAAGGAAACCTTTGTTGTCCTGGGCAGGGTGTAACCTGCAACTCCTTGGAAAATTCAGCTTGGGTGATCAGTTTCCTCAGGGATGTAGGAGAAGAGGCTGTTCAGCCGAGGGTGGGGAGGGGGTGCTTAAAGGAAGGTCCCAGAGCTGTGGGGCAGGCTTGCCGCCTTTCCTGGGGGAAACTCGCCTCTTTCTCAGACACTGCAGGTTTGCAGGATGCCCCTTGGTTCAGCTGGTCACGGCAAGTGCGTTCTCCCTATCACCAGCTTCCACGGTGGTGGGATGCCCCAGGGCAGGGGTGGGGGGTGTGGCCTGTGTCCTGGGAGGCCTTGGCTCCAGCCGCTCTAGGCCTCTCTGTCTCTTCTGCGTGTCTCAGCATGGATACCTCCTTCCTGGGGATGGCCTTCCTGTGAGCATTTGGGCTCCCTCTGCCTGGGTGGCCTGTTGTCACTCTTAGTACAGCAGCCGAGGGTGTTCCTCTCTTCTGACTTCCTGAGCCTTCTGACTCCTGTACCAGGTGAAGTTAAAAGTGTTGTAAAAGGACTTGGACTAAGGGGCAGGACTCTATGAATGTGGAACCTTCCAGAGTGATTTCTGCAGCTCCCTGGGGCAGAGCCACCTCCTTCAGCTCATTGCCCCTTAATTCTGTGCATGGTCTGCACATTGTAGGTGCCCCAGAAGTAATTTTTTAAATAAATGAATCCAGGCTGCACTGGAGCCAGGGGGTGTGGAGCGGGCCAGGCACGTGTAGGAGCGCATCCCAGCAGCTGTCTGGAAGGCTGGACTGGTTTTGTGTTAGCTGGGAGTACTTTCTGCAGACAGAAGGCAACCCAGCATGTTAAACTACCTGTTTAGGGGAGGCGTGCATGTTCTGAGATTATAAAGCCGTGTTCTCGAGCTTTCCACCGCAGGGAAGTGAAGGTGTGTGCGCTCACCTCTCCTTCATGCAAGAAGGATGGGAAGTCTCAGCCCATGCAGGTAGGGTTTGGGGACCAAGCTGTACTCTCCCGCCACCTGTGGGTGCCACACTTGCGGCAGCCTCGCAGGTGAGGGATTATGTGGTTCAGCCGACCTGACTACATTCAAGCTGGGATGTGAGGACAGCCATAAGGCCCACTGGCTCTGCAAGTCCTGTAAGCCTGGGTCCCTCAAGACAAAGCTCAGGTGGCTTCTGTATCAAATTCCTTCAAGGAGCCAGCATGATGGCTGCTGCTTTGCCTGCTTTCAGAGGCCAGGACGCTGGTGTTTCCTACGTGTGTAACTGACAGCCCCATCCCACATTTGTTAAAAACCTTCACTCTGATGACAGTACAGTACTCCTGGCTTTTCATAATTCAGTTGAAACTCACTGCCGCTCCCTACTTACAGCAGAAGATGACCTCTAAACCATGACGAGGAGCTGCAGCTTCCTTTGGGAAGGAGGACTCACATTGATTTGTGCTCTGATCCCCCCCGCCCCAGGCTTAAGTGGCAGCACTGTGGAGGCCTGCTGAAGGCCGGAAAGCCTTCTGCCTGCGTGTTTAAACAGAGCAGATTGATGCAGAGTTAGACTTGGCTGGGAAGCAGCTCAGCTCTTCAGCATGGAGTTGCGTCATGACAGTCACTCCCTCCAGCAGCCCCGATGGCTCCGGCACTTCCTCCTGGTGTTTGCAGGGGGAAGGTAATGACTCTAATTGCAGAGGACTTGGCCCTGGCCTTGGTGATGGCAGGAGGGCAGGGTCCTCATGGTATGCCCAGAAAATACTTGCAACTTGACCTTGTCCTCCTGATGGTGTTGACCTTGGGCAAACTGTGCCCCTCTGAGCCTAGTGCCTCAATTTCCTCCTCTTTCAAATGCAGCAGATAGTAGTGCTTAATCTCAGAGTTGTGGGGATTCAGTGAAACGGCATTGAACAGGGCTCAACAGGTACTTGGTACGTGGTAAGAGCTGAGTCAAGAATGCTGAGTGTGGGATGATATAATGGGGACGGAGGAGAGGGGCTGAGGTTGCTTGGTGGGTACAACATGCGTTGCTTCAGCGATGGACGCACTGAGGGCCCTGACTTCACCACGATGCAATGTATCGATGTAGAAAAATTGCACTAGCACCCCATGAATATATGCACACACACAAAAATGACTGCTGCAGTAGCAGGAGTAAATGCAGGCATCCAAAGGCTTACATGTGAGGAAGCCCTGCCCGCCTGCCTGGGCTGGAGGGGGAGATAGTGCGGGTTGCATCTCTCCAAGGCAGCACCTGTGGTCTGTGTTACAATGACCATTTTTGTTTTGTTTTGTTTTGATTTTGAGACAGAGTCTCACTCTGTTGCCCAGACTGGAATGCAATGGCGCTATCTCGGCTCACTGTAACCTCTGCCGCCCGGGTTCAAGCGATTCTCCTGTCTCAGCCTTCCGAGTAGCTGGGATTACAGGCACCTGCCACAGCACCTGGCTGATTATTGTAGTTTTTTAGCAGAGACGGGATTTCACCGTCTTGGCTAGGCTGGTCTTGAATTCCTGACCTTGTGATCCATCGTGCCCAGCCCCACAATAAATATTTAGATGCAAGACAGCAGAACTCAGCACTTCTTGCTCATGACAGGTCTACTGTGTTCCTGAAGGTTCTGTCTTCCTCCTGGCACTTGGGATGTGGGATGCTCACTCGTTGCCCATCAGCCTGGTAATAATGTTTTTCTATTAAGGAGTGAAAGATTTGGGGTTTCCCTGAAGTCTTTCCCAAATGTTTTGCGTTGAGTTTTAGTTGTGAGAGTGTGCACATCCCAGGCGCAGCCAAGGCAAGGTTCTGGCACCATGCTACTGCCACCTGCTCCTGTGCCCAGGTGTGCCTGGCCACCTGTTTGGTAACGCACATCTTGCCTTGGGAACGTGTCTCTACTCCTTTAAATGGCTTGAAGTCTCTGCAATTTGCCTGAACGTTAAGTGTGACCAAAGAGCCCAAGGCCAGCCATGGAGAGGACGAAGACATGAGGCTTTCTCTCGAGAGCCACACAGAGAGGCCAAGAACGCGGACACTTCACATGAAAGGCTGTTAGATTCAGGTCACTGGGTTTGGACTCCTGCATTTTATGGCAAAGTCTAAAAATGCAGATTTGTAACAACCAATGTTAATGAATTCAGACTGTTTGAATTTCACACTGAATAATGGCTGGAATGATCACAGCCCACAGCTTATAAGATCCCTGGATCGTGTAATCTTTTTCTCAAGATTAAATTGATAGAATGATGTAATATCACATTGCTTTTATTAAAAGTTCTGGCCATAAAAGAGAGAGACCTAAAGGATTTATTAAAAATAGTAGTAATAAGACAATTTGGAATATGTGATATATTCAGTAAATTTCAAAATTCTTCATCTCATTTAAAATGCAGTGTTGTGCCCGTAGGTACTGAATGCCGCACCTTTGCGCCCGAGGGCTTCCTCTTTCCTACACTAACAATATTCAATTTAAATGCAGATTTTGATTTGCAATCTAAGAAGAGAATTCTGGAAGAATGGGAAGAAGGACAACTCTGCATCTGTTAACTTCATTTTAGTTTTATGTTATTCACGGTTTTCCTCCTGGCCTTATCTCCTCCAGCCCTTCCTTCCTGAAAAAAGGTTGTTTCTAGACATACAAGGAAAGGCATGCTTATATTTCAGCATTTAAGAATATTGTTATACCTTCTTTTGTTTTTAAGTTAAATTTTAAAATTATTTCAAGAATTTTTGTTCCTTTGATCCATGTAAGTGTGTGCACGTGTATTTCCCCTGGGTTCTAGCCTTGTCTTGCTTTTCCACACTTGTTGCCAGTACCTTACCTAGGAAACAAGTGGACCAGTGGAATTACCAAGTGCGTATGTTAGGACTTCCCTTCCCTGAGCCCAAGTGACTTGTGTGATGTGGAGCTTTGGTTTCTAAAGAAATGGATTTCTGGCTTTTGACATTCTACTCTTAGAATTAGGTGGCCAGTTATTTAAATACCATTTTCTTTCGCTGCTGTCTGCATTTAATACAGCATCCCCTGCCGTATACTCTTGTCAATTCAAACTGAGCATTACATTTTGCTCTTTATGATCTGTCAAGGGAAAATGGAAGTAAATTCTTTATAATATGCTAATTGATCTATTTGCTAATTTTTAGATGTAGACAACATCTGTGCATGCCACTAACACAGTTAATAGCTCCCGTTCTTCAACATGAGAAGGTTTCCGGAGTCTGTCTGTGATCTTGATGAGACCTTCTGTGTCCTCCCCAGGGCTTGGCAGTGTCAAATTTAAGGCTGTATTTTCTGGTGCCTTAGGACTGAGTCTGAGCCTGCACAAAGTCCTGTTTGGAGGATGCTTCTGGCCACCGTGTGCTGGGATCGTGTTGGTGCTGGGAAGAGCCTAGGCTGGCAGACCCGGTCTTTCCCATCACCCACATCCCTGCGTCGTCCTAGCCTAGACCAGACTGGCTGAGTGATGGGTCCAGAGAAAGAGACTGTGGACCTGGACAGTCCTTGGGACCCTTCTGCCACTCTTGGGGGTGTGGCCTCCCCTGGCAGCTTGGCACGTTTGGGTTCTCCTTTAGCCAGGGGTTTTTGGCAACTCAAGAGCTTATTTTTCATATAAACTTGTTGATAGTTCTCTAAGGCAGGAAGCAATGCATTATTGAGAGTGAGGAATTGTACCCTTTGAAAGCTGCCTCCTGAAAAAGGCACGGAGGGAGATGGATCCAGTTGGAGTTCAGGATGGGGGTATCTTTCAGTGAACCTGGACGGAGGGCTGAGCGTTAGAGCTTGGGGCTCACGTCCCAGGCCTTCTCTGGCTGGGAAAGCAGAGTTGAAAAGAGCCTTTTTAATTTGGAGGGCCCAGAACGGTCCAGCCAGTTGCCCTGGAAAGGAAGCCCCGTGTGGCATGAGTGACAGACACTGCACAGCTTCAGTGGGTCCTATGTATATGGCACCGTCTTGTAAGGTTGAGGTATTTACCTTTATTATTCCTATAAATTGACTGGATTGGGGAGGGTAATTGATTTCTCTTGGCACTTGGCTAGAACAGAGGTCAGATTTGAGACTTTGAGCCTAGGTCTGGGTTTCAGTTGTACACCCGGCATGTTCTGCTCCACGGCCTTTTCCTAAAATAGTTGAGATGTTGGGTATAAACCCGTGTGTACTGAACTCACTTGATCACATGCTGGTGTGATGGCTTTTCTCCAATCTCTCTCTAGACTCCATGCTTGCAAACCAACAATGCTTAGAAAGGAGGCTTCCTGACTTGGTAAATGCTCAGTCTGCTGAGCTTGCTGAGTTTACTGTGAGGTTTGCAGTTCCATTTCCCACACACCCAGTTTTGAGATAGAGGGGGCATAGAGAGGAGGTGGCCCCAGAGCAGAATGAGCCCCTTGGTCTTTGCTGTAGCCAGTGCTCCAGGCTAAAGAAGCACAGGGTCGGCAGCTCCAAGGCCTGAGTGTCTGTCTCTGTCTGTCTGTCTGTCTGTCTGTCTGTCTGTCTCTCTCTCTCTCTCTCTCTCTCCCTCCCCCCCCCCCACCTCTCTCTCTCCCCATTTCTCTCTGTCTTCACCAGCGGCAGCCCCAGGCTGCCTCATTGACACTGTGAAGGTACAGGGCACAGGTATGACCGGGGGTCTTCTGGCCATCTACGGACATAGAACCCCATCCTCGGAAGCATGGCCCACTCATCCCCAGGTCCTGGCCTTCCTAAGGGCAGTAAAACACATGTCGACCAAGTGATGCCTGAGGGACCACCCGTATACCAGGCCCAGCTTGTTGTTACTAATTCTCAGCCACCAGAACAAGTGTATGTGGGAGTCACTGTCATGAGCAGCCTAGGGAGGGAGTGGAATGTTGGGAGTAGTCTGCCCAAGGTCCATTCAGTTCATTCCCAGAGCTGAACACGCGCTGGGTTCACACACCTGTGGACTGATGGCTGGGACAGTCTCAGTGCTTGGTGAAAAAGAAAATGAGGATAGCAGGCGCTCTCTGAACATTGATTACTGACTGCTGCTGCTGTTCCTGCTGTTGTCGGCATTTTTTGTTTGTTTGGTTTTTGAGATGGAGTCTCACTCTGTTGCCCAGACTGGAGTGCAGTGGCACAGTCTCACTGCAATCTCCACCTCCTGGGTTCAAGCAATTCTCCTGCCTCAGCCTCCCTAGCACCTGGGACTCTAGGCACCTGCCACCACGCCCAGCTATTTTTAGTAGAGATGGGGTTTCACCATATTGGCCAGGCTGATTTCGAAGTCCTGACCTCAAGTGATCCACCTGCTTTGGCCTCCTGAAATGCTGTCCTCGGTACTTTTTGCCTTCTGCTTGCACCTTAACCCTTTGGCAAAAACAAAGAACTACAGAGGGCCTGTCATTGAGACTTAGAGTCGCCAGTGCCCCTCACCTGTTGTTCTGAACTCAGGCACATGTAGATGCACACAGATGCACATGCTCAGGTGTGTGTGCACACATGCATCTAATGTGTACACACATGCAGACACGTACAAACAAATCATGAATGGTATGGACCCTCCCCCCGCCCCCAAGCATGTACCTAAGGCGCACCTGTAGCAGCGGGACAGGGTAAGGGCTTCCTTGGACCCTGTCTGTACTCATTGTGGGGGTTCCCTGGCTGCCTTAGGTTGACTTGAAGAGTGCGGCCCATGACTTCTCCTCCACGGTAGAGAACTGAGGCCTTAGACAAATAGCCGTCCATTGTAGCTGCTCACTGCGGTGTTGGTGGATAATTAGACTGTGCTGCTGCTTTCTCCTTTCCTCCCAGGTTGATGAGTTGGAGCAGTTTAATTTGAGACTAGTAAATTTTGTAATTGGATTTAAAAGAGTGAAATGAGTGGACCTGGTTTCCACATTACCTTGACACCGCAGCAGGAGAAATGCTTGAGTCAGGTGTGGATCAGATGATTTTATTGTGCCAACATTAATATTGGGAGCACACACATAATCTGGAGTCAGCAGGTTCATCCACTACTATCTCATTAAATTTTCAGGCAAAAGCTGCAAAAATTAATTGGAGGCATGTAATAGTTTAGAATGTGAGCCGGCTTATGGTAATATAAATTATGTGAAGAGAAGACAGTTTTATATACTGAGAGAGGGAAAACTGGTTTACTTTAATGAGAAGAGATAGAAATGTAGAGCTATTTTTTCATTACAGATACACTCTAAAATGTTTGGACTTAGTTGATGAATAGAGTTAATTCGCTGCTACAGTTCCAATAATTCATGTTGCACAGTTTAATGACTTCTAGATAAAAACAGGATTGAAATGTTAATTTCTCTGAAGAAATTGGGGCACTCTGGTATATCAGACTTCCCCCTCCTATTAAAGGACTGGTTAATTTCACCAAAAAAGTCTCTCGGAGCCATTTCGTGCCACGTAAACTTCTGTATTTCTTACCTGGGTTGACTTTCTTTTTTTCAAACTTTAATGTATATGATCATCTTGGGTGAGAGAATGTGTTAGACAGAGCTGTGTGGAGGTAACCTGACTCAGCAGAGAGTTTCGTAGCTTTTGGTTTTGTGAACAACCACATGCTAGAATCTGCACTCTAGAGCCCAGTAACGTTTTTGGCAGGGAGGGAGTTTATTTGGTTGTTGTTAGCTGTCTGGTTCCTCGAGCGGCTCTCCCGTCCCACTTCCGAACTGGGAAATAGGAAGTATTGATCAGTCAGGGTTAGATTCATGGGCTGGTAGTCTCAAATCATGCAGGGATTTTATCATCGTATTATTTTCTTTTGCATCTTTGTTTTCTTTTTCACTTTTCTTAACTTTGAGACTTTTTTCCCATAGGGTAGATTCAACAGAGTTCAGTGTCTTCTCTTTCTCTTTAACCTACTCTCAGAAAAAAAGACAAGAAGAAGTTTTAACTGTAGTAATGATGTGTTAATAGTGGGGCTACATAACTGAGTACTCAGATTTTATTTGCAGAGTTCTTATCATAACAAGAATGCAAACATGTATTATTTAAACCATGTACGTGTTGTGTTTTGCTTTTTAGCCTTTGACAAAGGGGAGAAAAAGTAACCCCCTAAGTGTTTAGGAGTAGAGAGGGAAGGGAAATGAACCCCCGCTCCCTGTGCGCCCTTTCTGGTTGCCTTTGGGTGTGCAGTTCAAAGGGCTTCGTATAAAGAGCTGCCTTAGGGCCAAGGAGGTGAAGACTTGGTAGGACTTCCTGG
The DNA here is from genome assembly GCF_030222135.1 of Aotus nancymaae. Lineage (NCBI taxonomy): Eukaryota > Metazoa > Chordata > Mammalia > Primates > Aotidae > Aotus > Aotus nancymaae. Next base: position 6,002,348 of record NW_026988421.1, read on the forward strand.
CAGAGGCTAGGACTCCTGTGCCTCCAACCAACCTTAGGACCACTGGGCCTTGGCAAGGCTTAGTGAATGCTGAGTGGGGTCTTTAGCCTAAACCTGGAGTCACCACAGAGCTTTTGTGAACAGTGAGAAACTTACTACTTCCTACAGAAACTGTACTGTCTTGCAGAACTGTGCTCCAGCCTGGATCCCCAGGCCCTGTCCCTGCATATACCTAGTTTTGAGGTTAGGACATCACAAGGCATCTGCCAACATTGAAAACTCAGCAGGAGCCCCCTAGACGTGGTGCACAGTGGTGGGAAGAAGGAGCATCATAGTCTGCTTCCTTCTGAGGCCCATAGTTCCAGAAAGACTAGTGTCCTCAGCGCATGTGTCGTGACTGGGTTCTTGTCTGTTCCTGGTGGTGGGGCCTGGTGACCCCTAACGCCAACGAGGATGGGAAGAGCTGCTCATTTTGTCCCTTTCTGGGTGAGATGAGGCTCCTCCTGCCCTCCTTGCCGGGTGGTCTTTCTGTTTTGCCCACATCCCCTGGAAGCTTGGCTGGGCTCCGTGACTTCAGAGCAGCCTGGTGGTTGCTGGAGCTGCCTTCTGAGTTTGGGCTGGTGGATGCTGAGTGTTTGCATTCAGAGTCTTAGGCGTTGACCTTGGCTTTCTGGACCATACGCCCCCTCTGTTTGCCTTTGTTGGTTGAGGGCCTTCTCACATTTAGGGATTCATTTTTTCCAAGATCTGTTTGTTTGCTTGGTGTGTGTCAAACTTCCTCCCAGAGCAGTGACATGGATGGGAACTGTGAGTGTGTTGAGAGACCTACCCTAAAAGATGGGGCTGCGGTCATCCCAGGGGAGCTGATGTTCTCAGCTCCACCTCAGCCACCCTGGGCTGTGGGTCAGCTTCTTCTGAATGAGCCTCTGCAGGACGGCGCCACCCAGCCCGGTAGCACTTGCTCCCTCCACGCCTCTCCTGAGGCTGGCGCTCACCCTCATGCTCGTCGTCTGTTCTGCTTTTTTGATGTACTTACTTGTCCCTTTCAGGATTTCATTACGTCCTATATTGGTTTAAAAAAAAAAAAAATTAACTTGCCTGTAATGAGCCCCAGCCATTTCTTAGCATTCCTAGTTTGGAATTTCAGAGACTTCAACTTAGGCTTCCTTTAAGGCAGGAGTTTTTACTTTGGCACTGTTAATGTTCTGTTGGCATTTTGGGTCTGGGGGTTTCTCGTTGTGGGGAGCTATCCCACACATCATAGGAAGTTCAACAGCATCCCCGGCCTCTACCCACCCGATGCCAGTGTCACCTCCCTCCCACCCCAGTGTGACAACCAGAGATGTCACCAGATGTTGTCCCATGTCCCTAGGGTGAAAAGCACCCCTGCTTGAGAGCCATTGGTGAAGGGGTAGACATTTATTCCATGCCCGTGGTCACATTGTACTTGAGCCATACCATGCTTGGCATGGAAACACCCTGTAGCCCTCGTGAGAGGCCAGCGCCATCCCTGAGCTGTGCACCTCCACATGCTCGTCCATCCCTGAGCTGCCCACCTCCGCATTGTCGTTGCGTCCTTGGGCTGTGATCCGGTGTTTCGCCCATCCCTTTTCTCCCTGTTTGCAGACGGAGGGCACCTCGCTGAGCTGTCGGCGCATGCCTGGCACTTGGCTCCATGACGCTCACATGGGTGTTCATGACAGTGCATTTGACAGACAGATTTGTCACCTTGTCAGGGTGACATGTTGGGATGGCTCCACCACTCGTGTGCCATTGACACTTGGCTGTCTGAAATCGGGACCAAGCATCCCGGAGACTGATCGGAACGAGGCTTATCAGCACCAGGCATAACTTACCGCCTGCTTCCCCCTGTTTCTTTAACTTTTAATTGAAACCATTTAGTTACCACCCCTGCTGCTAGGAATCTGGGGACAATTAGGAAAGTCCCATCTGTCCTTTGAACCACATTATATTGCTTTTCTGATCGAGATCTCGAGGCGATGGCGCATTCTAGCAGCAGCGTCTTTGTCTCGCCTCCCACTGGATGGTTTTTATCCCACTTGAGTGAGTTATAGCAACTCTTTAATTCAATTATTTCTCCAATGCAGACTTTAAGATGATTTAGTGGAATCAAACACCCGGGTTTTCCAATGCAGAGCAGTGACTCCCAACGAGGCCACGGGTGGGTTTTTGCATTTTTACTTCCAGCCTCAGTCGTGCATGTTCTGTGCTGCCCCCGAGCCTCCTGGCACGAGCCCCTACTTACAGTTCCGAGGAGTAGATTGGAAATGGCAGATGCCATGGGCTTTGCCAGTCTTTCCCAAAGGCAAGGAATTATCTGTCCAGTGATATTAGGTCACTGCATTCCCACCCAGCTGCGTGGAAAGAAGGGAGGGGGTGGGGCGGCCTGGGTGACGGGCAGGAAGGCCATTTATAAATTCAAGCGTGGTAAACAGTCGACTCTCCTGCTTTGGTATTTGACTTTGAGTTAAACAAAGTGTCGTGGGTGGGAGGTGTATCATACGATCATTTTAACCATTGTGCCTTTTAATGTGGAAAATCTGCCCAAAATAGGAGCTGTTGCAGTGGTGTTCACATATACAAAGGAGTGGCTCAAACTCGCAGAGCAGCACCCGGGATCAGAAAGGGCCTTCGGCCGCTGGAATTCTTGAGAATTCAGTGATCGAGCCTGCCTGTCTTCTGTTTTCCTTTCGGGCCCTGGGGTTCCTGTGGATGTCCCCACCCTCAGATTGCTGGAGTTGAAAACTTATTTTTCCAAAACACTGACGTGTTTTTGAGCACAGTATCAGGTTAAAGGTGCTCACTGAGAAAGCGTGCAGGGTGGATGTGACCAGGGAGTCCGCTTCCGACACTGGAGCAGGCATTGGCCAGTGCAGATGAAGGGGGCTGAGATACGGAGTCAGGAAAGGGAACGGTCAGCTCGGGAGTAGCCGGGCACTGACTGTGTGCGGAGTGCCATTCAAGCACCGCGTAATGCTGGTGCTGGCGTTGGGTCCTGAGGTGGGCCGTGGCCCCCTCGAAACTCGGAAGCATGTGCTGCCCGCGCTGCTTGGGCTGTTTTCCTGGCGCTGCGTGTGCCGTGCTTTGTGTACTCACCTCACTGGGTGTCGCTGTCATGTGGAAACTGATGTCTTGCAGAAACCCTTGCTCCTAAATGTAAGCCAGTGGCCACATTGGGTACGTTCAGAAAGAAACAGCAGTCTGTCCTAACATGGGCTTATCCAGAGACAGGACACCTGCTGCCTGGTGACATCACCACCTCCCGATGGCGCCACTCTGTTTGACTTGCTGCTATGGAACTAACCCTGCAGGATGAGACTGCCATGCATGCGTGTGTGTGTCTGTCCAGGTCTGTCCCCATGTACTTGCTGGTGGGGGTGGGAAGATTAGATAAGGTACTGTCATAGATTGTGAAGTAATCCATTAGAATCTTGAGACAAGGAATGCTGGGAGCGGTGGCTCATGACCAACCCCATCTCTACTGTGGGTGTGATGGCAAGTGCCTGCTGTCCGGCCACTAGGGAGGCAGGAGAATCTCTTGACCCCAGGAGGCAGAGGTTGCATTGAGCAGAGATCATGCCATTGTATTCCAGCCTGGGCAACAGAGAGAGAATTCGTCTTAAAAAAAAAAAAAACTTCAGACAAGGAAAGCAGTGTCACCTTTCTATGAAAGTAAGTACACACATGCCCTTTGACCTAGTAATCTCCCTTCCCCACCCAGTGCCAAAAAAGCTTTAATTCACCAAGATTTTAGTTATGGTGTTACTTGACAGCAAAAGAAGACAGATGACTCAAGCATCCAAGAGTGGGAAAACAGCTAATTCTTTTTCAAATGATGCCTTCACAGTTTGAAATAATATAAGTAGAATGCTTGTCTTAAAATGAAAAGTTTCAGTATCGAGTGTTGAACATTTATGAATAGAACCGTGAAAATAATCGTGGGGGAAGCTGATGAGCAGCGGTTCGTAGTGATGAGCTTCAGTTGGTAGAATTTTGGGTGATTTTTTTTCCCTGCCACACCCTCTTCTCCTCCCCAAATTTTCTATAATGAATATATGTTTAGGTTTTTTTTTCTTTTTTTTTGAGACAGGGTCTCACTCTGTCACCCAGGCTGGAGTGCAGTGGTGTGATCACAGCTCACAGAAGCCTTGACCTCCAGGTTCAAGTAGTCCTCCTGCCTCAGCTCTCCACATAGCTGAGAACACAGGCATGCATCACTATGCCCAGCTAATTTTTTGTTTGTTTGTAGAGATGGAGTCTCCCTATGTTGCCCAGACTGGTCCCAAACTCCTGGGCTCATGTGATCCTCCTGCCTTGGCCTCCCAAAGTGCTGGAATTATAGGTGTGAGCCACTGCACCAGGCCTATGTTACTTTATAAATAGGAAATAAAACAGCTGGTCACCCTGATGCTTCCAAAGGGATCATGCATTTGTTGAAGAGGGAAACAGTGCAATGCGAGATTTACAAAGACAGAGCTGATAACCTTCCCTCCCCACGCCTCAGATACTGTCTTTCTCCTTGCCTTTACCAGAACATACAAGTGCATCTGAGCGTACGCAGGGAATCTGTGCTGGCTTACCAAAGCAATCCTGTTACCCCTGCCTTCCCATTCGATATGGCAGATTGTGCGTAGTTATCACTACAGATCAGTAGACCTCTCCAACACTTTCCTTTCCCTCTGACTGCCTTTGGGCCTGTGTGCACACCCAGGATTTTACAGAAGTGGAGTCTGTGTACGTTCTGTGGTTTCGGTTTGTGTTAAAGTCACGCCTTTGTTTTTCAGTTGTCTCTTCTGGCAGACCCATGTATGCTAGCATCCGGCTGCCTGGACTCAGTTCCTACCTCTGCCATTTGGTAGCTGTGTGACATTGGGAAAACGGCTGATCTTTTCTGTGTGTCAGTTTCCTCCTTAAATATAAGTAATAATAATACCATTTTATCAGCTTGTACAGGATAAATGACTTACTGCCTGCAAATTGCACGGACCAGTGCTTGGAGACGTAATCACTTTGCCAACTTGCTGTCGGCGTGGTTGGTGTTTACTTTCCTTATCTCCCAGTTTTATTTTGTTTTGTTTGTTTGTTTAATTTTTATTTGAGACGGGGTCTTGCTCTGTTGCCCAGCATGAGTATCATCACAGCTCACTGCAGCCTTGACTTCCTGGGCTCAAGCAGTCCTCCCACCTCAGCCTCCAGAATAGCTGGGATTGCAGGCAATTGCCACCATGCCCAGCTAATCTTTAAACTTGTAGCAGTCAGGTCTCACTGTGTTGCCCCGACTGGTTTCAAACTCCTTGGCCTCCCAAAGTGCTGGGACCACCTCACTGGCCCTCCTCAACCTTTTTTAAGAACCATTATTATTCCATAGTTTTTCTGTGGAATCACTTACATGTCTTAAGTCTATAATCCAGTTTATGATACATATTCTTTGCATTTGACTGTTGTTTTACGTGTCAGCCAAATCCCACCCTTCCCCCCAACTTTATTTATTTATTTTTGAGCCAGGGACTTTCTGTCACCCAGGCTGGAGTGCAGTGGCACCGTCTCAGCTCACTGCAGCCTCATCCTCCTAAGTGCTGGGATTATAGGTGTGAGCCACCACACCTGGCCCCTAAACCTCTATTAAGTGCTTTTCAGCAATTGTTTTTAGAGGAAAATCCCTTTTTGCTTCTGCCTGCTCCCTTTACCTCCCCCTGCCCACTAAAGGGAAGTCACCTGTCCGGAGGAAGCATAGCCTTGGCTGTGAGCTGCACTGATGACTGTTGCATTGCAGCTGGCTGCTGGGGCCCCTCCACCCCCCGGTTCCTACCAGTGGAGCAAACACAGAGGGTGCCGCCCAGCCAGAAGTGTTCCCAAGGACATCATCAGTGTGAGGACTTCAGGGAAGGGGCGTACAAAACTGAGCCAACAGAGGCTGAGAACCCTCCTCTGATGTGGTCCCACCTGTATGCCATTCCCTCAGTCAGCCAGATGACAAGTACTAGGAGTGTATTCTACAGAGCAGACATTTATTAAGTGCCTGCTGTATGTCAAGGATTGAGCTAGGGCTCTGCAGGAAATGCATGTGTAGTTCAGTCCTGGACGCTGCCCGGCCTCAGCCTCCTGGAAACGCCCTTTGCTCCCCTGCTGCTCTCGCCTTCCATTCTCTGGCTGGTCCTTCTGGGTGTGTTCAGCCACTTTGAGCTGTGCCTGCCGGATCTGCACGCTTTGCAAATGGGTGGACTCAGAAAGAGAAACAGCCCAAACAGTGGCCAGAAACTGTCCTTAAGAGGCTCTGGGCTGACAAAAGGGTCCTTTTATAGCCCCGGTTTGGCCTCCCCTAGACACCTGCGCCCACCGCCACTTCTGAAGGTCAGCTGTCACCAAGTTGGTCAGCTCTTTCACAAAATGATTTCACTGATTCAGGCATTTCATTATGTTGATTTAAAATTTTTGTGTCAACCTCTGGTACTCTAGAATTGCCAGATGTTGAAAAACAAAATCCCATTGGTAGTATTTGTTTTCCTTGACTCTTATGAAGAGAGCAGCTTTTATTGTCTAAAATTTATTGTTGAGAGCACGTCTTTTAAAGTAAAAAAATGTTTACAGCATGTCATATGGCTCTGAAATACAACATGTAGGTCTCAGCTTGTTTTGAGGCATGAGTGACAAATATACTTGTGTGAGAGATGTTATTCTTCCCCTGTTAAAGAAATCAGAACGTGGCTTTCGTGTCTCTGATACCGATTTTATATCTTCGCAGCTGAATTTGTGAATCTCAGCTAGCGTGAAAGACACACTTGTTACATGAGGAAAGTGAGATGGTTCTGTTTGGTATTTGTCTCATCCTGATCATTGGCTTGGAAGAACCGATAATGAAACTCTCTTAGGAGGGCTGGAAGCTCAGAGTTCTTAAAAGTGGGTGGGTTTACACAGTGGTGAGAAGCAGGAAGGATGAAGGGTGTTATCTGCCCTCTCTTTGAGCAGGGCTGTGGATTTCTAGCCAACGGAAACACTGTAATTTCCAGGAGAGAGACATTTTCAGGTGATGTGGGCTCATTCCCTGCAGTTCAGAAGGTAATGATCAACCCTGAAGTTATTGGGGAGATTTAAGCTCGTCCATTGCTTTGATTGATTAATGGCATTCTCTGAGCCTGGCTGTGTTTGTTTGGCCACAATTGAGTGATGACTAGCAGCAGCAGAGGAAATCCTCAATTGCATGGCAGGTATCAGAAGTGGCTGCCTTGATGACTCCCCTCATTGTTTGAGTGGTAAAGAGACATTCTTTCTTTGTATGTTTATTACTCTTGATTTGGGGTCATGGTTATCCATACTGTCTGTCTACCTGCACAGGTCATCCCACTCCCATCCCTTCTCCGTTTCACTCTTGTTGCCCAAGCTGGAGTGCAATGGCACGATCTCAGCTCACCGCAACCTCCGCCTACCAGGTTCAAGCAATTCTCCTGCCTCAGCCTCCTGAGTAGCTGGATTACAGGCACGCGCCACGACACCTGCTAATTTTGTATTTTTAGTAGAGATGGGGTTTCTTCTTCAGGCTGCTCTCGAACTCCTGATCTCATATGATCCACCCGCCTCAGCCCCTCAGAGTGCTGGGATTCCAGGTGTGAGACACCATGCCCGGCCCCTTTTCATTCTTTAGACACCCCCCACAGCAGTCTGCTCCTCTTGCCAACTTCCATCCACTATCTTGGTTCTGTGGTTACTCCTGCCGACTGACTGCAGTGCTGCTCCGTGAACTGTTTGAATGACATTGTGCAGCATCTCTGACTCACAATAAGTATCAGTTTCAGTTGTCTTGACAGGATCTCCTGTGACCTTTTGTCCCTTTAGTTTAGCTCTTGGTGGCTCCACAGGCTCAGGCATCCTGAACAGGTGAATAGCAGCTGTTTTCTCTCTTGGTGGGCTGGCGTACTAGGTCAGGTTCTAGGGCCACATGTGAGCAGTGCCTTGATTGTCTGAAGAGCTCACTGAAGGAGGTGGGGATGTAGGGTGCAGGAAGGTACCTGAGGCTGCTGAGCCGAGAGAAAAAGCACCTGTCCTCAGAGCATTGTCCTGGGAAATGGAGGGCAGAACTGGGCTGGGAGACGAGGAAGCTCAGCTCTTGTAAATTGAGAGAATTTGTAAAGCCGCACAAGCTGTCCATCAGCAAGAGAGAGCACATAATGTGCTGTGAGCTGCAGACAGGCCACCTGGCCTCAAGGGGTATGGTGGCATGCAGTGGGAGGCGGCATTAAGAATCCCAAAGACCTCTTGTGGTTAAACAAAGCTGAGTTGTTCAACACGCTCCTGGATGTGGGGTCTTATTGTTGGTCAAACCGAGGACTAAGTTGGGGGAATGAGAGGCATGTGAGGGGGTGCTAGGTCAATACAACGACAAAAGGAGAAGGCTGAGGCTCTTCGGAAGACAGGCCTTTACCTGCCAGGGGGTCTGGGGTGGACATTTGTCCTCAGGGATGTCTTCTTTATAATAACTTGCGGAGGAGGGCCCCGTGCCTCCTGGCCACGGACCTTCACCGATGCTTCTGTCCTTAAGAAGTAATTGCCCTTGGCTGGGCCTGGTGACTCACACCTGTAATCCCAGCACTTTGGGGAGGCCGAGGTGGGCAGATCACCTGAGACCAGCCTGGCCAACGTGGTGAAACCCCATCTCTACTAAAAATACAAAAATTAGCCGGGCATGGTGGCCCGTGCCTGTAATCCCAGCTACTTGGGAGGCTGAGGCACGAGAATTGCTTGAACCCAGGAGGCGAAGGTTGCAGGGAGCCGAGATCACACCACTGCATTCCATCCTGGGCAACAAAGCGAGACTCTGTCTCAAAAAAAGAGAAATAATTGCCCAAACTACCTTTCCAAGGTTGAAATAAGTTAGGGCTGAGGAATCGGGGCTGACCTGTGATCTCTCCAGACTCAATCATCCATTCACTCAGAGATTGTGTGTGTGTGTGCGTGTGTGTGTGTTTGCTTGCGCATGCTGGGGACTGTTTTTCAGCATCTGTAGATGCAGTGGACACGCTTCCACTGAGCTTGTGTTCTAGAGGCAGGGCCCCTCCCTGAGGACCTGTGGCCTTGCTGGCTTTCTAAGTGTCAAGAGGAGAGTATGTTGACTACTATAACAAAATTCCATCAGCGGGTGGCTCGTGGCAATAGAAATTTAATTCTCACAGTTCTTAGGAAGTCCAAGACCAAATACCAGCAGATTGGATGTCTGATGAGGGCCCATGTTCTGGTTCAGAGACAGTGCTTTCTCGCTGTGTGAAAGGGTCAAATGAGATCTTCCTTTTTTTTAAAGACGGAGTCTTGCTCTGTCTCCCAGGCTGAAGTGCAGTGGTGCAATCTCGGCTCACTGCAACCTCTGCTTCCCTGCTTCAAGCAATTCTCCTGCCTCATCCTTCCAAGTAGCTGGGACTACAGGCACCCACCACCACGCCTGGCTAATTTTTTATATTTTTAGTAGAGACAGGGTTTCACTGTGTTAGCCAAGATGATCTCGATCTCCTGACCTTGTGATCCACCCACCTCGGCCTCCCAAAGTGCTGGGATTACAGCATGAGCCACTGTGCCTGACCTTTTTTTTTTTTTTTTGAGATGGAATTTTGCTGTTGCCCAACCTCTGGAGTGTCATGACTCACTGCAACCTCCACCTCACGGGTTCAAGCAGTTGTCCTGTTTCAGCCACGCAAGTAGCTGGGGTTACAGGTGATTACCACCATACTATGCAATTTTTGTATTTTTAGTAGAGATGAGGTTTCACCATGTTGGCCAGGCTGGTCTTGAGCTCCTAACCTCAGGTGATCCACCCACCTCAGCCTCCCAAAGTGCTAGGATTACAGGTGTAAGCCACTGCGCCCAGCCCAAAGGAGCTCTTTCATCAGGCACTAACCCGGTTCGTGAGGGCTCCACCCTCATCATCTAATCACCCCACAAAGGCCTCACCTTCTAATACCATCACCTTGGGGATGAAGATTTCATCATAGGAATTTGAAGGGGACACAGACATTGAGACCAGAGCAGGTATCTTGAACTGAGGTGACCCTTTGATGGAACGGAGGGAGTGGGCCTCTGAGAGGAAGCTGAGATTGGTGTGGCAGGAGGAGGCCAGCCATGTGGGATCTGGGGAAAGGCCTCAAGGCCGAGGGGCCGTAGCCGGGCAGGAGCCAGTGTGGTTGTGGCCCTGTGAGGGGCAGCCCCTGATCTTGACCACGAAGGCGTTGGGCGTTGCTGGGGAGCTTCCAGGACACTGGGCTAGGATCACATTTCAGTTTTCAGTGAGGATCCCCTGGGTGTCTCTGGAAAATGGCTTGGAAAGGATAAGAGTAGAAACAAGGGGATCCTTTAAGTGAACTCATAAGTAGCAGAGCTGTGCGTTAGGATTACTCGCGTCCTAGCTGTGGAAGTCCCTGTGAATGCAAGGTGGCCGTTTCAAAGCCGACAGGAATAGATTTCACCGTGGAATGATTGGCTGAAGCTTTGGGCTGGAAGTTCTGGCGCTCAGAGAAAACTTAGTGTTGGTGGTTCTTCGCCCTCATTTCTGCAGGAAAGCTCCCAGCTCTGCCTGGAGCTGGGATGGAAATTGTTGTCTCTGGTTAAGAGGATCTTTAAGACAGCTAAATCTTGCACTAAACACTTCCTGTAACTGCTGTTGCGCACGGGGGTAGCTCCCTGCCATCTGCCCGAGGAGTTTCTTTCATTGTCATTAAAGAGAGTCAGACGTGTCTACAGGAAGGAGACGGGATCCTGCTGTAATGACTTCGTCTTCACCATCTTTTCTCAGCTGCTTAAATGGCTGTCAGGGCAGCATACAAATCTTAGAGGAGGGAGTTTTCTCTCATATAATTACGCTGTTAGTAAAAATGTTGGTGGCTTTTCTCCACTTTTCCCCTTAGTCACCAAAATAAAACTCTTTATCTTGGACCTCGGCAGCTGTTTGCAATCTGCCTCATTTCTCCCCTGATGTATTAGTGTTGCAGCTTGGGTGATGGGTGGTGACGTGAGGGTTGAAGGTGATTTCTGTCTCGGTCCCATGGTCATGAGCCCGAGACCTGGCATGCTGGAGCCACTCCAGGCCAGGTGGTGTTTGGGTTTTGCCCAGTGAGCCGTTGGTAAGGAGAGGGCTTTGTTGACCTAGAGCTGGGGGAAATGGTCAAGGGCAAGCCCACGTTCGCAGAGGTCTGCTGACGTGACGACGGCAGAACTCATGGCTGCGTGTCAAGCCTGAGCAGTAACAGGCGGTGGAGGCCAAACCTTCGGGTGCAAACCTGGGGCAGCCGTGGAGATGTGTTTTGGGGATCTCAGGGCGCCTTGGTGGGACACTGCTGCTGCGTGGCTGGGGTCAGGACCTGCTCCATAAATACCAGACCCACCCTTCGCCAGGGGACACAGGCCAGGCGAGGAGAGGAGTGTGCTTCTGAGTGCTTCACTGGCCTGGGAAGTCTGTGTTTTACCTGGGACCACCCCCAGACCCCTGAGACTGAGGTGGTGTGGATCTCAGGGCTGGGGAGAGGTGACTTCCAGGAGCCCACCTCCTCATGCCCTCCCTTCCCAGAGAGGATGGAGAGGGAGGGAGGGTTAGGTGGGAGCTGCTGGACTGGTAGGACTCCAGCTGGAGGCCAGCCCCTCTTGGGGTGGGCACAAGCGGCCTGTGGAGCGCCTCCCTCTGAGTCACATTCCTTCTCATTTAGTCACCTTTCCTTCTCTGGGCCTGCTGTGGGCTAGAAATAGAAGGATGACTGGACCTTTCTCCCTGCGGCTTCTTTCCTGCAATGCTCCCTGTGCCCCTGAGGCTGCCTCCGTGGTGTGGGCCTAGGGTGTTCCTAGACCGCTGAGAACAGATGCACTTCTAAACAGCAGCCGGCTGGGCTCTCAGTGGCTCACACCTGTATACCCACAACTTTGGGAGGCCAAGAGGATTGCTTGAGCTCAGAAGTTCAGGACCAGCATGGGCAACATAGTGAGATAACATCTCTACCAAAAATCAAAAAACTTAGCTGGGGCTACGCACCTTGGCTCACACCTGTAATCCTAGTACCTTGGGAAGCCAAGGTGGCTGAATCATTTGACATTAGGAGTTCTAGACCAGACTGGCCAACATAGTGAAACCCCATCTCTACTACAAAATACAAAAATCAACTGGGCATGGTGACACATTCCTGTAATTCCAGCTACTCGGGAAGCTGAGGCAGGAAAAACGCTTGAACTAGGAGACAGAAGTTGCAAGGAGCCGAGATCACGCCACTGCACTCCAGCTGGATGACAGTGAGACTCCATCTCAACAGGAAAAAACAGCAAAACTTTAGTTGGGCTTGATGGTGCGTGCCTATAGTCACAGCTGTTTGAGAAGCTGAGGTGGCAGGATGGCCTGAGCCCAGGAGGTTGAGACTGCACTCCAGCCTGGGAGGCAGAGCGAGACCCTGCCTTTAAAACACACACATACACACACAACAGCGAGTGCATCCTGGGTGCTTGTTCTCAGTGGGATGGGAACAGAAGGATTTGCATTATGATCTTTGATGCTGGCGGCATTTTCTTCCGGCTAGATGGTCACGGTGATGTATCTTTTTCTCTTGCGTAGACAGGCGACTGAGTCTCAGAGGGTGGTGTCCTTGCCCGGGTCAGGGGTTTGCGCACGTCTCTCAGTGTCATGTCCTTAGACAGCCTGTCCTGGGGACGCAGAGGCTCAGCAGTGCAGCCTGTGGAATGGGCCTCCGTTCTCACCGAGTAGTTGGCCCCCTCTGGCACGACAGGGAGATTCTTTTTTATCCAGAAGCCAAATCAAGAGAGGCTTTTCAGAGTGACTTGGCTGTGCTTTTTTCCAGCTTTGGAAAGTATGTTGAGAAAGCATGCTGGCCCTGGTGGTCTTACGTTGTTGGTGTCCAATGTAAACTTGCGACATGAAGGCAGAATTTGAGTCTAGCTTTATTAACTCTGACCTGTGTTCAGCAGCAGCTGCTGGCGGCAGAGCCAAGGGGATAACTGTCCCCTCCCGGCACTCCCTTGCAATCTGGTGGGGACCACCCACCCGGAGAGGTGGATCCTGTGCTGGCCCAGAGAGAGAGGGCCCTTCAGTCTTGCTTGGTATGCTCTGGGAAGGCTCTCCTGGAACAATGGCTTCTGAGCCTTCTGGAGTAGAAGGTAATGCCGAAGGCCTGCTGGACATATGTCATTTGAAAACTGGCAGAAAGGCCAGGCGCAGTGGCTTGCCCCTGTAATCCCAGCACTTTAGGAAGCTGGGGTGGCACATCACTTGAGGTCTGGTGTTCGAGACCAGTCTGGCCAACATGGTGAAACCCTGTCTCTACTAAAAATACAAAAGTGAGCTGGGTGTGGTGGCAGGCACCTGTGGTCCCAGCTACTCAGGAGGCTGAGGCAGGAGAATCACTTGATCCTGGGAGGTGGAGGTTGCAGTGAGCCAAGGTCGCGTCGCTGCACTCCAGCTTGGGTGACAGAGCAAGACTCTGTTTCAAAAAAAAAAAAAAGGAAAACTGGTAGAAGAAGAGCAATCATGGATACAGAGCGTGCAAAAGTGACTTGTGCCACCACCGTACTCTGCTTGTGGGGGAGTCAAAATTAGCTGAAAATCATACCTGAGGCAAGAGGCCTATTAAATCTTCCTAAGAATTGATTTTAGTGGGAAGTACAAGTTCACTACATGCAGCAGGAGCTTTTAGGGGAAGTGACTGAGTTTTCTGTCTTCTCCAGAGAGAGGCCAGACGGGCTGCATCTGCAAGGCGAATCTGCCCCTTGGCTGTAACGGGCACGGATGAGGGCTTAGGAGGCAGCGTGGCCTGGGGCAGTGGCCAGATGGGCTGCGTCTCCTCGGCAAGGCTGTCCCTTGGCTGTAAGGAGCGTGGATGGGGTTTTAGAAGGCAGTGTGGCCCGGAGCCAGCCTGCAAAGACAGGCTGCCCACTGCCCTGGGGAGGAGGGCAGCCCCCAGCTCCGGCACGGCCAGCCCTGACCTTGCGCCATCAGCGGGGGCATGCCAAGCTTTGTGACCTTCAGGTCTGTTCCCTTGCCCATGGGCTGGTTCTGGCTGGTTTCTGGACTGGACTGTGGCTGTGTGGAATTATCTGGCATACAGCAGCAGGTACAGAGCCTGCCCCTGGGCACCGTTGACCATGTTGGCCTGGGGTTTGAGTACTCAAATCTGAGTAGAGGGTGGGTTCTCGGTGGCAACTTCCTCTGGAGCAGACACCAGCAGAGACAGAAGGAAGCCAGTGAGGCTGGGACCTTGCCCTCCCTGACCCGCCTGTTTCCACCTGAAGCCCCTGACATGCTGGGAGGCTTACTTTATTTTTGACAGTTTACCTTTAAGAGTAATGAAATCACACTGCAGTAATTTGAGTTCTCTGGGGAAATCTTGATTCTAAAACTTGAAAACAATCACTGTGGCTATTCATGTCTATTTCTTTTTTTTTCCCCTTTAACTTTTTCTTTTGACATAATTATAGGCTTACAGAAGAGTTGTGAGAATGGAACAAAGAGTTTCTAATTACCCTTCACCTGGCCTCTCCAAATGACATTTGACCACATTTGCTTGTTTTTCTCTCATACACAGAAACACACACAGTATATAATTTTCAGATCCCTCTGAGATATTTGAAAATATATAATGCTAAAGTATTTAGGGATGGAAGAGTTAATTTTTCCTAAACACCAGTGTACACTCTTTTACATAGACAAGTATCAAAGTCAGGAAATTAACATTGATAATAGTATCTAATCTTCAGATCTTACTGATTTGACCAGTAGTCCCAATAATATCCTTTATAGCAAAAGAAACTTCCGGGCTGGGCGCTGTGGCTCACACCTGTAATCCTAGCACTTTGGGAGGCTGAGGTGGGTGGATCACCTGAGGTCAGGAGTTCAAGACTAGCCTGGCCATCATGGTGAAACCCCATCTTAAAAAAAAAAAGAAAAAAAAGAAACTTCCAGAATCTGCAATGCATCTGATTTCCTTGTCTCTTTAGTCATCTTTAATCTGGAACCGTTTCTTGTCTTCCTTTGTTCCATGACATTGATGTTTCTGAGGAGAGCAGATGCGTCATTTTGTAGAACGCCCCTGAGTTCGGTTTTTCTTGTGTTTCTCCTGATTTGAGTTGGGCACTTTGAGCGGGAATGCTCAGGAACCAGTGTGTTCTCAGCACAGCGTGCCAGGAGGGCACATCTTGTCAGTTTATCTTGTTACTCATAGGGTTAACGTTGATCTTGTGGTTAAGATGGTGTCCGTCTTTCTCCACTAGAAAGCTGTTATCTCAGTCTTCTTTTTAGTTTCTTTTAAGTCATCCCGTACGTGATCTTGTGTATCTTGACATACCAGGTCTGAGTATGGGATGTGGAGGCAGCGTTGAGTGTTCTTAGTCGGTGGAGGCGACACAAGTGCACTCCTGCGACCCTGAGCTGAGTTAGAGACTCCTGTCGGATCAGAAGAGCACCTGCCATTGACCTGTGGGGCACAGCTTGAGGCCTGAGTCTGGCCCTTCCAGATGGGCCATGGCTAAGGTTCCCTCATTCAATAAATAATTGATGATTTCAGCTGCTGTGTGCATGGATGTCTTACTTGACTATTTTTCCCCCTTTTAAAATTTCTTATGTGCATCTGGAGACCTTTTGACACTGGGGCCTGGAGCTCCTTTTAGAAAAGATCCATAGGAGATTGTGTTTCTAAGATGACAGTCAAGATGGCGCAGATGGCAGCCCTCCCCATGCTAGGGTCAACAGCATGCAAGTCAACAGTGCTGAATCCCCATGGATCAAGAATGGCCAGAGGACAGTGACCAGGGGCAGAGGAGGGTGCACTCTCATGGCCTAGCCCCTCGCTTAGCCCACCCGCCCTGGACCAGGTGCACTGGTGGCTACCACTGCCTGGTAGACATACAGGAGGTAGACGTCTTGGTTAAGGGTGTGGGTGTGTGGTTTTTTTACTCCTAATCCGAGGAAACTGGGTGTATTTCTCTTTGTGAGTTTTGACTGCTGTTCCCTTAAGTAGAGTTATATGGAAGCGTGATTTATCTTCTCCAAAAAATATGGGCCCCTCAGTGAAGTTAAGCAGAGTGTAAAATGCCTTCATGGTAGTTAAATTTATACTCTGTTAGAATGATTTGTGCACTTTGCAGTAAGCTGTGATATTAAGTGCATAAATATACAGCGGAGTTAACTTGGAGGAACGTTTTATTTGACAAGATCACTGTAAATGCTCAGGTACAGTATCAGAACCATTTAGCATGGTTACCAGGAACGGAGGGCCAGCCGACTTCATTTAAAATCTACAGAAAACATTCAGAATCCAAAGGAAAGATTGCAAGTAAGTACTTCTCTATGGAGTGCTTAGTCGTGGAAGTGGTTTTCATCGCAGGAGAAAGAGGATTGCAGTTTCTAAATCAGTCTCCCTGTGTCATGTGAGAAAATGCCTTGTAAATAAACTCTTCATCGGAAGAGTCACTTGTCCTAAGTTTGGAACTGATTCTATTCAAATTAGCAACCATTATAGATATTTTGGTCTTCTTTTGTCAATGACAATACATTTTCCTGTGGAAATAGATCATTTAGTCCATATTGGACATTAGAGGAAAATTGATAATTGGTGGCGTGCCAGTGCACGTCCACCCTTCTGTTTTTATAGCCAAGGCTCGATTGAATTTCTGTGTATATAATGGGCTGTTTCAAAGTGGTCTTTCCTCATTGTTTCTTCATATCTTACTGAAACCAACTCAGTGTTGATCTCAATCCGTGTAAGGAGGACCTGCAGACTGTGGCATTCTCAGGACTTGAATTGCTAGATTTTAGGTTTGGAAGGAGATCCAGCCGGGCAGATGAATTGACCAGTGGAGAATATTCTATAGCATTTTTCTCCCTGGAGAGGAACGCCACCACCGCTGGGAAATGTGGCCTGACATGTGAATCAGTAGCTGTGGACAGCGCTGTGTCCTGTGTCCCGCATGTGTCACCCAGCTCTATGTGTGAGGCCTCTGTCACCCAGCTCTACGTGTGAGGCCTCTGCTAGGGTCCTCACACGTAGAGCTGGGTGATATCCTGGGCAGACTCCCGAAAGCTCCTGGTGGCCCATGAAGGGCTGGAGCTTGGGCTGGTTTTTCCCTTTTTTTTTTTTTTTTTTTTTCACTCTGTCACCCAGGCAGGAATGCAGTGGCACGATCTCGGTTCACGGCAACCTCTGCCTCCCGGGTTTAAGCAATTCTTGTGCCTCAGCCTCCTGAGTAGCTGGGATTACGGGCGCTCGCCACCATGCCTGGCACATTCATTCATTCATTCATTCATTCATTCATTTATTTATTTATTTATTTATTTATTTATTTATTATATTTTTAGTAGAGACCGGGTTTCACCATGTTGTCCAGGCTGGTCTTGAACTCCTGACCTCAAATGATTTGCACACTTCAGCCTTCCAAACTGCTGGGATTCCAGGCATGAATCACCGTGTCTGGCCCGGTTTTTCCAAAATTTTTTGATTGGTCTAGTGTTTGTGGTAGGAAAACACTGCAGGAAAAAGAGCATCATTATTAGTGAGGGTCGGATTAAGCCCTGGCCAAGAGTCATGAGTTCCTAGAGGAATCTGAAGAAGTCCTCATGGGTGTGGCCATCTCTGCGGGATCTGATGCTTACTCCACCTCCAGAGCTGTCCCCAACAAATACAGCTTGGCCAATTCAAAACAGCACTTTCCCCGGATAATTTGAAGTCAACCCTGGTAGAATTGGTCAGGAAATGGCCAATGTACTTTGGGTTTAAAAAAAAAAAAAAAAAGCTGTAGAAGTAGAACAATCTTGGGGTGGCCACAGAACGGGCAGTTCAGGGTGACGAAGTAGCTTTGTCACAAATGCAGTAGGGTGAGTTCAGCTGCAAATAATTTGTATAATAATTGATAAGACCTTTCTTCTGGAAGGCTATAGACAAAAATAATCTTCTTTGACCTATCTTCACACAGGAAATACGTCCTAGAAGCTCTCTCCTTTGTTGATCTGAATGCCCAAGCCCGTCCTCCCATAAGAAGGGTTCTTATGGGAATTGTAATGATGGGATCAGAGCAGCCCCACCTCCCCATATCAACACCACCCAGGGCTGAATCTGAAGTCGGACTTGGCTGCTTAAGCCACAACCTAAGATAACTTGGAATACCAGGTGCTGAAATCACAGAACAGACTCCAGATGGGGGCCCCGTTTGGACTAAATGAGGGGTGAGCTAAATGAGAGGCTAAACACAGGAGGCAGATGGTCGGGGTCCCCGGGAGCCTCAGCTGGGGTGGGCATCGCCGCGGTGCCCCAGCTTTTTCATGGGTGATTTCTTCAGCTGACCTGGGTTTTCAGGGTTCTGCCAGGCAGGCTCCCAGTTGTCTGACTCAGAGAGCCCGTTTTACTGGTAATCCCAAGCCCAGAACTTTCCAGAATCTGCTGTTGGTTGCAGCTTTATTCTTTGATCCCTTCGAAAAATTAATCACTCTGATCGCTGTTGGCTGCTAGGCCTGGTGAGGGGGTGAGTAAGGCTATTCTGTGGGCCCTGGGAGTTTGGAGCCACGTGGGGAGTTCTTCCTTCCCTGTCTCCAGTCCTGTTGCTCTAAGAACATATACAGAAGACACTCCATCCCTAACAGGTGCTGCTGCCTCCCTGCTGATGTCAGAAACCAGCTCTCCCCAGCACACACATGCTAGAAAGAAACGCTGAATGTGTTTTAGACCCTGAATCTCATTGCATGTGTCTTGAAAATGTGGCTTTTCTTTATGTATATAAACCTACATTCAAAGCTCTGCACAATTAATGGTTTGTTTTCTGCTTACAATAGTGACATTTTGGTGGTAGCGGTGCCTGACACACATTTTGTTTTTATTTAACTTGTAAAACCTTTGGGGTGAGTGATTCTGTACACATAAAAGCTTTCATGGAGGCCAGGCCTTGTGGCTCATGCCTGCCCAGCACTTGGGGAGGCCAAGGTCAGGAGTTCGAGACCAGCCTGACCAACATAGTGAAACCCGGTCTCTAGTAAAAATACAAAATTATCTGGGTGTGGTGGCAGGCGCCTGTAATCACAGCTTCTTGGTAGGCTGAGGCAGGAGAATTGCTCGAGCCTGGAAGGCTGAGGTTGCAGTGAGCCGAGATCACGCCATTACACTCCAGCCTGGGCAACAGAGCGTGACTCCATCTCAAAAGAAAAATCTTCCACGGAGTACAAGAGCTATGAATTTTTTCTCTCCTCCAAATGGAGGCGTGGCACATCAGTACACACGCAGCAGTTGTCCTGACCTATGCGTTCACTACAGGAAGTAAACGTTTGAATGACATCACTGCAGGGTTATTTCTTGTTACTGTAATTAATGGACCAGCAGGAAGTAGTAAGACAGATGATTCTTGGCAGAAATGACCATTTAAAGAGGGAAGGATTCAAAGAGGGTCTGGGAAGGAAGAAACCTTTTTAGACGTTTAAACTCTCCAGGGATGAGATATGGGAATCCGTAGACAGTGCAATGAGGAGTGAGCTGCCTCTTGCCAGCATGGATATAAAATCATTAACCCCCACTGCAACTCAGTTTCTGGTTTTCTCTCTGCCTTCTCAGAACAACGCTGGCCTGTCGTTGGGTTTTGTCTGGTTCTTTTGTGCCACATGTGTCTTCCCTGTCAGTCAGGTCGGTGGCAGGAGAACTTGGGAAGTGAAGTCTGTGCTGTGGAGAGGCGCTGGGTCCCAGGTGCTCCTTTGTGTGAGTGGAAGGAGCTGGAAGGAGTGTGGGGCCGTGATGGAAGAAGGGAGATGGCTGAGTTCGTGGGGAAGGAGCCGAGTGATGACGTGGTCCTGGACGGAACTGAGGCTTCTGGACCCAGGGGAGATCTTGACCTTTCTTTAAGGTCAAGCTTCCCGTGGAGTGTGGGGGCCTGAACTGACTGGGCGATGGCCTTGCTTGCTGCCAGGGCAGCTGAGCTGGGGCTGGACCCCCCCTGCTGCCTGCACCAGCCTTCTGGGCCAGTGCCATGCCCTGGAAGGGCAGGGTTGGAGCCTTAAGCCATGTTTGCTCAGGATCTTCTTCCGTGACCCAGAGGGTGGGTGCTGCCTATGGTGTTAGGGGTGATATCTGGGTCATAGGGTCTGGAGCTTGGGAAAAGAAAGGATGGAGGAGGCTCCTCATGGGAGGGAGGGAGTAGATCACTGCTGTATACTGCTCCATCGTGTGATCCTAGCACAAATTAGCCACCCATTCTGTTTTGTCATGTAGATTTGTAGCTTTGACTGTTGGGGATGCTGCTGCCGTGATCCAGGTCGTTTGGTGCACACGTGCTGTATGCGTTTATGTCGTGTACATACCTAGAAGAATTGCTGGCCCATTGGGATACACATGCTCAGCTTGGGTAGAAACCGCCTGATGGTTTTCTAGAAGAATTATACCAGTTTCCACTCCTGCCAGCTGCGTATGGGAGTTCTGTTCTACAGCTTTGGCAGTTCTTAGTGTCATTCTCTGCATTTGGCAATTCTGGTGCATTTGTCATAGAATCTCAGCACATTTTAATCTGTATTATGGCACATATTAGGTACCTTTTCATGTCCTAATTGGCTGTTAGGGTATTCTCTTAAGTTCCTGTCAAGTCTTTTGCCTGTTTTATAAATTTCTTTGTCTGGATTTCTTTCTTCTTGCCGGATGTTGGTCCATTTTGTGCTGCTGAAGCGGATACCACAGAATGGGTAATTTATAATGAACAGAAATTGGCTTGTCTTTTTGAGATTGGGAAGTCTTAAGATCACAAGATTGGCATCTGGCGAGGGTCTTGCTGTGTCATCCCATGGCCGAGGGGCAAAGGGAGAGTAAAGAGAAAAAAGGGAATAAAATTCACCTTTTTATAAGGAACCCGTGCCCACGATGATAGCATTGATTCACTAATGGGGTAATGAGCCTCGTGGCCTCATCACCTCACTATGCTTCACCTCCCAGAGCGATGGGGGATTAAGTTTACAGCACACTCTTTTTGAAGGAATCTGCAAACTTACAGTATGCTGGAACTGTAGAAACTCTTGATACATCCTAGATACAAGACCCCTGGTGCATATTTTTCCTGAAATATCTCCTCACTTTGTATTGTCACTCTCGTAATCTGTTTGATGAGCAGAAGCTTTTATGATGGCTAGTCTTAGATTTTATGGTTAGCCCATTTGTGTCTGAGGTCACTGCTGTCTCCCCAGGATCCTTACGACATTCTTTTCTGTTTTTTTTGATTGGTGTGCTTTCACATTTGGAACTGACTCTGCACGGTGTCAGTGAGGAGTCTAGGCTCCCATCTGTTGTTTTCTCAGCTCTGCCTGTGGAAGACAAGGCAGGACTCATGGTTCTACAGGTGGCTCCAGTGTCGCTGTGCCATTGAGCTGCCATCTCGGCTCATTGCACCTCTCTGACAGGTTAAATCTGTAGCTGAGGAGGAACAGCCCTGAGTGATGTGGGGTCCAAGTTACTGAGAAGGGCCAAGGAAATGGGAAGTACTACGCAGAGGGCTTCAAGGCTAAGAAAGAAGTTGCTGGAGAACAGCAGCGAATACATGCCGTGCACTCTGCAGCGTACAGCCAGTCACACTGACGTCAATGTGAAGAGGACAGTGTTCACTGCAGACGGTGCCTCCCAGCTAGGTCTTCAAGGCACACCAGACAGGTCATTGCCTACAGCTAATTGTCTGCAGGGGATCCTTGTTGCCCTGAGCTGTTTTGTTACATTCTTCATTATGTTCACTATATTCTCAATGAGACCTTCGTGTAGCTGCTGTTTTCAGGAAACTTTGCCTTGAGGGGCTGATTATCATACTCAGAGACGGGAAATGCTACTGGTATCTACAGAGTAGAGGCCAAGCTTTATGAACGTCCCACAACGCACAGCAAAGCCCCTTGCCACAAATTATTGTTAAGCCTAAAATGCCAGCAGTATAGAGATGGAGGTAGAGCTAAACATGTACCAAGAACAACCCCAGCATTCTGTGGTATCACGTGGGTTTGAAGATGAGGGTTCAGGGTTTCCACATCTGGAGAAAGAACAGACTCTCCTGGGAAAGATAACATCAGACAGCCTCCAGCCAGCATCGGACCCTGGCCGCAAGGAGCCTTCCCTCATACGTGGCCATGTGCAGACCCTTTCCAGAGGGCAGCAAGCAGAGACGTTGGCCATTTTATGTGTCCAGTCCTGGTGAACTTCACTATGTTCTAAGAGAAATTTACTTGTATCTTTCTTTTTGGGAAAATGTAGCTGCTATAGCCATAACAGTTTGTATAAATCTCTATAGGAATCAAGGCAGTTGACTTGCCACCTAAAAATTGTTTGCCATATATAAATTGGTTTCCAATTCTATTAATATGTTGATCTTATGTTTAAAAAATCCCATTTGAAAGAGATACAGAAGCCGGCTGAGCGCGGTGGCCTCACCTGTGTTCCTAGCCCTTTAGGAGGCCAAGGTGGGCAGATCACAAGGTTAGGAGTTGGAGACCAGCCTGGACAACATGGTGAAACCTCGTGTCTGCTAAAAATACAAAACTTCGCTGGGCGTGCTGGTGCACACTTGTAATCCAAGTTACCCGTGAGGCTGAGGCATGAGAATCGCTTAAACTTGGTCGCTTGAACTACAGAGGCAGAGGCTGCAGTGATTCAAGATCACCACTGCACTCCAACCTGGGCGACAGAGTTCCATCTCAAAAAAAAAAAAAAAGAAGAAGAAGAGAGATGCAGAAGCCATTGAAGAAATCTCATCATGTTTTTGAGCTTCTAAGTGAACATTATCAACATGGAGATAAAGAAAATGTAAGAGAGTAGCCCATTTCAAACAGTGATTTCTCAGGCAGGGTTCACATGTGAAGACTCGGCTGAGCCTGCGTGGCTGTTAGCTTTCTCTGACACTGTGTTCTTGGGCTCTGGAGGTGGGATCTCAGCTGTTTGCCATTCTGTCATCTCTATTTATTGCATCCAACAGTTAGTAATGACTTAAATAATGATTGCCAAAACTGTAATCAACAGTTTTGTTAATGATTTGGGGCCTTGTAAAATAATTAGTCCTGAAGCGCTTATCAAGGGGACATACTAAATATCTGAGAGCAGCTTTTACTTGCTTCGAGCCTGCAGGGCCTACTGCAAGACCTCGTGTCTACCCCAGGGACCTGCAGGCAGTTACTTGGGGAGGCAGCCACTCCAGTTGATAGCCAGTGGTAGCGTAGGTGGTGGTTCTTCCCCAGCTACCATGCGGGCCCCAAGCAGTTGGCATCTGTTTCTTTGTTTTGGCCTTCTCATCAGTTTCCTTTCTTTCTTTTTTTGAGATGGAGTCTCAGTCTGCACTCTGTTTTCCAGGCTGGAGTGCAGTGGCGTGATCCCAGCTCACTGCAGCCTCTGCCTCCCAGGTTCAAGCAATTCTCTTGCCTCAGTCTCCTGAGTAGCTGGGATTACAGGCACCCACCACCACACCTGGCTAATTTTTTCTGTTATTAGTAGAGACAAGGTTTCACCATGTTGGCCAGCCTGGTGTCAAACTCCTGACCTCAGGTGATCTGCCTGCCTCGGCCTCTCAAAATGGTGGGATTACAGACATGAGCCACTGCACCCAGCCTCGTCAATTTCCTTTTCTTGCAGGACAGATAGGAGCTGTGCATGGAGTCTGTTCTGGCCAGAAAAGCTCATGTCGAGGCCTCAGTGTTTGTCCACGGCCTGGATGTCTAGGGCCCGGACTGGCCACCCTCGGCTCCAGAGGAGGTGCCTGTCTTGACCTTTGGTCTTGCACCAAGTGCCCTGCCTGCGACATCTGCGTGCAGCTGATTGTTTTGGCCCATTCCCCTCAACGACAGTTGCGAGATTCCATTTCCTGCTTGCACCCTCTGTTCTGAGTCTGCGGCATTTGCAAAGGTGTGGTGTCTGCCCGTTCGGCGGTGGTGGAGTGCATTCCTGGGTATCTGGGAGTTTGGTTTTGTTATTGAAGGAAGAACTACTGGACCATTAACTGTGGTTTGAGAGAGTTGCTGTCTTTCTTCTAAGGGCTTTATTCTTCATTGTCTCTAGTCAGCCTTGCTTTCTAAAAACTTCAAAACCTGGCAGACTGGTCCGTTCTCCAGCTCCTTGACTGGCTGTCATCAGCGTCCTCTGTTTTAATTTTGAGTCTTGTAAGTTTTTATTGCCATCTTTTAGGTCTTACTTCACTTTTGGGGTGGGGACCGCCCCCTGCCTTGTTCCAGCAGTTGGAACTCCAGTCTTCAGCATGTTGGATTAATTTCCTGTCCCACTTGGGCTCAGACTCACTGCACCAATGACTAATTTGTTAGCCAGCTTTGCTGCTTCCTCAGGCAGGAGCACACACCAAGTGTTCTACTTTTATTCATATTTCCTGGTTTTCCCATCATCCCTGAGTCCCTGGCTGGCCCCTAGTCCAGTGCCAAGGGCTGTCCCATGGCCTTCAGCCAGGCTCTCATGTTCTTGGGCCTTCCTGCAAATGCTCCTTCCCTTCCCAGAGCAGTGTGCCTGCCCCTTGCTGCCTCTGTTTCCCTCTCAGCAGGTGGGGTTGCACGAGTGAGTAGGGCACAGATACTAGGCCATGGCAGCCCTGGCACACGGCACAGGGGCATCTGGATGTGACTGGAATATGCTTCAATACCACAGAGAGCAGCAGCACGGCTGCCCGGAAGTGGGGAGGGAGGGAAGCGATCATGCCATACATGGCATTCTGTCTTTGCAGGAATGCAGTGTGAGGGAAGTGGGGGTGATTTTTTTTCCCCCTTTTGGTTAAAAAAATTTTTAAACTTTATTTTAGAAAAATTTTAGGGCCAGTCGCAGTGGCTTATGCCTGTAATCTCAGCATTTTGGGAGGCCGAGTTGGAGACTAGCTGGGCCAGCGTGGTGGCACATGCCTGTAATCCCAGCTGCTCGGTAGGCTGAGGCAGGAGAGTTGCTTGAACATGGGAGGCAGAGGCTGCAGTGAGCTGAGATCACGCCACTGCACTCCAGCCTGGGTGACAGAGCTAGACTCCCTCTCAAAAAAAGAAAGAAAAAGAAAAGTTTTAGATTTACAGAAAAATTGTGAAGATAATACTGATTTCATATACCCCATATCCAGTTTTTCCTATTACTATTAGTAATTATTATTATGATTATCAATCATTTTTTAGAAGTCGAGTTTCACTGTCACCCAGGCTGGAATGCAGTGACTCCATCACGGCTGACTGAAGTCTCTAGCTTCTGGGTTCAAGCCGTCCTCCCACCTCAGGCTCCCAAAGCACTGGGATTACAGGCATGAGCCACCCTACCTGGCCTTTCCCTGTGATTAACACCTTACATTAGCATATATATGTATGTATGTCATTAATTGTATATATATTACAGGTGGCACATGCCTATAATCCCAGCTACTCAGGAGGCTGAGGCAGGAGAGTCGCTTGAACATGGGAGGCAGAGGCTGCGTATATGCCTCCCATGTTCAAGCGACTCCCCTGCCTGTGTGTGTTTGTGTGTGTGTGTGTGTGTGTGTGTGTGTGTATATATATATATATATATATATATATATATATATATATATAAAACTGCTGACCTCAAGTGGTCCGCCCACCTAGGCCACCCAAGGTAATTGATGCATTGTTATTATCCAAAGTCTATAGTTTACTTAGGATAACTTTTTATCTTTCTATATTCAGTTCTTTCAGGGGGGTTTTGTGTGTGTGGTATGGAAAAGGAAGTAATTTCACATCTTTGGTTTCTGTAGCTTCCTGATGGTCGGGGAGTTGGGGACCAGGGAAAACAACAAGGTACTGTATATGGGAACCTCCGTTAAAGGGGAGACTGTCAGCAGAAATCTCCATGTCCTGATTAGATGGCACAACAAACACAAATAACCGTGTCCTGGCTTGGGATCTAATATTGGAAGACAAGGATGTCTTAATGGAAACTTTGAACCTGTGTGTGTGTGTGTGTGTTTGAGATGGAGTCTCACTCTGTCGCCCAGGCTGGAGAGAGAGTGTGTGTGTGTGTGTGTGTGTGTGTGAGAGTGTGAGATGGAGTCTCACTCTGTCGCCCAGGCTGGAGAGTGTGTGTGTGTGTGTGTGTGTGTGTGTGTGTGTGTGTGTGATGGAGTCTCACCTGTGTGTGTGTGTGTGTGTGTGTGTGTGTGTGTGTGTGTATGAGAGAGAGATGGAGTCTCACTCTCGCCCAGGGTGGTGCATGTGTGTGTGTATGTGTGATGGAGTCTCACTCTGTCGCCCAGGCTGGAGCACAGTGGTGCGATCTCGGCTCACTGCACAGCCTCTGCCTCCTGGGTTCATGCAAGTCTCTAGTCTCAGACTCCCTAGTAGCTGGAATTACAGGTGTGCACCACCACGCCCTGGGTCAATTTGCTTTTGAGCCACTGCACCCAGCCTCGTCAATTTCCTTTTCTTGCAGGACAGATAGGAGCTGTGCATGGAGTCTGTTCTGGCCAGAAAAGCTCATGTCGAGGCCTCAGTGTTTGTCCACGGCCTGGATGTCTAGGGCCCGGACTGGCCACCCTCGGCTCCAGAGGAGGTGCCTGTCTTGACCTTTGGTCTTGCACCAAGTGCCCTGCCTGCGACATCTGCGTGCAGCTGATTGTTTTGGCCCATTCCCCTCAACGACAGTTGCGAGATTCCATTTCCTGCTTGCACCCTCTGTTCTGAGTCTGCGGCATTTGCAAAGGTGTGGTGTCTGCCCGTTCGGCGGTGGTGGAGTGCATTCCTGGGTATCTGGGAGTTTGGTTTTGTTATTGTAGAAAGAACTAACTGGACCATTAAACTGTGCTAATTTTTGTATTTTCAGTAGAGATGGGGTTTTACCATGTTGGTCTTCAACTCCTGTTGAGATGATCCACACACCTCAGCCTCCCAAAGTGCTGGGATTACAAGCGTCAGCCACCGCGCCTGGCTGTAGGCAGTATTTTTATGTGTGTGAAACTCATCATTGTTGGTGTTTACAGATTGGACTGACCCCAGTTCTGATTTTGGAATTTAAAGCTTTATACAACTGTAACGCAGTTTGCTTATAGTGTTGTCAGTAGAAGGTCCTGGTTTGTAGGAGCTGGCTGGTAGGCAGCTGTTAGGGGAGGTGATCACTCAGCCAGGGCAGGCAGGGAACAGGAAACCCTTGGTCCTGAGAAAGACGGCTGGAAGTGGCCAGCCCCGAGGCTGTTTGGCTGGTGGGGGTGGGTGCATCGTTCCCTTCTGTTTCTGTAACTGATCTCTCTGCCCCAGCCTGCCTCTCTGCCCCAGCCTGCGAAGGGAGGATCAGTGATTAAGGGAGTTGTCTAAGGTCGAGTGTCGGGATCCAGAGAAGTACCCAGTGCTCCAGTTGACTGAGGGAAGAGTGGGGCCAGGGAGATAGCAGGACAGCGCCATTGGAGAAGCACAGGCCTTGTCCCCTCAGCAGGGCAAAGCAACCCTGATCTCCAAGTTGCAAGGGAATTGGGGATGCAGGGAGCACCTCCCACAGCCCTGCTGGTCTCAGGACTCTACCTCCAGGGCCTGGTCCCGTGCTCAGAAACCTCTCTGCATAGGGTGCCATTGAGTCCTTTGTAGCTCCCTCACCCAAGGGACCACACGGGGAGACCCAGTAGTTGTCTTGGCCACAGCACTAAGCCCTTTGCACCCTGGCGACCTTGTTCCGGGACACCGGCATCTCTGGTGTGGTATACAGAGAAAGCGGCCTCCTCCATCCAGGACATTTGCTTCTTCCTGGCCTTCCTGCCCCTCCAAAACCTGTGGCCTGTCTTTTGATGGAAACATTCTCAGTTTCATTGCTCAATAAACCTTAGGTTATGCAAAATCAGAATAAAATGTTTTCTACTTTCTAGATTTTTATAACTTACTATTTTGAGAGAAAGGGGATGGGGTTGTGTGTACAAATTAACATTTTCTTTTGGTTTATGTAACTCCCTGTCTACATAGTTTGAATTCTTTAATGTAGATGAAGTTTCACACTCCTGAATTTGGGGATGGTCATTTTATGGTATTTACCCCGTGCCTGGCAGAGAGGCTCAGTGAGCATCTGTGGTCAGAATGGACGTGTCCTTCGCAGATCAGGAAGGTCATGGGGCAGAACTCTTGTTCAGCTGTGAAGCCTCCCAGAATCCTCTGGAGTCTGTGGCCCTGGGCCACGTGGGGAAATTGGCTGTCAGCTTCCTTGCTTTGCTTTCTGCTGCTTGTTGGCTACCCCAGCTGAGGTGAGGCCCATCTGACTGTCTGGAGATAGTAGGTATTCATCCGATGTTGCTTGGCACCAGGCAGAAGGTGGGAGGCCACCAAGGAGAAGGGGAATTGGGAGTGCCTCCCAGGGCATACGTTGGACCCTCCCTGGGTCTGCAGCCTGTGGTTCCTTGGGCAGACTGCATTTGGCTGCTTCAGCAGTAGGGGCACATGATGACCCAGCTCAGGGAGCCCTGCCCATGGGACTTCATGCTTGGCTTAGCATATGGCTTGGCCTTCCTTGAACTAAAGGCTACATGTACAGACTGGCAGCTAACACTTCCTAGGACTGACGTACTGCTTTGAGAGAAAGTGAGAGTTATTCGTGCCATTCACATTTTCCTTTGGTTTCTCATATATTTTTGCTTTATATTATATCCTTTGCCTGAGTTTTGAGACGGTAAGATAAGAAGTTTGATGAATAGCATATGTAAAAGCAGTTTTTCCCCTTTTAAATAGATATTTTCAAGAACAATTTGATTTACAGAAGGTTGTACAGAGAGTTTCTGTATCTCCCACACCTAGTTTCCCTATTATCATTTAATATTACATTAGTATGAGACCTGTGTTACAATTAATGAGCCAATTATCAGTACATTAGTATGGACCGAAGTCTGTGTTGTAGGCTGATGACCTAATGCCCCTCTTCCATCCCAGAATCCGTCCAGGATCTCACCTTCATGTCAATCAATGTCTTTCTCCTTAGGCCCCACTAGTTTTGAGGTCTTTCCTTATTTTTGATGACATTGACAGTTTTGAGTATGATCATATATTTTGTGGATTGTCCCTCTACTGCAGTTTGTCTGATGCTTTTCTCATTCTCGGACTGGGTTATGGGTTTCACAGAAAACTTTTTTTGTGTGTAATTTCTAAGGAAAAAAGTGGAAGCCTCTGCTGGCCAATAATGAATTGCCCCACGTAGCAGGCAGACTTTGGGGGTGTCTGGTTGTTGCTCAGTAGGAGGCACTCTTCCCTTACACCTGGGCCCGGTGGTCAGCTGGGGACATTCAGGAGATCAGCGGCCCTGCCTGCATTCAGTTGACCAGAGACTTTTCCATGGAGCTGCGAGACTGTCCAGAGGAGATGGGAGGAGGCAAGCTGCACACACTTGTCTCCCCTGGAGACTTCTGGATTCTCTTCAGTTCACTCTGATGCATTTACTGAGGGACACAAGGGCCAGTTGCTATTTTGTTATATTTTAAAATTCTGGTGAGGTCTCGTACACTTTATGGATAAGAAACCCCCAGGTGTGAAGGGCTCAGGCGATGTACCCAGAGCCACACAGCTCACTAGTAAAGTAGCAGGGCTAGAGCTCACACTGAATTTTGGTGCACTTTGGGCCCTGGCTTCCGTGCAGGGGCCGCCCTCCTCTACTGGTCAGTTAGACGTTGTCCTGGATGTTAGGACATCAGCCTGAGCATCAGGAAGAGTTCATCAAGATGATGACGGCTTTTTTTTTTTTTTTTTGGCTGGAGTGCAATGGCACAATCAGGGTTCACTGTAACCTCCGCCTTCTGGGCTCAAGCGATCCTCCCACCTCAGCCACCTGGGTAGCTGGGGTTACAGGCACATGCCACCAAGCCGGGCTAATTTTTGCATTTTTCTTAGAGACAGGGTTTTGCCATGTTGCCCAGGCTGGTCTCCTAGACCCAAGCTGTTCGCCCACCTCGGCCTCCCAAAGTGTTGGGTTTATAGGTGAGAGCCACCGCACCTGGCCGATGATGGCATTTTTCTGATAGACTGGAAAGCCAGCTGAATCAAATAGCTAGAAGAGGAAAATGACCCTCAGCTTCTTCACATGGAGGATGAATGCATGTACATTTGGTGGGATTTCTTTTCTACTGGGGCTGGCCGCAAGAGCTGACAGTGTGCTGCTACGGTGGGCCCCTCGTCTAAATCTACCCCCCTTCAGTTTCTCCCTCCTACCCCCCTTCAGTTTCTCCCTCCTACCCCCTTAGCTCTCAGCTCAAAGACCCACAAAAACAAAACCTGGGGTGCTGACTGCCCAGGATGCGGACTTGGCATTTCCCTGATACTGGTGTTCGTTAGCTGGAGCCTGCTTCACCTCGCCAGCTCCCCTTCCCCAAAGCTCCTGCGGGCTTTGCTCTTCCTTCCCTTTCTTTATTTTGCTGAAGTTGACAGTCAGGTATGAGCTGCGTTAAACTGTTGACTCATCCTGGTTGTTTCCAACTTTTTATAAGGTGCACATTCAGAAAAGCCCACAGATTCATGTGTGTAGCACAGGGAATTATCACGAAGAGGATGAGGCTCTTGTTGGGGGGATTTGAGTTCAGGCAGAGTCCTCCAGTTGCAAGACTTCCATTTGGATGTGATGATATCTGGACCTCCTTGGAAAGACCAGACCCCGAAGAGCCCTGTCAAAGAACAGTCTGTCCAGCTGCCCCCCGACCCACAGTTTTTGTGTAGAGTGGTTTGGGCAGCCTCTAGAATGGGGACAGTATGATGTATTTTCTAGTGACAAACATTTCATCATCGAGTGAGAGTTTCTTTCCTGGGTATTTCATGTTCTTTGTGAAACAGTTGTGGTTACCTGTGGGTGTGTTTCAGATAATCGTTAGAGAATATTCTCTGCTCATTAAGCAGTAAAACCAGTGAGGTGGGGAAACTTGTGAAACTGAAATCCCAAATATGCAAAACTTGGCAAGAAAGTGGAGAAGAACAAAACCAGCTCTCAGCTAAGTAACCAAACCAGAAAGGCTTCATTCTTTGTCTTTCCTTCCTGTGACTTTAACCACAAAGCTTGGGCTGACTCCCCACATCTCACTGCATAGTCAGGGAGCAGGGTCAAGGCTGACCAGGGACATTGGAGTGGTGGGAATGGGTGAAATCAACTGGGTGGATGGTCCCCTCTCTGCGTTTTGTGAAACTAAACGTCTCTGATTTTCATTTCAAGTTGTCCTTAAGAACATGATTCTAAAGCAGATTCAGAGCATGCACTCTGGCTATAAATAGAACATAAGGCAAACTTGGACAATGGACTGTGGCACTTGTGTTTTTTTTCATGTACCTGAAATTCTCAGAGTTGGGGCTCTTTTTCCCTTGAGAATTAGAGCTGCTATTCTTTGGAGACCGATGGGTGACCTCAGCATTGTCCTCATCCAGAACCCTGCTTCCCCAGGGATCCCCCCGCCACCACACACACACACCACCACCACCAAAGTCATTTTTCTCTGAAGGCCTGGGTTTGGAAGAAACACTTCCCTGTTCCGATAATTGTGTAACTTACCTGTTTGTTCCTGGCCTAATTCAGATTAGAAAACGATCAATCCATTGTTGTCTAACAGACAGGGGAGGAATGATGAAGAAAACAGAAGTAGCCCATAAACTGATAAAGAAGCCCACTCCCAGGCTAACAATGGTGAAAACAGAGGTGCCTAAGGTGTTCCC
Organism: Aotus nancymaae; assembly: GCF_030222135.1. NCBI lineage: Eukaryota > Metazoa > Chordata > Mammalia > Primates > Aotidae > Aotus > Aotus nancymaae. The sequence goes on from NW_026988421.1 coordinate 6,033,933, forward strand.
TGAGGTATCCCCCATCTAATTGTCTTTCATGCCATATAAGCTATATATTAATTCATTTCCCTGAAAGAAAATACAAAAGCTACTGGCCGTGATTTTATTTTTTAATGCATTTTAAATAACTGGATTCCTATGTGGAGGTAGAGTTGGAGAGTTAAATTACGCCGGCCTCTAAAGTTGGGGTGCGGAGTGTTGACGGGATCGGCTGATAGCACCCCTGAGAAGGTGGCGCTGCAGCCTGGGGTGGGGGAAGTGACTGGTGCAGTGGCTGCAGGGGTCCCTACACAGGGAGTCCAAGCTTCTCGCCCAGACACTCGGTGGCTTTGAGAATCGCTGTGACAGAGCCACAGGAGAGCTATGTCTGCTTAATGCCTTTGTTTACTTTGGAAGTTTGTCCTACGTGAATGAATTCGCAAAACTTACATTCCCCGTAAAGCTGTCACTGAGAGAAAACACAGCAATAACTCAGGTGATGTAGTTAAACCACTATTGAGTTTGCGCCATCCGTGAGTTGATAAATCGTATAGCTTCATTTGGTAGGAATCAGCAATTTTATGTGGCAATTAATTTTTACTACTGTAGGGGAACCAGAGGACGAGCAATTTTACTTCACTTTTGCGTGTGTTGAGAGAAACTTAACGATTTTGCCACAGCACGAAAAGATCCCGCGTGAGGCCGTTCGCATGAGTCGGCGTGTCTGGGCGTTATCCTGGGGTGTCCTTGCCATCTTTTGTTGGTTCTTCACGTAGCCAGAGGAGTAACACTCACTCCCCATCAGGGTGCCACGGGCCTCATGACGCATGTGTAAAACACGTGTGTGGCTAGTGGGGAAATAAATTCTCCGTATTTCTTAACTATGATGTTTTCCCCCACCAGGACAATTCGCTCATGCTGCTTCCACATCAGAGATGAAGATGTGCTCAGAGTAATACGTAATTAGCTTTCCAGATTGCTTCACAGAAGGATAATATGATAATTTCCCCATTGTTCGTTTTTGGTTCAACCAGTGATGGCCATTTAGTACAGCACACAGTTCCGGCAGAGGTCCAGCGCGAGGCTGGCTGCAGCTGTGCACAGCTGCCCAGGGCCCTGCCTCGCTGGCTGGGGAGCTGTCCTTTCTTCGACTAAGCGCCCTTCCTTTGGAGGCCGGGCCTGCTCACTGGAACCCCAGAAAGATCATCTGAGCACAGTTGTCTGTTCAGCTAGCCTCTCTTGGGGCCATTAGGAAAACATGGGGTGCACAGCAGGTGCTGTTCTTGGGTGCCCTTAGTGGGGTTTTTTGGGGTTTTTTTGTTTGTTTTTTGAGAGAGTCTCACTTTGCTGCCCAGGCTGGAATGCAGTAGTGTGATCTTAGCTCACTGCAACCTCCACCTCCCAGGTTCAAGTGATTCTCCTGCCTCAGCCTCCCGAGTAGCTGGGATTACAAGCATGCGTCACCACCCCCAGCTAAGTTTTTGTATTTTTAGTGGAGATGGGGTTTGATCATATTGGCGAGGCTGGTCTTGAACTGACCTCAAGTGATTCAGCTGCCTTGACTTCCCAAAGTGCTGGGATTACAAGTGTGAGCCACTGCGCCCAGTCCCTCTGCATTTTTTATTACTGATGGTTGCCTCTAGCTAACCCTAGCCCTAACCCCTCATGCTGGTTTCTGTGTGCTGCGAGTTGGTGTCTGCTGTTCCAGAACCTCCCCGCAGCCCTCAGAGTGGGCGGCATTGTCCCCACATTAAAAATGTAGAGCTTTAAACAGCACAGACTTACAAAGGCAGATATCCCCATCACCCTCGTCTGTGCATTCTTTCACAGACATGCCCTACCGGGCCAGTCTACAGCAAACCCTAGTTTGTATTACTTCAGCAAACAGTTTAGTGTATTTTCCTAAAATATAAGAACTCCTTTATTTAAATATAAAGCAACATTAAAATTGTCACAGTTAAAAAAAAATCTAACAGTGAGTTTTGAAAACATGCCTGAGCCCCCCCACCATTAAGGAGCCCTTCTTTCTAGTTGTCCAGAACTGAGGGATGTAGACCTCAGCTGCCCCTGCTCACCCCGTTTTCCTCTGGGCACAGTTATGAGTCCACTGGGTCCTGCTTCCTCAGCCCTGGTGGGAGCTGTCGCTCAGGGCCCTCTTAGTTTAGCGATTGAAACAGGAAGTGAAATGCACAAGAGTTTAGATCCATCACAAGCCCAAGGTGTGGGCAACCCCTGGGCTGCCTGGCTTCGGTCCCACCTCCACCCCAGCTGTGTCTTCAGCCAGTTGTTTTCTACCTGGGCCTCAGTTAGTGATTTTTGATGAGGATAGCATACCTGGTTCCTAAGACTGTTGGGAGGAATGAGTGAATTCACACACAGTGCCGGGAAGAGCGCCCGGGACGCCGCGAGCCCGGGAGCCTGCTTATCGCTGCAGCTGCTCCTCTCAGTCAGGTGTGGCAGGTGTAGTGACCGTGACGTGACAGCACCTCACCGTGTGCATTTGAGAACGCAGGTGTGCGGGCCAGCTCACAGGTCCAGGATGCTGCCCGGAGGCTCCGTCCTCAGTTCCCTCTGGCTTAGTGTGGGGACTCAGACTTTGTAGCTGCAGACCCAGTTATCTTCTCCCATACCCACATCACCTGGTGGCTGAGCCCCAGGTCACCCCTGGGAATGGGATGTGTGGGATTTGGTGTAAAACTGGCTGTACCTTGGAGCAGGGAAGCAAAGAGGTGAGGGAGCTCCTGCTCCTGTCCCCGCAGGGCCTGTACCCCTTCCTGCCCACGGGCCCGCTCTGGCCTCCCCCTGGGGCTGCAGAGCAGGGCAGCTGCCACAGGAGCCACCCTCAAGGGAAGCATGGGTGTTGGTCCGGATGCCCAGCGGGAGCTTTCCCCTGAACCAGAGTGTCTGGTGCCAGCGGCGCCACCAGAGGGGGCCGTTCCACTGGAAGTCCTATCGGGTAGTATTTTTACAGCGCTTGGCTGTCCTTGCAGACGAAAATAAGATGTTTGCTTTAGCAATTTGCTTAGCCCTGAAAACATTCCTAGACAATGCCAGGGCCTTAGTTGAAAATAGTATGCTCAGCTTGCTGGGATGGTCCCAGGAAGGATGTTTTGAGTGAAAATAAAATGGTACATACCAGGGCTGTTTGCCACTGCAGGAATCCCGGGAAAGTTCAGCATCGAGGGTTGCAGGGAGCCAGGATCTAGCAGGCGCTGGCTACAGGCTGCCCTAGGGTGCACCCCTGGGGCCGACCAGAAGATTCTAGAACAGGGAGAACTGTCTGCAGGCGTCACGCTGCAAGTTGCTCTTCCCTCCCTTTGTACCTTAGTTCACCAGCCCCCACAGGTCAAGAGGGGTTTCCTACTGTGGGTCTGGGGTTCGAGTCTAGGTTTGGGCACGGGCCTCTCAGGGAAAACCTGCCCATTTGGTTCTTATTCCTCGGCTGTGAGAAACTTCTTTATCCATCTGAAATCTCTCCTCTTGGCTTCCCGTCTTCTTGGTCACAGTTCTGCCCACACAGAATACACCCAACCCCTCTTCGACATGACAGCCCTGCACATAATCCCAGGCAGAGATGGAAACTCTGGAACATTCCCTGATGGGGATAATCATTGCCATGCTCTTCTACAACACATTTGCAAGTTTGTCACTTGCGCAGAACCAGTGTTGCAGGTAAGCTGCAACAAACATGCACGCGCGCGCACACACACGCACACACACACGCACATATACATACACATGGGTGGGGGACATGGAGTATCACTACCAGTAGCTCAGAAAAAAACACATTTCTGTTTAAAAGCCATTTTTTAAGAAGAAGTACTTGAACTCAAATGATGACAAGTGACTTATTTTTTATGACATTTGTCTGTGAGACAAGGTGGCAAACAGTGTGCTGTGATCATTTGTCTTGTGAAAGTGCGAAGCCAGAGTAGCCCGCACAGCTCCAGAGCCTTTGTTTTCCTCTGCGGATTCCCTTGGCAGCGTTTCTGTGGAGGATAAAAATAGCGCACGGTGCCTTAAAATAAATGGCTGTGGGGAATGCTTGTGTACATCAGCTGCGTGGCCACATATGTTCACATTCTCCATATTGTTCACTCTTCAAAAGAGGGATTGGGATAGACGGTTCGAATCTGCCCGCCATATGATAACTTGAGTGACATGAAGGAGCTTTTGACCCCGGGAAGGATGACACCAGAAACGGACAGTGGGGCAGGCTGGGGTGTGTGGGACTCATGGCCAACCCGCAGGGTCCTGCAGGTGAGCCTGTTTTGTCCTTCACCCCATTTCATCCTAAGTATCTCCCCCAAAAGATTGGCAAAGCCAGACCCAACACAAGCTCCCAAACAGGCCCCTTCCTGATTCCCAGTGAATCCAGACAAATGCCGACACATTCTGCCTCCTGGAACTGGTAGGTCAGGAAATTGGCCAGCAGGGGGCGACACGCTGAGCTGCCCCGTCCTTCAGCTTCCGTGGCCTTGGAGCATGGCTTCTGGGGTCATCCTGAGAAAACAGCTTGAAAATCTTAGCGTGGACATTATGCTCATGGGTCCAGGTCAGGATTGGGATGGATTGGTGGTGACAAGCCTTGGGTCCGGAGTAAATTCCATTTAAATCATGTCACTTTGGGAAGTTACACATCCTGTGATCACTGCTCTACCACTTTTCTTTTTAATACAGTTGTCCACATTCCCAAAAGTGAATGTTTATTTTAGAGGTGCATATCTTGGTATTAAGTGATTTTTAAATTCACTTTTTTTTTTTTTTTTTTTTTTGAGACAGAGTCTCACTCTGTCACCTAGGCTGGAGTGTAGTGATGCAATCTTGGCTCACTACAACCTCCACCTTCCGGATTCAAGGAATCCTAGTGCCTCAGCCTCCTGAGTAGCTGGGATTATAGGCATGCACCACCACACCCAGCTAATTTTTTGTATTTTTAGTAGAGATGGGGTTTTTGCTATGTTGGCCAGGCTGGTCTTGAACTCCTGACCTCAAGTGACCTGCCCGCCTCAGCCTCCCAAAGTGCTGGTATTCCAAGCGTGAAACACCACGCCTGGCCTCAATACACATTTCTTTTTTTTTTTTTTTTTTGAGATGGAGTCTCACTCTGTTGCCAGGCTTCATATCTTGACCTCATGATCCGCCCACCTCAGCCTCTCAGCATGCTGGGATTACAGGCATGAGCCACCGTGCCCGGGCAGTTCACATATCTTAAGTGAAATTGCTCATGTCTTACTCTTCCTGGGCCTTCATACAGCTGATTTTCTCCTCTATAAACCAACAAAACCCACCAGGATCCTGAAGCAACTAGCATTGCTTATGTTTCCTTTTTACTTAATCACGCCTCCCACCCCCACCGCCCACACTTTAGTTAGCACCAGCAGAGGAGACAAAAGTGACAATGCTGTCCCCAGAAGGTTCCCACAGTGAGCCTCCAGTATCCATGCACAAACGTCCTGCCCATCCGCGTCGCCTGCCTGACCATGGGAATTTGCCTTTGGTGGTGGTGGAATCTGTGTGAAGAACTGGGTAGACTTGATTCTCTGATCTCTCTCTGTGCCTTGTGTGGCTTCACGTTTCTTTTTATTTTGAGACAGTCTCTCACCCTGTCGCCCAGGCTGCAGTGGCGCAATCTTGGCTCACTGTAGCCTCCGTCTCCAAGGTTCAAATGATGCTCCTGCCTCAGCCTTCTGAGTAGCTGGGATTACAGGTGCATGACACCATACCTGGCTAATTTTTGTATTTTTAGTAGAGACAGGGTTTCACCATGTTGGCCAGACTAGTATCGAGCTCCCAACCTCAGGTGATCCGCCCACCTCAGTTTTCCAAAGTGCTAGGATTACAGGTGTTAGCCACCACGCAGAGCTGTGGCTTCACATTTCAGCGGGAATAGTTGCAACACACGCCTGTGGCTCACTCTGTGAACACTGTCCTCTCAATCCTTGGCAATTAGTGTGGAAGAGGCAAAAATCCGTGGGAGAGGAATGGACGGTTAGATCACACCAGGGCACCTATGCAGAACCGTGCACAAGGGGGCATCTTGTGAGGATGCAGCGCTGTGTACAAATCTGTCGTGTGAAGAACTTCAGCATCTTTCTGGAGTTTCCTGGTGCCTATATTCTTTCTAGTGAGTGACTTTGGGGAGAACGCAGCTGGACCCCCCACTTTGCCTACTGCACAGTGGTCAAGTTCCATGACAGCCCAGGAGTTTCTCCGTTTGGGCTCCTGCAGAACTCTGTAAGCCCATAAAGTATAAGCAGAATACAAATTCCAAAAGGCCTCCAAGTTAGAAATGCTTTAGATGAGAGGCTGAAAGGCACCCCCGGCCACTGCAGCTCATTTATGGCATGAAAGCACCAGGCCTCGTTCCTGCAGCGGCCCTGAGCCTGGCTTCCCATGAGACCCTCTTGGGGACCTGTGGACTGGAAGTGGGACAGCCAGGGCCGGGCCCAGACCTGTGACCTGCGTCAGAGTGTAACGAAGTCCAGGCCAGGCTGTGGCCCAAGGTGCTGGGATGGTTTACTGCAGGAGCGTTAAAGGTAAGTTGGATCTCAGACAAAGCTCCAACAGGCTTCAGAGGCTGGAATTTTGTCAACAAATGAGACGGGCCCTATTTTAAGCCATGCTATTTGCCAGCACTTCCTGTTTTTCCAGAGAAACTTCTTGTTTTGGTTTTCGTGATGATAGATTTATTGAAACATTTGCTATTCAAGTGACCCGCGTTGTGTTCCAAGGGAAGAGTCAGGCTGGAGATTCTGTGGCCTCGAACAGGGACACACACAGCAGGAACATCCCCAAAAGACACACTTGGCGCAGCGTGGCCTCAGTGGCCAGTGAGTGAGTGAACAAAGAACTAATTGCCAGTCAGGGGCCTTGACGGATTCCGTAGCTGGGAGTTTGGCCTGTTGTTTAGAGGGAGGCAGGGGCTGGTCACAGGACAATTGAAAGGGGTTTTTGTTGTTCCTCTCCGGCTAAGTTAAGCCGTGTGTGTGTCTCTCTTTCAAGGAGTGCTGGTCTGGCCAATCCCAGCCACGTAAATCCCACTCACTTCCTGCTGACCTTTTGACACCAACAGATGTCTTTTCTTACAAGTGTCATTGGGGCTCTCTGCTCGCCGACCTCATCAGATTGTGAGGAAGCCATATGCATCAGTTCTGTTTCTAACAATCCCTTTAACCCTTCCTGGGTGCCTCTCTGGGAAGACGATTGCTCTGCCTTCTGGTCTTGCTGTCTCCCTCCTGCCCCCAGGACCCAGCGTGGGGAATGGAGGCCAACCCAGAGTGCTCGGAGCCATGTGTTTGTGGCTGGAGGCTATCCTGTGAATCCTGGGGACAGAGGGACCCTCGTGTCTTAGGAAGGTGTGATGGAGAACGCAGTGAGGGACTCAACAGGTCCCTCGGAGAGAACCTTCCAGAGCTCTGCCTGTGGATACACACTCTGATCACAGCTCATCAAGCATTGGGGCCACAGACAGGGACTGAGAGGTGGGTCCCCAGAAGGCATTCCTCATGGCAGCTCTGTGACCTGTGCGCGTTGCTGCCTGTGGCGGGGTTGGGAGCTATGGAGTCGGAGGTCCTAAGGCCGTGGAAGTTTCTGTAGCTAACATCCCTAGACTAAGAGAGCAGGCCGCCATCTGACCTGACTCAGTAGCTGTTCTAGAGGCAGGAGGGCGGTGTTGGTAATTTAACCCTTCCATGAAGCTGATGAGTTTTAAGCAGAGGTCCCTGACCCCTGAGCCAGGCGTTGTGATGTTCTCCCATAGGATCTGGGCCTCCTGGGCTCCTTAGAGCCAAGAGCATGCTCTACTGAAGGCATCTGGGGTGGAGGGGAGTGCGTGTATCCTGCCTGCACCTGAGATTTTGGGGACTCCCTGGAGCCTCATCCAGAGCTGACAGGCATTTGTGCTGGTGTGTCCTTCTCCATGGTGTGCGCGCCTTCACGACGCAAACCAGCCAGCAGAATGGAGTTGCCGGCCGCTTCTGCGCTGGGTCGGTTACCACTCACAGCCGGCTGGAGTAGTTCTTATCGCACATGAAGCCTTGTGGAAGTGGTAGCGGCTTTTATTTATTATATATTTATTTATTTAGAGACACAATCTCTCTCTATGGGCCAGGTAGGAGTGCAGTAGCACGATCTTAGGTCACTGTAACCTCTGCCTGCCAAGCTCAAACAATTCTCCTGCCTCGGCCTCCCGAGTAGCTGGGGCTACAGGCATGCGCCACCACACCTGGCTAGTTTTTGTATTTTTAGTACAGACAGGGCTTCACCATGTTGGCCAGGCTGGTCTTGAACTCCTGGCCTTGTGATCTGCCCACCTCGGCCTCCCAAAAGTGCTGGGATTACAAGTGTGAGCCACCACACCCAGCCAGTTAGCTGCTTTTAAAGTCATGCATGCAGCTGAAAAGTTTCCAGCCTCTCGGGGCCTCCCCTTCCCACAGTCCTGCTCCTCAGAGGCACTCCCCTGCTGACAGTGGGGCATGTGGCTACCTGGCCTCTGATTTTTCTTTTTCGTGACTTGATATGCTGGTCTGGCTTTTTGCTTCTGCGGGTGTTCTCTGCCTGCTCTAGAGAGCTCTCTGCCTTGGAGTGTGGTTCAGGGATTGCGGGTTGTGGCTTCATGAGATGTAGCCGTGTTTTGCATCTGGCTGGTGTGGCTCGATCTGGCTCCACAGCCCTCTGCAGCACAGGTTCTGGGGGAGCAGGAGACATACATCAGGGTTCTAAAGACATAAGGCTGGGGTGAACTGGCCAGGTTGAGTCTCTGCTTCTCGTGAAGCTTGCATTTGGTGACCTCTGCAGTCTCAGAAGGCTCCAGAAATGCCGTGATCCTAAGAAACGATCCAGGGCCACCCAAGCGTCTGGGCACATGAGGGCATGGCACCTGCGTGGTTGGTGCATCTTCCCCATTTCTGCCCCTGGTGTCACGGGTGAGGCCTGCTCCTGCCTCGGCTCATGGCGTTCTCCGTCTCAGGAGCGGCTGAGTTTGTGCCCTGAAACTCTGTGCAGACTGCCTTTCATATTTACCTACATGTTCTTTTTCTGTAACTGAGAGCTCAGATTTAATTGCAGCTGCAGCTCAAGGACCACTTCTAAGAATAAGAAAGCAGGAAGGTCTGTTTACCCAGTGAATTACCATTCAGAGGGGGTCCAGGAGACTGCATTTTTAATGTGGGGCCCAGACTCCGTTAGATCTTTTTAATGTTCCCCAGATTTATGGGTGTGCGTGAGTCAGAGTGGAGACCCCAGGGTGCCTGAGTTAACTCTGCATGTTGAGCGGAGCCCTGGAATTTATTTTAAGCATCTGGGGTAAGTGAAAACAACAGCAGCCTCTTCGTGGGTTCGGCCCGTGTGCATTGCTGATGTGAGGAGCACAGCGTTTACCCCCAGAGTTTACAGAAGTGGATGCATCACAGACCCCATGTCAGCCCAGGCAGCCGAGGATTTACAGGGCTTCGGCTGATTTTTGTTAGTGTTCTCTGTCCTGTAGGTAGTATAAACCTGCTGCCATGCATTACAGATGTGTGACTGTTTTACCTTTTCTGTTGAACTGTACCATGTCAGTGACTGTGGATAGGTTGTAGAAAGGGTTATATCTATCTATTGCTCTGTGACAAATTACCTCAGAACGGACAGGCTTGAAACCACAAAACTTGATTGTCTCGTACTTCCCGTGGGACAGGAACCTGCACAGCTTAGCTGGGTGCCTCCTGCTAGGGCCCTCGCGACGTTGCACTCAGGATGTCAGTGGGGTCGTGGTCTCATCTGAAGGCCTCGCATCTCATGGGCTACTGAGACTGAGGGCCTCAGTTCCCTGCTCCGTGGGCCTCTCCTTAGGGCAACTGACATGGCAGCTGGCCTCTGGGAGGGAGAAGAGTTGGTGGGGAGGATGGAGAATGCCCACGCTGGTAGCCACAGTCTCTTTTAACCTAATCTCAGAAGTGACATCCCCTCACCTGCGTATACTACATATTAGAAACAGAGCTTATACAAAGACATGAATTCCAAAAGGTTGAGGGTCCCTGGGGGCCATGGGATTGATTCTTTTTCTGGCTTCCACAGTACAGATGGGATCTGCCCCAGGCAGGCAGGGAGAGAGGGTCATGGTCAGCTTGGAAAGCTCTCAGTGGGCCTGTGGGGAGGGGCAGTGATTTGGAAAAATCCTCCATGCCCCTCAGCTCATGGCCCTCTACTGTTTGGTGGGCACACCTTTGTCACTGCGGGGTGGCTATGCAGACCTATCAGGCTTCGGAGTCACCAGAGTCCTGTAGGAGCTGGAGAGGTCGCTGAGACACTGTTTGTGCATCCTCAGTGAGGGTCCCGGTGTAGAATCTGATCCTCTGCTGGGTCACTGGTTTCTTGTGGAGCTGGGCGTGAAGGGCAGTCTGTGGCCAGTGCCCTGCCCTTTGGAACTGTGCGGCGCCTCTCCTTTCCCCAGTGAAGTTCCCATTTCCCTTCTTCTCTTCCCAAATCTTCAGACCCGTCTACACCTCCGGCTCTGGGCGGAGAGCTCCCCTCCCATCTTCAGGAGCGTGTCTGAGATATTCTCCCCGGCATCGTCTGAGGTGCTGTCCCTGAAGCCCAGAGGGTCTAACCTCAGACCTTTCACCCTTTCTCTGACTCTCCTGCGCTGGAGCTTGTTGACTTCCCAAGGGCCTTGGGAGTGGAGCAGGCTGAGCCAAGGAGCCACTCGTCCCTGGGTGCCCTCCCCGAGAGAACCTCTAGGGGGGACCTGGAGAGGACAGAGGGCCTTCCTTGTGCTGCTGTGTTGGGGGACGCCAGGAGGGGCTGCAGCCACCTGATGTGTGGGAGGCTGGACCGCAAAAGACCTGCCTTTGTGTCCCCTTGCTCTCCCTGTGGCGGCGAGTAAAGTTGCCACTCGAAGGATAGAGTGGCGGGTCATTTTCAGTGGGCTCCTCTTGCTCCCCATGTCGTCAGTGCTGACGAGGCACTGGTCCTTTCTGGAGGTGAGGGAGCCCTGGCCCTCCAGAGATTAGCCCCCAGTTGTAGTACCCCCGAAACCTGGGAGAGTGCTCCCCACCCTGAGGGTCAGCCTTGGCTTTTGTGGCCCCATGGATCCATGCTGGAATCATCTTGGAAGTTCTGTGGTTTTCTTCTTTTCTTCTTCCAGTAAGGCTTTCACACTCCTAAAACTCTATTTTGACAAAATAGGTACATTTGGGGTCCGCGGCTGCGTGATCGTATTCATGAACTTCATTCTGGGGGAAGAATTTGAGAAATGGACCAGAGAGAATGCTTTTGTAATCAGAAAAGTTGTTTGTTTTTTTGTTTTGTTTTGTTTTGTTTTGTTTTGTTTTTTTCAAAATTTCCCCTGAACTTGGGAAATGTGGAGACGTATGTGGCTGTCCCAAAGCCGTATGAATGGCAATCTCCGGTCACTGCAACCTCTGTCCCCTGGGTTCAAACAGTTCTGTCTCAGCCTCCCAAGTAGTTGGGAATTATGGTTGCCTGCCACCATGCCTAGCTAATTTATGTATTTTTCGTAGAGATGGGGTTTCACCATGTTGGCCAGGCTCGTCTCGACTCCTGGCCTCACGTGATCCACTCACCTCTGCCTCCCAAAGTTCTGAGATTACAGGTGTGAGCCACCACACCTGGCTTGAAAAGGTATTTTAATTGCTTTGGGGTCTTAATTGACATCGAGACCGTAGGTGTTCAGGCTCAGCTGGCTAAGGCAGAAGTACATGATGAGTGGGCCTTCAGGACCGTCCTTTCCCTAAATGTCTTCTTGTACCATTTTCTCGTGGTGTCTGGGTGGGAACGTAAACTTGGGATCCAGGTATCCTGAGTCCTTGGACCTTTCTTCCCATTTATTTGTGTGGCTTGGGCTGTAACATGTACAGCATCACCATAAAATGTCTCAGAGCAGAGTTTTAAATGGCCATCACCTTGTCAAGAATTCTCCAATAGCTGGGCGTGGTGGCTCACGTCTGTAATCCCAGCACTTTGGGAGGCTGAGGCGGGTGGATCATGAGATCAGGAGTTCGAGATCAGCCTGGCCAGGATGGCAAAACCCCGTCTCTACTAATAAAAATACAAAAAAAATTAGCCAGGCATGGTGGCACATGCCTATAGTCCCAGCTACTCAGGAGGCTGAGGCAGGACAGTTGCTTGAACCCGGCAGGCAGAGGTTGCAGTGAGCTGAGATCATGCCACTGCACTCCAGCCTGGGCAACAGAGCAAGGCTCCATCTCAAAAAAGAAAAAGAATTCTCTAGTAGGATTTCATGTAAAATTAGGATCCCTGATTGTTAGCACACGGTGAGCTGTCATTCTCTACACAGGTGATTGGATTCATGGACACCATCCACCCTCCTCCTCCAAATGTCTCCCCGCTCTAGAGGATTTGGGTGTAGGAGGCCTGTGAGGACCACAGTTTGTTATGACAGGGTGTCAGGTTCTCTAGAAGATTCTCATCGAGAGCCTTGCCTACTCCTCTCCCCAGCAACCTCTTTTCCTTCAACTTATATTTTAGCTACAGCGCAGAACGTTCCGAGCTGTGATGAATATTAAAATGGGGTGCTGTACCCATCAGAGACTTGGACACCAGGACTGGAAGCCACTAAAACAGGTGAAATAATTCAAGAAGACAGCTCATCCCCAGCGAGGCCCCACCATAGAAAAACAAAACAGCCTTTTTGGGCCCCACCCCCACCCTTTCTCTTCCGGACATTTGATAGGCAAAGATGAATTTGCGTGACACAGGAGTGTCCCATGCTCCTCCTCCCCATCAGAGTCTGCGAGGCGCTCGCCCTCCCTTTGGGTGCAGTCGTGGATACAAAACAAAGCCCTCGTCCCTCTGGGTTTCCATTACGCTGCTGTCCTCCACGTGACGTGAAAACCATGTTAAGCAGAGGTAGTAGCTTCGAGCTGTTTTATTTCATGTTGTGAAGTAGCTATGTATAAGATTAAGATTTTTCTTTTTTTGACTCAGGATGAAAAGATAAGGTCTGGGAAGTGGTGCCTTTGAATCTAGAGACTTTCTGGAGTTAGGGGGATGTCTGAGTTCTACATATCACTTCACGAACCTCTGTCAGGAGACAGGATGTCGGTCCCCCATGGCACTGCGGAGGGGCTTTTGGTGATAGAGACACATTCTGAAATTTGGTATTTGTAAGGACCTAGGCATAGAGCGTCTGCCCTCATATAGCAGACATAGTCCTCCACTCCCAGGGTCCGAGTTGGCTCTCCTGCGTGCTGACATTTGTGTGAGTGACGCCTTACTTGAAATGAAGGGTGAGCCACCCCGGGTGCCTGGAACACTTTTATCCCACTACGTGCCCCGACTCCTGTGTGTGTGGTGGGGGGAGTGTCAGGTGGGCAAATTGAGGCGAGAGAGCACATTAATGTGCATTCTGACCAGAATCAATTCCTGAGGAAGGTTGGAAAAAAATGCCCCTTTCCCCAGTTTCCTTTCTAAATTAGTGTCTACCGAGGAAAAAATGTCTATTTTAAGATCATGCTTGTCTGCCAACCAACTGATCCTGGTGTTGAGTGAAACCAAGTAGTCACCTGTTGATCAGGTGTGCATAGTACCCCAGAAGCTGTCATTTGTCATGGAAAGCCTGAGGGCCTTTGCGGAGCCACCCAGCCTGGCCAGCCCCTCCCTAGCACCTTCCTCTCTGTGTATGTTCCGCCTCTGCCAGGTTGCTTCCATTTTTTAGCACGGTGACTGCTTGATATCACTGGGCATAATGGAAAAAATCATTTTCTAGGGTGGCCCCTGGCTCCCTTGGGTCAGGGACCGGAAGCCTGCTTGGCCTGTACCTCAAGTCAGTCAGCTGTGAAGGTGGGACCCCCGCTGGCATCCCAAGAGATACACAGCAGATCGGGGCTGGCGCTGCATTCCCTCTCCCTGGCGTGTCATGCTCCTAGGAACTAAGCATCTGCTGCAGGAAGGGCGAGACCTTCTTTCACATCCGTAATTTTCAGGGAAATGCAGCGTCTCATCCATGGGCCCAGGCCTTCCCTTCCGGGGGCAGCTGATCTTATTTTCTCCAGGTGCTGGTAGAACCCAAGTGGGGATAGAAATGAGGGTGGTGACTTAAGGCCATGAGACTGACTCTGTAGCCTCTGGAAGGCCATGCAGGGTGTGCAGTGCCCTCTGCTGGCCAGAGGGCCCCATCGCTGGATGCCAGGCCTTGGGCTGGGCCAGCTCCCAGGAACAGGTCAGCTCACGTGGGTGGTTTCCATTGGTTTTGAGAGCAAGCAGAGGCTGCAGAGAGCCTGTCCTTATACGAGAATTCTGGACCCTCCAGTGTCAAGAGATGCGTGGGCTGGGATCTCAGGAGGCCAGTTCTGTTCCCCTAAGCACGGTAGAGCCCCTACAAAGTCAGTCAGGGATTCCAGGCCTCTCCATGGCAAATTCCAGAGGCAAACATCTTCCAAATCTAGCCTGAAGATTTTTTTACAAATTCATATGTCATCATTGCAATTTGTTTGATAAGTAGCTAATTCCTATAATTGCCTTTATTTGATGTTTAAATAAAAGGGTAATTCATATGTGTTAAGTGTAACCTACATAAATTACCTTAAGAGGATTAAATCTTCCCTCATTTCATGTACTAAGACAGCAGTCTTTAAAATTTTCTCAGTAATAATTCATTATATCATAGATGATACATACAACATACAGTGTTCTATAATGTAATTACAGTTGATAGTTGAATGCCCAGTATAATAAATTTTATGAAGTTTGGCATAGGTTTAGCATAGACCTCCAGCTATCTCTCCAAGAAGTATAGCCTGGTGGCTCTTGCCTTTGCAAGTCCTCAGGCTCAAAACTCATAGTAGCCATCAGTCCCTGTGCTTTTTCCACAACGCTGGACACAGCAAATGCATTGTGTGTGCTCAGTTGTATCACAGGCTGCAGATTTTGCCCTTGGTGAGTTTTGGGGCACAAGAGTGCCCACCCGAATGGCCTTACTTACCATGGCCCAGTGCCCTTCTCCGTGCCTGACACGAGAACCTGCATGACGTGCAGATGTAAACATTCTGGAACTACCTGCTTGCACACTGTATTGTAACAAAAGATGAGCTTTCCGGTCAGGGCAGAACCACTTCTGTCTGCGTAGAATTTGAGATCACTATTTTTTTTTTCTCTGTTCAATCAGACTTCTCAGCTCCAGATCCAGTTTTCATGGCAGAGTAGGAAAGGGTTAGAAAACTGGAAAGGGAAAAATTAATCTGCGTTCCTGACTCCTCAGTCTAAACAGACAGGAATAAGAGGTGTCATTTAGTTTGTTTGCTTATTTGCTTTTATTTATCCCTTTTTATTTTTTATTTTTTTGCTTAGCCTTTGTTATTAAATAACACATTACGATTAAAACGAATATACTGTTTATTTTTAAGGCGTGTTTGGAAGACAGACAAGTGCTTTTAAAATGTGTGAAAATCCTAAACACAGGAACGATTCATTTTCTTCAGCACACAAAGACCAACACTTAATTTCCATTATGACACAAATCAAACAACCAATTAGGAAAATCACGAATTCTTTCTGCTCAAGTCTTCTGTTCTTGATTATAGCTTTTAGTGAGTGAAAATATTTAGAATTCTGGAGTCTTGCATTTAACATCAGGAAATGTATTTTCGTGTGCTGACAACCCTTAACCAAAGCAGGAGGATTTGCTGGGCTTTGTTGGCCAAGCGAAAGCCTGGATTTTCGATGTGCTCACCTCCTTCTGTGTGGCAGCCAGGGCCTCATAGTGTGCCCTCTCCTGCCACTGGCTCCACGCGCTCAGAGACTTGCTGTGTACGTTTCTGACAGTCTCACTGTCACCCAGGCTGGAGTGCAGTGCCGGGATCTCTGCTGACCACAACTTCTACCTCCTGGATTCAAGCGATTCTCATGCCTTAGCCTCCCCAGTAGCTGGGATTACAGGCATGCACCACCACGCCCGGCTGATTTTTTGCATTTTCAGTAAAGATGGGGTTTCACCATTTTGGCCAGGCTGATGTCTAACTCCTGACTTCATGTTATCTGCCTCCCAGAGTGCTAGGAATACAGGCATGAGCCACCACACTGGGCCCTCATATCCAAATTCTAAAATACTCTGATAGCAGCATTTGACCTGCCCTAAATTGAGTGTATTTTTTGTGTTCCCTTAATCCAGTTGGTTCCGTATGATTATCTGTTCTGGCACAGGTATTTCAGTGGTTGATATGGGAGTGCACTGTAATAGACCATGGAAGCCATGTATCAGTTTTTAAAAACCCAAGCACTTGTGACTTCTGTAGCATACCTAGCCTTGGGGCGTTGGAAGTGGGTTGTAGCACTGTGTTGGCCATAGCTGGGTTGACTGCATTGCATCAGCCGTGGGGAATTAGAGGGTGGGGCCCTTGGAACTGATGGAGAGCATGTGACCAGGGTGTGACCATATCACACTGGGGTTGGGCTGCTGGGTGCTCCCTGGGGAAAGATGAGCTCCCCAGTCTTTCTTTGATGGTGGAACCAGAGTGAAGCTTCAATGTGTATATTAGAAAGGGTCGTGGCTGGCCGTGGTGGCTCATGCCTGTAATCCCACAACTTTGGGAGGCTGAGGCAGGTGGATCACCTGAGGTCAGGAGTTCAGGACCAGCCTGGCCAACATGGTGAAATCCTGTATCTACTAAAAATACAAAAATTCGCAGGGCTTGGTGGGGTGTGCCTGTAATCCCAGCTACTTGGGAGGCTGAGGCAGGAGAATCGCTTGAACCCAGGAAGTGGAGGTTGCAGTGAGCCAAGCTTTCCTGGGCAACAAAGTGAGAATCTGTCTCAAAAAAAAAGTAAAGAAAAGAAAGGGTCCTGCTAGTTACCTGTAAGGACATGGGGTGTGGGGTCTCTTGGAGAGGGAGATTTTCTGTAAACCGTTTTATTGGTAGTGTATAGAAAGCCAAACACCCTTTTAAAAACCCAAAAACACAAAATTAATTTGCAAAAATGAATAAATACTCAGGAAGCAATAGTCACTTTCTGCTGTCGTCTTAGTTCAGGCTGCTGTAAGAAAAATACCATAGACGGAGTGGCTTTATTTCTCGAAGTTCTGGAGCCTGGAAAGTGTAAAACCAGCGCTGTGGCAGATCCAGGATCTGGCGAGGGCTTGCTGGCTTGTAGTCTTCCTGGCTGTATCCTCGCATGCGGTGGTGAGATCATCTGCTGGGTACTATGAGACTGGGTACTAAGCCTGTTCCCAAGGGTGGAGCCTCATGAATCCAGATATATCACTGTGGAAATTAGGGTTTCAACATTCACAAATTTCAGCATTCAATATGGAAGAATTTTAGGGTACACAAGCATCCGGTCCGTAGCAGCCATTCTGAAAATTGGCTCCATTAAGCTCATTTCCTACTCCGATTTTCTCAAAAAGCTTCATTTCCTTCCTTAAAGCACAGTCTTAGTAATTTTTTAATTAGTTGTGTTAGGGTTGCCATTAATCAAAGGCTGGGCCCATGCTTTTTGACCCACTGATCTTTCGGATACTGATTTTGTTCTATCTGGTTGTGCTATTGTTTTAAGTCTGAGACAGGGTCCCGCTGTGTTGCCCAGGCTGGACTGCAGTGGCTTTATTCACAGGTGCGATCGTGGCACACCACAGCCTCAAGAGAGCCGCCTGTCTCAGCCTTCCGAGGAGGGAGGCTGCAGGTACACGCCACCGCGCCCTGCTTATATCTCGCTTTCAGTAGTTTTTTTCAAATGTAGTTTACAAAATAAAATGCTCATCACCTGTTCAGAAGAGTCTACCCAGCTATTTCATTACGAAAGGCACCTGTTGGCCATGTTTGGCTTCTGAAGCTTATGGAATGTACTGTTTTGAGGGGGCCTGAGCACCTACGTGTGGCTCTGTTAACTCCGGATGAAAAGTCAGAGGGTTTTCTGGGCGGATGTCATTGTGGGGCTGGCATTCTCAAGGCGCTGTTAACTGAATCTGCAGCTGTGCCGATGGCAGCGCCCCAGCAGGACCCTAGACTGTTACTGCCTCCTCCCCGTGGCACAGCGGTCACACCAGCCCCTCGATCAGCCTGTGGGTGCACTGAGAAGCCCTCTAGGCCACGGGGAAGGAAGTTTTCCAGGAGGGAGTCGTGCGTTTTGGGATCCCAGGCTCAGAAGGGCGGAGGACCTTGTGCTCCGATGCTGCTGTCCGGTTGCGGGGAATCTTTTCTTCTTGCACTGGATCACCTCAACCTCTCGAACATGAAATCTACGCCCCATTCATGCTCAGCAATGAAATCGGAGTTCTCCAGGGACACACTCAGGGAACTTTGGCAGGACTCGCTTAACTATGATGATATTAATTTGTGAGCATGTTGTGAAACTCGGTCTGCCTTTAACAACAGAATGTTTAAGTAGATTTCCTTGAAGGAATTGAAAGCTATCATCATGTTTAACTAGATTTGGAAGAATTTTCATTTTGAAAGGCACTGTCAAAGACACGTACCTACTCTATCAATCCCTTCAGCTGCCTGATCTTGATGAAGACTGGGAAGTGGAATCAAGAGATCCGGAGGGTCTATAGAACTGAGTTGGTGGACTGGGTTTTTGTGCTGTATAACCTCAGGGCGGCTTGGTAGAGAGCCTCATGATGGCAGCGAGGAGCTGGTGATGTCATTGAGTAAAATTAACCCGCCCAGATTTTAGGCTGTGCTTGATGAGAGGAACCCTCCCCTTCCCCTGCCCTTGATTCTGGATGTATTAGAGTTTGATAGCCAAGCAAGGAGTTGTAAAATACGCCATTTTTCCTTTCTGTTCTCATTTCTTCAGAAATCTCACATTCTCTGTGACATCTCCACAGAGCAAATCTTCTACACCTGTCCTCTGTGGAAACCAAGTATCTTCCCAAGCCTCATTCATCCTGGGAAATGAGTTGAATTGCCTGACACCAAACGTTTCAGCCCTAGATCACAGCCCTCACTTCAAGCAAATAAAATTTAAGGTCCATGTTTCTGATCTTTGGCTGGGGTTTGGCCTGTGACTCCCATACTTACCCTGGGAGAAGGCAGTGTTTCTTCTTGTGAGGTTTGGGTTCAGGGCACTGTTCGTCCTTTTTGAGAAGATACGGCTTTCCTGTTGACCTGGAACTTCACAGAGGTTTACCTCGCAGCCTCAGTCGGAGGGCAATGATTTTTCCGTGCTGGGGTTAATGTGCAAGTGGGTGTCAGGGGAAAGGCAAGAGCAGCTCTCAGAGGCCTGCAGGCTCCCACCAAGTGTTTCTGTACACATTCTGTCTGGTTGGTCCTCACTGCCATCTTGGGACATCAAAGTGACATCCCGTTCTACAAACAAGCAGTCTGAGTCTCCAGAACAGCTCATCCAAGGTCATGCTACAAGGAGGGTCTAGACCGCCATCCCCACCCACAAGCCCACCACTAGCATGGTTTGAGGAACAATTTCAGCAGAAGTGGAATAGTGAAACACATTTTCCCTCCTTTTTTTCTTCCTTATTTGTGCCTATATTGTTTGTTGTTTATGGGGGGAAAAAAAGATGGATTTCTGAGTGGAGACTGGTTTAGATTAAAGGCAGAGCCTGATGTTCATAGCAGGCATCACCAGGAGAGCTGTGAGGATGTCCGGGAGCCTAGAGCCAGTGGCAAACCAGGGGTGCTGGCTGGCTTCGCATGGAGACCAGCTGGAGGCGGCTGTGCACAGCTCAGCTGGAAGGAGGGCCTGTGGCTGTCATTGGAAGATGGTCATGTTAATTAAGTCCTGGTAAATAGCTTGCTTCTTGGGAGGGCTAAGGAGGAAAACGTCACATTTCATACATTCTTGTTGCAAAAGAAATATTGGGGGAGGAGAGTGAGGCTACACGAATGGATGGTCACTGCCCAGACTTCTGGAAGCCAAGATGGCCATCCCTAAACACAAGTGGGTGCCACTGGCTGCGGTGTGCAAAAACGAACCCACAGAAGGGCCAGAACAGAGGGTGACACCCCCCCCGCTGACCCCCCCAAAAAAAAGCCAGACATGGGAGTCAACCTCTTTCTTTTTTAATAGTAGAATGCTGCATTTGTGGAAGCTGATGGCTGATCTTTCCTTTGATTGCATGATTGAAATTCCACTTATCAATTTTTCAGGAAGCCATCTAATTATACAAATTAAAATTCAAAGGAAAGCAAAAAGAATGATTACGCCTCACTCGGGGATTGGGGAGGAGGGTGTGAAACCCGTCTTGCCTCAGATTATAATGCTGTCATTTTTCATCTCTGAGGTCTTCACAAAAATTAACTAATTAATTCTCTTCCCCCCTTGGATGATGCAGCTGACGTGGAGTTCTGGTTTTGCAACAGAGTCAAGGAAGGGCCAGACAGCAGTTTGGCTGCCAGAGCTTGGGCCTGAGCAAATGACAGGTGCTGGCCTGAGCATCCCTGGTCAGCCTCACCTAGAGCCACTTGTGGGTCGGGGGTGGACAAAAGCTCAAATTGACAGGTTTTACCCCTCCCCACCCCCCTCCAGTAACTCTCAAGTTGTCTACAGTTACGGGCTCTTCTTTTGTGTGGTTGCCTTTCAAAAAGCCCAGCACTGGCCAGGCACAGTACCTCATGCCTATAATCCCAGCACTTTGGGAGGATGAGGTGGGTGGATCGCTTGAGCTCAGGAGTTTGAGACCAGCCTGGGCAACAGGAATACAAGAGATGGTGAAACCCCATCTCTCCAAAAAATATAAAAATTAGCCAAGTGTGTTGGTAGTACCAGCTATTAGGGAGGCTGAGGTGGGAGGATTGCTTGAGGCTGGGAGGTTGAGGCTACAGAGAGCCTGAGCGGTGCCCCTGCATTCCAGCCTGGGTGAAAGAGCAGACCCTGTCTCCCCAAAAATAAAAAAGCCAGCACTGTCAAAACCAGTTTTTAAGGTATGTCCACATGGACCTGCTCAGGGGTAACCCCATACATTCTAGGATGACCTTCATCTCCTGCCTGATGTATGTGGTCATTCCATGTTTTGGGGGAAACTTCCCAGTCTTTGAAAGGGTCGGTATCTCTGGGCTGTTAACATTAATTATTTATGTGATTGGAAATTGTGCTTTTTCCTAGCTCTTTTATTGAAGATCGCATAATTATCGCCATAAATCTTTAGGATGCCTTTTCAGCCTCGTTGCTGGGAAATTAGCCATTAACTTACAGAAACCTGGTAGACCTGCAGTCTGACCTTCTGATATAGTAACTCTTAACGTTTTGCATAACTGATGACTGTACATCAGCATCCTCATTTCTACCTCTTGGGCCTCACTTTTGTCTCCTCTCCCTCCTCTTACTTTTTGCTAGATCACTGAGAACCACTACTTCTTCTCTGTGTGTGTATATATGGTGGTTGTGGTGTTCTTAAAATTAGACCGATTTGATTGTATCCCTTGATAAAAACAATACAGAAGACAGTAGAGTGGGTCTCAAATGTTGTTTCCTGAGATTCTTCAAGCCTTTTTTTTTTTTTTTTTTTTTTTTTTTTTGACAGAGTCTTGATCTGTCGCCAGGCTGGAGTGCAGTGGTGTGACCTCAGCTCACTGCAGCCTCCACTTCCCAGATTCAAATGATGCTCCTGACTCAGCCTCCCGAGTAGTTGAGACTAGAGATGGGGTTTCACCATGTTGGCCAGTCTGGTCTCACACTCCTGACCTCAGGTGACCTGCCCGCCTCAATCTCCCAAAGTGCTGGGATTACAGGCGTGAGCCACCGCTCCTGGCCAAGATTCATTAAGCCTCCTTTAATCGATGGAAAGAATGCAGTTTCAGTGCAGTGACTCAAAAGCTGAGATATTGGGGACAGCAATTAGTAATCTGGACCTTACCTGGCACGTTGATGACAGAGGCTTCCAAAGTGCTCAGATCCTGACCCTTCCAGAAGGAGGTTGGGCAGCAACTCCTCTTCCCCAGGCCACAGTCGGGATTCCCTCTTGAGAATCCCACGTACCCCAAACCACATGGGAGACCCTTTCTTGCCTCCTCCATCTGCCTCGCCTCTGCCTGAAACGTCATGGGGATGCTTAGACTCTCACACTAAGAAGTACTTCAGCGGGTATAGCTGGGACCAAGTGTCAAGGGCCCCCTGCCCTTGCTGGTGCTGACCGAAGTTCCCTCCAGCTGCAAGGAAGATTCAGGAAGGTGGCGCTGGACAAACATTGGTTAGAGGCTGCTGGGGCTCCCCACCCATGTACTCGAGTGATAGGGTCAGGGTTTTGTGTTGTGCTGAGCTGTGGCTTTGCCCCCTGACCCCCGCATGGCTGCTCTGGAAAGCATTGTTGTAACTCCCTTGGCAGAGCCCCTCGAGTCACCACAGTGGGTGTCTGCATCTCAGTGCGCATGCGTCTGGGGCCTGCCCCTGTCACTCAGCACCCTTCGTGTGATTCACAGAAACGAGGGCAGGTCCAGCTGGCTGTCACTTGGTCTCTGGCACTGGAACAGCATTTAGTACACTTCAAATTGGTCAGTAAATTGGCTTTATAGCCCTGAAGGTAAAAGCAAGACATCTCTTGGAATTTGCTGCTTTCAGAAATAACTGACGATTGTCTTGTGTGCATTCACTTGCTTCCTATGATGAGGGAAGAAGCAGGAGACAGCTGAGATGGGCTTGCGGCAACCTCCATTCCCAGTGTTGGGGAAGAGAGCAAGTCCCATGTGCCCAGATGGCAGGGTCCCTTAGAGAAAGTGCCCAGTTAAGTGCCCAGTGAGCTGCTGTCTTGTGCCCAGAGGGTCTCCAGAGAGTAAGGACTCTTTTCTCCTTGTTTCAGGGTTCATAGCGGCGTCATGCACGCAGACTCCTGCAAGTTCCCCTAAGTTCTTAGAGGACTGCTTTGCCTTTTGATCTGAGAGTTGCAAAGTTCCATAAAGAATGGCCCTTGTGGATAAGCACAAAGTCAAGAGACAGCGATTGGACAGAATTTGTGAAGGTAAGAGCGTTTGGCGGTTTCTACTGAACATACGTGGTTCTCACGCATCCTCACGGGCTGCCCGCTTGAGTAGCGCTGCCACCCTCAAGCCAGAGCCCCTCCTCTGATTCCAGCCCTGCACAGCTCCGGCCCCCGCTGCTGGGTGTCCTTGGCCATGGGCCTGGGTTTCGAGTGGGATGAGGCCTGGCTTCTGGGGTGGGGTGGAGACGAGGAGCCCAGTTTCAGGGCTGGTTTCATGGCCCTGAGGTCCCTGTCTTCCGTGTACCTGAGGTTATTTTGCATATGAAAAATCATGCTGATTAGGATCATCTTTTTTTCACTTCCTGAAATCTCAGGACTTTATCTGTTTTTGGATTAAGATATTTTCAAGGATGAATTCCATGATATTCCTGAAGAACCCAGCGTTGCCACTTGTGGTGTGTTCACATCCCTGGTATCTTTGGAAATGTCTGGAAGTGTTCTATTCATGAAAGGAAAAATAAACATAGTTAAAATCTAATGGAAACCTGGGGACATGACTCTGACGTGTTGATGAAGCGCTGTGCTCTCCCAGCTGGTGGGTGGTAAGAAACCAACATGTGAATTTGGGTTCGGGGTCAGTGCTACGGGGCTGCTGTTTGCTCAGGGTGACCGCCGGTACCTCCCAGCGGGATGGCTCTCAGACGGAACCGGAGGTAGCCCGCAGCCCCCTCTGCGTGCCTTCCTGCACAAGCAGTAGCTGACCCGCCAGTTCGCAGACAGGAGTACGAGACTCACAGGCCTTCCCCTGCAGCTGCCCATATGGAATTGTCTGTCCTATAAGTAGATGCGACTCCAGCCATACAAGGTGGGGACATGAAAGACGTTCTGCTGAGTGACTCCATGCCCCCACAAAACTCTGTGCTGCTAGATCACAAAAGCACTGACGTTCCTGGGGTTCAATATAAGGAGTTTGGCATTAAAGGGGTTTTTGAAAGTAAACATTCACAAATTATGAGAAACTACAGTGAGGCTGGTAGGACAGCACAGTGAACACCCCTCTTCCATTCCATTTTCCAGCTGATACAATTTCTTTGGGGGGAAATAGAGGTATACATATAAATGGACACGTGTGTGAGTGGATGATGGACTTTTTTTCCAGAACCATCTGAAAAAATGCAGAGGCAGGCCGGGCGCAGTGGCTCACGCCTGTAATCCCAGCACTTTGGGAGGCCAAGGCGGGCAGATCATGAGGTCAAGAGATCGAGACCATCCTGGCCAACATGGTGAAACCCTGTCTCTACTAAAATTACAAAAATTAGCTGGGCATGGTGGCACACGCCTGTAGTCCCAGATACTTGGGAGGCTGAGGCAGGAGAATTGCTTGAACCCGGGAGGCAGAGGTTGCAGTTAGCCGAGATCGGGTCACTGCCCTCCAGCCTGGCACCTGGCGACAGAACGAAACTCTGTCTCAAAAAAAAAAAAAATGCAGAGGCAGCAGTTTATTCTGGAGTACCTGTGGCATGTGTCACTTTTATCCAACGTCCTACATGCTCACAATGCCAGAATCAACCCAGGAGTTAACCTCACTACAGGATTGTCCAATAGGGGCCTCATGTTCACATTTCCCCACGTCGCTGCCTGTGCAACAGGCTGGGGTCACACATGGTGTTCAGTTGTTGTATCTTTCTAGTCTCCTTAGTCTAAAATATTCCCCTGGCCTGTGTGAGGCTTTTTGGGTTTTTTTTTGTTGTTAGTTTGTTTGTTTGTTTTGAGATGGAGTCTCACTTTCACCAGACTGGAGTGCAGTGGCATGATCTTGGCTCACTGCACCTCCACCTCCCGGGTTCAAGCGATTCTCCTGCTTCAGCCTCCCAAGTACCTGGAATTACAGGCGCCCACCACCACACCCAGCTATTTTTTGTATTTTTAGTAGAGACAGAGTTTCACCATGTTGGCCAGGATGGTCTTGATCTCTTGACCTTGTGATCTGCCTGCCTCAGCCTCCCAAAGTGCTGGGATTACAGGTGTGAGCCACCGAGCCCAGCTGACTTTCAAGGACATTGGACATACTAAAGAGCCCAGGCACCATTGATTTGTCCAGTATTCCACAATATGGGTTCACCAGATTGAATGGGGAGTTGTAAAATTTACTCTTTCAGTGTAAAGGTGTTTGATTATGGTTACTGAGTACTTGCTTCTAGAAAGCCCTCATGACTCAGCTTTCCAAGGTTAGTACCAGGAATGCCTCTGGGGCTGATTCCACCCCCTTCCCCCGGGATTCTCCAGGGTGTTGCATCAGAGACTAGAATGGAATTGAAGAGCCAGTAGCGTTTCCTGTCTGCATTTCCAGGGTTGTATAAACCTGACTTGGGCAAAGCCATTGTCACTTGCAGACCCTCTGTCCCATCCAGGCAGGTGTTGGTGAAGGGTGGTTCACCCGCCTTCCACCCCATTCATATGTAATAGGAAATGTTCAGTCAATTTTTTCTAACAGAAGTGTGCGTCGCCTGGTCTGTGCATATGTTCCAGATCCACTTGCAGAGTTCTCAGTAACCACGAACAACGCAGACAGGCATGTGGGTCACCTGTGTGTCAGCTCCCGAGGCACCTGATGAAGTACTAACAGTTGGTTCGAGGTGCTTTGTTGGTGCTCCTCCCGTGTATAAGCTGACTCAGTCCTTGTGGCACCTGTTACGGGTGAGGATGGGCGGCACCCATTTCACAGGTGCTGCCAGAGAGGTGCTGAGCAGTGGGCAGTTCGCACCCGGGAACCTGGGCAGTCCATTTTGTTTTTTCTGTTTGTCCTTCTCTCATATCAGTTCCTTGGATTCAGCTCTTTCTTCTACTTGAGGGCCTTGAACATCTCACACACATACACACACACACGCGTGCACACACACACATGCACGCACACACACCTCCTCTAGCTTTGCATTCTCACCATGTCTCTATCCTGTCAACCTGAACTACCTGTAGAATGTTCTGTATTGATGCACAGAGAGCCTGTCAGACTGTTTGTTCTCCCTCCCCACTGCCTACACCTGACCCAAGGATTTATTTGCTTCCCTTAAATTTATTTTCTTTCTAAATGATTCAAAGCACGAAGCTGCCATGTTCTGCTGTGGTTACCCGGCTGCTTCCAGGCTTGTAGGAATTTTGTCTTCTGACTGTCCGTGTCTGGATACACCGACTCCTTCACATTCATTCCCTCCCACCTGCTACACAACCGCAATATCAGTTCCTGGTCGTGGGGCCCCAGGCTGGAATCAGGCAGGCCTCCCCAGGGTCCCACTCCAGGTACTCTGGTGGAATCTGAGCATCACCCCTGCACAGACAATTCTAGAACCTTTCCCTGCCTTCTAAGGCCTGTCCAGCCCCTTCCTCCTTGAAACTTTCAAAGCAAGAAAAAGTGGCATGGAGCTTGATCACTCTGTATGCCCAGAATCTACCGTGGGAATTCACCCCGCCAGGCTCTGTCCCTACTCGGAGAGCAGGACACGGCCGAGATGTTTGGGACTCCAGCCAAATCAGTTGGAATAATGGTCTCTCTAGCTGACGTAAAAGCCAGATTTTAATTTTTTTAATGTAACTCTTCGAGTTTGGTATTTATAATTTGTTCTTTTTCTGATGCCTTACTATCAAAACAATCCTAGAATACCACGTCAGAATGATTATGAAGGAGCCCTCTCATAACGTAGGCTGATCAGAATAAGGTGGTGGTCTCCTCATTTTCAAGTATAACTTAGATTTTCCTATACTGTAGTTTGCTGACATAATTGACGTTGTAAACTGCAACAGCCAGAGGGTGTCAGTACCTACCTTACGGCGCTATGCCACAGCTCTTTGGTCTGCCGCGGACATTTGTTGGTTGGAAATGAGGGCTAGCTCACAACCATTTAGCGTTGTAGGGGGAACCCAGAAGAGCATCTTGAAGTGCCCTGGGTTCGTAGAACTTAATAAACCACAATGCCTGTTGTTGGTGACTTTTTGTTAGAGGAGCTTCTTGTGGGTTATGGTAGAATCAGTCCGTAAACACCTCCTTTCCTGTGGCTATTGAGATTGCAACTTGAAAAAAAGTACATGTTTCATTTTACTGCATTTTGTTCGAATGTGTTAAGAGACATGGAAAATGGTTCCGAGGATGGTACCAGCTGAGCTGTGATTAGTCCTCTTGTAACATGACTCAGGGAGGGTGCTTCTCCATTTCCTTCTCGAAGATAATAGGTACCTCCTCTTAAATAAACAATCTCATAAAACATTCCTCACCTCTGGAATGCTCTCACGACCACAGAGAATGAAAGGAAGGAGGAGGATAAGCTGGTTGGATGGATGTGGGGGAAAAGGAGGTAAGCTGGTTTCTGTGAAACACATAGATAGACATTCCGGGAATCTCATTCTGCATCATCTTCGTCACAGAGGAGGACGGGAAGTCGGAGATGAGGTGGAAGGGAGCTTCTGCAATGGCTTCTTCTGTGTCACGGGCTCTTCTGCTCTTCTCAGGGGGTTTAACTTGCTATTGTGGAAGAAGCACATCTCGGTGGAATGTGCCCCCAAGAACGTTTATTCGTGATCCCAGCACGTATAAGGAACAAAGACAGGCGCCTCCAGGTCACCAAGGTTACCGAAGTCCAGGCAGGGCTGGCTGGAGGGCGTGGGGAGGATCCCCACCAGAGCCTCCAGGCTGGGCTGGTGACTTTCTCTTTCCACAGAGTATTGACACATTGTTGTGCTTCGTGTTTGAGATGGTATTTGTTTTTGTTCTGGGTAGCTGTTTGGTTTCACCTGTCTTTGTAAAAATGCGTTCTAAAATCAGGACTTGTTTTGTTTTCGTTTGTTTTTTAAAGCACTTTGAGCACTTTGTAAAGAAACAGAGTTGAAGCCTGCCTATAGGAAGTCCACAAACAGCTCTAATAAATAACTTTAAATAGCCCCAAAATGTGGATTTTTAAAATGAGATTTATAATGTTGCTATACATTATAATTATATGTTGGGATCAGGTAATTATGCACATTTCCAGCAATTATGTGATTAGCTATAATTACATTAGCTATGTAAATATACAATAGTCAACTAGACATGCCTTAAAACTCCAAAGCACAAATGAACATACCCAACAATCTTACGCGAAAGTAAAGGTTCGGGAAACAGCCAAGGCGAAGCTTCACAGGCAAAAGTGCAGTTATTTGCAAGGGGTAAAAGTTCACATTTGCCTTATCTGTCCCTGGCTTTAAGAGAAACTCAGGGTGGGGACCCCTCCCCAGGGAACCCCCTACCCCACCTGTTCCTCCACCAACTCTGCGATGGGGTTCATAGACAGCCCTGCCTTTCTGCAGCTGCGAATCAGGTTCAGTGTTTTACTCCTCTGTTGTTACTCCTTTCTCAAGCACAAACGTAAGCATCTCTTTGCACCAGTCAGTTTGGTGATGGGCAGATATCTTCATACTCGCCACTGTTTTCTAAAGCAACATGTTAAGGCCGCTTTGCTTTTGCTTCGGGGGCCAGGGATGTGTCATGCGATTAGAGTCAGTGGCTGGGATTTGGGGTTCATCACTGTCTCTGACTTCGGTTTGTGGCTGTGGTTTTCAGCTCCTGCCCCCCACCCCCCCACGGTGAATCTCACTGTCTCCCACCCCCTGGTAGGTGGTGCCCTGTCTCCATCGATGAGTGAGTTCAAAGCTCCTACAGCATGGCCCAGAGCTGCTGGGCCCGGCCACCCCAGACGTTACCCTTAGTGCATGTCCTCTTGACCCCGGCACCTTTGGGGAAAGAGCATCTCTGGTTTCAGGCCAGTCAGTGCCTCTGGAGGAGCAGTGCATAGAGTAGTCTTCATGTTTTCAGGAGGCCCTGGGGTAGCCAGGTGGCAGCAGATGGCAGCCTGCACGAATGCAGAGGACGGGCTGCGCTCTTCACACACCTCAACCTAATTGGCAGGTGTTTGGGGTGACTGAACCCGAACCACAAGATGCATTTTGCTGCCAGCTTCTTGCCCTCTCTTCTTCCAGAACGTACAGTGTTTAGCTGTGAAATGAGGCTCCTTTCTGATTGGCTCTGTTGCTTCTAAAGCTCAGGCACCTTGGCGTGCGCTCTCGAGGGCATTCCTCTGTCTCTGTCTCATCTCCATCTATGGAGTGACCTCATGTGCCTTTCTGAGCCCTTCCACATCCAGTAGGACCCTGGCTGAGCACCCCAGCTGGGCTGTGAAGACACCAGGAGAGAGGGGAGAGCACTCTGGATGTCACGCACCTGGGCACAGCGGGATCCCACCCTCCCTGTCCCTCCAGCCCGTTTCCCATCACCTGAGGGTTTTGTTTTCTGTGTTCTGGTTGCAGAGATGTCTGTGCCAGGAGGGTCCCTCCCTTCCCATTTGCAACCGGGGTTGGGTGAAGCGAATCTTTGCAAGACTTTGGAGCAAGGTGGAGAGTCAGTTCTTCTGTGTCCTAAGGAAGGCTGACTGTACCATCGAGGCCCGTGTGCTGAGTGTCCACAGGCAAGCTAAGGTGAGGCAGGTCCCTGTCAGGCTGCCATTTGTATTTGGGGAGGTGGGTACTTGGCCTAACGTAGTGCTCACCGTGCCCATGCTTGCAAATGAGGCTGTTTGGACTTTGATATGGGCTCAGGCTCAGAGGGCTGAAGTGGTTGTGGGGAGGGGCTTCTGGGGACCATGTACATGTCTCTGTCATTTTCCCCTATGACACCGTACACCTCCTTGAGGCCAAGGGCCGTCCATCCCCATTGAGTCATACTGGACAGTTTGATTTACAGCCTGGGTGTCAAACGAAATGCAAAGCTTGTGGTGAATGGAGGGAGCACGTGCCGTGGTGGGAGGGGCAGTGCTGGCAGGTCAGGGTCTCAGCGGCCACATGCATTCCCTGGATTATTTTTGGAGTGCTTTTCTCATCTTGAGAAGTGGCAGATTTTTTGGACTAAGGACAGAGTGAAAGAATGGGACTGAGAAAGCTTCATGGGGGAGGGCTGGCTGAGCCAGCCCTGACGGGAGCAGCGCTGACAAAACCAGAGGAAGGAAGACGTCCTGGAACCTTCCGATCCCAGGATGGCCGAGGAGACCTCCAACTGTGGAGTGTGATGTGTGATGGAGTGGGCAGGGGCACCGTGTCGGTGAGGTGGAGACTCTGGGAATCTGCAGGAAAAGCTGCTAAAGAGCAGAAGGGATGGTGTTCATTGAGCACCTACTGTGTTCATTGAGCCTCTTGAGGTTGACTGTGTTCCATTGCTAGAAATGGGAATCCTGACGTGGTCCAAGGTGAGGCCTGTCCTGCATCTGAGCTGGGGTCCCAGGCACACTTTGGCTCCACGGACACTTTCAAAATGGGCCGTGCAAGAGAGTGGGGTTGCTTTTTTTTTTTTTTTTTAACCCCATAATGAGTGGCAGTCATACCTAATTTCCGTAATGTAGTTCTCAGGAAGTTTTACAATATAGTCTTGAGTGAGAAGCATGTGCAAGCCTTTGTTTTCACTTACCGTGGCTACATGTGAGTGACATGACGGCTGGGACTTCTTAGGATATGGCTAATCTGGAAAGGGCTGGGTTGGTGCAGACACTCCACGTCGCTTTCCTGACTTCCTTTGGAGCGTTGTGCTGGTGCACAAGCACAAGCCTTTGCACTCCAGGCCTAGAAATTGGTGAGAGTACTCGGTGTGCAACCAAGGGCACTCGGCGCCACTCGGCCCCTTTGAGAACTGAAACGACATCTGCACAGTTTTGCTCATTTTTGCTGTGTGCTTGTGTGATTTAGTTGAAGGCTGCTTTGAAACCCAACCAGATTTTCTGTTCGCTGGAGTGCAATGGTGCAGTCTCCACTCACTGCAACTTCTGCCTCCTGGGTTCCAGCGATTCTCCTGCTTCAGCCTCCCAAGTAACTGGGATTACAGGCATAAGCCACCACGCCTGGCTAATTTTTGTATTTTTTAGTAGGGATGGGGTTTTGCCATGTTGACCAGGCTGGTCTCTCAACACCTGACATCAGGTGACCCACCCCCCTCAGTCTCCCAAAGTGCTGGGATGACAGGCGTGCCACATTTAAAAGCAGGAAGTGGGTATGCCATAGGCTGGATTTTCTGCCCTGTGTCTCCCAGAAAACTGTAACCCACTAACCTCCACAGCCTCCCTAAGGAAGCGCTGGCTGTGGTAGACACAGGGGGCACTGTGGTGGCTCCGTCCTGGGATGCAGTGGGCACTGAAGAGCCTCCTGGGATCTTATTTCCGCTGTCACCTTCAGAGCTGCCCTGGCCCTTCGCTTTGGCAGAAGCAGGACCAGGGAAAGGAAGCCCAGGCAGGTGCTGGACCTCCTGGGGAAGCTGTTCCCTAAGTTGGGGTTGGGGTTGGGGTTGGCTGCTACCTGAGAATGAACTGTCCCCTGAGAATGCCTTGAGACAGACCTGGCAGGTCACCAAGTGGGCGAGTGACAACACAGCTAAGAGGGACATGCCATTGAGCCAAATGACCTTCAGATTCACTGATCCCACGTGATCTTGTTTTTCTATAAAAGTGAGAATTAGACCCCAAGGTCGTGTTTTCCCACTCATTTCAAGCAGTTTCCTGCATGTTTATTCCAGTGGAAACATGAGATGCCTGTTGGCAGTTTGTCCAAAGACTGCTCTGTCAGAGGGTACCCCCTGATCACCCCCATCCTGGCCTCTCTTCCCAGCCCTTCTGGAACTGTCTGGAACCATCTCTGGAATTGTCTGATCTCTGTGGGTCTCTGTTGTTGTTAATTGACACCTTGTGTAGCGTAGGGACTCTGGAAGTGGCTTTGGGCGGACATCGCCTCCTACCCTGATGTGGCTGTCGGGTTATTCTACACAACCGGCTTTTTCTTGGGTTCATTTTGTCTGCAAGAGAGCTTGGGTTGTCTTTCTTAATTTTCAGGAGATGATTTTTGTGTTCTACAATTACCTTATTTTTACTTGACATAAATTCTGTAGTGAGGGTCTTGGCAAAATTAAAAAATTAAGCCCGTGAGATGTGTTACTTTTTCAGAAACTGGTCCCATCTCAGTTTTAGTCAACATGAGAATTTTTCAGAAAAGCAGTTCTTTCTAAAAGACTGTAGTGTGTGTGTGTGGGGGGGGGGGTGTGTGTAACCAGAGTGTTTGCAAAGGTGTGACTCCAGTTACAGGTGTTTTTACCTAGCACAGGAAAACATCTGTCATAATATTTGTCAAGTCTCAGAGCCGAGACTGTGTGAGTTTGGGTGGTTTCCAAGCAGAACGAGTTGGAAGTTGGTAGAAATGGAAGCTGGGCCTCCTGGTTCAACGGGAGACTGACGCTGCCCCAAAGCAATCCGCCCTGCTCCATGATCACCCCTCAGACACCAGCTCAGGAACCCCTTACGAGTCATTACTGGTTTCTTATGAGTTAGCAGGTAAATATTCTTTTATAGAGCCCTGTTTCCATTTAAGAACTTGCTGAGCTGAAGCTGAGGTGAGTCAGCAGAGCTACCTACCCTGTTCCAGAAAGATTTGGCATGGAGGATTTTTTCCTGGAATGCTCCCGAGTTCATTCCCCCATCTTTGAGGGGTGTGCCTGCACCATGAGTGGGGTCGCATAGTGCTAACACCACATGATGCCATGTTGTTCCTGCCAACAAGGGGAGGAAAGAAATTGGCAAGACGACTTAATACTCAAGTGTGGGCCGGGCGCACTGGCGCACATCTGTCATCCCAGCACTTTGGGGGTCTAAGGTGGGTGGATCACCTGAGGTCAGGAGTTCAAACCAGCCTGGCTAATGTGGCAAAACCCCCTGTCTACTAAAAATACAATAAGCTGGACCTGGTGGCCCACACCTGTGATCCCAGCTACTCGGGAGCCTGAGGCAAGAGAATCACATGAACCCAGGAGGTGGAGGTTGCAGTGAGCTGAGACTGTGCCATTGCACTCCAGCCTGGGCAACAAGAGCAAAACTCTATCTCAAAAAAAAAAAAAAAGTGAAGGTGGGTGTTTCTCCTTAGAAAATTCTAGAATGCTAGATTGAGAGAGATGTGGGTGAGCGCACAGCACTCTTGGGTTTAATGCTTGCCAGTATGCATAGTGTCTCATTTTAAAATGCTTTCAGTGGACAGCCTTTGTAGCTTCCTAATCACTGGCTTTTCTTTTGGCCGTGGTTTCTTTGTCATGAGAATCCTACAGTTGCATGACTGGAACCTACTGCTTTAGTCCAGGACGTTGCTTCTCTGGGACTGTTCTAGATGTTTAAGGAAATGTCTTCATACTTTGGAGCGCTCCTTTATCTAAATAACTGCCGTTCTTGGCATTGTTGCACCTGAAGTCCTTTGTGGACTGAAACAGCTTAATCCATGTGTATACGGAAAATCATCTGCAGGATCTAAGCCTGCTGGAATTAGGCTTTTCTTTCTGACATGCCTAAAAGAAGGTGAGATATTCAGATGCAGCCACTTCCCAGTTTTGCTTTGCAGTGATAAGGTTTAGTCACCCATCCTCCTTTTCCTGTGACCTCTGTTGCAGTCATTTTAAATTCCAGATTACACATGCCCTTTTTCCCCCCGGCAATATGAACGGATCTGTGTTTCTCAGTAATAAGGTAAAGAATGCATTTGGGCTGGAGCACTAGAACCCGTTTGATTCACAACCGAAGAGTCATCTCAAAGCCAGATTTCATGATTATCAAAGCATCAGGTTTCAGAGCTGGCCTCTCTTTTGGTCTAGACATCATGGACTGGGACCATGTGTGGACTTTTTTCTGTTGATCCACATTTCATTTGCGTTTAGCTGTGTGCCATGGATTAACGTTTCATCGCGGCGGATTAAGAGTGAGCTGACACTGAAACAGCCCTATTTTGCTTCTGTTACCTCTCAGGAATCAGTGACAGAGGTGGGAGTAGCCCCTTCCAGACGGGGAGGCAGTGTTCATCCTAAAAGTACCCTGGTGCGGAAGAAGGAGTAGAAACCCAAGCCTCGGTGTGGAAGTAATTCCCAGTTGCGGTCTGGGAGGTCTCGATGGAGCCAGCGCCGGCTTTATCAGTCTAATGAGATGTCACATGGAACAAAGCTTTAGGGGTTTTATTTAGCTCCTAATCCGCATGCTGAGAGAGCCCCAGTCCATGTGAGCACTCCAGCCAGGAAGGGGGATCTGGCAGGCTGGGGACAGCCTCCTCTCTGGGACTGAGCTGTAAGGAACAGACCTCTTGGGCTACCTTTGGGGAGTGAGGCAAAGTTACCGTGAGTCTTCTGTTTTGTCTACTAAGGTTTCGGAGGATTAATAATTTAGGCCATGCTTTGAAACAGAAAACCCCAGTTGGTTGTCCCTGCCGTCTCAGAAGGGTTAGCACACAGCCAGTTCTGTTTTTGATGTATGTAATTGAAGATTTATAAAGAAAAGCTTCTCTGCCTCGTCCGCAGTCATTTTTTTTCCAATGCCAGTTCCCAGCAGGCATATAAATATTGGTCGTTCTCAGAGCTGGGATGCTGCCGGGTGGTATGAGGGCTCCTGGGAGAACGCCGAGTGCCTGCAGCCTCTGGGGAGGAGAAGTTCTATGACGTATGGCACAGCAGAGGGGGCTTGGTTCGAGCCAAACCACCGACCACAGGACGCTGCCCTGCCCAGAGCCACCGAGCCCTACCTGTACCGGGAGGCCGTTTGTAACTCAGTGGCTGCAAGAAAGGGGTCTACTCCTGACTTCACCTTCTACGACAGCAGACAGGCAGTGATGTCTGGCCGCAGCCCCCTGCTGCCCCGGGATTACTACAGTGACCCATCTGGAGCTTCTAGGATGCCCAAAGAGCCTCCTTTCTACCTGGACCCAGGAGTTAGCCGGCCAGTGCCCAGCTATGCAGTGCTTGGCAGCAGAACGTCATGGGATCACATGCAGGGCCGGTCACCCGCACTGCAGGACGCCGGTCACCCATACCGGGATCCTAGAGGTAAAATGATCCCTCAGGGGCAGCGGACGCCAAGCAGGGCCGCGTCCCCCAGGCAGTATGGACGAGAGCAGCCCGACACCAGGTACGGGGCGGAGGCGCCAGCCTACCCCCCCAGCCAGGTCTTCAGCAACATCAGTGAAAGACCCATTGACTCTGCCCCTGCCAGACAGGTGGCCCCGACGTGCCTGGTGGTGGACCCCAGTTCAGCTGCTGCCTCTGAGGGCAGCACAGGGGTGGCCCCCGGGGCCCTGAATCGAGGCTACGGGCCTGCCCGGGAAGGCATGCCATCCAGGATGGCTTATGAGACTTACGACGCTGACCTGTCTGCATTCCAGGGTCCTGGCGGCAAGAGGACTGTGCCCCCTGAGTTCCTGACCTTCCTACGAGCGGAGGGGCTGGCGGAGGCCACGCTGGCAGCCTTACTGCAGCAAGGCTTTGACTCCCCGGCTGTCCTGGCCACCCTGGAGGACACAGACATCAAGTCTGTCGCACCCAACCTGGGCCAGGCTCGTGTTCTGAGCCGCCTGGCCAGCAGCTGCAGGACCGAAATGCAGCTGCAGAGGCAGGACCGGGTGGGCTCCCTGCCCCGGGCGCGGTCCAGCAGCTTCAGCCACCGAAGTGAACTGCTCCATGGTGACTTGGCTTCTCTTGGCACTGCGGCCCTGCAGCCCCAGCCTGCAGGTCCCCTGCAGACAGCATCCCCCCGAGCTGGAGACCCAGCTCGCCGCCCCTCCAGCGCACCCTCCCAGCACCTCCTGGAGACAGCGGCCACCTATTCCACCCCTGGCGTGGGCACCCATGCCCCCCACTTCCCCTCCAACTCTGGGTACAGCTCTCCTACCCCTTGTGCCCTGACAGTGCGTCTGAGCCCCACGTACCCCCTGCAGGCAGGGGTGGCCTTGACTAACCCGGGCCCCTCGAACCCCCTTCACCCAGGCCCCAGAACAGCCTACTCCACAGCATACACGGTGCCCATGGAACTGCTGAAGAGGGAGCGCAACGTGGCCGCCTCTCCGCTGCCCAGCCCGCACAGCAGCCCCCAGGTCTTGCGGAAGCTGGGTGTCCCCCCGGGGCCATCCACCCTGCCGCCGGCCAGCCAGAGCCTCCACACACCTCACTCACCGTACCAGAAGGTGGCCCGGCGCACGGGGGCGCCCATCATCGTATCCACCATGCTTGCGTCAGAACCAAGTAATACATCCTCCCTGCCTGCCCTGCCTGGGGACTGCAGGGGAGGAGGGGTGCAGTGCCGGGGGGGGGGGTAGAACGTTGAACATAGGATGGTAAATCCTCACTTGCCAGGCCACACACACACACACACACACACACACACACACACACACACACACCCACCAAACCAGAAGGCCTTAGCACCGTAGCCAGTTAACACGGCTTCTCTAAGGTTAATCAGATTTGTGTATCAGGCCAGATTTGAGGTCAGGTTGATTTGTGGATTTCCCTTTATGATGGTAAAACTCAACTGTTTCTTAGAGAAACTCAAAAGTCACTCAGAACAGGCTGCAGCCTTGAGCTCATGAGGAGTGGTCTTTTCTCTAGTTCACACTGGGGAGCTTTGGAGAAGGCGGGAATGTTTCATCAAATGCTGGCCGTAAAGTGTGCATCCTGCATTTCGAAGGGTGTGATCATGTGGAAACGTACCTGTCACGGGTCCACACGCTGTCAGAGGCAGGGATTACCCTCTGTGGAGATGAAAATGTGTGTGTTTGCATACTTGTGGGTTAAACAATGCAAGATGTTGAAATCCCTCAGAACTCTCTGTTTCAAAAACAGATTTAGTCTCTCATATCAGAAAATACAGTTGGGAATTCCGCTTGCTTGTAGGGAAGTATCTATTTCCAAGTGCAGGAAAGGGAGAATGATGGTAGGTGGTTTTCTCCACAACATGTGCCAGGTGGAATTTATGGAATGTGTTTCCTTGGACGTCGTGGATGAAGTCCTAGGTGGGCGTCCTCAGAACACCATTTAGAATGTTTAACTCTAGAGCCTTGACCAAAAATGTGAAATGTAAATTGGTTTTCTTCCTTTCAACATATTCTTTTCTTCCTGCCTGCCTCCCCTACATAACTCAGAAAACAGAATCTTTTCAAATGACTTTTTTTTTCCAATAGCTTGTGAAAATTATGATGAAACAAAAAGATCTACCTTTTTGAAAATAGCCCTGAAACAGCTGTAGATGAGGACTGAGGCACGGGACCTCGAACCCGTGTCTGCTAGGAATATTACCTCCTAGAGGTGACCTCCACGCAGTTCGCTTTTTGTTTCCAAGGGAAGACTGAGCAACTGGCCTGATTTTCTGTTTTGTCGCATGGATTCTGATTTTGTCTCATGGATTTTTTTAAGTCTTATCACATCGCTTATTTGACTTCCTTGAATAAATGTGCGGCGGGAGGGGCATCACATAATTTTTCCGAGGGCCTGTGCCTGCTCTCTCAAACATTCTTTTCTTTGCAACCAACTAATTTGCATGGCGATGACATTTGTTGCTCCAGTAATTTCATCTGATAATGGCCAGGCTTGCAAAGCGGATCTGAAAACATATTCCTTAATTATGTGTTGCTAAGTGACG
The DNA here is from genome assembly GCF_030222135.1 of Aotus nancymaae. Lineage (NCBI taxonomy): Eukaryota > Metazoa > Chordata > Mammalia > Primates > Aotidae > Aotus > Aotus nancymaae. The sequence goes on from NW_026988421.1 coordinate 6,071,220, forward strand.
GGAGGGTTTGGTCATAATCGCAGAAAGATTATCTCCCCGCTCAAGTCGGGAAAGGTTTTGCTGAAGGAGGACCTGTAAAATTGCCTTCTTTTCTTTTCTTTCTTTTTTCCCTGTTTACTTTACACTTGCCTTCTAACGAAAACATTCACTTTTATTTGGGTATGGAGCGAGGGGTATTATATAAGTTGTTTGCAGTGTGATTGTTCACACGATGTTTTGCCGACCAGAGGATATTGATTTTTCCTTCATTTGTGTGGCAGTGAGCCAGGGCCAGGGAAGTCTGCAGGCGGAAGCCAGCCAGCAAATAAAATGTCTCTGTTAAATCATCTACCCCATCACTGCGGTTTTCCTCCTCATTCCTTGTCCTGCATTCAGGGTGACATTGTCCCCCATACCCTGTCGGGAAGGGGCCAGGGGCTGGCATCCCTGGTCATGTTTCAGCTGTGTACATGGCATTTTATGCGGCGAGTTCTGTGGAATCCGCAGTCAGATCTGGATCTGTCAGAGCCAGCAGGGAAATTAGACGTTGTGTGTGCAGAGGGTGATGTTTACATTTCAGGAAAGCACCGCTTGGGCAGTCCCGCCGGCCTCTGGTCCCGGACGTGGCCATCTGGAAATCCAGTGTTGCTCATTGGGATGTCACCAGCATGAATTCATCTTCATTGGGGTGTCACCCGACTCGAGTGCTTCCATCCCATCTGGAGGGACAAGGAACGCTCTTCTGGGAGTTGACTTATCCCCTTCGGGACAGGCGGAGTTGCAGTGTTTACAGTGGGATGGTTTGGGGTTTCGGGGTTGCTTTCAGTATCTATTTTATTTTCGTATGCTTCGGCTATTTTAAGGTATGTTTGTTTTTCTCAGACCACAAACTACCTGCCTTATCTTGGTGGGTTTTGTCGCTACAAACAACAGGCTCCTGTTTCTAGTCCAGTCCGCTGACCGGGCAATCCAGAGTGACAACGTGTGGAAGATGTATGCCTCGGGGACCCCAATGCCACCCTCAGGCCCCGGCGACCCGGACAAATGGGGGCTCCTCAGCCCCTCATGAGAGGCAGCACCTGGCAGGTGGCGGGGTCTGCTGTCGCTCTCAGGCTGACCTAGCCGGCTGAGTCTCGGAGCCCTGTGGCGGTGGCTGCAAGCCAGCAATCTCCCTGTGTCATGTGCTGTCACCCGAGCCCTCCCTGCACCAGATGCAGCTGGGAGCATCACAAAGAGCAAATGGGGCCGCAGCCATTTTCATATCTTTGGCTTCACAAAATACAGCCAAGCCTGCGGCCTGCACAGGGGGCAGCCCTGGACACAGTCCCAGCCCAGAAAGCCACAAAAAGACCTTTCTCCGTTTCCTTCCAGCCATTTTTCTTGATGCACCTGGATTAATGGGGCACACGTGACCTGTCTGGTTGCTAGGGCCACTGCCTGAGGACTCTTCAGAACGTGGGGGAGGAGCCCGTGGCCTGTGGACCGAGGAGCTTAGTGGGCCTTTTTCAAAAGTGGGTATCTGGGAATTTCTGTAAGCCCACCTTGCATAGAGTGTGGCCAGGGAGTCACGTGGGCCCTTGGTGTCAGCCAGCCGGGGGTGAGTCTCGGGCCTTCTGCCTAGTAGGCCGGGCTCCTGGCCACCTCTGGAGGACTCCAAGGGGGAATAAGTTGTCAATTTCTGCCCTGCATGGTGCGGGACGTGGAGCAGGTGGTGAATGAGCTTGGTGCTCACTGTTGGTTTAAAGGAATTGACCTGTGTTTTCATGGGAGGCAATGTCAGCCAAGACTGCTGCTAGGATTGTGGCCAGCTCTGCCTGCATTCCTGTCACCAGACCCTCCTCTGTCTGTCCCCATGGGGCCCTCATTAACTGGCCTCCTCATTTCTACAGGGATGTTCTGTCTTCCTAGTTTAGAAAGCAGTTCCTCGTGGAGTAGGGAGTACGGAGCCTCTGCTTTCCAGGAAGCAACTCGTGGGGCCATAGCTTCGGTTTCTAGATAACAGTTTCGTGTGGCCATGCTTTCCCCACCCCAGCCCCCACCGAGTGCTCTGAGAACCACATCGCACCCAGAGCTCTGTGTGTGGCCAAGCTCAGGGCCTCCTAAACTCCTCCAGGAATTATTGCTCCTCTGAAATCTTTAAAAGCTGGTGATCTTAGCCAAGGTACAGTTCATGTTTTCCTGGAAGGTTTGCAGACCCAGGGGCATAAGTACCTGAGCAGATTCCACAGACATGGCAGGCGGCCCCATGTTCACCTGGCCATAAAAAGAACCAACAGGCTCCTACGCTGTTTTATTTTAACTCTACTTTCTAATGTGGCCTTTGCTCTCGAGTGTCCAATGTCCCATCCTGGGGCTCCACAAGTCACATTTCAGCTGTCAACCTCAGTGCTTGAGTTGAGGGTCTTCCTGAGTCATGGGGCCCAGGCTTTGATATCAGGCACACAGTTTGCAAATATTTCTCCTCTGTTCTGTGGTTATTTTTTCAGTTTCTCGATAGTGTCCTTGAAACATGAAAGTTTTAATTTTAGAGTCTTATGTATTTACTTTGCTTCTGCCTTTGGTGTCACATCTAAGAAACCATTGCTTAATCCAAGGTCGTGAAGAGATACTCTTATGTTTTCCTCCAAGAATGCTATAGTTTTAGCTCTGACATTGAGGTCTTGATCTGCTTTGAGTAAAGTTCTGCGTATGGTGTGAGGTAGGGGTCACAGTCAGCCAGTTGTCCCAGTGTTTGTTTGGTGCTTTCTAGAAGATGAGCTGTGGAGAGCTGGGCTGGGTAGAGCAAAAGTAGAGCCTCACATCAGACTTCTTACATTTGGAAACTAACGTTGTAAGGAAGAGAGACTTTTTTTTTTAAGTGAGAAAGCCAACATATATTAACAGAAAGTTTTTCAGGTGTTTGGCACAAATTTATTTACCCCCAAGAGCATACAAAGCAAGAATTCTAAAGCTTTTCACAGATTCCTTGCTCATATGTGGGAGAAGTTTTTTTGGGTAAGTTTATGAAAGAGAAATAATACTTGTAATCCATAACTAATTAGCCCACGTTGGTGATGTAGAAATGAGTGTAATTAAACATGCTGTCGTCGGGTGTGTGTTCCCCGCTCTGAGGCTGGCTTCAACAAAGGGCTTTCTGGTTGTTTTTTACATAAAGGATAAGAAACTAGCCTCCGTTCCCTTTTCTTGCCCCCTCCAGTGGGAGGGAGGAACTGCTGAAGGAACAAGAAGGTACACTGTAGTTAAACTTAGCCCAACAGCAGCTTTCAGCATGTGAATAAAACAACTTTTGCCAAATTGTTAGGAAAGCAAAAAATCCAACCTAGAAACACCCATCCCCACTGAGAGGGTAGGCGGCCCGGCCCCAGGACATGTTCTCCTGAGAGCTGTGGATAACTCATCCAGGCGGCTTTGCAAATGTCATGGGACGTGGGGTAGCCATGTGACTGCGTGAGGAAGAAGCCTGCAGCTGAGTTAGCGCCCTGGGCGTGCTCCACCAAAAGGGGCAAGAGTAGGAGCCCTGATTCCTGGTTTCCAAACCCAGGTGTGTGGGTTGCCAGTGGGGCTGGCAGGGAGTGTGTCTCGTGATACCAGCTAGATACGAACACGGTGCCTCCGCGGGGCTGGTGGGGTGCACCTAACGCCAGGTGACCCGTGCAGTGTGCCTCTTTCCCCTCTGCCAGGGCCAGGGTAGGTGAAACCAGCCTTCAGAGAATCTAGGGACCTGACTGAGTTCAATAAATATTAGTAATTGTTACTATTGTGGAGCATTGTTTTTGTTTGGTTTTGTTTTTTTTTCCTTTGTTTTTTTGTTTGTTTTTTTTTTGAGACAGAGTCTTGCCCTGTTACCCAGGGTGGAGTGCAGTGCAGCAATCTGGGCTCACTGCAACCTCAGCTTCCCGAGTAGCTAAGACCACAGGTGCCCACCACCACACCGGGCTAATTTTTGTAGAGATGGGGTTTCACGGTGTTGGCCAGGCTGATCTCAACTCCTGACCCCAAGTGATCCTCCCACCTCAGCCTCCCAAAGTGCTGAGATTACAGGCGTGAGCCACCGCGTCCAGCCTGTTGTGGAGCATGTGACAAGGAAGATCCCCCATCTGAAATCGCAGGAAGGCTCTGGGCACTTTTCCCCTGACAGGCTCAGAGAGGTTCACCCCCTGCCCTGAGTCCCACAGCAGGGGGTGACCCATGCTGTGATGATCCCCAGGCAAGGTGCTTTAGCACAGCAAGGGAAAGTCAACAAATGTAGACTTGGGGAGGAGACACCAGTCCAAGCTGGAAGCCAGTGTCCATGTCAGCAACTGGACACAGGACAAGGTGGCTGCGCTCTAGAGCCGGAGTCGTGATGGGCTCTGAGGCTCGCTTCCCATGAGAACATTGGGGTGATGGTGTCCACCCCACCTGCACCCCAGTGCTCAGAGAACCACATCACACCAGAGCTGTGTGCGTGGCAAGCTCAGGGCTCCCAGCTGGCTCTGTGAGCACCTGCTGGAGCTTGCCTGGCTTCAGCTGCTGCCCTCACGACCACACCTGCATCCGAGCTGCTGTGACTGCGGGGCCAAACTCCTTCCCCTGGATCATGCTGCCTGCTGGGAGAGTTCAGGGAATTAATTTTCCCAGTGAAGAGCACACAACATTCTTCTGTGTGATTAAATGAAATGTAAACTGTTCTTTGGTTGTAAGAGGATTTAAGCTAGCTGTTGGGAATGGCTGTAACACATACAGAAGGGTGAAAGTTTAATAAATGGAAAAGTCAGTGTAGGAAAAGGTGAGGGAGGGTGGTGAGGCCAGAACACAGTGTTCCCTGCGGTTTTGTACACAAGGATAGGTGGGAATTCTGCCTCGAGCTTCCTAGCAACCAAAGAAAGAGGGAAACTGATCCCCTGGAAGAATCACAGTGTGTATAAGATGGGACTGATGAACCTGCTGCTCAGAAGCAGAGGTGAGTTTCTCCTCCCTTCAGAGGCGGCACCAGCACTGATGCACAGTTTGCTTTCTGGCATTACCTCCCCGTTCTTCACTCTGCACCCTCCTCTGCTGCCCGTCGACAGCCTCCTGCCTGTCACCTTCTAATTTCACCAGGACCTCATCCTATTTGAAGCTGTTAAGCTCTTCCTGCACTTTGGCTGGGTGTAGTCAGCTGTTCTTCAGAGGCGACTTCCCCCTGGTGCCTGCCTCCTCCTCTGGCCCAGCCTCATTAAGGGATTGCATGAAGGGATTTTTCGTGGTGGAAGGAAGCTCTGCCTGCGGAGCTGAGTGTTGGCACCAACTGCCCAGTGCAGGCCGGTCCATTCCCCTCCATGCACAGTGCTTACCCTCCATCCACAGTGCTTACCCTCCATGCACAGTGCTTACCCTCCATCCACAGTGCTTACCCTCCATCCACAGTGCTTACCCTCCATCCACAGTGCTTATTCTCCATCCACAGTGCTTATTCTCCATCCACAGTGCTTACCCTCCATGCACAGTGCTTACCCTCCATGCACAGTGCTTACCCTCCATCCACAGTGCTTATTCTCCATCCACAGTGCTTATTCTCCATCCACAGTGCTTATTCTCCATGCACAGTGCTTATTCTCCATCCACAGTGCTTACCCTCCATCCACAGTGCTTACCCTCCATCCACAGTGCTTATTCTCCATCCACAGTGCTTACCCTCCATCCACAGTGCTTATTCTCCATCCACAGTGCTTATTCTCCATCCACAGTGCTTACCCTCCATGCACAGTGCTTACCCTCCATGCACAGTGCTTACCCTCCATCCACAGTGCTTATTCTCCATCCACAGTGCTTATTCTCCATGCACAGTGCTTACCCTCCATGCACAGTGCTTACCCTCCATGCACAGTGCTTATTCTCCATCCACAGTGCTTATTCTCCATGCACAGTGCTTACCCTCCATGCACAGTGCTTACCCTCCATGCACAGTGCTTACCCTCCATGCACAGTGCTTACCCTCCATCCACAGTGCTTATTCTCCATCCACAGTGCTTATTCTCCATGCACAGTGCTTACCCTCCATGCACAGTGCTTACCCTCCATGCACAGTGCTTACCCTCCATCCACAGTGCTTATTCTCCATCCACAGTGCTTACCCTCCATGCACAGTGCTTACCCTCCATCCACAGTGCTTAGAGCTGGCCTCAACACATCTCCCCACTGGGGATTTACCTACTAGCTGCTTTTTATGTGAAGGAATAAATATGCCTTTGTAATGGGTTCTAGTATTTTCCTGTAAACAGGGCTTGGAGCCTGGGATGCCGTGGAAGTTATTAGATTTTAAGAAAAGTTAGAGAAGAAAGAATGGAGGCGGCGTCCAGCCAGCTGTTGTGCTGAGAATGTTCACTTCCTGGCTGAGCTGGGCCTGGGCGCCGCGCTCCTGGCCCCTGGCCAGCCAGACAGCAGCCCTTGCGGATCGCTTTCCTCTTGGGTTTTAGGACTGCTAGAAAAATAGAGCATGCTGCAAGCATGAAGCTTCTCCCTCTTCCATCTCAGCCATGGCTGTCATAGCTAAGGAGGGGGGTGTTATTTTGCTTTTGTGGACATTTGGCCTGGGAAATACAGTGAGCAAGTTAAAACTGGGTCTGCCAGGCCACTCAGGGTCCTTTTAGGGGAGGACATGTTCATTTCTCAGGGGCACTAGTGGAATCCATCTGATTCCAAGGGACAGGCCAGCGGACGGGGCGGCCACCCAAAGGGCTCCTGGTGCCGGCACTCACGGGCAGCCCTGTCCTCCGGCAGTGACTTGATGGTGGCCCCAGTGGAACTTGGCGGTGGCGCTCTGCTCACTCCAAGATCATGGAACGTCCGGGGCGTTTGCCCTCCTGGTTGCTGCTGCTTTGCTTCCTGTGCCTTGGAAGGAAAGTGCCTCTGGGCACTGGCAAGAGTGGGTGCGGCCTCATGGCCTTCCTCAGCCTGTTTGGGGACCCGCCTCAGGGTCCCAGGCCCCGGTCTCACTGTGCCCTGACCATCTACCTACCCCGTCACCCCAGGTGGTGCTGGAGCCCTTTCGTGAGGCGCGGGGACCCGGGAACCCAACACACAGTAGGTGCTCTCAAACTTCCACACAGTGAGAAGTCAGGCTGGGCCATCCTGTGCCATCTCTGGGTTGCCTGTGGCTGCTTTAGATTCCTGCAAAATCCCACCCCGCCCCACATGTGCCACTCTGGATACCCTGCCAGCCCAGCATCCAGCCTCTAGTGTAGCACCTGGCCTCCCTGGCAGGTTCCTCTGGCAACCATTCGTTCTTTTCTCCTCTTTGATTTCTCTTACTTTTCTCAAACGTCCTCTTCTGCTGTTGCCAGGGGCACATTTTTAGAACCTGAGAACTATTCACCCACACCTCCACCAGCGGTACCCACTCAGCGGGCGGGCAAGGTGCCTTCTTAGAGTGCTTTGAGGAGCACTGGGGCCAGCCCATCCCTCCTCAGCCTCAGGCCAGAGGGAGTCCCCTAGGGTTTGGGCTGTGTGGGCATCCTGGACACCCTTCCCACTGAAAGACTGGCTGCAGCCCCAGCGGGGGAGAGGAGGATGGCCAGGCCACGCCACACCAGGGACTACACTGCAAACGCTCCATTTCAGAGATAAGACGTCGCGACGTTTGCTGCGTGTGGCCCTTGGAGTTGTGGCTGATTTTTGCATTGATACGGAAACCAGCACATGACTCTTGCATCTGGGCCATGGCTCTTCTGGGGGCAATGCGGGACTCAAGGAGAAGCTCATGACCTTGCTTGGGCAGGGATGACTAGTTTCTCCTGTGTGTTGGTCACTTGCTGGCAAGCAGGGTTCCCACCTCGCTGGCTGGTTGTCCAGCCTCATGAATCAGCTGCCTGGGAAGTGAGTCTCCAAACAGTCACAGGGCAAGTGACCACGGAGGTTCCCCAGGTCTGCTATGAAGCTCCTTCAGGCCCCGATCACTCAGACCTTCCATCGAAGGATAAGGAGCACATTTTTTTTTCTTCTGCCCGAGGAAAGGGACATATGGTAGCTAGTAAACACCCTACACACCGCAGAGTATCTCCTAGGAAAACTGCCTCGTATGGGGAGCTTGGGTTGACAAACGCTCACTTTTCTTGGTTTTTATTCTCTTGAGGATGAGATCTGATGATTTGCCCCTCTCTCCGATTACTACTGTAAAGAACAGAAGGGTGCCGCTGCCAGCCAAGGTGGCTGCTGGAGAGCCTGGATTCTGAGCAGCCGTGGTCACTGGTCTTGTCCACCACGGCTCAGAACTGGGTGAAACTCAGCCCCCCAAGCTCATTCTTCCCGAGGCTTAGGGGAAGTGCTTCCTTCCAAGCCAGTGCTTTCTGGAGGCCTGGTGTTCCTGTCACTGTCTCGGCAAGCCCTGCCTGGCCAGCAGCCCACGGGGTCAGGCACCTGAGGCACAGAGCACTTGGGCCACTCGTCAGGGAGGCCACCAGGAGGTTGCTTCCTGTAAGGAAAGTCAACCTCATGTGCATTGAATCTTGCATTAACCCTCTGAGAGGCCAGTGTTAGGGGCCAGGTTGACATTGATTCATTTTCTGGATCAGGTGTTTTTTTTTGTTTTTTCAATTAATTTTTTAGAGCCGAGACTCACTCCGTCACGCAGCCTGGAGTGCAGTGATACACTCATAGCTCTCTGCAGCCTTGAACTCCTGGGCTCAAGTGATCCTCCTGCCTCAGCCTCCCAAGTAGCTGGGACTACAGGCATGTGGCACCATGCCCAGTATATTTTGTAGAGATAGGATTTTGCTGTTGTGCAGGTTAGGACAAGGTTCTTATCAGCAGGACCGTGGATGCCTGCAGAATCAGTAGGACACTGTGAGGAGGACCACTTGTCCCTGCACCCGGCTTGGGGAGTGGGGCCAGCACACATGGTCGCTATCCTGTGACGTCTCGGACTTGCTTGGATCTGCCCCTCTGGTCTCCGCGGTTCTGATGGCAGATACCACCATGATGATGCCTCTTTCAGGCTGTGAGCTCCAGAGACCCCGGGTGAGGGGGAACAACACATGTCTCACGTGCGAGGCCTCAGGCCTTTGTTTTTGATTTTGTGTGCTTGGTTGATACATGGAATAATCACATTCCTGCAGTAAAGGAGAACTACCTTAGCCCACCGAGGCAAGCGCACCTGTCTGTTTCCGAGGGCCAGGCCTGACGATGTCTGTCTGTCCAGTGTCCAGAGCTCGTTGAGTTGAACCAATCCAACAGGTGGTTGGCACTGCGGTGGGCCCTGGGGTTGCATACTTGGTCTCTGGTGTCAGACAGCCCTGAGTTTGAGTCCTGACTCCACCATTTACTCGCTCTGTGACCCCGGACAAGTTCACCCTCCACCGGTCTCCATTACCTTGCTGGTGAATTGGCAGTGCCTGTGGCATAGGGTTGTCTGGAGCGTGCACGGGAAGTGACCGTGACCATCCTTCTAAATGGGACAGGCTCTATTCCATGGCCATGATGCCCAGCATATGATGTAAAGGGCTATTTGGACTGTTTACTGTCCCTTCATTACCTGAAACTGGACTCCTGTGTGTTTTGTTCTTGGGTGCACAGGTGATTTTATTGCTGCAATAAAGTATTGAAAACCCACTAAGGAAAGGAGGCTGATGGCAGTGGTGCCAGGCATGAGACTCACGGTTTTACAACTTCAGCATTTTGAGTCTCGGGTATTTCTCCAGCTTCCAGGCACATCCTGGGAAAGTCTGGTCTGTGTCTAATCACTGGCACAGAATACACCCTGCCTGCATGGGGTATGTGAAGTGGGGGTGTTCCAGGCGGCCCCTTGGCTGCTGACAGCCGGTTTTCATTCCAGGTGAGGCTGAGCAGAGGTGGGTATTCTTGGTGGTCTTTCCAGCATGCTCCAGCCCATCTCACAAGTCAGAGCTTGGGCCTTTGAATTCAGACTCATAGTTCAGAACTGTGGGCTGGAACCAGGCGTTGGCGGCTGCCACCCTTGGGACGGAAGGCCTATCGCTGACCTCACAGCCCTCGTGATAGTCATAGCATTCTTTGCTGCTGGCCGGTAGCTTGGAGAGGCGAGGTGGGCACTTGCCATGAGTTAGATGGAGCAGCTAGCCCTGGCTTCGACGAGTGAGTTCACCGGGGTGGACAGGTAGTCACCTTTCGGTCCTTGGCAGGTTTGTGCTTCTTAAAATTTTGTGTTTGGCAATGCCCTGAGGCTCATCTGTTCCATAGAGGCTTGGAGGAGCTGACCACATGAGTAGGGCATGCAGAGGCTGGCAGGCGGGACAGTTGGAATCCAAGGGCGCATCTGACCTTGGCATGCCGGCATTAAGAGAACACGTAGTCCTGGAAGATTCCACCGGAGCTGTTTATTGGAAAGAGGACTCAGAAGATACGCATTCCCAGCCTGAGTGGTAGATGAGAGTGTCCCCACCCTGTGGATAAGATCCTGACCGCCCGTCCCTGCAGGGACCATCCCTGTGTTAGGAAGCAGGAGGGTGCGTTGCAGAGCCTCACCCAGTGGGAAGCCATGATCCTCACTCCTTGCTCCTCGGGCTTGGCTGTTGCTCTAGCTTCTATCTCCGCATCCTGTCTTCCCTCCTGGAGCCCGAGGACCACCCATGTGAGGCTGTGCCGCTGGGGAAATGCCTCACACAGAGTACGTCTCACCAAAAATAGAAGCAGAGCCTTGAGTCCTTGGCCGCCTTGCACTCACACAGGCTGGGTGGGGTTGTTGGATCTGCTCCGGGTGGATGGCACCTGCTTCCTCAGGGCAAAATTCAGTCCAGAACATGAGCCGCTCCCGGGGACGGGTGAAGGCGACAAAGCACGAACACTCAAAACCAGGGTCAGCGAACAGGACAGTGCCTGGGCTTCCCAAAAGCCACCAGTGCCAGTATACGAGAGTCTAAAAGGACACTTGGAAGCACCTGAAGTCACTCTTGGTTTTGTTTTTATTTTAACTCTGTTATAAAATGGGGAAAATCCGTGTCACTTTCCTGTGTTCAGGCCCCCTGTGCTCCTCTGTTCAGCGTGGCGCGGGCACTGCAGGGTGCGGGCTGCACAGTTTCCCCGAGGGCGCCGAGGACCCTGTGGAAGTGACTGCACTTTCTAGGGTTGCAGACGTGCTTCGTATTTCGTGGTTTTTCTGAATCTGATGGTGTGGTTCTAGGCATCTTTCCAGCCCTGGAAGATGCCACACATGCTCTTGGTTATTAGCGTGATCACCACCCAGCAAAATTTTGGGGTCCTGGGAATGTGGCCCAGTGTCTGGGGAGCACCGGACTGCACCTGGCTGGCTGGATAAAGATGGGGGTACCTGGAGCCTCCTGTCCTGCCAGCTCTGTGTCCAGCTGTCACCTGGGAGCCTCTCACTTGTGGAGTCATGACTCACTCAGATACATGTTTTATTGAAGAAGCAAATCTATTTATCAAGGTGTTCCTGTGGCCATTTCTTCACCAAACCTCCCGCTGACTTTGCAGAGAATGGCAAACTCAGAAGCCGAGCAGTACCTTAAAGCTAGGTTCCCCGCAAGGCACGTCCCGCCTGCTGGGGAGCCCACTTGGTGTGGGGCACCGAAAACAGCACAGTCCCTGGGTGCTTAGAAGCCCCGATGAGGCTGCTGCTCCGGCTTCTATTCCCGCATCTGTGTTAGATTTCCCAACACTCCATGTTTTTCCCTCCTTACAGAAAGGGGGTGCAGGCTTGAGGAATACTTCACATGAACCCTTTACCATAAATCCTTTTAAATTGTTCACAAGTAAGAGCCTAACTTTGGAGGACCAAGGTCCTGGCGTTCTTAGTGTGAGGAGTGGGCTGGCTGAATATGCGGCAGGTTGCGAGCGTTTTCCTACCTGGTTGTACTTCACTGGAGAAAATACGGGTCATCCCTGTATTTGCTAAGGATGTGCACACAGACGGCACAGCCATCGCCACTTTCTAAGTTTAGAAGGTACTTCATTCCTTTAATTCCCCGGCACTCATTTTACACCACACTGCCCTCTCATTCTCTACTCACACTGTCTTCCAGTGTGTGGTTCAGGCCAGCCCTTAGCCGAGGTTGAGTTAAATCATTTTCAGCTGAGCCAGGTCTTCAACAGCTTGGTGTATGTGTTGCCACTCTGAGGCTGAGGTCCTAGCTTCAGGAAGAATGTGGGGATCGATTGGTGATGTCTGCCATGAATGCAGACAGAGAGATAAGGGTTGTGCATTTACATTGCATGGTGGGAAGAGGTGTTGCACCCGAGCCAGGGAATCTGTTAGGTGTGTCAAGTGACACTTAAAACCTGAGGAATCGAGTTCTCCATTCTAGGGGAGCACATCCCTATGCATTACTGGGACTGTAAAACGAAATCGCAGCCTCTGGGAAAAGCTGGGCAAGGAAGTGGACACAGCATCAGGAAAGCTTCCCAGACACAACGTAGAGAGAAAGCCCATTTGCCAAATGAAAAAGGAGGTAACAACATTAGAAGCAAAGCTGAGATTTCCAATAGCAGTTGCAATTTTTTAGCCTTAAAATAGTGCCACTCTTAGCAACACAGATTTTTTTTTCCAAATCATGCCTTGAAGCTGCTCCCAGAGCCACTCGCTCATCGGCACCCTGCTCCCGTGGTCCTTGTCGTGAAAGGCAGAGGGGAGATGCCTGTTGCCCACAGCCCTCTCTGCAGCTGCTGTGGGGGTGGGCACCTTACCGGGTGCTGGGGGCATGAGAAGGGGAGTCACCGTGGCTTGCCCACTTTCCAGATCAGCCAACTGCAGAACATTTGTTCTTTAGATCCCCGTCTGATGGTTTAGAACAGCTTCTGTAACGTGGTTAAACATGTTTACAAAGCAAGGGAGGCATCTCTTACCTTGACAGCATGAGGCTTCCACAGAGCACCTTCCCCACTCAGCTTCACAGCCCCGTGTGCTGCGCTGGCCTGTAGACCCATCGAGGCAGCTGTGTTTACAAGTTTAATGCTACGTGTCGGAGAGGCACTTTTGTATGTCCCAGTATCCGTATCTGGCCCCCACCTTGGCCTCGTCACAAGTTTCAGTTTTACATTGTAGAAACCCAAGCCTCTGAAATATACTCTTAGCAGAACTTAGTTGTGATTCTGTGTCTACCTTTCTAGAAATCAGGTAATGCTGGATGACAGACAGCAGCCACTTAACAGGGGAGCAGGCTGTATTTAAGAGGACGCTTTCCTGAGGGTCGTGAGGAGAAAGACCAGACCTCATGGTAAGATGGGTGGGATGTAAGCAGGGCTTCCCTGGAGGCAGGCGGGGCCACAGGTTCAGCTCCGATGGGGCCCTCCTTCCTCTCCTGCCTGGCCTCTGGAGTTCGTGTGGTTTAGCCTCCTCTTTCCACCTTGATCACTGTGCATGAGCTGGGTCCTCCTGCCTCCCAGGCCACCTGCAGGGCTTAGGGCTGATGAAGCCTTTAATCACTTAGCTCGGAGGCACTTGCTAAGCGTGCAGCGCCTCTGAATGGCGCCTTCTGTCGGGATCTTTGGAAGGCCTGCCAGGACCTCCGGTCTGTGGAAGGATCCTAGTATTTCTTCCTTCTTTTGAGACAGAGTCTCGCTCTCACCCAGGCTGGAGTGCAGTGGCGTGATCAATCTCTGCTCACTGCACCCTCCACCTCCCGGGTTCAAGCAATTCTCCTCTGCCTCAGCCTCCTGAGTAGCTGGCACTACAGGCATGTACCGCCACACCTGACTAATTTCTTAAATTTTTAGTAGAGATAGAGTTTCACCATGTTAGCCATGATGGTCTCGATCTCCTGACCTTGTGATCTGCCCGCCTCGGCCTCCCAAAGTGCTGGGATTACAGGTGTGAGCCACTGCGCCCGGTCCTGGATCCAGGTGCTACTTAGAGTATCTATCATGGCAGCTGGTGACGGCACCCGGCAAATTCCAGCAACTGCCTTCATTCCACAGAGGCTCCCTCATGGATACAACTGCTCTGGCAGTCCTTCCTGCCCTAGTGGCCCCAGCCCTAAGACTGCAACCTTGCAGGGACTTCGTGGGGCAGCCCCTGTCAGGAACAGGGGTGACGCAGGCACTGGAGGAGCTGCCACCCTGGGCTCCCAGCCAGGCCGGCACTGGTGTCCTGACACTGCTGCGGTGTCAGGAAACTTGCCAGTCTTTGCCTCCCATGTCAGAAATGATCGTGCAGCTGCTTTGCTTTAGGATAAAAGCCTGAAATCCTGACAGCAACAAAATCTTTCCCCTGGGGCAGTGTGTCTTGAGCTGTAAGCAACAGAAACCAATTTGGATCATTTTTAAAGAATGGAAAGTTATATTGGAAGGGTGTCAGCTTAGCTCACACAGTGTCTAGGAAGACTGGAAAATGGGTCTGAGAAACACTACAGGCAGCTTTCTGTGGCAAGATCGATCCAGTTTCTTCTTGGTGACTGCTCAGGGGAGAACATCCCATTTGCCTTGCATGGCACTGAGCCAGAAGGTCAACTGCAGGCCTGTCCGCCTGTATCCACCGAGAAAGAGCAGCTCCCCACAATGAAATGTGTTCTCCAGCATCAAGGCTAGCTGTCCAGAAAGCTTCTGGCATCCTCCCTGAGACGTACCTGCCTTAGGATCTGTGGGATCTATGGACTTTGCTTTTCCCGGGTGACATTACTGTTCACAAAACTCCAGCAGCTGGGCCTGGTGTTGTCTTTGTTTTCCACTGAGCATCTCTAATTTCACAATTATTTATTGCAGCTGCAGTTGTAAGCAACACCAGGCCTGGGGATGGGCATCAGCACTGGCCTCGAGCTGGTGCAGAGTGCATCCTGGACAGAGGGCCAGGGGCATCCCGGTGCAGGCGCAAGCCTGAAACCAGATAGTAATTGCTACCAGGGGAGTCGGCAGGGCTTCATGCTCTTCACAGTTAATGTGGGCAAGCCATCATCAGTAAGGCACTGATGTCTTCATGATGTGTCCAGTTGCAGATGGAATTATCCTGAAATGGACAAGGCAAGTTTACTGGTGGGAGATGTTAGAAAGGAAAAATAGCGCATAGAAGGCACCAGGCCCCGTGACCCTGTGCTCACACCTCGTGTTTCCTCACACCTCGTGGTTGCACACTGTGGTACGGGGCCACCCTGAGCTCTGACTCCCGGGCTGTGAACTAGGAAGAACAGCAGCTTTGCAGGACTCCTGTCAGCCCTGTGGTTTGTGTGCATGGAAAAGGCCTTTAGCTATATATAGCAACGGGAAGCCATGGCTTTTTATCATAAACCCCAGTTTTTAGAAGTCCTCATTACATACTGGGCCTCGGGCTTTCTCCTTCCAAATTCCTAATTCTCCCACCCTGCTGGGCCTGGGAGCCCCATTTCCTTGAAAGAGTCATGTTCCATCCTAATGTATATGAATCTTACTCTAAGCGTCAGTTACATCCTAATATGTTAAAAACTTGCTCAGATTGTCAGAAGCCTGAAAGAGGTGTCAGAAATTCTGTGTGAGGTAAGATGGGGGCCTTGCACTTCATCTCCCTGTATGAGATCTTCCAGGAACCCCTGCCCCAGACTCCAGCACGACTGTAGGGGCAGTGGCTGCTAGACAGGGCCTTGAATTTAAGTTCAGACTCCCTGGTGTATGGGTGGACAGTTTCCTTCTGGGACTGAAGGAGCACATGGAAGATGGTCCTTTCCTTTCTAGAAGCAAACCTTAGCCCTGCCCCAGCTAAGCTCTCATGCTCAGTGCCAGTGGTCTCCTGTGGCGTCCGTATCCCTGCACCTCATGCAGGACACCCGAGAGTCGTGCCCAGCACCTTTTCCCAGCACAAGAACCCACTTCCTTCTCTCTTTTCCTGCCTTCCGTGGAGGACCTGCTGCCAGGATTCCATCCTCTAGGATTCCAGACCTTAGACAGGTCTCTTGGGCCAGTCTCAGCCACGTTCTGCGTGCCTGGCCGTCAGGGAGGGTAAAGGGTGGGTTTCACCAATGAGAATGGCAGCCCATGTCGGGGAGGGAGACGATCACTAGGCAACCTGGAGCTTGTTACCCTGGTAACAGATCCAGGCACTGATGCTGTGGATGGACATCTTGTGACGATGGCCTCTCAGGCTCCCCAGACGCATCAGCGGCTCTGGATTCCCACCTTGTACCCGGCGTCCTTTTCCTGCGTGGCTACTTTAATTAACCACTTGGGTTTCTTATCATAATCGGGCACTCTGTCCGATAACCATCCTGCCAGCACCCCTGAAAGTGAAGTTGGGGTGTTCCTCACCCTGTGGGCACCACAGCCTGGGGGATGAGGCCAGGACTGCCAGGCCTCACAGGAGTGTGCCCTCAGACCTCAGACCTCAAGTAGGGGGCCGGAAGAGTCTACTGAAAGAGAAAGAATCTTTTGGAGTTTGGCAGTTGTACCATTTTCTTAGCAGAAAAGAGGAGCCAAGGTGGGAGCCGTGCGCGTCGGTTTCCTTGTCGGATGACGGGGTTGGTGGTGCTGTCGCAGACCTCGAGGATGAGCTGAGGAGGTGTCCAGCTTTCTGCTGCACACATTTCCTGTCCACCCGTAGGGGTCGTGGGCTGGCAAGGATGCAGGGGTGTGGCCCCCGTCCCTGCCGTTTCCCCTGCTCTGCCGTTTTCCTGGTGTGGGAGGATGCTGCGATGCAGGTTCATGCAGACACCCAGCACTGGGGACCTGGGTCTGGGGGTGGCAGCCAGAGTGGCCGGGTGCAGCTGCTGCTCAGGGAGGGGAGGGACCATGATTCCTCCCAGCCGGGGGTGGCAGGAGAACTGCACACAGCTCGGAGTCCATGCAGGGCTGGCGGTGGTCCTGGCTCCCGCAGCCCATTCTTCTGAGGCTGGGGCAGAAGTCTTTTTTTGTACTTTGCGTTGAAAGAGATAATTGTCCCAAAGCACAGTGGTGGAGCTCGGCCTGCCATGCAGGGCTGGTGTGGGTGCCCCAAGCTGCCCCTCCCCAGCACCATGTAGAGTCTTAACAGGATGTGGACGTGGCTCCCGTGGAGGGGGATGTCCTTCCTCTGCTCCTCCCTAGAGTGTCTGGCTAACTGAATGTGAGCCTTGGTGGTCCAGCAGGAGCCTCCTGTGGCTGGGGACCTGATCATCCTCATCCTCTCTTAGCAAGTGGCCACTTTTGGGACTGCCGAGAGCCCTTGAGGGAGGTTGGGGCTGGAAGGTGATCTGGCCTGTGCGGAAGGCTCCTGCTTTTGTTTGTGGGAGTCTGAGCCTGCTGCCTTGTGCTCACACGAAGGCCAGTGGTCCCGAGAACTTCACACCTTCCTGATTGGGTTACCCATGGTGGGTCACTAGGCTGGGCCCAGCCTGGAGCAGTGGCTTGCACCGTCCAGCCTGTAGAGGGAAGGAGAGGTGGAGACATAAGGCTGCCATCAGGGTTGATCTGGACATCTGAAAGCTTGACATGCCCCAAAAGCTTTAATCTGAGGCTCTAGAAAGAGTTCTAATCTGCCTCTTCCTGGCATCTCGGCACTGCAGTCCCCTCTGGAGGTTAGGTGGCCATTCTCTTGTGTCCAGGGTGTGAGTGGTGATGATGTTAAGGTTTGGGCAGATGGCCAGGAGGACCCATAAAATCCAAGGATGGGTTTGAAGGGGGCGGTTTTTGTTGGAGAAAATGCTGCTTCTCTGTCTCTGAGGTTTTCAGAGCCTGCTGGGTGTGCTGCACAGAAGAGCGAGAGAAAAGAGGCCTGAGGGCCCTCACTGCATCCTGGGCGGGCGGGTGGGCACGCTCTGCAGGGGGTCTGCCCTGTGTGTACATGGGCACAAGCGTGTACATCTGTGCTGTGGCAGGTTAAGGCCTTCCACCACCCTGCTGAGTGAACATCTAGACCAGCTGCACCGGTCTAGATGAAGTTGCTGTAGAGTTTGTACGGGGACTTGTGAGACGGACCGCTGTGGGGTCACCCCTGCCCCGCTGCCCTCACAGCTCTCCCTTCAGAACCTTGTTGGCAGAACCAGGAAGCCTGCTGGGATTACTGTGATGGCTCTGGCCTGTGTAGAGAGCCGCTGGCAGTGCGGTCCTTTGAGAAGTTTGCTCTCCTGAGCCCCCTCAGGCATCCCTTCCCCGCCCCACACTGGGCACTCCTCACCCAGCGCAGGTGAGAGAGGCAGGAGGAGCCTGCCCAGGGCCCTGTTAGTGCAGGGGCTCTCCAGGAAGTTCCCTCGAATACACACGCCTTATCCCGTCGTGTTGTGCGAGAGGCAGCTGGCGCCAGTGCGGGTGGGGAAGTGGGGAGCCACACAGCGCTGGGACCCGTCTTGTGCTGGACTAGCCTGTGCTGGCCTTGGGGCCCCATGCTCCTGGTGCTCTTGGGACTGTGGTTTGCTGGTAGGGAAGTGGCCACGTGCGTCTCCCACCAGAGCTGCAAGTCATGTGGAGTCAGGGTAGGGGCTCCTCTTCGTGACAGTGGCTCCCAGGATGCAGGTGGAGATGGGGCTCTCGCGCTCTGCTTCCCTCGCTTGCCCAAGCTCTGCCCACAGTGACGAGTGGGGAGCTGCCCCTCCACATACCCTGTGGCCCCGGCTGCCCACCCACTCTGCCCACCCCTTCCCTCCTTGCAGGTATCCGCCCCCAGATCATGAACGGCCCCCTGCACCCCCGCCCCCTGGTGGCGCTGCTGGACGGCCGCGACTGCACCGTGGAGATGCCCATCCTGAAGGATTTGGCCACCGTGGCCTTCTGTGACGCGCAGTCCACTCAGGAGATCCACGAGAAGGTGGGCCCGCCCTGCCCAGCCAGGGGCTGTGCTGACCTTGGCAGTTTCCTCCCCAACATGCCCCCAGGCCTCAAATCCCCTGTTCCTCCAGCTTGTCGCTTTTCTACTGAACTCTGCTTTGGGTTCAAGGGTGATAGGGCCAGGTGGAGCCCGTGGGCTGCGTGGGGTGGGGCTCCGACCCTGTGCTCTGTTCCCACGCAGGTTCTAAACGAAGCTGTGGGCGCCATGATGTACCACACCATCACCCTCACCAGGGAGGACCTAGAGAAGTTCAAGGCTCTGAGAGTGATCGTGCGGATAGGCAGCGGCTATGACAACGTGGACATCAAGGCTGCCGGCGAGCTGGGTGAGCTGTCCAGAGCTCTGCGGGCCCTGTGGGGGGTGCTCGGGGAAGGAGCTGGAACTGGGGCCACAGAGCAGCTACTTCTGGCTGTAGCGAGACGGCAGCCTCCAGACCGGGCTGTGGAGCACATTGCCGGCCCTGCCTTCAGATGATGCAGGAAGGATTGTCCCTGCCGGCCCTGGGTGGGGTCTCCTGGGCTGTGATGCATCTCTGCCCTCAGAGCAACACCAAGCTGGCACTGGCTAACTTTGGAAACACCCAGTGCCAGTGGGCTGTGTCCTGCAGAGGGCAGAATGCGAATGGCCGCATGTCCCCAAACTATCCCTGCTGGTGCACAGCATCTGGCCCAGGTTAGCACCAAAGCAGGTAGACCCCTGCCCCGCACTGCCGATGAAGAGGTTTCAGAAGGAAAGCAGAGGCAGCAGGCGCGAGCCCAGAGTTGGGGGGTGCAGCTGTGTATTGCACCCCCTGGGCACAAGTGTATGGGGCCATGGTGAGTGGGCCTCTACCCAGCACCCAGTGTGAGTTCGTGAACAGCGAGTACAGAGGCACAAGGAGCAGACCACTGGCATCGAGGGTCCTTGGGAGAGCGCGGGGGCACTGTGCTTGGTCTGTGTGTTTGAAACACGCCACCCCTGCAGCTGCGGGTGGGGCTGGACTCTGCCTTGTGAGCACTGAGGTGCCCCAAATTCATGAGGCTGGTAAGGGATGCTTGACCCAGGCCTGTGGTCCTGACAGCAGCCTGGGCTTGCAACAGCCCTTCCTGTGCTCTAGGACTAGCCGGGGTGCCCTTTCCCCCACCTCTCTCCCATCGGCCAAGGCCCCTGTGGGACGCGGTGCTTCTGGGACGGCCTGGGTGTCAAATCGGCTCTGTATCTGAGTGGTAGCGTAGCACTGCGTATGCTGAGCGTCCTGCCCTCAGGCATGGCTGGCCACAGCTTCAGGGAGGCCACCCATGTGGGCTCCAGCTTGCTCTCCATAGCCCTATCCTGGCGCTTGGAGTGTACGTGTCAGAATCTTTGTTGAGTCCCTAACTGGCATTCAGGACGCCACCCTGGTTCTGGAAGCCCTGGGTGGGTCTTGGTGTCCAGGAGCAGGACTGGGGAGCCGGGCGCAGTAGGGCTGCCCATGTACTCAACAGGGGTCAGGATGCAGTGGTGTGGGGCTACCCCAAGGGACCCTACCCTTAGGGTCCCAGGAGCATCAGCTTCACAGGTCACCCCTCGCCCCCTGTCCCATGCCGCCCACCCCCACCTCAGCCCTTCCTTGCTCCCATCCACCACATCCTTCTGAGCCCCTCTTTGCTGGAACAAAGAAACTCCAGAGGATATGAGTCTTCAAAAGCGTGTTTAATATAAACTAAAATTTTCCATCTTTCCCTGGCACAAACAAGGATATTTTTGTTCGAAAACAAACGTCCTTTGTGCTCTTGGTAGAGCTGAGATCCCAAGTTTGAACAGTGGAGGAGAATGCAGCTTCGGTGCCAGGGGCTCTCGGATCCTTGTCCCCCGCACGTCTCCTGCTTCTCCGGCACGTCTGCCCCTCACACGCAGCTCCTGGGCCCACACGGTGCTGACCCTGACCTTCCTCCGACAGACCAGCCGCTGCTTTCCAGGGAGAGAGGGGAGGTCTTTCCTGTGGAACTTCCTACTCCTCCAGTTCCGGGAGTGCCCCACACAGGCACTGCGGCCAGAAAGGAATCAGGCCCTCGATTACGGGATCCCGGAAGGGCTGAGATGGGAGTCTGTTTCCTGAGGCATCTGAGACCCACGAAGACAGCCAGGACCAGGGCCTGCGGCTGTGGAAAACGTGGAAGGGCTATGAGTGGTGGCATCTTCATTGATCCCGGTCCCATCTGATAAGGGTGCTGCTTGGAAGACAGCTGTGGGGCCCTTTCTAAAGGGCACTTTTCAAATGTGGAATCTGGAGGCAGAAAGGAGCCTCTGTCCAGACGTCCTTTGTCTCCAGATGCATTTCCCGCATCATGCGGTCAGCGGGCCTTTTGTGAGGCAGGCTACAAGCGGCAGGTGGCTGCCCTCCTCCTGATGAAAGGGGGTTCCTGGAGCTGGGAAAACAGGGCCCTCCATGTCGCAGCAGGCAGCACGCTGGGCCTCTGGTAAAGCTTCCTGGGATGGCCAGGCTCTGAGCTGCCAGCCCTGGAATGATGGGCAGGAGTCAGCCCTTCACGGGAAGAGCAGGGCGAGGCTTGAGGAAGCTGTGCTTCTCCCCACAAACCAGGAAGATATGAGGGGAAGACCTCGAGAGGACCCTACACCCCTGCCCCCTCCACCCCTAGCAAGCTGGTTGATCTGGTTTCCGTGCCAGTAGCAGCCATGAAGGGAGTAAAGCACCATGGCACTGACCAGGAGAGGACGGCGGCATGCCTCTTTGGGGCCATTTTTGGGAGCCCACGGATGCTGGGAGGCTCAGCCTGTGAGAATCAGAGGCGCCCGTCCTGTGGCATTTAAAGGATCAACTTGACTCATCTGGAAGGGAGGTCGCATCCATGGCGCTTTGTCAGACAGTTTAGAAGACACTCCCTCCACAGGGTCGATGAGGTTATGGATGTTTCTGGCAGGGGCGCTGCGGCCGTTGGGATGGGAAGGTTCTTCAGCCCAGGCAGTGTCTCAGTTCTTCCTCCTGCGCGCTGTCCCAGGCATGGGACGCTGCGTTCTCATGAGGACTAGACCCAGGGAGCTGAATGTCCAAGTACTGGTGTGAAGACTCACCAGTGTCCTGCCTCAACCTCCCTTTTGTGCCACACCCACCCAGGTGCCTTCACGCACGTGGCCCTGCGGGACCCTCCGCCGGCATCGGCTCTTCTTAGGAGAACCCGCTGTTCACGCCCATCAGCAGCGGAGCCCGTGTCCCTGGAGGGCGATTCTGCTGCGGCGCCTCCCTGCTGGGCTTCAGCCCTTCTGAGGAATGAAAATTCTCCCAACTGCCAAAGATTTTCTTTAACCTCTGGCATCAGCCTCAGTCTATCTGACTCTAATAATAACATGGCATGTGATCAAGCCCCAGATTCTCTACTGAGTTATTTCAAATGAACGAGGCCCATTTCCTGCAGGAGTCCTGGCATCCAGCTCATGGGAAAGTTGGTCGGCCTCAGTCGCAGTCAATCACACTGTTCCCTTGCCAGGTGTCTGTGGCCCAGAGGAGTCCCCAGTGGCTGCGTGGGGTGGGTGGATGACGTGCTCACAGTGGCCTCACCTTCTCTGAGCTGTGTGTCCTGCTGAGGGGGTCACTCTCAAGTCCCCGTGGCGGCCCTCGCGGGGAGGCGGCCACACAGCTGTCTAGAAAGTGGGTTTGCAGCCCCACTGGTCCTGTTTCCTGTCCAGTAGAGCCGAAGAAGCTGCCTTGGTGGTTTCTGTCTGCACCCCAATCATCAGAATTTAAGAAGATAGAGGAATCCTGGGCTGCCTTAAAGGTGGCCCGGCCCCAGTGCCATGGGCATCCCTTGTTGGGAGAGGCACTCTCCTAGGGGATTCCAAACCTGGAATTAAGAGGGAACCTTTGGACCTGGGCTGACATGGAGCCCAGATATCCGCCCCCATCCTCGGAGCGCTCAGCTAGGAGCCACAGGCTAGCTGCTGCACCCACCCTCTGGAGCCCACTCCTGCTCGGCTCCACTGCCTCTGCTGCAAGTAGACGTACCCATCAGGTGGCACGGAGGGGCCATTCCCGGCCTGGCCCTCTGCCCACCTGTACCCCAGTTGTATCTGGAAGACATGCATTCTTCCCCAGATACCCTCTGGCTGAGGAGGGGAAATGCCCAGGCCCTTTCTGCTTATGACTTACTTGAGTTAACTCTCCACGCCACAGCTGCCTCGCGCTGGGAGATTCTTGACCTGGTTTCTGCAGCTTGTGTGGGGCCAGAGGGCTCACCCCAAGCTGCCCTTAGCACTGAAGGCTGCTCCACGGAGAAGGGAGGGTATCGTATCCACTCTGAGTTCTGTCCACCGGAGCAGGGTGCTGAGCACGGGGCCACAGGACGACTGCGCTCACTTCAGACGTCAGTTCCATCTCGGGCCAGCCCTTGCATCCATGTTGGGGTGGAGATGTTTTTTTAAAACAAGTAATAATGTATGTTTTTTGCATCAAACTGTTACCATACCTTAAAACTAAAAGCCATTCTTTGTCACCCCTGCCAGTTCCGTGAGGAAGACCCTGGGGGCCGTGAGTCTGAGCGGGGTGGAGGAGTCTGATCTTGGGCCCATTGGCATAGTGCCACGCCAGGTCCTTTTTTGGGACTCAGCACGAGCCTCAGAGGAAGCTACTCACGTGGAAGATCAGTCATAGGAGTTGGGCTGGTCATGAGCCACGTCCTGGACTGAAAGTCCTCCTCGGGGGTAGATACTGGGGCTAGAGCCTCCCGGGCATCAGGGGCAGAGGGCCTGCCACCCACTTGCCCAGCCCTGTGTCCGCTAGACGATAAGCCCTCCCCCGTGCCAACAACCTTGCCTCAGGAGGGCTTGGGGTTTTCTCATCTCCGGCCTTGGCCTTGTCCCTTTCAGGAATTGCTGTGTGCAACATCCCGTCTGCAGCCGTGGAAGAGACAGCTGACTCCACCATCTGCCACATCCTCAATCTGTACCGGAGGAACACGTGGCTGTACCAGGCCCTGAGGGAAGGCACGCGGGTTCAGAGCGTGGAGCAGATCCGCGAGGTGGCCTCGGGAGCGGCCCGTATCCGTGGGGAGACGCTGGGCCTCATCGGCTTCGGTACGTACGTGCCACCCTCCACCCCTACCCCCAGCCCCTCCGACACTGGCGCTGGGGCAGGGGAGACCCCCTGGGGAAAGGCAGCCCCAGGGGAGGCAGGGCCAGGACCCAGTGTGGCACAGGACAGGAGATTGGAGTCAACGCCTGTCAGGGAACTTGCCCCAGAGGTGGAATTTGGGCTGGTTCTGGAAGAATGAGTGTCCACTGCTATCTGCGGCGTCTGGCAGGGCAGCATTCTCTGCTGTGGGGCAGCAGACAATGTACTGTGCCCACTAAATTTCCCTGGGCAGGAGTGAAGGGCAGGGGCTGAATGGAGGTGTGTTGTGGAGAAGCAGGCAGGCTTGGGGCTCAAGTGGGGGCTGGCGGTTCCATGAAGACCCAGGCTGTGGGCACTATGGGCACAGTCTCACTCCTGAAGACCCTCAAATGCCAGGTTGGGGTGGCAGAGTCAGGCCATCAGCTTGGAAAGCACTCCTGAGAGGGGTGGGAAAAGGCTCTTACCATGGAGATGTGTTGGGAGAAGCCACAGGAGAGCCTGCAGCAAGGTAGGGGGGCCGGCACCGCAGAGAAGGCGATGGTGAGCAGCCTGATTCCACGGAGGCTCGCAGAGGGCCCCGCCCTGCCCACCACAGGTCCGTCTGCCTCTTGGGACTCCAGGAAGGAGTCTTTGCACACAGGCAGGTAGTGATGTTCTGGCCTCCGGGAGACCCCCAGCTGCTGCTCAGCCTCTGCACGGAGCTCCACGCCTCCAATGACGAAGCCCCCAGGCTCCTCTCCCCACAAGCCCCGCTCCGGACCTTGGTGCCACTTGAACGAGAGAGAAATTGCTGGATGCTTCCAGGAATGCACTCTTTCCGTCCCCTCTGCAGGCCATGATCTCCTGGGTCTGGCCTCGCCCGACGCCTGGGGTCTAAGTGCCAGGTGCTGGCATCTTTTAAAAGGACCCACCGTGTTTTGAGGTTGTTAGAAAGGCAGACGTGGTGTGTGAACACCAGGCTCCCTCTGTCCAGGCCCCGCTGGGCTTCGTGGCTGGGAGATGCTGCTTCCTCTCCATCTTCATGCAGTCTGAAGCTCTGTGGTCTCTGGCCAGGCTGCAGCGCCTGTGGGTGGTGGTGAGCACCCTGGCTGCGTGATGGGGCCTCACTGGGGAAGTGCTTGTCTCAGGGACTTCTTCCCGGGGTCGTTCCTGTGGCTGTGCCCATGTCACTCAACTTTAAAAACTCTCTCAGTGTATGAAGGCCAGTTCAGCCCCTGCTGCCACCCCATTTTCAGGACTGTACACTAACCACTGCCTCCGCCACCCTGGGACTCCAGCACACGGCCTGTCATTGTCTCTCCTGGCTCCCTTTCCAGGTCTCTACCCTTCAACACTGTCACTGCCACAGCCATCCTTGGGTTAAGACCCTTTTCCGGCCTCGGGTTCCACTGAGCAAGAGTCCCCAGGCCCAGCTGGCTCAGTGCAGCAGGCAGGGGTGGGTGGCGAGAGGGCAGCCTGGGGTTGAGGTCATGGACAGAAACTGAAGAGAAGGCAGCCTATGGAAGCTGTGCTTTTAAAAAGTTGGCAGGGGGTGGCTGTGGGGGGTGAGTGGGCTTCTGTAGGGACTGGGTTTTGATTAAGTCAGTAGCACGATTGCCATTAGGTTGTCAGAAAATCTCATGGATAAAGTTCAAGGGGTTTGTGAACTTGGAAAACAAAACCCGGAGAAAGAGCACTCAGCCCCGGTCAGCACGGTCGAAATCTGGGCTTGGTGCTCTGGGCTGCCTTTCTACAGGCCCTCAAGGTCCTGGATCTGCAGAGGGCGAGCCACACTCTGGGCACAGACGTCATGAGGGGGATGGAGGCTGCAGGAATGGAGAAGGCAGGCGAGGGCCTGGGGAGTGTGAGCTCCCTGCAGTTGCTTTCTGGTTCCTCTGTCTCTTGTTCCCAGAGTGTCAGAGAGCCATCTCTCACTCAAGTCCCTGCCACTGGCCAGCACCGACACCGATAAGAGTTGGCACCATGGCTCGTGCCTTGCCATACTAGTTGCTCTGCAGCTGTCCCTGATCAGACTGGCCTTACTCAACCTTTGTTCCAAACTATGGCAGTTGTCCTAGCCATGCCATCAGTTAGGTGGAGCTGCTGCAGGAGGGGGAGCCGTCCAGCAGCAAGGTACCCCAGAACACAGGCGGCCTGCTCGGAAATGCACAGCTTTCTCCTTTCTCCTGCCCGCATCTTGGGACCGTGGTTTTAGATAAATATTCCTTCTGTGACCTCCAAGAGAGCCCAGTCAGGCATTACACAAACCATTTTGTTTTCAAAATGCTGAAAACTGCTCCGGGAAGCCGGAGGTGCTATCGAGAGGATCCCATGGGTTTATGAAATGACAGCTGTTGGGGACACTTCTTCATCCTGTGACATAGCTGGCGGGAGGCCCAGGCTGCATGCTAGAGGTGGGCGCAGTCCCCACCAGTGGGATGAGTCCAGGCCTGATGGTCACGTGCCCTGCCCAGAACATAGTAGCACACGGCCACTCTGCACTCGGGCCGGCCTGCAGGGAGCCGCTGTACTTTACTGGAGCAAGCCCGGGGGTGATAAGGCAGGATGTCACTCCCTATTACATTGAGAGCAATTTTGTAAAACCCAAGCTTGTATTAAGAAGCCTGCAGTGGCCGGGCGCGGTGGCTCAAGCCTGTAATCCCAGCACTTTGGGAGGCCGAGGCGGGTGGATCACGAGGTCAAGAGATCGAGACCATCTTGGTCAACATGGTGAAACCCCGTCTCTACTAATACAAAAAATTAGCTGGGCACGGTGGCGCGTGCCTGTAATCCCAGCTACTCAGGAGGCTGAGGCAGGAGAATTGCCTGAACCCAGGAGGCGGAGATTGCGGTGAGCTGAGATCGCGCCATTGCGCTCCAGCCTGGGTATCAAGAGCGAAACTCCGTCTCAAAAAAAAAAAAAAAAAAAAAAAAAAAAGAAGCCTGCAGTACACACGAGAAGTGGAGAGAGGAATAGGAACAGAGGACGCGGGTGGTGATGGGAGGGGCTTGTGGGTTTGTTAGAACATTCTAATTGTTTGAAAATGTCAATAACAAGGATGGGGTTTGTTTTGCTTTATTTTTAACAAAAGTCCTGCTGTGGCCAATCTAAGCAGCCAGCACTGACACCCGTCCTCCATCAGCCCTGGTGGCCCCTCGCGGGCAGTACTCACACCTCAGGCCTCACTAAGCTTTGGGCACATAACTCCAGCAGCAGCTTTTAGTGGGGAGGGCAAGCTCAGACTTGGTGCAGAAGCAATGGAGGTGGCAGCGCTGGGCCGCAGGCTGTGGACTCACTCACCTGGACGCTCTGTTTCTGCACAGGTCGCACGGGGCAGGCGGTTGCAGTTCGAGCCAAGGCCTTTGGATTCAGCGTCATATTTTATGACCCCTACTTGCAGGATGGGATCGAGCGGTCCCTGGGCGTGCAGAGGGTCTACACGCTGCAGGATTTGCTGTATCAGAGCGACTGCGTCTCCTTGCACTGCAATCTCAACGAACATAACCACCACCTCATCAACGACTTTACCATAAAGCAGGTAAGTGAAAATAGACACCATGGAGGCTTCTGTCAGAAGGTGTTGGCACCTGCTGTGGGCGCAAGAGGGGACGCAAGAGGGCAAGGGAGATGGCTCCTGGACACACTGTTGAGCAGGGAAGAGGCCCTGCAACAAACCAGTGACAAGCTGGGTGAGGCCCCTTCCTTGGGCTGAGCCAGGCTAAGCAGAGAGGGACAGGCGCTAGCCAGGACCCAGCTTCAAAGGCTTCCCAGAGCCTTCAGAGGCCAGCCACCTGGCACAGTCCAGCCTTTCCACCCACTGTGTGGCTTCCTCTCAGGATCAGCAGAAAAGCCCTGGCTTCCAGCCAGCACCAAGACTTCATTCCCTTCCCTCAGACTGCAGCATGCACATTAAGCCACGAGACCAACAAAACTCCTAGCTTGCAGTTTCTTCTTTAAACCTTGATACAAGAGTCCTCCACGCCAGTGTGCCTGTAACCAGCTTTTCTTTCCTTCCACAGATGAGGCAGGGAGCATTCCTTGTGAACGCAGCCCGTGGCGGCCTGGTGGACGAGAAAGCCTTAGCACAGGCCCTCAAGGAGGGCAGGATACGAGGGGCAGCCCTCGACGTGCATGAGTCGGAGCCCTTCAGGTGCGTGTTGTCCTCGCCTCCTACCACAGCCCACGGGGCCCAATTCCATGTCTCACCCCCACACTGTGAACTAGAGGCCCTTTTCCCAAACAGGTCCCTGGGCAGGAAATTCCGGACATGACACAGTCTCTGTTCTTCTAAGGACTGTGCTGTATTCTAATTGTAAAAGGGCTGGAAGGTCCACAAAGGTCATCGGGGAAAGGAGAGGCAGGAAATTGGCGGTGATGGTGCTTCTGGTGTTTAGACAGACAGGCGTCATCTCTGCCCTGGATTAGAGCAGGGCAGGCTTTCAATAGAACTGGGCTTTTTGATCTACCAATTATTACTCACACTGTTCTTACAGAATTTTGATAATTACGTTCAAAACTTCCCAGTCTTCATAAAGTATGATCACAGACGTGCCTGTATCCACGTTGTCTACATAGCTGCTTTTCTTCATGGCCAAGAGCCCCCTCGTGCTGAGGAGGGCAGGGAGTGTATGTAACGTTTCCCACTTACTGGGTTTATTTTACATTTTTCTAGCTTTGCTCAGGGTCCGTTGAAAGATGCACCGAATCTCATCTGCACTCCTCACACTGCCTGGTACAGCGAGCAGGCGTCGCTGGAAATGAGGGAGGCAGCTGCCACCGAGATCCGCCGAGCCATCACAGGTGAGTCCCTCTGTGCCTCTGACTTGCCAAGGGCAGCCTCAGCTCCACAGCACAGCTGCCTCCCATCCTGTTGTCTACAGGCGGCTCGCAGCAGGTAGAATTCACTTTTTTAGCATCAAATGTATATGACTTGGGCCCTGTTTATTTAAGTAAGCCCTGAACTAAACTTCAAACTATTCCCTTTAGTCCCAGACATTACAAACTCAGGAGTGGGGGACAGACGAGGCTGAAGGTCATTGTTGAAGAGCTCAAGCACCTGGGCCCTTGGATGTTTTATTGTTTTACAAATGTTTAAAGTTGTTTCCCCACATAAGCAGCCACATGTTCAACTTACTGTGACTTGTAAAAATAATATGATTAATCATCTTACCCTAGGTCGCATCCCAGAAAGCTTAAGAAACTGTGTGAACAAGGAATTCTTCGTCACATCAGCGCCTTGGTCAGTAATAGACCAGCAAGCAATTCATCCTGAGCTCAATGGTGCCACATACAGGTGAGAAGAGGAACTGACTTTGTCTCAGCCTGTGAGCGCCACACCCCAGGGCCAGGGAGAGAAGCCCAAACTTAGCGGAAGCCTCCCGCCTGCGGATGCTAAGGCACAGTCAGAACAATTGGCCCTCTGGGCGGGAACTGTGTACACTGCCCCCTCAGGTCTTCCACTGCCTCATTTCCATGGAGCAAACAGAAGCTCCTATTTTAAAAAGGGGTGGGTTCTGTCAGATGTGATTGACCATAGGTGCTGGGAATTGCTTTTCATTCTAAAGCCATCTTAAAACCAAAGGTCTTCTCAGCCAGGAGCAGTGGCTCATGCCTATAATCCCAGCACTTTTGGAAGCTGAGGCAGGTGGATCACCTGAGGTCGAGTTCGAGATTGGCCAGGCCAAATGGTGAAACCCCGTCTCTGCTAAAAACACAAAAATTAGCTGGGTATGGTGGCACATGCCTGTAATCCCAGCTACTAGGGAGGCTGAGGTGGGAGAGTTGCTTGAACCCGGGAGGCAGAGATTGCAGTGAACCGATTATCACCCACTGCACTCGAGCCTGGGCCACATAAGACTCTGTCCCCCATCCCCACCCCACCCCTCAAAAAAAGGCTTCTCAAGGAGAAAGGTTTATATAGATAAGATGCTTAATCCTGTGAACAAGTTCATTTTCTAACTTGAATCTTATGTCCGTGGGAGGCATCCTGGCCAATGAAGGTACAGTCAACTCAGGATAATGACCTTGTCCACACACTAAAAATGATACCTGTAGTTTGGGTCAACAGAGAAACTGGAGCAGTGTTAGGGAGTGCAGAGTGGGTTAAAGACAAGAGCCCTTACAGGGAGAGATGGTTTCTTTTCTGGTATTTTCCAGGCACGAATTGGTTTTCTCCTATCCCTCATTATTATTGCTGGGTTCCCAGGAAATCAGTAGTCCCCTCATACATAAATGAAAGAAGCTGCAGCTTTGAATCTTAAGAAAAACATTTGCATATTCAAACCAGGGATTCCAGCTCTTGGCAATAGACACGCTTGGGGCCAGATCATTCTCTTCATTCTCCTGTAGGCGGCCCGGCCTAGCCTGTGCATTGTAGGACAGTTGGCAGCATCCCTGGCCTCTGCCCACGAGAGGACAGTATCACCTCCCACTCCCCCTCAGGATAATTGAAAATGCCTCCAGACATTGCCACATGTCCTCTGCTGTAGCCACAGTGACTACCAGGATGCATTTAGTTTGTGCAGTGAAGGCTCCGACACTGAAGCAGCTATGCTGGTGTATGCAGGTCATGTGGCTGTCTTCACATTTCAGCAAGTCCCATCCTTTTGGCCCTTAGAAGTATTTTCAAGTATTACTGAGACCATCACAGCACCAGACTCCCCTGCTGGGTGGAGTTGGGGGCCTGCCTTTTCATGTCTCCATTGTATTTATTCCTTCAGATAAGCTGAGGCTTGTAGGCCCCCTATAACAGTCTGTGTGCACTGAGGAAGCTGGAAGACCCTACTGACCAGAGTCCTTCTGAAGGTCTTGGGGATTTCTGACTGGCGGTGACAGGATGGCAGGCCAGGAGCTGGGTGTGGGGTGGCTTCCTCAGTGAGATGCCGCCGCCTCTACCTGGATGATGAAGGGTTTGGGAACTAAGTCTGGGTGAATATGCTGAGTCCCACTTTGCCCAGGGCCCCTATGTTCTGAGGGTGGTGAATGCGGCATGTCCTCACACAGTGCCTCCCACTTAGAACAGAAAACCAGCCCGCATTCAGAGGAAGCCAGGCCTCCAGCCAACAGCCAGCACACCCTTCCCAGCTCAGGCCACGGGAGTACAATAACAAACCAGCCTAGAAAGCTGAGCAAGTTCTGGCTGCCTTATCTGAGTAGCATAGCCTGGGTGGCTTGTAAATCACAGAAAGGTCTCGCTTGCAGTTCTGGAGGCTGGAAGTCAGATCAGGCTGACAGCATGGTCAGGTTCTGGTGAAGGCCAGGCAGCAGACTGCCAGATTCTTCCTGTGTCCTCATACCATACAGCAGAGACGGGGTCAGAGCACTACCTGGGCTCCCTTTTTCTTCTTTTTGAGACAGAGTCTGGCTCTGTCGCCCCGCTGGAGTACAATGGTGCAATCTCAGCTCACTGCAACCTCCGCCTCCAGGGTTCAAGCAGTTCTGCTGCCTCAGCCTCCCGAGTAGCTGGGATTACAGGCACACGCCATCCCCATGCCTGGCTAATTTTTGTATTTTTAACAGAGACAGGGTTTCTCCATGCTGGCCAGGCAGGTCTTCATCTCCTGCCATCAGGTGATCCACACCAGGCTCCCTTCTGTGAGGGCACTAATCGCATTCCTGACCCAGTCACTTCTCAAGGGCTCTACCTCTTAAGGCCAAGAATTAGGGAGATGGAGGAGAGATAGACATTCAGTCCCTCAGAGTGTACTGTGCTCTGCTGGGAAGTCATTTTATCAGTCAGAAGTAACACTTCCATTTTGTACAAAATGTGTTTTTTAAACCGTACAGTATCCACATTCATACTTAGTATGGACTAATATCTTCCTGTTATCTAAAAGCTACAAAATTAGTGGCCCCATGTTTGGATTGGACTAGTTTTGTTTTTATGAATTAGCTGCCCGTGTTGTATATAAAAATTGAGATTTCTTCTATCCTTTTGGGGATAGGGAGGATATCCCAGGACTCTGGGAGGGGCTGAGGTACGGGGATCACTTGAGCTCAGGAGTTTGAGGCCAGCCTAGGCAGCCTGGAAAAACCTCATCTCTACCAAAAAAAATACAAAAACTAGCTAGGCGTGATGGCTCCTGCCTCTGATCCCAGCTACTTGGGTGTCTGAGGTGGAATTGCGGTCAAGGCTGCAGTAAGCTGTGTTCATGTCAATGGGCTCATGTCTCCAGAAAAAAAACACTTTTAATTGAAAAAAGGCCAGAAGTAGGGAAAGAGCCAAGAGCTTGGCAACTCTGCCCTGAACTTACAAGACCCTGTTTCTGTGTGTGCCTTAGATATCCGCCAGGCATCGTGGGCGTGGCTCCAGGCGGACTTCCTGCAGCCATGGAAGGGATCATCCCTGGCGGCATCCCAGTGACTCACAACCTCCCGACAGTGGCACATCCTTCCCAAGCGCCCTCTCCCAACCAGCCCACAAAACACGGGGACAATCGAGAGCACCCCAACGAGCAATAGCAGAGGATGCCAGAAGGTAATCATTCAGATACACTCGGGACCAAGAGACAGTGAAAAATAGCTGAACTAAGAGAAAAAGAATCTGACGGTCTTTGTAACTGATTCTGGACATACGCATCATTGATGTTGCAGTGTTAAAACTACAAGAGCTAGAAAACTGAAGATGTCGTCTGCTTACAGAAGCGCTGAAAGACTAGGATGTGATTTATTAACGACCAACTTCTGTTATTGTGTGTTAAGTTTTTCATCTGTGCATCAAATCACAAAGAATAAATACAGCTTTTTCCTTTATCAGTCCCTTGGGCACAGCAGGTCCTGAACACCCTGCTCGAGAATGTTGCATCAAGAGTTCAAACATCCAAATAAAAAATATTAAGAGGAAATCCCCATCCTGTGACTTGAGTCCCTTCAGTCTACAGGGGCTGGTTACCTCTTTTTGCTAATAGGAAGATCACACTACTACCAAATGGGGAGAAAACTGTTTGCCTGTGGTAGACACCTGCACGCATAGGATTGAAGACAGTACAGGCTCCTGTACAGAGAAGCGTCTCTCACTGCTGAACTGTATACTGAGCGGGCAAGTTGGTTGTAAGTTAAGTAAAACCCTCTGATGATGCAAAAAAAAAAAAAAAAAAGTATTAAGTTTCACAAGCTGTTTGTACTCAAATATATTTTCTCAGTTTCAGATCCTCTGCTATTTTATTGAGTGGAAAGTCTTGAACTAAAAGGGTTCAAGAAGAATAATGTTGCATTTCCTTATGTCTCAGGAAACACTTTTTATGGTAACTTGTCAGATTGTCTATGAACAAACCCACTTTTTTAGACATTGATAAAGTCTTTTTTTCTTCACGTGATATTTTATACAAGAACACTTCAGATGTATTAGATGTGACTGATTTTAACAAATCCTATTAGATTTGTATAACTAGTTACATGTTCTATTCATAGTCTTTTGTGAATCATTGCCTTTTTGTTTAAAAAGATGGCCTATTTTGAGCCTTTGTATAGGTACATTCCTGTTTTTGTGACAAAAAAAAAAACTTTAAAATTGTCCCAAACAGAAAAAGAATGGCTATCAGAAGTATGTTTTGTTTTAGTGTGAGTTACCGTTACTGTATTTGTTTATTGTAAAGGTGGACATTTAGCGTTCAGTGCAGTTTTCAATAAAAAGTAATTAAAATTTCTGTTAAGTTCTGAAATTCAAGTACATCTCACTAATGTAAAAGAAGTTCTCTACTTGAGATGTTTAAGGTAACTGCATTGTCAATTAGCCAATTTCCAACTCTTATTACTCCAAGGTTCTATCTGCCTATTCCATAACCAGACTCAAGAACGCTGACAATTAATTATCTCATGTAATACAAAGTTTAATTGAAAAAACAAAACCTCACAGAAGTCCATCATTATCAAGTCATGCCATCTTGATGCGTTAGAGCTAAGTCAATTCAAATAACAAAGTTGCTGAACTTTTAGAGTTTTGATTTTAATTTACCCCAAAGCAAAACGACCTGGACCTAGTTTTTGAAACTGTTTTGCCAATAACCTAACAAAATGATATTTACAAAGAAGTGTTGCAAAATAGTTAAGAACTTGAACTTGATTTAATGGATCTGCTTTTTAAATAGCATTAAACCTTTATAGTAATAGTGTCTGCAAGTGTCAAGTCCAGCAATTCCAGGTATCAAACTCCTTCTGAGCTCTTCCTTATACTTCCCTTCCCATTAAAACAACACCAACCCCCCAAAAAAAAAAAAAAAAGAAAAAGAAAACCCATGGTATCTTAAAGCCTTCAGCCTGCCTGGCCTTGTCTCCTCACTCATTTTTATGTGGTGGCCCCATCCCAACTCTACCATAAAAACGTACATTAAAACAACCTCACATGGAGAGAGATGGCACTCAAGAGTTACTGACCTGTCGCCCCAGGGAACAAAAAGGTAGTTTAATGTCTTCATAACTACTCATCAAAGAGGCAATGAAATATGCATGAAAAGGAGCGCCCAAGCACGCAGAATATCTTACCATCACATATGTGAAGAAGTCTGGGACACGATGAACCTAAGAATCAAAAACAAAGGCAGGTCTGAATCCACGGTCAACCTGGGTTTTGTTTAATTAGATCTTGGTTGCCCAAACAAACAAAAAATATAATAATTTATAAATTTGACTCAAAGGGAGGACAGGTCAAAACAAAATGCCACGCTATGTATGCCCTAGAAAAACCACAAAGTTCATAAAGTATTACTATCCAGTCAATCAAGACGTTTATGTCTGTCACCTAGCCACGTATAATCTTTGAAAAGGACTATATTCTATCTTGGGACAATAATTATGGCTCTTTAATAGTTTAAGAGCATAATATAGCAGTGATTTACCAAAAATTTTGGCCTTTAATTTAAGCCAATCTATGAAAACCATTTAAAGTCCCATTCCTGTCTGTAGCCTAGGAAATGGAACCATCTATAATTCTTTCCCACAGGGAAGAAAGATGCACACTATAAGGTCAGGGTTATGGATAATAAATAAATAAATAAATAGAGCGCTCAGGGGAAACACCACTCACCACAACACACGGTAGAAGTTACGTACTGAGCGTGTACTCTCTGGACAACGTTGGCTGCAGTGTAGACTGCAGTGGCTACATGCTTTTCCCTCTAACTTAAATTATCTTTGGCTTCTTCAATTGGGAGGGCAGATTTTGCTTAACAGGCAACTAGAACAGGATCTCTGCCCACTAAAGAATTACCCCTATACATAAAGTTACTACAGATGCTAAGTAATCAGTGCTAACATTTTCTAAAAACTCGATTAACTAATTATTGACCAAAATGAAAGCAAACCATATAGTCAATTTTTAAGAAAACATTAACCACTTGAAACGGTAACATTTACATTATATCAAAAATTCATTTATATGGAATCATACTACAAAAATAATTTTTTCCCGCAAGATTTAGCATGCAGCAAAAATGATCTTTTCATCCTGGGAACACCTCTTTACTGAGTTTTCAGAGGGGAGAACTAAAGACATGACAGTTTCGTGGGTATTTTTCTATTTTTAGTATCATTCTGGCAGCAAATTTGAGGTTGTACGCATTTCATTATCAACTAAACAAAACAAGAAGCAAGCAAATACTTTAAGGTTTTCACAGCCTTTTCATCACAGGGAAGAAAAAAAAATACACATGTGAGTATGTCTTCTTTCCAAATTCCTGGCCACATCAATTGTCTAGAAAGTGCTTATCAGGACACCAAGTATTTCTGTGTTCCTGAGATAGGTCTGAAATTTTTACCCAGTATTGGTAAAATGTATACCTGAAGTGGTAAAATAATACTCCTTATAAAAATTTTTCTACCTTAGATTATAGTTTTAATTTTAAATAAGAATGGCCACAATTCAACATGCAAAAGTTCTCAGACTATACACTGAGAAATTCTTCATACAATGCATTTACCATCTTACTGCATTTTTAAAATCTTTATTCTGTAGTGAATTGGTATCCCCAATCTGCCTAAGCAAAGGCATGCCCTTCTAACAAAATTTGCTTCGAGCAGAGGTGATAAAAGGAAGAATCCGAAGACCCTTTGGCCTGGCAATTTGAGAGCAGCACACAATTCCTTTAGGGACAAGTGGGCTTGCTCCCTTTTCATCCAGGAAAATGCTACTCACAGACCCAGAATCTGGAATTAGAACCCTCATTTTAAGGTATTCTTCCAAACAAATAAATATCTACATATTGAAAGGGGGGCATATCAGAAAACTTAAAGACATAATAACCAAAACCAAAACCCTCTTCAAAACAAATAAACAATGTCTATATTTAGTTCACTCTAAAACATTCTTATCTTTTCTTGTGGTTTGTTCCTAAAAGATTTGATTTTATTGGGCACAATAGGAACTAAATTATTAAAAGCTTATTTTTATGTTTTGTTGTGGATAATTTATACAAAACATTTCCAGATCTCTGAGACTTAACATTAGATGGATCTTTTAAGGTGAAAGTAGAATGCCAGGTTCTATTGAAATATTATCTCAAAGGAACAGAGTCATCTGCCATGTGCTTTTTCTAAGTGCCCATGCTGGAAAAAAATTTCTCAATAATATGAAGATGCTGGTACAACTTTTCCTATTACACAATTTCTTTCACAACCACATGCGTTACATTTATAGACAGATTTACAATTTGAAAGGACAAAAAGTTCTGTCTTAATAAAATTAGTTTTTTTTTTTTTACAAACTGTAGTCCAACCAAAGTTCTCTGTCCCCTCACGCAGCAGAGGCATCTCCATTAGGTGCGTGTGGTCCAGGAAAACACCCGCGCAGATTCTGCCAGATTTGGTTCAGTCCATGATGTAGACTCTGCTTGGAGCACCACACTAACTTTAGGGTCATTACAGATCCGATGCCTTGGTCTTCTGCTTTTTTTTTTTTTCATTCATCTTCATCATCCTCATCTTCCTCTCCATCAGACAGGGATGTACACGGCCGGATCTGTCGGTAGCGGTCAAGCCATTTTTCTACCATTTGAGTAACCAGGGGGTGATTTCGCCGCCGAGAGCTCTTTTGCATGGCAACCAGAACTCCCCCCTCTGTCACACAGCAGTCCAGCCACTCCCTGAGCAGTTTTTCTTGCTGTTCCTCGTTACCTAGCTTTTGGAGGAATATGAAGACAAAAGGAAAATCATACAACAGATCAGAGACCTGGTAGGAATATGACATGGTATGCTAACTAATGAAAAGGGCAAAGCAATCAACTTTTCACACAGTTTCAATCCCTTAGAAATTTTGTGATTAAAGTCTAGTTTGCTCTGGTTACATTTAAAAAGACATCAATGGGAAAATTTTCAGAAAATACTACAGAGCACACTAGAGGGTAATTTATTTGATAAAATAACAAAAAGCAAATGTCCTAGGTAAACTGATCCTGGCAAGCCACAGCTTCAAACACATGACAAGGTAAGTTTACTCAGTCAATTATGTACAGGGTGAAATTATATAAGTTATGGTCTATGAACTTTTTTCTTCATGTTGTGATTATAAACGTTTTATAATAATTACTAGTATATTAAATAAAAGACCAATACTTTTATAAGAATGCTGGCTTTCTGAAAGAGCGTTGTTTTGTACATTCTCACCACCTCCCATCTGGTCTACACCCTTTCACTCCCCTGCATGTACAATAGCTTTACCTGGTATTCCTGCTCCTGCCACTGCACGAGAGCCCCAAATGTTCCTCTTCTGGGTAAACTGGCCACTGGCTTGCCACATTATCCAGAGTAAAACCCAAAGCTTTAAAAGGCCCTCAATGAACTCCACCCCACCCTTACCATGTCTGACCTCTTCTTCCTCCCTCCCCCAGCCCCTACCCTCTTTCTGTTGCTTAACCCTTTTAAACTGGCCTTGCAATTCTTAGAACTCTGCTTTCAGATAAAAACTCGCTTCTCATTCTCTCATCTTTACTTTTTCTTAACACCCATCACCACCTGAGGGAAGCTCCTTAAGTTCCTTGATGTCTCCCCATACAGCAGTTTTGAAAAGGTAAAAAGTACAGCTGATATCTTCAGAAATTACTACAATCACATTCAGAAATTAAGTGGTAGTGCAGATAAAACCACACCTGAAAGCCACTTCAGGCTGTTTCTGGTACAAGGTACTACAAACATGCTGCTTACCTCCTGAGCAGAAAGAAAGTGCACATGGAGTAGCTTCCTTTCACTGTCAACCAGAGGCAAAAATGTGATGGTGACATCATCATCAGTATTCAGATTAGCACCAGCACCTCGGTTGCCATAGCCGTCATTTTCCATGGCAACCAAAGCAGAGAAGTGGCCCCTTGTATACCCCAGAGCAATCGGACTTTTCCAACAAAAACTCTGTTCCCACAACAAAGGCAGATAAACACCTGGAAAAAGAGGGAAGAAAATCCCAACAGTCACAGGAAGAAAGAGCTGCTCCCTCCCTCGCTGCCCTTGTTCACATCCCGTCTACTGCTCCTTCCTGGCATCTGAGCCACTCTGATCCTGCTCACCGGTCAGAACTTACACATGTGGCTGCCAACATTAGAAGAGACTTGTAAAATGCTCCTGAATAATGGCTTACCTTGAAACCGAGTATATCCTAAAGTTTCTCCCCGGAAACTCTTGTAATATTTTACTCCATAAACTATAATTGGTCGTCTAAGAATATGTGCCAGTACAAAAATGTGCGTCTGCTCCAAGCTTGCTCCAGGCTATACAAAACAAAACAAAAATTTAAAACATTTATTACCACTCCTGGAAAACTGATGTGTAAAAAACAGTACTACCTCCCCTTTAGTACACTATCACAGTTTAAGAAAAAAAAAATTGTCAAACCAGCATTTGATTCCTCAAATAATAAATCCAATAAAACTGTAAAGGAAATCTACAAAGGCCACATGTGAGTATCATTTACCATCCAAACTCACAAATTATATGGATGTGCATACATATTCTGAAATAACCCTCGCCACCCAGCCTCACTACTATCCAGTCTCAGGAACCAGAGATTCAGATAGCTAAGGATGCTCTATAATCACATCCTGGTTAAGTTACTGTGAAAGCACTACCTACAACAAAGTCGTCCTGGAATGAAAACGTGAGCTTGTTTCATGCAAACGTAAATACTAAATATTAAATGGGTCCATCCTCGAGCTACAACCCATGGTGTGAGGTACATGTCTCATATGAATCCTGCCCAAATGGCCCAAAGACCAGGTACCTCCTTCTAAGTTCAAATGAATCATAGTGCTTTCTGCAAAGAAAAGGAATAGTTATAAATATATATTTGTACTTTACAGTTTGGTATATTGAAGTGCTTCACAAAACCAAGCATGAAACCCAAGAGTCTAAGGGACAAGCCTACACAGTTCCATGTTACAAGAAGCCTTCATTAATAAAAAGGTGTTAGCGAACCTGGAAAAATTCATTCCCACATGAATGGAGAGCAATCCCAAGACTATCTAGTGTGTGTGACTTTTTGATGGTTTTTAATCATTCAACATAAAAACACACATTATCCTCCCGGTTCTGCAGTGAGGACTTGCTATGGTCAACTATACTTGCTATGCTATTTATTTGATACATGACTAGAACCCAAGTTGACTGGTATCGAGTCAAGCATTGTTTTCTTTGTACCCACATTGCCTTCAGCATGGTTTGCTCAAATAAATCAATTTGGACTACATGGCTTACTTTTCTCATAGAAGCAACAAAACTTGAAGCATCCTCACCTGACTAGCAAGAGAGAGTATAAATGCCCAGTCTTCTTGCCACTGTTCTTCTCTCAAGGAAAAATGTAAACCAAAGCTCTGAGAATACCATGATTCCCAATCTTTCCAGCGTGTGTAAAACCTAAAAAAAGCAAGATAGTAAAAAAATAAGCCTTCTTATAGAGATATAAAACATTTATATAGATATAAAACTTCTTATACAGATACAAAACATTTAAAGTTCTAATCATTTTTATTTAATGTAGTCTTTAAGCAGTTTGCAAAGCAATTAATCATTTTACTTTGCCTGGGTGATAACAGATTTTTCAAATGAAAACTGCCTCCCTCTTCCACTAGCAGATACCTTATAACATCCTTTAACATCTTTCGCCAGAATTTAATTTACCAACAACCAAATTTTCAAACTTCGAACACTAACAATGAGACCGGTTATCTTCAACTGTTTATAGTTAGTTTACACCAAAAAAAAACCTCATCTGAAATGCTGGATACAAGACACTACATTTCTTTATCAATATATAGAGTATACCACCTGCAATCACTTGTATAAACAATAGATGGGAAATATTCCATGTGTTCATAATATCAAGATCAATAATTTCTCTCTGATGATCACCTAATGATTCAGAAGCAACCAGAAAAACCCCGCTGCAATGACAGAAAACATTCCTTCTTTATGCTTAACCTGAATCACTGGAAACAACATCGATTCCATCATGTGTAAAAATTAAATTCAGAAATAACTATGCTAGTAATTAGGTTTCACTGTCTTAAAAACAAGCCAACTAAGACCCCTAAAATGAAGACAGATCTTTAATCTGTTTATAACATCACACTTCTCTTCTATACATTTGAATTCTAGGTAAAACAAACAAAAGACAAGGAAATCTGTTGTGTTGTTAAAAAGTTCCAGCATATTAAAGTTAAACGTGAACAGGTGTGGTAGCTCACACCTGTAAAATTATAGCACTTTGGGAGGCTGAAGACGGAGAACTGACTGAGACCCAGAATTCAAAAAACCTGGCCAACACAGTGAGACCCCATCTCTACTTAAAAAAAAAGGAAGTTACATGTGTTGGTGTCACATGTAACTTTACTGTAATTTAATGAAGGGCTCCTTAGAAAATAAATACATTTTCTAAAGAAATTAAAATATAATGTTCCAGGGGTTTAACTCAGTTGATTTTAAAACATCTTTCATACTCCAGGTAACTGAGGATGTTTAATCATAATTCCAAATGTTTTATCATAATTCCAAATGTTTTAAAATTAAAATACATATATTCCTCTTTTACAATAGCTAAGATAGAGAAATGTGTTCGAATATTTTGACAACAGTGATGAAATACATTGTTTTGAAAAGTTCAAGGAGAAATATCAAACAGATAAATTGTTAACATAGTGAAAGTTGTATGCAGTCCAGAAATTTCTTGGTTAGTGCCTAAAATCATTTTATAAATGAGACAGCTAAGTTAGCCAGAAATTCAATGGTGACTGCACTCAAAACTCTTCAAAGACCACTGAAGAAGAGAGTTCAATAAAAGCTTTTCTTACTTTCCTTCTTTCTTTCTTGATTGACTGAGGAGTTTCACTCTGTTGCCCAGGCTAGAACACAGTGGCACGATCTTGGCTCACTGCAATCTCCACCTCCCGGGTTCAAGCGATTCTCCTGCCTCAGTCTCCCGAGCAGTTGGGACTACAGGCGTGCGCCACCACCCCCAAATAATTTTTGTATTTTTTAGTAGAAACGGGGTTTCACCATATTGGACAGTCTGGTCTCGAACTTCTGACCTCGTGATCCACTTGCCTCGGCCTCCCAAAGTGCTGGGATTGCAAGCATGAACCACCATGCCCGGCCTAAAATATACTTTAAATTAAACATGTTAAAATGTTCATCCTCACCACTCTAAGACTTAAACTCTGAAACTACCAGGGTCTCCCTAAGAACAGACAAACAAACCAAATCCAGCAATATATGACCAAATGGTACACGAATACAAGTTTGGTTTCACATTCAAAATTCAATTCCATGTTCGTGGACTGGAAGGCTCAATATTGTCAAGCTGGCAATACCACCACCACCCCAATTAATACACAGATTCAATGCAATCCCAATCCAAATCCCAGCTGTTTTTTACAAAAACTGATGGGCTGGATCCTAAAATTTATATGGAAATCCAAAGGACTTAAAATAGTCAAAACTATCTTGAACTATAAACCATCAGGCAAAAT
Source organism: Aotus nancymaae (assembly GCF_030222135.1). Lineage (NCBI taxonomy): Eukaryota > Metazoa > Chordata > Mammalia > Primates > Aotidae > Aotus > Aotus nancymaae. Next base: position 6,112,847 of record NW_026988421.1, read on the forward strand.
TCCGCAGTGGCAGGGACTGGAGGAGGTGATGCCAAGCACCACACTGTTCTGGGACACCTGTCCATATCCCAGCCCCAGGTGCTCACTCCTGAAGCATCTTTTGAGAGTGAGGACTACGGACTAAAAGTTCTGCTGCTAGCCGGGCGCAGTGGCTCACGCCTGTAATCCAAGCACTTTGGAGGCCAAGGCGGGCGGATCACCTGAGGTCAGGAGTTCAAGACCAGCCTGACCAACATGGTGAAACCCCATCTTTAAAAAAAAAAAAAAAAGTTCTGCTGCAGTAACTCTTACCAGTGGTTACTGTAAACAGCCTAGTTCCTTCTTACTCTAGTAAGCCACTCCCTATCCAGCCTATTTACTACATCAGACTATTTCTCCTCCACCACCTTTTTTTGTTTTCTTTTTTTTTTTTTTAGCCTGTGGTCACCTAGGCTGGAGTGCAGTGGCATGATCTTGGCTCACTGCGGCCTTGACCTTCCAGGCTCAAACGATCCTTCCACCTCAGCCTCCCAAGTAGCTGGAACTACAGGCACACACTACCACGTCTGGCTAAATTTTGTATTTTTCGGTAGAGACAGGGTTTTGCTATGTTGCCCAAGTTGGTCTTAAACTCCTAGGCTCAAGAGATCCGCCCACAATCTCCCTATCTCTGTGCTAGACTTTTGGGACCTCAAATGACTCACAACCATCTGAGAATTCTAGACCTGATACAAACATGAGTGACAACTCAGACTCATATGATCACCCACAGCCAGCTCTAAGGAACAGGTGGGCATAAACCCCAAAGCAATTCTTACCACAAATGTCTTTTTAAAAAAAAAAACAAAAAGGCCAGGTGCAGTAGCTCACGCCTGTAATCTCAGCACTTTCGGAGGCTAAGGCAGGAGGAACGCTTGAGCCCAGAAGTTCAAGACCAGGCTGGGCAATATAGTGAGACCTCATCTCTACAGAAAAATTTAAAAATTATCCACATGTGGTAGCACACTCCTGTAGTCCCAGCTACTCCTAGGAGGCTGAGGTGGGAGGATCACCTGAGCCGAGGAGGTGGAGGATGCAGTAAGCCAAGATCATGCCCCTGCACTCCAGCCTCAGTGACAGAGCAAGACCCTTTCTCGAAAAACAAACAACAACAACAACAAAAACCCTCACAACTAAAAAAAAAAAGACACCACCTCTAAATTCACAATGTACTTTCAGCCTTTCAACAGATCAGAAAATTTTCAAAGAAAAGGCCAGGCACAGTGGCTCACACCTATAATCCTAGTACTTTGGGAGGCCAAGGCAGGCGGACGGACTGCCTGAGCTCAGGAGTTCGAGACCAGCCTGGGCAACATGGCAAAACCCTGTTTCCACTAAAAATAGAAAAAATTAGAGGGCATGTATGGTGACACCACCTGTAACCCCAGCTACTCGGGAGGCTGAGGCATGAGAATTGTTTGAACCCGGGAGGCAGAGGTTGCAGTGAGCCGAGATCGTGCCACTGTACTCTGGCCTGGGTGACAGAGTACGGCTCTGTCTTAAAAAAAAAAAAAATTACCACCAAAGAAAAGATTACAGGATGCCTTTTTAGAGGGTACCTGCAAAGTGGTAGCTTTACCACAGTTCAAACCTGGCTTTCCATCTTACAGGGCAGAGTCATCACCAAAACTTCAAGGCAGACCTGTGAAACAACAATGCCAAGAACCCGCCGTCTTAGGAACTAAACCATGCTCACCCTCTTGACACAGGCAGGCCCATAGCAGTGGACATGTCAATCAGCAGCAGGAAGCTGCTTGGTGACCACAAGATCTGATCAAGAGGGCCAGACAGAGCACTGACCAGCATCAGGCTTACCCAGCCCGATGAACCCACTTCAAGCTACCAGACCAATCTACAGCAGCCATCTCCACTAATAGGCACAAAAGGCCCTCTCTCCTGGACAATGACTAATTGACTGAACCATCTACCTGAGTAACACATTCATTCTTCAGCTTTGTTATACATCCAATCAGGTTACCATCCAGGAAGCTATTTTATTTCTCTAATGTGCCCACAAATTGTTACCCTATTACGTTATGCTTTTTTCTCCTCCCACTCACCCAAGACAGAGTCTCACTCTGTCACCCAGGCTGGAGTGCTGCGGCAACGACGACCTTGGCTCACTGCAACCTCCTCCTCCTCCTCCTCCTGGATTTAAGCAATTCTCATATCTCAGCTTCCCTAACAGCTGGGATTACAGGCATTAGCCAACCTGCCTGGCTAATTTTTGTATTTTTAGTACAGACAGGGTTTCACCAAGTTGGCCAGCTTGGTCTTGAACTCATGCCCTCAAATGATCTGCCTGCCTCAGCCTCCCAAAGCACTGGGACTGCAGGCATGAGCCACGCACCCAGCCATACTGTGTTATGCTTTAATCTACAATTTTCCTCTCAAGAAAGTAATTTATAGGCCGGGCTCAGTGGCTTATGCCTATAATCCCAGCACTTTGGAAGGCCGAGGTGGGCAGACTGCCTGAGATCAGGAGTTTGAGACCAGCCTGGCCAATACGGTGAAACCCCGTTTCTACTAAAAATACAAAAAATTAGCCAGGAAGGGTGGTGCACGCCTGTAGTCCCAGCTACTTGGGAGGCTGAGACAGGAGAATCGCTTGAGCCTGGGAGGTGGAGGTTACAGTGAGCCGAGACCATGCTGCTGCACTCCAGTCTGGGCGACACAGCAAGACTTCCTCTCAAAGAAAGGGGAACGGAGAGGGGAGGAGAGGGGGAGGAGGAAGGGAGGAGAGGAGGAGGGGAAGTGGAGGGAGAGAAAAAGAAAAGAAGAAAAAGTAACTTACATTGTTCTCATTTCCAAATTCTAGAGAGTACTTTCATTCAGTAATATAAGTACTTCCTGAGCACCTACTATATGTCAGGTAATTCTAAGTACTGGATCTTCCGCAACAAAACAAAACAAAATTCCTGTTCTCATGAACTTTATAATGGTGTTTTTATGTAAGTAAGCTCTAAATACTGAAAAGAAGATTTACAACTGTTAAGTGCTCAAAAATGACATAAAGGGCCAGGCACGGTGGATCACTTGAGGTCAGGAGTTCGAGACCAGCTTGGCCAACATGGCTAAACCTCGTCTATACTAAAACTACAAAAATCAGCTGGGCATAGTGGCAGGCACCTGTAATCCCAGCTAATCGGGACACTGAGGCAGGAGAATTGCTTGAACCTGGGAAGGCATAAGCTGCAGTGAGCCATCACACCACTGCACTCCAGCCTGGGCAACAGAGCAAGGCTCTGTCTCAAAAAATAAAAATAAAAAGACATAAAGATACTAGGGTAATAAAGTTCTCTAGAGTAGGGTTTTTAGCATTATTTGTAAGCATTCAATTAGATAAAGGAGAAAAAACACATTTTGATACTGATGTAGGGAAAACTGTACGACTTTTTAAATGGCTTCTGCTAGTTACTAACTTCAACAATGGGCAATTTAGCCTCTTTGAGCCTTATAAAATAACTAAATAAGACAATGTTCAAAGAACCAAGAAAATACCACAGAAGTCAAATAAATGTAAAGACTGAACTAACTATCCATTCACAAAAACAATGATTTTTCCAGTGTCTGGATGCAGGTAAAATGTATCTATATAAAGAACACTTTGAGACAACTGAAGAAATGTGATTATGAACTGTTAGATAACTGAATCAATGTTGAATTACTTAGATGTAGTAATGGGGATGTGGGTGAGTAGGAGAATATTCTTGTTCTAGAAAGATGCATGTTGATATTTTGAAGGGTAAAGCATCATGATGTCTACAATGAACTGATCCAGGAGTCTCTTTGTATGGTGACATGGAGCAGGTGTGGAAAAATATTAACAACTGCTCAACTGAATGAAGAAAATACTGGGATCCACTGCACTGAATTTCTTTAAAATTATTCTATGAGTTTGAAAATTTGCAAAATAAAAAATGTGATCTTAAGACTCTCTCAGGAAGGAAAAAAACTTGTAACACAATGTCAAGATAATCTTAGTTGAACACAAATATTAAGTAAGGTTGGGTGCGGCAGCTCAGGCCTGTCATCCCAGCACTTTGGGAGCCTCAGGCAGGTGGATCACTTGAGATCAGGATATCAAAGCCAGCCTGGGCAACATGGCAAAACCCCATCTCTACCAAAAATAGATAAAAATAGCCAGGCATGGTGATGAGCACTTTTAGTTCCAGCTAATCAGGGAGCTAAGGTGGAAGGATGGCTTGAGCACAGGAGGTGAAGGATGCAGTGAACCAAGATTCCACCACTGCACTCCGGCCCAGCAACTGAGCCAGACCCTGTCTCCATCAATGGATCAATCAATCAATCCTTAAAAAGATGAGGAAAGGCCTTATCAATACTTATGGCTACTATAACTTGAAATGCTGCATTTGAATGTTCAAATACACTGCTTCTGTTTTATAGAAACAATAAATGCTTGCATTTTAAAGCTTCAGATGTTTCTATTTTAAAATTTAGCAAAAAAAGGTACAAAAACCATTGATAATTGCTTTTATCATGTTTCTTGAGTGAAAAACGAAAACCACGTACATGTTCAACATATTTTAATGTCCAAAATGAACTGTTTTTCCTCTAGTTTCCATATAAAATATAACTGACGTGAAAAGTATTCCACAACTACAAGGAAATGATCCAGCAAACGCACTCCTGGTTTGAAACAGGGAAGAATGCCAGCTCACCAATGTGAACAGTCATGCAGGCTGTCATGCAGGGCCTTCCGAAGCACCGAGTCCTTGTCATAAATGCCCCAGGTAGCTTGTAGTACTGAATCAAGTAGGCAGTCTCCTGCAGTCCGGTTCCAAAGTGCATATAGTCGACTGTCCAAACGTGTAGCCAATTCCAAGGACCAGTTAATAATTGGAGATTCTTCTTCTAATTCTGTACGATGAATTTAAATACATGTTCATTTCCATACCTATGTCATTAGAGAATATTCATGGAGACAAGAACCTATTTTCTAGATATAAAATGCATTATGTGTAATTTACCAATAAACACCTAAATAAAACTGACCAATTGAAATACAAACTTTTGAGTACTGGAAACATCTTCTGCCTCTAGAATAATTTAATCAACTTTTAAATTCTTTATAGTATGATTTTCTAAAAAGTGTTTAATATAGAAATACACATTCTGGAACAGGAAGCAGAAACCGAGGTTTTGAAATTTTTGTTGTTTGTGCACTCTATGACAGTAAACAATACAATGTAACACTGAAATTCAGGACTCTGTATCTTTAAACGAGCCAGGTGGGGTGGCTCATGCCTATAATCTTAGCACTTTGTGAGGCTGAGGTGGGTGTACTGCCTGAGCTCAGGAGTTCGAGACCAGCCTGGGCAACAAGGTGAAATCCCATCTCTACTAAAATACAAAAAAATTAGCTGGGCATAGTGGCATGCACCTGAAGTCCTAGTTACTCAGGAGGTTGAGGCAGAAGAATTGCTAGAACCCAGGAGGCAGAGGTTTCGGTGAGCCAAGATCACGCCACTGTACTCCAACCTGAGTAACAGAGCGAGACTCCATCTCAATCAATCAATCAGTCAATAAACAAACAAACAAACCAAGCTGACCATACACCAAACTATACCATATCTTACTAAACAAAACTTACTTGATCAGAAAAAGGCAAACTGTACTCATTAATTCCATGCTTACCTTTTTGAACGTCTCTATCAAGCACCTCATCAAATAATTTTTCTTGGACTGTTGGAGGCAAATCTTCAATATCTACAAAGAAAAAGTCAACTTAAAAGATCTTTTGTTTCATAACTTATATTTGATATTAGCATCTACTAGTAACTTCCTCTAAAATAACTCCCTTTCCATCGAAGGTTATCAGATAGCTTTTTCTTAACATACAAGTATAACACGTGTTATATAAAATATTTCTTTTCTGGGCCAGGTGCAGTGACTCACACCTATAATTCCAGCACTTTGGGAGGCTGAGGCCAGCAGAATGCTTGAACTCAGGATTCTGAGACCTGCCTGGGCAACACGGCAAAACCCTGTCTCTACAAAAACTATACAAAAATGAATCAGATGAAGTGGTGGACACCTGTAGTTACAGCTACTCAGAAGGCTATGGTGAGAGAACTGCTTGAGCCTGGCGAGGTCAAGGCTACAATGAGCCATGATCTTGCCACTGCACTGCAGCCTGGGTAGTAGACTGAGACCCCATCTCAAAAAAAAAAAATCTGATCATTCTGGGGTAAGCTTAAATACAGAATGAGTGCATTTCAAATGAAATTTCCTCCAATTTCAGAAAACTTAATTACTATTTCCTACAATTTGTAAATGCCCATTTACATCTGAATATAAAAATTAAAACCACTCAGATCTAGGCTGAGTAACATTGCAAGACTCCATCTCTACAAAAAATTTTTAAATTAGCCAGGCGTGCGGGGCATACACCTACAGTCCTAGCTACTCAGGAGGACAAGCCAGGAGGATCACTTGAGCCCAGAAGTTGGAGGTTGCAGTGTGCTATGATCACGCCACTGCACTCCAGCCTGGGCAACAGAGCAAGACCCTATTTCAATTTAAAAAAAAAAAAAGAACAGATCTCAGATGAAAGACTTTAGAAACTTTTGGTGTTTGGTGCTAACCAAACACCAACTGACAAAATGTCAAACATCAATGTCAACTGACAAAAAGCATTCTGAAAGCCATCTTCAACTGTCAATGAATTAAAAAATGAAAAGCTGCTGCACAAATAAAGAAGAAATAAATACAATGAGTAAAAAAAGGGATGACACATTCAAGAGAATGGAGTATGTTCAACTGAAATATCATAACTCTACCCATCAAAAGCTCATGTTCTAAACCCATTTCTTAATACCAGGTTATCAATATAGCTATCTAATTTCAAAATAACAGACAACCATGAAAAGGGAAAATTTTTCAAATGAGATTTTTTAAAAGATATTCTAAAATAAAACCAAAGAGAAAATAAAAGAGTAAAACAGAATTTCAAGAAATAATCTGAGGTCCACAAAGAAATCCTTTACTATCAACTGCTGTATTCCTCTCAGATAACTAAAGAATTTACTAACAATAGCCTTCTATATGGTCACTTCCAGCATAAATAAGACAGTCAAGTAATTTAAGATGCACATATAGTAGCTATGTTATGTGCCTTCAAACAAAAACATTTTTCACCCATATACACAAATATAACTATTAATAAAATGAAACATTCTTTTTACATTAGATTTTGGAGTTACCTGCTGGCAACGTAAATGTTACAAGGTCAGTCAGAAAATAGCAAGCAAAATCCCCCTTTCTCTGATGAAGAGAGGCAGCAATCTCTCTCCGGATTTGTTCTGTCAGTTCAGGATACACCATTGCTGGAATACACTTTGCTGCTTGTTGAGACACCTTAAATACAAAACAAACTTTCCTCTCATCTCATGTATTATAAATAGAAGCAGAAAACAACAGTATTTAAAAGAAATCAGCAAAATTTCCCAATAATTCAAGGTTTTATTTAATCTTAAAATACATTGGGTATTATTTCCTTATCAATGAAAGTATGTATCAGTACAACTTTTCAAAAAGTCATAAAAATGTTTTAGCCTCCGATTCAGGATTCCTATTTAAGAATTTATCACAAGAAAATACTCAAAGATGCACATAAAAATTTATGGAAAAGGGTGTTGTCCATAGACATATCACAGGAAGAGGGAGGACAGAAAACCTAAGTAGACTAACCATCATGCAACTAATAAAAACATCTTTAGAAGTAGAGAATCACAGCTCACAGAGAAAGAGAAAACTGCAAACATTCTTCTCCTACAAGTTTCAAGTACCCTAGTTTGGACTAAAAAAAAAAAAGCATGGTATTTAAAGGGTTACTTCCCACTGCCCTCAAGCCTTTTCTTCCTCTCCATTTGTTACCACTCTGAGTTTTTTAAAAAGCATTTGGCATCTTCAAGTTTAAACACAGACTGCCAACATCTGAAGCTCGGCCTGACAGGAGTGAGATGGGAGCACTACTGCACAGGCCTCTAAGCAAGAAACAACAAACCAAGGAAGACTAGAACTTTCTTCCTTTATTTTTTTTTCTTCATTTTAAAATGCTAAATAGCAACAAATGTTGCAAAGGTTTAATTTAACCTTATATTTCAGTCATATCCAGTTTGTGAAGCTAAATAAAACTACGTACACAAAGTTCTAAAATCACAGTTGAGCATCTGTGAAAATACGACAAGGCCAGGCACAGTAGCTCATGCTTATAATCCCACCAATTCTGGGAGGCTGAGGCGAGCGGATTGCCTCAACTCAGCAGATCGCAATCAGCCTGGCCAACATGATGAAATTCTATCTCTACTAAAAATACTACTACAAAAATTAGCTGGGAGTGGTGGACTGCACCTGTAGTCTCAGCTACTTGGGAGGCAGAGGCATGAGAATAGCTTGAACCCAGGAGGAGAAGTTGAAGTGAGCTGAGATCGTGCCACAGCACTCCAGCCTGAGCAACAGAGTGAGACTCTGCCTCAAAAAAAAAAAAAAAAAGAATACAGCACAAACCCAGAGTGCGCCTGTTCCCAGACATCACCAACCTGGACAACCATCCCAAGGGTAAGTGGGGTATGAAGAGCAACAGGTCTTCCAGCTTCTTATTGTTCTTCTCAAAGAGTAAGGTTTACTAACAATGTTACCTACATAATATATGTGGACAACTAACTGTAATTGCTATTAAAAGAAATAGTGTTTCAAAAACTCTGCATACCCAACACAATTACCTGACTCCCTATTTCAAAACTCCAGCCTGGCCCAGTGGCTCACACCTGTAATCCCAGCACTGTGTGAGGCCAAAGCAGGAGGATCACTTGAGTTCTGGAATTCAAGACCAGTCTGGACAACATAATGAAACTCTGCCTCTACCAAAAAAAAAAAAAAAAAAAAAAATTTATATATATACACGCTCATATGCTAGGCATGGTGGCATGCACAGTAGTCCCAGCTACTAGTGGGGCTGAGAGGTGGGAGGATCGCTTGAGCCAGGGAGATCAAGGCTGCAGTGAGCCGTGATCACACCCCTGGGCAACAGAGAGAAACCTTGTCTCAAAGGAAAAGAAAAAAAGGACCAGCCTGGCCAACATAGCGAAACCCCATCTCTACTAAAAAATACAAAAATTAGCTGGGTGTGGTGGTACACGCCTATAGTCCTTAGCTACCCGGGAGGCTGAGGCAGGAGAATCACGTGAACCTGGGAGATAGAGGTTGCAAGGAGCCGAGACCACGCCATTGCACTCCAGCTGAAAGAATGAGACTTCATTTCAGAAAAAAAAAAAAAAAAAAAAAGAAAAATTAAAAAAAAAAAACTCCAACATGAAAATTCAGTTATACTAGACTTTATTGGCCAAGATTATCATTAACCATTAAAATTCTCACTACATTTAAACTACATGAGCCCAACCATTAGTCAACGCTCAAACATGGAAAATCAAATTATGCATTTTCAGACTATAACTATTTCTCAAGTAACACAGTTAAAATGGATCCCCAAAGTAAATTCAAAAATCGCTTATTCCGATCAGCTACCCTCAGGCCCTTTCCAAAAACCTAGAAAGACCTTTCGAAAAACCACCGGGACTGGACCCTGAATACCACAAACATTTTAAAATAAACCTAGCCTCCAAACAACCCCTTTCACCACCATCCTTAAGCAAGATGTGTCCGTGAAGCCTGCCACTCACCTTCTCACCTCTTCAACTTTATGGTTCTCAACCATCTCCGTAGGCTGAGAGTTCTTAATTTAGGGTCCATGATCTTGGGAATGTTCCATGAACTTTAATGGGAATTTCATTTTAATTCAATTTAAATCCATTTTCCCAAACTTTTTGCCTATATTAAAATGTATCTTCTTATATATCACAAATTTAATTTAGTATTTTGGTAACTATTACTTCAATACAACTGATTTCCTGTGTAATCTTATTTACTTCTTATTTTATGTATTTAAAAACATTATTTTGGGAAGGAGTCCATAACTTTCACGAGACTACCAACAGGGTCCACAACACAGAATCTGACATACATATCCCCCAACTCTAATGTTCTCCTGTTCTCATTCCAAAAGAACTTGGCTGAGCATTCTCTGTGACACACCCCATCAGTCTAGACTTAGTCCAGACTCCCCCACTTCTAGTCTCCCTACTGGCCCCTTTAATTCTGACCTTTGGAGTATTTACTCCATGGAGACTGAATCCATTACCAATTTTTCTCTTTGCCTGGAACAAACCCCCTCCACCTCTTCCACACTGTTCCAGGGTTGCTCTACATGGCCCACCGAATATAGCAAAAGTAATGGTATGTTGCTTCCTAAATCCATTTATAAAAGACACTGCAGATATCAAAGACACTGGATCACTCTCTTGCACTCTGTGCCTCTCTTGGATCACTTGCTGGGGGTGAAACCAGCTGCCTTATCATGAGCATCCCTGTAGACAGGTCTGCAAGCCAAGGAATTGAAGCCTCCTGACAAAAGCCATGTGAGTGGGCTTGGGAACAGATCCCCGAGCCCCAGTTGAGTCTTTTGATAACTACAGCCTTGGACCACTTGACTGCAACCTCATGACATTGTGAGCCAAAACTACTCAGCTAAGCGGTTCCTGGATGCTAACCCTCACAAATTCTGTGAGATAACATACGTTTCTTGTCTCAGCCGCCAAGTTTCCAGATAATCTGTGATATTGCAATAAATATACTGATGTTCTATTATCATCCCACTGTTGGTCCTCAGATTGTTTTCAGGAGCTTAATGGCTCATGATGGCCCCTCTAATACCCTGTAATAATAATCTTCTACCTACCTGAGGGGAGCCCCTAAAGATTTTCACCCTAGTTCATAGCCGCCTTCTTTATCCTGGCTCCTGTTACCACCAGCAAAGTACAACTCCACACTGATGGGCCTTCCAGTATACAACAGACAACACAACTAGAGACCACAACACAAATGCAGCCAAGCCTTCGACACTAGAAAAACTCTCTCTAACTCTTCCATCTCATGTTCCAAAACTTGGATCCCTCTACCTGAAAAGTGCCCTTCTCCCTTATACTCAGCAAGCCTGCACTTTTGTTTTCATCATGGCCTTCAGTCTCTCAAGCCCCCCACCCCAGCTTCAATGGAATCTTACCAAACGTACATGACGGTTGGCTACTACAATCATGTTTCCATCTAACCTTCAAATGTTTTAATCCCTATACATTGCCCTGTAATGGTTCGAATTTGCCAAATAATGGCAAATTTGAATAAACAAATAAGCAAACGGATATACAAAAGATGTATACTGACAAAATTTGAATCTACAACTAATATGACTCTCCGCATTTTTACTCTATTTCTCTTGTCATTAAAAAATATTACCCAGGCCAGGCGCAGTGGCTCATGGCTGTAATCCCTGCACTTTGGGAGGCCAAGGCAGGCAGATCACCTGAGGTGAGGAGCTTGAGACCAGCCTGGCCAACGTGGTGAAACCCCATCTTTCTAAAAATACAAAATTAGCCAGGCGTGGTGACATGTGCCTATACTCCCAACTACCTGGGAGGCTGATGCAGGAGAATCGCTTGAACCCAGGAGGCAGTGGGGGCAATGAGCCAAGATCATGCCACTACACTACAGCCTGGGCAACAGAGCAAGACTCTGTCTTAAAAATTAAAAATTAAAAATTACCTGGATAATACAGCCACATCCTGAATAATTCATATGCAGTATCTATCATTTGTAGCATGTACCTAGTTATCTAAGCCAGAAACCGTTAGGTCCACACTGTATCTTCCCATATCCAATCAATCTACTTCTTCAGACTGAGGGCCCATCTGAGTCTCTCAAACCACCTTCCCATTTCTATGGCTACTACCCTACTGGCAGAGTTCTTGCCAGCACCTCTGCAACCCCTCCTAACCCTCTCCAGTGTGCAGCAGCCAAAACACAATCTGCTCTGCTCACTCCCCTACACCTGTACATAACACCATTCAGTGCACTAGGAATACTCTTCAAATTCCTTGACACAGAAGATCCTTCATAATCCAGCCTCTGCTTATCTTTCACACTTACCTTCTCTCTGTTCTCAATCACCATCTCAGCTATGCTGAGTTACCTGCAAGTCCCTGGATTCACCACGAATTCCACCATCTCTGCCCCCTGTAAAAATGCTTTCCTCAACCTCCCTTCTTTCCCTCATCCACTTCACGTAGCTAACTCCTAACTCCTCCCCTTCAAAATGTAGCAAAAACATTACCTGCTGCAAGAAAGAAGACAAGATACCTTTCAAAACTCGTCGCACATTGCCACAGCACTTGGCATTTACAACTACCAGGGTACATGCTGCACAGAATTACCTGTACATTTCTCTACTTTTCTGGAGATTCAATGAAGGAAGAGCCAATGTCTTTACAATTCTATCCCTTCTCAACCCAGTGCATGACACATAGTAAGTACTCAATAAATATTTGTTAACTGAATGACTAACGAATGAATGACAGACACATCCCAGGCTTATTTGAACGAAATATAGTAAGTTAAACATTGCTGTGACTATTTAAATATTTGAAAGCATATACCCTTAAAAATTATACACTGTTGAAGTCTAAGTTTAATGTTATTTTTTAAAGGGGGTAAAAGAATTGAAAACATTTTAAAACTGCTTGGAGAAACATTATAAAATCAAAAATGAAATCTAAGAACAGATTTCCTTAATATAAAAGAACATTTAACCAAAATGCCACACTCACCTCTGTAAGCAATATTGCTAGCATATCCTGCCTCTGAAAACGTATAGCCAAGTGTACAAGAGTATAGCCAACATCAAAGGCAGAAGGACGGTTCAGCAAGCGTACTTCGTCTGCGGTGAGCTGGCGTGCAATGTCTCCTCCTGATGACTTGTATGCTTCTATGGCAGCTAAATCACCTTCTACAACCCCTAAAACAAGCAGCAAGATAGAAAAGCATTTAATTATAATTTTCTTCAAGGAGCACAAACCTGAAGCAATTACTCCAAACTCTTTAAGTGTTTCTGTGCCTCCCGGATCCTGAGGCATCACTTAAATGTCCTAAAGAATAAGAAAAATTAGTTTTTTCCTTTCCCTTTAAAAATTTTCCTTCCAGAACTAGAACTGCCTAGACACTTACCTTACCATCAGTGCAGGCTCCAGGCTCTGATGGGATTTAGAGGAACTATTAGACTGTATGAATTGGATCGAAGATCGATAATCTAGCACGAGAAACCATACGTCACAAGAGACACTGAGCCCCTGGTTCTGGTCCTGCATTCATCCTGACTCTGCAGAAACCAAGGAGACAGGGATATGCTTCCAGCTGGTGTTGAGATCCTCCTGCCCCTTACACTGCATTCTTAAAACAAATGCTGAGGTTTCCATACTGCTCCTTAGCTTTGAAACAACTTAGAGCAACTGAAACCATCTTCACTGTAAGTAAACGCTGGCAACATTTTGATTTCAGACTCTTATAGCCAAGTCTTCCTTAAACCCATTAAGAATTATTAATAAAGTAAAAATTGAACCAGATGATTTCGAAGAAAATATGCTAAAATAAAACATTACAATCCAGTTAGAATAGGAGGAAAACACAAATATCACTTCTGCCCAAATCTATAATGAACATTCCATTACCACTGAACCATTCTATTAATCTCAACACAAATTAATGTTACGTAAATATAGTAATACTATCTACTAAGCAGTCTGAAAAATACAGGTATTAATCAGCCTTGGGGGCAAAAAAGTGTAGATTAGCTTCCAGTTTACCAAAAATTGTGTTTAAAACAATTTTTAAAAAATTATTTGTGGGACCAAATACTTTTAAGTGTTTCCTAAGTTACATCAAGACAAATGTGTTTGCTGGGTAGAATAATAATACTAGGTAAAAATATTCTTAGTGTATTATTTTAATTGCCATCTTGAATTAGGAATTAGATAAGACATATTTCTTAGAATATAACAGATTGGTAAAATGCAACAATTTCCTACCATTAGTAAAGATAAAAAGGCTTCAAAGTAATTCCTACATTTACTGAATCCTCATGATATACAGAACACCATGCCAGGCAATATGAGAAATACAAAGATAGTGAAAACATGACTCCAATATTCAAAACAGTCCTTTTAAAATTAAATTTGTGAGCCATAAAAGGCCAGCTTCAAAAGTTTTCAAACCCTATGGTCACAGGTCCTTTCTGCAAATTTAGATCCTCTCCTCAAAAAAATGACCCCCTGCCCCCAACACAGACATATACATTCTTCAGGTTGAAAATCCATGATATTAAAAATGCCTTCTTATAGGAATTCTTATCTTCAAAGGTTGATATATTCCTCACTATGTATATACAAGTTCAGCTACAAATGCCCTGTCTCCACCCATCTTATCCTTTTAAGGAACAGTGCCCTAGAGAAGTCAGGGCTAAAGCTTAATCAAGGATGGCATGAGATAAGGGCTATAAATCTTCCCAAAAGGGCAAGCCTTTAAAATAGACCAGAATGTGCTACTTGAACTAAAAACAAATCTATGGTTGAAATCTCTTCAACCATATTATAACCATAATATAACTCAACCATATTATAACCATAATATAACCATATTATAACCATATAACTATAACTCTTCAACCATATAACCATAATATATTATAACCATATTATAACCATAATATAACCATTATTTCTATTTCCAATTATTATGTTCAAATACAAAAAAAAAACTCTGAAACTTCTGCTTAACTTACTTAACGAACAATTAAGTATAATCTGATAGGGCCCATAAGTTTTCAGATAATTCAGTGCAGTTTATTTAAGACAGCATGCCCATGCCATCTCCTTTCACTTCACAGCATTTCTGTATGAAGGCAATGACTTTTCCCTTCAGTCCTATCAAAGCCCTTAACTATTTTCAAGTATATGTAGCAGCAATGCACCTTTTATAGTCTTCAGTTTTAACCTAAAAATACAACCACTTATAAAATGTTTTGTATTACATAAAAAAACAGTTCCAATCACTTCCAAAAAAACAACCCAAGAGTCTGATCAATTTACCTGAAAAAGCAAAGAGGAAGATCTGCACAATTTATACGTGTATATATATATATATATATGTGTGTATGCATTTATGTAGGTGTTTATGTAAGTTCATGTTTATTTTTTATTTCCCAAAGACTAAGATGAGGTAATCTAAAGCTAAGTATCAAATAACTTCCTTCTGCTTGAAGTAGGGGAGGTCTCCAAATCGCTTTATTATTTTTACCTAACTCACCATATAGCTGAAATCTAGAAATAATCTCATTTTAGAAATTCTTAAGATTTCCTCTCTAATGTCTCTGAGAAATTTCTGTAATTAGAAGTTAATGAGCACCGGGGGTGAGGGGGGGGATGCAGACTAAATAGCACAACAAAATTAGCAAAATGTACTTTGGAACTATAATGTACAATAACATTACCCATTCTGCTTTCATTAAGTGCTTTTTAAAAATACATCCAGAACATTAAATGTTGACTTGCATGGTATGTGAATTATGTATCAACAAAGCTGATACACACGAACACAACTAGGATTTCTATTTGACATAATACAACATTATCAAAAACACTTAATTACTCCCAACAACTCCATGCTCTACATTAAACTGCAAATGGGCTTCCTGCCTATTCCCTAACATGGAGGACGTACACAAGATGAGAACAGACTATTGTCAGTTCTTGACAGCACAAAATTCTCCACATTTCCCAGAGCATGAAAAACACACATCATTTAAGTATAGGTAAAAAATAATATTTAAAAGAAATTTTATTATCTACTGTTTGGGGAATATGTAATTTCATTCTTTTCATTAAGCATAATTACAAGCTAACAGTCTCAGTGACCAGTAAATTTTCAGCTACAAAGATTAGTAAATTTATTACAAATCAAATTTCACGAAAATATCACTGAACTGTCCCCATTTTTGCTATGTCTTTATTGCACACTGCTCAAAGAGAACTTCTAGAAGTTTAGACAGTTACTTCATAGATGGTTACTTCATACAGCAGAAACACTTTTGCTGTAGACATGGTGTTTAATAGAATTTGGCCCATGCGCATATAATTTAAAGTTTTGGGCACCACATATTTTCTACTTAGGGAGCAGGGAAAAACCATCATAATACATGCAAAAAAAAAAAAAAAACTTACAATTACGAAATACCTGAGTTCTTCACATAATTATATTTTGAGCACCTTTTAATGTTGAGGATAAAAAGAAAGTAGAAATAAGGTAGGAGAGTTGGTAGACAAGAAGAGACAACAAATAAATGCAAGTGTTAAAAACCTCACTTTATAGGCCAAAGGCCAGGAAAAAAAATTAAAAGTTCCAAGAGAAGATAACATATTACTGACATCTCACAATGCCTCCAAGAATAATTGAAGCTTTTTTTTTTTTTTTTTTTTTCTGAGACGGAGTCTTGCTCTGTTACCCAGGCTGGCGTGCAGTGGCATGATTTCGGCTCACTGCAACCTCCACTTCCCAGGTTCAAGCAAGTCTTCTGTCTCAGCCTCCTAACTTGGAACTACAGGCACACGCCACCACACCCAGTTAATTTTTATATTTTTAGTAAAGACAGGGGGTTTCACTATATTGATCAGGCTGATCTCGAACTCCTGACCTCAGATGATCCACCTACCTCGGCCTCCCAAAATGCTGGGATTACAGGCATGAGCCACAGCACCCAGCCGGAGCATCTTTCTCTTAATACTTTTTTTTTGAAAATTTAACAAACGTGTATTACGCCTTCTGTCCCTTCCTTCTTCATGTTATGAAGGCGAATAAAAGGACAGCTAAAGCCACTCTGAGATTAACTTTATAAAACTAATCTGCCGTATTATCACACATTCAAAATTGAATGAAACGCACAATTAGCCTAATAGCGAAACATAATTACAGATAAAGGAAAGTGTTAATATGCTTCTTAAAACATGAAGGCCTAAAAATAAATGAAAGCTACTATATTAAATATTACTAATTAAACAGCTAAAAAAATAAAAATAAAAAACAAACGTATTATTCTGTAATCTGGGCCAGGAGTAGGGTTTAAATATTTTGAAGCCACAGGTCAACAACTCACTGGGGATTTCACAGCTACTATGGAACTCCATTGGTTAGAATTTAGAGCTGGCTCATAGATGTTTAGAAAACAGACTTATTTTTTCCCCCATATATGGCACAGTTTTCAAAGTTTTGCCTTATTTTCCTTTATGACATAAAATTGTAATGGTTACTAACTTTGAAAAGAATGCCAAATGGTAAAAAAAAAGCCAGGACTTACCTGAGCCCACATGGGCCAGCCCAACACTACCCTGGAGTTCTATGGTAGCTGTGACATCACAGCATGGTTTATGCTGTGGAGTCAGGGTGCACACCTGGAGTCAGCTGGCACAATTTCAGGAACCCTTAAAGAGAAAAGTTAGTTTTAAGTGGTAATGTTCAGAATGTCCTTTACCATGGTAAGAGAAAGATGCAGATGTGGTTTCCTCTAGTCAGAGTTTAACTCATTCAATTGGTTTTTATATCATAAGCATTTGGCTATAGTTTAATCCTGAACCTGGCTTAGAAATTCACAGCAAACTCTTTCAAAACTAACATGAGCTACTTTTTCAATAAAATGACTTCAATATTTTTTAAAGTGTACCCTCAAGTAGGCAAAAGCAGAGGAACAATCTCAAAAATAATTTGAGCAGGCCAAACCACCTCCTGGTTGTATTTTCCACATAATAGCAACAAGCTAAGGTCTACTATTTCTAGTCCTTGAACAGTGCTACAAAACAATAACTTACTCAAAAAAATCAACAGATGAAAATCAAAATTGTAAACAAATTCTTAAATTTCATCTATATTAATATCAAGACTAGCTTCTATTCAATAATCTCACTGTCCATTTCTAAAATATCCTCTTTAGAAAAATAAAAGATTCAATGAGATAAAGTCAAATAGTCACTAATTAAAGCTTTTAAAATTATCTGTAAGTTATGAGAAACTATGTCAAATGTCGTCTATACTACTGAACTCTTTCCTCCTTGTATCTTTGATCAGAGTGTTAACAACCCACTCTTGTGGAAATGTAAGTCTCCAAAGTCATGAAAAAATACCTAACCTAAACATATACCTTCGTAAGAAAGGAGATCCTGTCAAGCAGGAAGAATTACTGCTGAAAGTATCACAGAAGGACTTAAAGGAAACATGCCACAAAGTTATCTCTGGGACAAGTGATCAGAGAAGGGGACAAACGTTAATGGGCTAAAACAGATTGACATGAGTTCAAATTATGAAGGTCACTTAAAATATCACTGCAATACTCAACTGAAAGGAAATTACAGTTCTTAAAAGTCTTAGATTCCAAAAGTACATTTTGAAACTCATAAAATAATGTATGCCAAAACCACATTCACCACTGAAATCATGTCCAAAAGTCTTCTGACTTCAAAATAAAAATTTCATTTGCCACACTGCGAAGTTACCCTGGCTGAAATCAACTTTTTGTTTTTTTGTTTTTTTTTTTGAGATTGAGTCTTGCTCTGTCACCAGGCTGTAGTGCAGTGGTGCAATCTCAGCTCACTGCAACCTCCATCTCCTGGATTCAAGAAATTCTCCTGCCTTAGCCTCCCGAGTAGCTGGGACTACAGGCGTGCGCCACCACACCCAGCTAATTTTTGTATTTTTTAGTAGAGACAGGGTTTCACCATGTTGGCGAGGACGGTCTCGATCTCTTGACCTCATGATCCACCCACCTTGGCCTCCCAAAGTGCTGGGATTATAGGCATGAGCCACCGTGCCCAGTCTGAAATCAAATTTTAGATTTTTATAATTACACTATAATTATACTATCTCAGGTAGGCTGGAGAAACTGAACAGTCTAGCCCACCTTCATTTACTAGAGAGTAAGTGAACATTTTAAAAGTGGAAATGGGAGGCTGGGGTGCAGGAGTTCACACCTATAATCTCAGCACTTTGGGAGGCCAAGGTGGGAGAATCGCTTGGAGGCCAGGATTTCAAGACCATTTCAAGATGGTGAGGTCTCATCTTTACAAAAATTTTTTTTTAATTATTCAGGCATGGTGATGCATGCCTGTAGTCCCAGCTACTTGACAGGATCACCTGAGCCCAGGAATTCAAGGCTGCAATGAGCTATGATCACACCATTGCACTCCAACCTGGGTGACAGAGTGAGACCCTGTCTCTACTAAAAAAACAAAAGTGGAGGCAAGGAAGAAAGGATAAAAGGAAAAACTTTCATAATTTATTATAACTTTATACTGTTCATATTATATACATTTAATTCTTCTAGACAAAAGTTGAATTAAGACAAAATCATCACATTGGAAGAAATATTCAAAAGTAACCTAGTCAATCTTAATAAGGTTTCCAACTAAACACACTAAACAAGAAAGTCCCTATAATTAGCTACTGCAAAACAAGTTCACGGCTTCAGTAAACACTCACAGTCCTAAAAGCATCCATTATCCCCAAAAATTTCAGATCCATGTATCCAATAATTCATTAGGCATCCTCACCACAAAACATCTAGAAAAACCTAAACCTTCCGTCTCCTATGTTCAGGAAAAATGATACTGTTATCCAAGCCAGACGTCCAAACCAAAAATCTGGCTTTCTAAACTCCTTCTCATCTCAGCCCAATATCAATTTTTCCAAGTTTTGCCAATTCTACTGAAGTCTTTTTCAAATAAATCTTCCTTTCCCCATCTCCACTGACTCTACCCTGGCTGTACCTAACTATACCTAAGTTGCTATCATTAACTCTACTGGTCTGCCATCTCAAGTGTTGCCCCTTCCCAATCTATTCTCTACATTAGGGTGAGTATGGTCTTTCTAAACTACAAATTTGATTAAGGCACTCCCTTCTCAAAAGTTTAACACTAGGCCGGGCACGGGAGAAGCAAGAGGTCCCGCTATGTTGCACGTGCTAGTCTCAAGCAGTCTGCCTTTATTATTCAAAAATGAACTAAACTCTCAAAGATCATTACAGGAAGTCAGTACAGAAGTCTAAATTTGATGAAACAGAAATGATATATTTCCATCAACTGATGAAAAGATAAACAAAATATGGTATATACATACAATGAAATATTATTCAGTCTTAAAAAGGAAGGAAATTCTGGCCAGGTGCAGTGGCTCACGCCTGTAATCCCAGTACTTTGGGAGGTCGAGGTAGACGAATCACTTGAGGTAGGGAGTTCTAGACCAGCCTGGTCAACATGGTGAAACCCCATCTCTACTAAAAATACAAAAATTAGATGGGCATGGTGGCACATGCCTGTAGTCCCAGCTACTCGAGAGGCTGAGGCAGGAAAATCGCTTGAACCCAGGAGGGGGAGGTTGCAGTGAGCCCTGGTTGCGCCACAGCTCTCCAGCCTGAGCGACAGAGTGAAACTTTCTCTCCAAAAAAAAGGGAAGGAAATTCTGACACAGACCACAACATGATGAACCTTAAAGACATTATACAAAGTGAAATAAGCAAAAGGACAGATACTGTATGATTCCATTCATGAGGTATTAGAATACTGACAGAAAGCAGAATGACGGATATCAGGTCTGGAGGAAGGGGGAATGGAGCTATTTAATGGATATAGAGTTTCAATTCTGCAAGATGAAAAAAGCTCTAGAGAGAATAGTAGAAATAGACACACCACAATAAGAATGTACTTAAAGCTACCAATATACACTTAATGAGTAAAATAGTATACATTTTATCTTATGTATATTTTACATCAATTAAAATAAATTACAAAAAAATAAAAAGGAGCAATGATACAACAACATTATTCAGAGATATTGGAGGTGATGCCTCAAATAATTTCACCTATATAGTATTCCTCACTCCCCTAAAAATGATGTTTAAACTAAATCTAATCATAAGGAAACCCACAAATCTAAACTGAAGATTATTCTGCAAAAGTGGAATCTTTGAAAATGTCAATCATGAAAGAGTAAATTTTTAAAAAGCAAAGCAAAACCAGGCGCTGTTCTAGATTAGAGAAGACTGAAGAGACAAAACAACTAAACATAACGTGTAATCCGTTAACTGAACAAGGTGGGAGCAACAGCAATTACTAAAACTATTGGGTGAAACTAAATACAGACTTTCAGTATTAAATTTCTTAGATAATTATATTGTGTGGTTATGTAGGAAAAACGTCCTTGTTCTTAGGAAATACATGCTGAAATATTTAGGGGCAAAGTGTCATGATGTCCTCAGTTAACTCTCAAATGCTTCAGAGAATACACACGAGAAAGACAGACATACAGAGACACTAAATATGGCAAAGAACTAACTGGAAAGTCTAGGTTAAAGGCATGTGGTGCTCAATATATTATACTTGTAATCTTTATACGGGTTTTGAAATTTCTCAATATAAAAGAATGACAGGGGCCAGGCATGGTGGTTCACGCCTGTAATCCGAGCACTTTGGGATGCTGAGTCGGGTGGATCACTTGAGGTCAGGAGTTCAAGACTGGCCTGGCCCAGCATGGTGAAACCCCGTCTCTTCCAAAAAAATACAAAAATTAGCTGGGCATGGTGGCAAGCTTGCCAATAGTTCCACTACTTGGGAGGCTGAGGCACAAGAATCGCTGGGGTCTGGGAGGCAGAGGTTGCAGTGAGCCAAGACTGCGCCACTGCACTCCAGCCTGGATAACAGAGAAAGACTCCATCTCAAAAATAAAATAAAATAAAATAAAAGTGAGAGGAAAAAATAGTTGTCTGCACAGCAGGACTGCAGGGAGAGAGAAGAAAAGCCATTTCTGTGTTGCTTGGTTTTTTTTTTTAACAATGTGCCTAGTTTAATGCAACTTTTTCAAGTTAGATTCCAACAATTCTCTAGAGTCAAAACACATCCTTTTATATTTGATATTTAAAGGCTACATCTGGATTTCATAATTCAATGTGTTCATTTAATATAGTACCTTTTTTAAATGAAAGCCTTTACTAAATCAATGGTGCATATTCAAATGTCAGTATCACATAATCAAGAATCACACGACATAGTCCCTTTCTTAGCATAAAAAGGCACATTACTAGTTGGCAAGCCTGTATAATCAATCATTTCTGAAAGCCAAGAATTATGTCTCAGACATGCTAAGGGCAACCAAGAGAATACTGGGGCTTTATTTCTGCCATCACTGCCCGTTTGCCTTAACAGAGACATTCATTCCTGAAAGCTTTCTTTTTTATCACAGGTGTCAGGAAGTACTTTTAAATCCCAGATCAAACTGGCCAGCATCATTTAATAGTAGAAAGGAAAGACATGAAAATATGTGTGTGCACAAGGCATGTGTGTTCCCTACAGATTAGAATATTTTATGTTGCTGGAAATTCTCACAATTCATTTAAAAATCACGATGTAAGGCCGGGCGCAGTGGCTCACACCTGTAATCCCAGCACTTTGGGAGGCCAAGGTGGGCAGATCACCAAGTAAAGAGATCGAGATCATCCTGGCCAACATGGTGAAACCCCGTCTCTACTAATAATAAAAAAATTAGCTGGGCATGGTGGTGTCTACCTGTAATCCCAGCTACTCGGGTGGCTGAGGCAGGAGAAACGCTTGAACCTGGGAGGCAGAGGTTGCAGTGAGCCGAGATCACATCACTGTATTCCAGCCTGGTGACAGAGACACCATCCCAAAAAAAAAATCATGACATAAAATGTTGTTTTACATCCAGTGTTCCAAAATCAAAACAGGAAATCCTTAAAAACTTGAAAAACAAAACAAAAACTTCTTGAAGATAATACTTCTTTCATGGTACTAAAAATAACTCTATTACCTATATGAACTACCTTGGATAGGAAGTAAATCCACAATCAAGAATGTTTGTGGAGTGAAATGACATCGCAGTTTTCATAGCTACGTACTCATCACAATTAAGAGTATCATGGAAAGTTAGCCAAGTACATACAAGGAATTGCTAGCATTCCAGCACTCACTTTCTTTTCATGGATACAGGCCAAAAATTGCTACACAAGTCTGTATACATTTTGGATACTACTAAAAGCTTTTAATGTGTCCAGGCATGGTGGCTCACACACCTGTAATCCCAGCACTTTGGGAGGCCAAGGTCGTGGATCACCTGAGGACAGGAGGTCAGACCAGCCTGGCCAACATGGTAAAACCCTGTCACTACTAAAAATACAAAAATTAGATGGGCACGGTGGTGCATACCTGAAATCTCAGTTACTAGAGAAGTTGAGGCAGGAGAATCACTTGAACCCAGGAGGTGGAGGTTGCAGTGAGCATTATACCACTGCACTCCAGCCTAGGCAACAAAGCAAGACCCTGTTTCAAAAAAAAAGAAAAAATTTAACGTAACATTTTTAACTCAAACTATTTTTGTGTTTTCTTTAATAAAAGGGCAATTAGATAGTTTTAAATGTTGAAAACTATTAGTATAAGATGCAAGACCTGTTTACTGGTTCTGCCCTCCATTCATATGTAAAACAATGTATTAAGAAAAAAGGGGCCAGGCACAGTGGCTAACGCCTGTTATCCCAGCACTTTGGGAGGCTGAAATGGGCAGATCACTTGAGCCCAGGAGTTTGAGACCAGCCTGGACAGCATGGTGAAACCCTACCTCTACAAAAAAAAAAATAAGAAAAAAAAAATCCAGGAATTAGCTGGGTGTGGTGGTGTGCGCCTCTAAAGTGGCCTGGGCATTCAAGGCTGCAGTGAGCTATGATTATGCCACTGCCTCCAGCCTGGGCAACAGAGCAAAACCATGGCTCCAGAAAAACAGAAAGGGAAAAGAAAACAACAAAAAAAAGACACTAAATCAGAAGAGTATCTTTCAGCAAAACACTAGCTTGGCATCAGTATACAACCAAAGTTCATAACCCAGCACTTAAGTAACCATAATGGTGTACAACTTCACAAGCTTCCTCTCTCAACTCCCAGATGATAATCTCGAAAATGACATATTAGAACACAGATCTGCAACTGAGCTACCAACACAGAAGTAATGATGA
The DNA here is from genome assembly GCF_030222135.1 of Aotus nancymaae. Classification (NCBI taxonomy): domain Eukaryota; kingdom Metazoa; phylum Chordata; class Mammalia; order Primates; family Aotidae; genus Aotus; species Aotus nancymaae. Next base: position 6,136,884 of record NW_026988421.1, read on the forward strand.
CTGCAAAGCAATCCGTAGAACAGGAAAAGTTCTAAACACTGAAAGATTGCCCAAACAGCTTTGGAATACCAAGCCAAAAATAGGCCAACATGAGCAGAGCAAACAGAGCACACATACAGAAACACCACACACAAAAAACTCAAGTTCAAACAATGTGGCCTAATCATGGCATGCTGCAAAATATTAGCAAGTAGTAGATTACCCTGGGCCACAGCAATCAGCTTCATATAAGCATATTTATTTTGCTGACTTGAAAAAAGGCAGGACTGAAAACATTAATATTCCCAGGTATCAAACATAATTCAAAAGCTCCAGTAATAATCCCCAATCATATTTAGCAGAAAGAAACGCCGTTACCATTTGTGTCTTGGAAAGGACAGCTTCTTCCCATTCAGTAAGTCAGCTCCTCTATACCTCAACTTCTTTCATTATTAACAATGGCTCTGACTTCCTCTAGGAACTCGTGAAAATTAAGTAAAATTTTTCTGAAATTGTCAAATTAAGATATTATATTTCTTCAGGGCTGAGTGCAGTGGCTCATGCCTGTAATCCCAGCACTTTGGGAGGTTGAGGTGGGCAGGTCACCTGAGGTTAGGAGTTCAAGACTTGCCTGGTCAACATGATGAAACTCTGCCTCTACTAAATACACAAAAATTAGCCGGGCATGGTGGCAGGTGCCTGTAATCCCAGCTACTTGGGAGGCTGAGGCAGGAGAATCACGTGAACTCAGAAAGCAGAGGTGCAGTGAGCCGAGACCATGCCATTCGCAACAAGAGCAAAACTCCATCTCAAAAAGAAAAAAGATGTTCTTAAAAAAAAAAAAAAGCTATTTGTAATTTGTATTTGTAAGGCTGGTCACCTCGCCAGGACCTCGGACACCCCCACCTTCTCCAGGAGCTTGGACACATCCACCCTCTCACACAGCCTAGCCCTCCCTTAAAAAACCCCACAAAAATGCAAACGAAGTCTTCTAACTCTAGCCAATAGCAGTTGAGTCCTGTATGCAAACGAAGTCTTGTAATTCTAGCCAATAGCAGTCGAGTCCTGTATGCAAATGAAGTCTTGTAACTCTAGCCAATAGTAGCCGAGTCCTGTATGCAAACAAAGTCTTGTAACCCTACCCAATAGCAGTCCTGTCTTGCCCACACCCTGCTCTCCACAACCAATCGAACACCTCCACTCCCTATAAAACCCCACGTCTGAGAGGAGTTCATGCGACTTCTCCGGCGGCCTCCCTCATCAGACCACAGAACCTCGCCCAGGAGCCGAATAAATTCTTCGCATTGGATCTTCTTGCGCTGGCCTGTTTCTTCTTTTTAAACTCGGCAAGAACCTAACAACCCTTACAGTATTAATTTCTTATTGCTGATCTAACAAATGATTACAACCTTAGTGACTTAAAACAACACAAACTTTCTGTCTTACAATTCAGGTCAGAAGTTCAGCAAGGCTCTCAGTGAGCTAAAATCAAAGTGTTGGCAGAGCTGTGCTCCTTCAAGAGCCTCTAGAAAAGCCTTGCCTTTTCTCCTAGGGGCTGCTGGCATTCCTTGCCTCATGCCCTGCAACTCTCAGGCCTCTGCTTCTCTTCTCATGGTCCCATCTGTAATCCTCACTCTCCTGTCTCCCCCTCTGATTTACAAGGACGCTTGTGATTATACCACCTACCCAGATAACCCCGCCATTGAAGGTATCTTTAATCACTTCTGTAAAATCTCTTTTGCCACACAAGGTGGCATACTCACAAATCCTGGGGACTGGATGCAGCCATGGGGAGGTGGATTGTGGACATTACCCTGCCTGCCACTCTATTTATATCAGTCATGTAAATCACCCAAAAAAGCCCAAGGAGGACGTAGAGGGAGATAAACCTATAAGGAAGTCAATGGGCAAGTTAAAAATGTAAATTTGGACACTATAACTTATTAATAGTGTGTTTTTATTTATTTTGCGGGGGTGGGGGGTGGTGGTGGAGATGGAGTTTCATTCTGTTGTCCAGGCTGGAGTACAGTGGCATAACCTCGGCTCATTGCAACCTCTGCCTCCCGGGTCCAAGAGATTCTTTTGCCTCAGCCTCCCAAGTAGCTAGGATTACAGGAGCCTGCCACCACGCCCAGCTATTTTTGTATTTTTAGTAGAGACAGGTTTCACCATGTTGGCCAGGCTGGTCTTGGAACTCCTGACCCCAAGTAATCTGCCCACTCCGGCCTCCCAAAGTGCTGGGATTACAGGTGTGAGCCACAGTGCCCGGCCAATAGTGTGTTTTTAAAAATACAGAATGTTTTGTGACTTCAGGTAAGTCATCAATAAAATATCCTTGTGAATGAAATAATTTTTAAAGCTAAGGAGTAATGAACTAGAGAATAGAAGCCTCTTCCATTTTTTTCTTCACAATCATTTGTATGCCCTGAGCTTTCTCTCAAGTTAAAAAGTCAGCCCAAAGATGTCTTAAATGGGCAAAATCACCAATGTCCAATGCAAGGACTTCCTTTTCCACTTGTTTTGACTTGGTAATTTTCTTGGTAATATACATCACCTTACAATCATTCCAGTTCAATGGAATATAATCTCTCAAAAACTAAATGACTTTTTCTTCACGGAAGTTACTTTAACGTTGTTTGTTTTATTGTATCTTTCTTAAGTTTTTTTTTTTTTTTTTTTTTTTTTAAGAGACGGGGTTTCACCATTGGCCAGGCTGGTCTTGATCTCTTGACCTCGTGATCTGCCCATCTCGGCCTCCCACAGTGCTGGGATTACAGGCGTGAGCCACCAACAATCTCCCTTTCATTACACCAGGCACATATTTCAAAAGTAGAAACTGTTTTTAAAAAATCATTATAGAAGATTACATTTTGCACAGTTTTGTTTCTCCAGAAGAAAAAATAATACTAATTTAATGATTTACTTCCTTGAGAATAACCTTTGGCAAACTGTAAACGTCCATCTATATAAATTCTTAACATTAATACCAAAACAAATTGAAAATAACACTTTAAAATGTAATACGCCTACACTTTGCTATTTTTTGTCAAACAATGTGTGTTAGTAAAACCAAATGGACAAATACATTCTGATATATTTAATACCATGCAAGTTTTAAGACATAGTCTTGCTCTGTCACCCAGGCTGGGAGTACAGTGGTACAATAATGGCCCACTGCAGTAAGCTGTGATGGCACCACTGCACTCCAGCCTGGGCGACAGAGCAAGACCTTATCTCAAAAAAAAAAAAAAAAAAAAAAAGTGTGAGAGCGAGAGAGAGTGAGTGTGAGTGTGTGTGTGTGTGTGTGTGTGTCTATATGTACATATAGTTTCAATGTGAACTTGTTACTTAAGTTTCATTCTTCTCCCCCTACGCCTTCGACAACCCCAACCAAATCTCAGCTCCTTCCCATCTTCATTAGCAGGAGCACTGGACAAGGTAAACTTAAGAAAGATGCAGCTATTGTTGAGGAAGTGAGACAAAATGCCAACTAGGAAGCAGTAGGTCCAACAACAACTGAATAAATATTTCAAGTAAAAATCTCATTTGATAGTTATAGCAAACACATAGAATGATTTTTTAAAAAGCAAATATTGCCGTGAGTGTAAGTAGCAAGGTAGAGAAATTAAATATATAGAAACCTGACTTTAGACTTTTCATATCCATAGACTGCCCAGTGATAAACTGAAGCCTCTACATCCCTTCCTGTAAGACCCTTTCATACCTAATACCTACCTCAGACTTCCTGACAACCAGTGAGAAGTCGAACTGGCTCTCCTGGGTTGAGCCCCAACTACTGAAAAATATAGAAAGCTAGGAAGCAGGAAAAGAATCCAGAAATTCATAGGAGTAGGATAAAGGTTTGTCCAGACCCCAGTTCCCAAAAATATTCATTTGTTCATTGATATAAAAATACTTGAGTGCCTAGTATGTATGTAGCAGGCACTGTTCTAAGATATAGCTTTGAACAAAACAGGTAAAATTCCTGGCCCTCAGGAAGCTTAAATTCTAGAGTAGAGAGAGACAAACAATAAACAAGATGACTAGGCGTATTAGAAGGTGACAAGTCTTATGAAGAAAATTAATGCTGTGGGGAGGGATAATGGACAGGGATGAAATTCTAGATACAGCAGTCATGGAAGACCTCACTGAGAAGGCAACACTTGAGAAAAGAAGTGAAGGTGGAAAGCAATTCGGGCAGGAAAAACAGCAACTAAAAGGCTTGAGGCTTGTTTATAGAATAAAAAGGTAGCAAGAATGACTGGAATAAAATGGAAAAGGTGGAAAACAGATTAGTTCAGAGATAAACAACATACATTTGACCCTTGAACGACAAGGGGAGTAGGGGGACCAACCTTCCACACAGTAGAAAATCCATGTGTAACTTTTGACTCCCCCAAAACTACTGATAGCCTACAGCTGACCAGAAGCCTTACTAATAGCACAGTCAAATAATACAAATTTGTATATGTATTATACACTGTATTCTCGTCATACATTAGAAAAAAGAAAATGCTAAGAAAATTATAAGAAGATAAGATACATTTACTAACTCATTAAGTGGTCTTCATCCTCATTATCCTCACCTTGAATAGGCTGAGGAGGAGGAGGAGGAGGAGGAAGAAGAGGAGTTGGCCTTGCTGTCTCAGGGGTCGCAGAGCTGGTAGAAAACTTATGTATAGTGGACCCACACAGTTCAGACCGGCGTTGTTTAAGGGTCAAAACTATGTGGGGGCAAGTTGAAATGAGCAATACAGAGCATGTAGATGACCTTGTAGCGTTTTTGAGGGACTCTAGCTTTTAAACCAAGTAAAACAGGCAATCACTAGATGGTTCTGAGCAGAGTTTTTAAAAAACAACAAAAACAGCAGCTCCTCTGTTGACAGTAGATAGTAAGGGAGGGCAAAAGCAAGGGGGATCATGGTTTGGACAAAAATACTGAGAAGTGGTCAGAGTCCAGATATATTTTGAAGGTAAAGCCAATGGATCTTCTGAGAAATAGAAGTGGGGCATAAGAGAAAGAAGAATCAAGGAGGAACAAGGCTTTTGACACAAGCAATGGAATCAGAAATTTGCCATCAACCGAGATGGGAGCCTGGGAAAAAATAGACTTGAAGGAGAGATCAGTTCTGTTTTAGCATCACTGAGCTTGAAATAAGCTTGAGTTATTAAATACTCCAGGAAAGATGTTGAATAGGCAGCTGGATATATGAGTCTAAGGTTCAGGAATACAAGTTACAGCACAGATTTAATATGGTGTTCCTATCTAACCCTGTCTTTTTAAGGACACAACTCTGTACACAAATTGTCATAGTGCAATTTCATAGGGCAACTGATTCAATACAGTAGCAGAACAAAAGCAGGACATTAGGTAGTGTTGCTCTATTCTCCAGATATACTGTTGTCTACTCAGTGAGAGAAAAGCAGTCTACGTGGAGTACTGACATGACCTTCCTAAAAACCTGATGTCCCTAAAAAAATCCAGCAGCAACTGCAGACACTCCAAAGACAACTGTACATTTACATTCATACCTCTACCTTTACCACCCTGATTCCCAATCTCAGGTTCCCCTAATGATGCTAGGTTTTGGCACAGCTGTCCCCAGCATCCTCTGACCACATAATATGCATTTATTTGAAACCTACAAACAGCAGCCATGTTAATATGTTTGCTCAATACTGTTGATGCCTCAGTTTACATCTGCCCTCTCAACAACTGAATCTTCCTCATTCCTAGTTTATCAGCTACAAAGCTGACCTGAGGTCCAAATTTTTTCCCAACTTTAAATGGAAAAAGTCTCACATTTTATACTCAGTGTACATACTTTAGAGATGGATTTTTTAAAAATCACTGTAACGTAATCTGTGGAAGGGAAGTAAAGATCAATTTTGAGTACATGTGAACTTTTGTTAGTCTTACTGCTCAAACCTTTCTTTTATTTTTTAGTTAACCCAACACAAAGTAAACAAGTTTAAAAAAAAAGTGTTTAACATATTTCAGTGATATTTACAAATCAGAATATGGCTATCCCATAGAAACAGGCCTATAATTATAACCTTATGTTTAACAGTTCAGAACGACATTGTACAGTTAACAGTAAAAAATATTCGCTGATAGGAAAGACATCGTCCACGTTACCAAGAACCAAACACAATCAACCCTTGGCCCTAAGATTCTAGAAACTTTGCAGGTAGAAACAGCAACTTAATGACAAATAGTTGCTTTTCATTTTTTGTTTTTGAGATGGAGTCTGGCTCTGTCGCCCAGGCAGGAGTGCAGTGGCGGGATCTCAGCTTACCACAACCTCCACCTCCGGGGTTCAAGTGATTCTCTTGCCTCAGCCTCCCAAGTAGATGGGACTACAGGCGCGTGCCACCAAGCCGGGCTAATTATTTTTGTACTTTTAGTAGAGACAGAGTTTCACCGTGTTAGCCAGGATGATCTCGATCTCTGCCTGCCACCCAAAGTGCCAGCCGACAAAAAGTTTTCTAAATGAAACAAGGCCATATCCAATACTGGTCCCATGGTACAAGTTTTTTTTCCACTTTTAAACTGAAGTCATAGTGATTAAAATGCAAAGGGGTGGCCAGGCACAGTGGCTCATGCCTGTAATCCCAGCACTCTGGGAGGCCGAGGCAGGTGGATCACAAGGTCCAGAGCTCAAGACCAGCCTGGCCAAGATGGTGAAACCTCATCTCTATTAAAACTACCAAAATTAGCCGAGCACGGTGGCCGACACCCGTAATCCCACCTACTCGGGCGGCTGAGGCAGAGAACTGCTTGAACCCAGAAGGTTGCAGTGAGCCAAGATCACACCACTGCACTCCAGTCTGGTTGACAGCGAGACTGCCTCAAAAAAAAAAAAAAAAAAAAAGGCAAAGAGGTGGGCCAGGCCCAGTGGCTAACATCTGTAATCCCAGTACTCCAGGAGGCTGCAGTGGGTGGATCGCTTGAGACCAGGAGTTTCAGACCAGCCTGGGTAACAAGATGAAACTCTGTCTCTACAAAAAAAGAAAAAATACAAAAATTAGCCGGGCATGGTGGTACGTGCCTGTAGTCCCAGCTACTCGGGAGGCTGAGGTGGGAGCATGGCTTGAGCTTAGGAAGTCAAGGTTGCAGTGAGCCATGACTGGCTCAAGTCAAGGCTCACTGCAGCCTTGACTGCAAAACTGCTCTCCAGCCTGAGTGACAGAGCACAACTCTGTCTCAATAAATAAAATGCAAAGAGGTACAAGGATGGCTAGTCGTCTAGTCAAAAGAAGTAAGGATATGTAGAAACAGGCAGGATCGAGAAGAAATAATGTCATAAAGACAAACATGATTCATTTAACTCGTGTGTTTCAAGGAGAGAAAATATTTCAAATCAGGGGTTCTTATCCTGAGATCCACTGACTTGAAGCAACCGGAGGCTGACGTGAAACCCTGATTCCTAAAGGATTCTATGACCCCCAAAACAGGTTAAGCATCATCATGATGAAGCCTAGTTCATTTTCATCTGTAAACCTACATGTACTATAACACCATCTTGTAGTCCAAGCATTCACAGTACACTACTCCCTGCAAAAAAATGACTTTAAGAGTGTTTCAAAGGCATATAAGCAATTAAAAGACAATCACACCCAACATCAAAGCTCATGTTGAATGAATTAGATGCTAAATACTGACCTTGCACATCATATATATTTTGGAAGCAGAGTCTCACTATGCTGCCCAAACTAGAGTGCAGTTGCTAATCACAGACTGATCATGGCATATTACAGCCTCAAACTCCTGGTCTCAAGCAAGTGGCTAAAACAGACATGTGTCAGCACACCCAGCTCTTTTTATATCATTTTTACTATCTTTTCCCATCCCATTCAAAAAATGCAGAATACAGAAACTTACCCACACAAGCATTGAGGAATAGCCAATCAGTCTTTTTCATCCTGTTTTTAATTTGCTTTAGTTTTTTGATATGTAAAGATTTCATTTATATGAATATTCAAAATAGTAAATCCACGGACACTGAAAGCAGACTGGTGGTTATCAAGGGTTGCAGGGTAGGGGTATGGGGCATAACTGCTTAATGGGTACATAGTTTCCTTTTGGAATGATGAAAATGTTTTGGAACAACACAGAGGTAGTGGTTACACAATGTGAATGCACTAAATGCCAAACAAGTTGTTCACTTTCAAAACAGTGAATATTTATGTTCAATGAATTTGATCTCAATAAGAAAACCAATAATAATAAAACCCTTTTGTATCTCCTGTTTAAATTTTTAAAACTCACAATCATACCATATGTTGTCCCTCAATTTGGAGCAGAAAAATCAGTGGAATAAAATGAGACAACAGAGACAGCAGAAGGTGGCTTGGTGTGTTTTCATCCCTCATTCTCAGGATGGGAGGAAACTGGAAGCAAGCATTGGTAAATGCCTACTACGTCTGGAGGTCAGAAGGGTTCATCTGCTGAGATATTCTTTTTTGCCAGAACAAAGTTAAAATTGAATACTCAGGGTTTCAGCTGGGCACAGCAAATTATGCCTATAATCCCAACACTTTAGGAGGCTGAGGTGGGAAGATCGCTTGAGCCCAGGAGTTCAAGACCAGCCTGCGCAACATAGGGAGACCCCCATCTCTACAAATAATAGTTAAAAACAATAGCTGGGTATAGTAGTAAAATGCCTATAGTCCCAGCTACTAGGGAGGCTGAGGTGGCAGGATCACTTGACCCCAGGAGGTTGAGGCTGCAGTGAGCAACCACTACCCTCTAGCCTGGGTGACACAGTGGTGAGATCTCATAGTGGGGGAAGAAATTTATATAACATATAATATATATACATATAAAATTTAATTTTAAAAACAAGATTTCCTGAAATCAATTCTTAGGACTCACAGGAGGTTCATACAGCGAAACCATCCATATTCTTGGGCTGTACCCAGAGGGATAAATGAAAGAAATTGGTGCTGAGGGAAAAAATACAGCTAAGTGTATAGTTAAGGCTCAGCTATTGTTCCACACAAAGTTTAGCCTTAGTAATCATTCAAAATTTCCCTTATAAAACCAAATGTCAAAGTAAGCAGCCCATCCAAATAATTTAATAAAAATCAACATCTAATCTACTCAAAAAAATACTGAAGACTCAAGTCACTGCTTTCATGAATTACATCACAATTAACTCATGAGATCAATAACTGAAGAAAAATTCTGCTCTCCTCTGTCTCTGTCCTGTAACAGCATTTCCTGAGGAAAATGTCACAAAACATATGAACCATAACTTAAAGTATGGAATCAGCTGGCTACATATAATCAGTTCCATAAAGTTTGCAAATATTTACTACACGACACTCATGTTAAAGTAATATTAGTATTTTCAAGGTCAATATTATGTTTGTTCAACTTCTTGGAGTCACACATTTTTGTGGTATTTTTAACATCTGACTAAAGCTTCTATCATCACAAGATGCTCACACTGTTTACAAATACTTGGAAACAGCAGCTGGTGTTCCTCAGTTACATCTTGTTACAATAAACAGAGTAGCAGTTTTAAAGTCCAGGTATATATTTTACTATTGATGTATAAAACCTTTGCTTTAACTTAAAAGTTTCCCCTGCCCCCAGTAATGGAGAGACATAAACACAATTAATTGTGGGCAATTTAGCACAAAGTTATGACAAAATCACAAATACACAAATTTTTATGTATGCATACTTGAAAATACAACTATCATGTTGAATGAATTAGATGCTAAATACTGACCTTGCACATCATATATATTTTGGAAGCAGAGTCTCACTATGCTGCCCAAACTAGAGTGCAGTTGCTAATCACAGACTGATCATGGCATATTACAACCTCAAACTCCTGGTCTCAAGCAAGTGGCTAAAACAGACATGTGTCAGCACACCCAGCTCTTTTTATATCATTTTTACTATCTTTTCCCATCCCATTCAAAAAATGCAGAATACAGAAACTTACCCACACAAGCATTGAGGAATAGCCAATCAGTCTTTTTCATCCTGTTTTTAATTTGCTTTAGTTTTTTGAAGTCTACTTCAAGTTCCTCCTTGCTGCCGACAGCACCAGCCAATTCAATCCTCTGAAAATCCATTTTCACTTCAGAGTCCCGCTTCGTAGCAGGAGGTGATCGCCTTTGGCTATTACCACTACTGCAACTTCCCCTCCACCGAGCTCTGTCTTGCTCATTTATTATTGAAGAAGCCTCTTCAGTCTCTGCCAACTCTATTGCTTCAATGTTATTAGGTCTGGGATGATCACAAACAACACATCTTTTAGCCTTGGCCCAGTTTTCATATGTGCAAACAGAGCAAGTCCAGTGCTGTGTCCTAGTGTTCAGTTTATTTCTATCATTGTATTCCTCGCAAGGATCAACAGAAAAAGCAACTGGTCTTGAGCCAGATCCTGAGGACTGAGGAGATTCTGTAGGACTCCTGGTCCTACGTTGGGATAAGCACTGGGTACATCTGATTGCTCTTGGCCAGTTCAAATATGTACACATGTGGCATGACCATTTATTTGCATTTTCCATGCTATATGAAGATTTAACCCTTGGTCTTGCACTCGAGTCTGGACATATCAAAGGACTACTTCCTCCTTCGGTGCTGGAAGGATCCCAATCTCTACCAACATCACTTGAACCACTTTTAAATGGATCTTCCGTAATAATTGTTCCACTAGGTCTTTGGGCACGACACATAGTACATTTGATTGCAGATGGCCAGTTTTCATACGTACAATATTCACAAGCCCACTTAATTCCACGTTCTGACATTGTGCACTTCTTGAAGTGAGTTGTGTCAGGCAGGAAGCTATAAATAATTAGGACACGGTTATTAAGATAACTACATTCCACCTCCAAAAATAGGCTCCCAAAAAGCATACCCTTCAACCTACAAAATATAAATTTCTCAAAAGATGCATGTAACATTTCAACATTGAATTATTCTAATTTTCTTTTTGATTTCCATAGAAACACTAGAGATAAATTCCCAAAGAAAAAATCTTAGACCTTAGCATTTAATAAAATTGAACTTTGGAATGCAAAAGAGATAGGCAGAAGATAGAAGGAGGTCTGATCTAAGAAGGATGAAGATTAAAGGGAAGCCACTAATAGAAATGTTTAATTTCAGGGAAGCCATCCTATCGATTTACAAAAGTAACTAATAGTTTATAATGAGTCAAAGGTAGAGGAAACAACACAAAGTAAGTAATAGCTTAAGCACATAACCATTCTCAAATTATGAAAAACATAGATTATGATTCATGAATACAGATCAAACATCAATTCTATCATTCTTGCTAAGAGAGAAAAGCAGCTTAAAATGCTAATTATCCATTGTTCTTAATTAGCACAGGTAGTAAAGAAAGATGTCGAGAAGTAACGGCTACAATTAACAAAGTAACATTAAATAGATAGTTCCTTGATATCCTGTAGTCTCAAAATCTAGTTCTATCTAGAGCACAAAAAGAAGACTGTACTTGGGAAAATTAAATCCATGGAAGGTCACTGAAAATAACTAGCAGCATAATCATTCCAATATCATTGTGAATGTTTGTAATTATTTTAAATTTTGAATACTTAAAATATACTCAAAATCCAATTCATATTTAAAATATATTCACCATTTAAAAGGTTCCTAGGATTCAACAATGGGTTAATACTATACTATAATGAAGACTTCAAGATTTAAAGTCAACTAATTGATAAATGAAGCAACTTACATAGCACATTTAATGATTTTTTTAAATGGCTTGAATTTAGACACTGGCCACTCTTCTTATACTAACTCAGTAACATCCCAACACCTATTTTTCACCAAGAAAGAGAAAGAAATCCTAGACAGAGTATAGAAGCTTTTCTCTCTCTTTCTCAAGGATTTTTACGGAATCTAGAGGGGTTAAATCTTTCACTTTTTTTTTTTTTTTTTTGAGATGGAGTCTTCGCTCTGTTGCCCAGGCTGAAGTGCACTGGTACAATTTCAGCTCACTGAAACCTCTTCAAGTGATTCTCCTGCCTCAGCCTTCCGAATAGCTGGGATTACAAGTGCGTGCCACCATGCTCAGCTAATTTGTTTATTTTTAGTAAAGATGGGGTTTCAGCATCCTTGCCAGGCTGGTCTTGAACTCCTGACCTCGTGATCCACCCACCTCGGCCTCCCAAAGTGCTGGGATTACAGGCGTGAGCTACCGCACCCAGCCTAAATCTTTCACTTTTGAAGTATACTGAATTATATTCCTGCCTGCCAAGTCCACACCCCATTCATAGTGTGAATCTGCTAAGAAGAAAAAAAATCACTATAAGAAAGTATACTACTTATGATATAGGTGGTGAAATAAACTTAAATTTTATTTTTAAAAAAGTATACCACTTAATAGCTAAAATAAAAACCACACTTACTAAGATTTTAGTTCCCACGCTATAACCTCCACCTTGCACATGATTAGAATAAAAGTACGGTTTGCAAATCAGATCAAAGACAAGATTCCGTCTTCATGCTGGCTCAGATTCTGACTTCCTCAGGAGATATTGCAAAACGTGATAAGTGGTTCTGTCTGACTGTGAATAGCTATTCCTGTAAAGGAGACCAAAACTAAATTTTACTTGAAGCTTGCTACTTTAGCTAAAAGGTTTTTAAGGCTTTACTTTTATCAATTCTCTATTTTAATCCTACTCACTTATTTTAACAATAGACAACTATATTTACAATTTTAACATTAACAGAGCAACAAAATTAGCTAATCAATTGGGCTGGTCAGCCACATTAAACATGGGTGAGACGTATTTCTATATAACCTTAATCCTGTGCTTGTGTACACACATCTAATATTACCATTAATTTGGAAGTGCTAAGTTAATTCCTACCTGTATTACTTCTATTACTAAAAGGGAAAAGATGATATAATCCAAAAAAGTATAAAAAGCAAAATTGCTTATATTTAGCTATGAAACCATCAGCAACTGCATTTTTCCCGGACCCAAGTAATATAAAATTATCTTAAGTTTTTAAATTTAGTTTGTATACTGATTACTTACAACCTGATAGCAGCCCAAAATGTGTGGGAAAGCAGCGATCTATAATCATATAAGCATCCAAAAAGTAGACAATACAGATGTAATGGCAATTTTCTACTCCTTAGGCAGCTTCTTTTAATTTCTCAGGAATGAAATAGTAGTTACTTGCTCATGCTATTGGAAATGAAAATGAGCATGTAGAAACAAGATAAATGCCATAATGAACATATATCCAGGACTACTCTAAGTAATTTCAATATATCCTCTAAAATATTCACATTCAAAAATCCATGCTTGTTTAAGTACTACAACTAAACAGCCCATAACCTTACATTACCTTAACTAATCCTCATGTAACTAATGTACTGGCATAATATATTTAAATGTCCTGGCTGATTTCAAAAATAAACAAAAAATTGCCGTAAAAAATAATCACTGTCGCCAGGCACGGTGGCTCATGCCTGTAATACCAGCACTTTGGGAGGTTGGGGCAGGCAGATCACAAGGTCAAGAAGTCAAGACCATCCTGGCCAACATGATGAAACCCTGTCTCTAATAAAAGTACAAAAATTAGCCAGGCATGGTGGTGTGCACCTGTAATCCCAGCTACTCGAGAGGCTGAGGCAGGAGAATTGTTTGAACCTGGAAGGCTGAGACTGCAGTGAGCTGAGATTGCACCACACCGCACACCAGCCTGGCGACAGAGGTAGACTCCATCTCAAAAATAATAACAACAATCATTGTCATATGTGCCTGGTAAAATAACAGAGAGACAGCTGCCTAATTAGCCCACCACCTCTAAAAATCCAGATAACTAAGCAATACCAAAACCAAGATCAAGAGTTTTAAGAGATGTGCCTTATATTAGATGATAAGCACAGTGGCTCAAGTCTGTAATCCTAGCACTTTGGGAGGACGAGGTGGGAGGATCACTTGAGCCCAGGATTCAAGACCAACCTGGACAACATAGCAAGACTCCATCACTACAAAAAAGAAAAAAAAAATTTGTTGTTGAGACACAGAGTCTCGCTCTGTCACCCAGGCTGGAGTACAGTGGCACGATCTCAACTCACTGCAACCTCCACCTCCCAGGTTCAATGATTCTCCTGCCTCAGACTCCCAAGTAGCTGGGACTACAGGCATATGCCATCATACCCAGCCAATTTTTGTATTTTTAGTAGAGACAGAGTTTCACCATGTTGGCCAGGCTGGTCTCAAACTCCTGACCTCAAGTGATCCACCTGCCTCAGGGTCCCAAAGTGCTGGGATTATAGACCTGAGCCACCACACCCAGCCCCCGCCAAAAAATGTTTTTAATTAGCCAGGTGCAGTGGCCTGTGCATGTAGTCCCAACCACTCAGTAGGCCAAGAGAGGAGGACCACTTGAGCCCAGGAGGAATTCAAGGCTGCAGTGAGCTATGATTGTGTTACTGTACCTCAGTCGGTATGAAAGCGTAAGACTGTCTTGAGGGAAAAAAAAAATGGGTAATGATGTACAGTGTCCACTCTAAGGGAACTTGAAACGTTGCAGGAATGCTGTTTAGTAAGTGCAAGCTAAAGTTCATTGAAGAGTGGCTGAGTGTTCACACCTATAATCCCAGCACAGGAGGCCTAGGTGGGTGGACTGCTTGAGTCCAAGAGTTTGAGACCAGCCTGGGCAACATGGCAAAACCCCCTCTTCAAAAAATACAAAAATTAGCCCAGGGTGGTGGCACATGCCTGTAGTCCCAGCTACTCAGGAGGCTGAAGTAGGAGGATCACTTCAGCCTGAAGGGTTGAAGCTGTAGTAAGCCATAAACACACTATTGCATTCAGAGACCCTGTCTAAAAAAGAGGAAAAGAAAAGAAAAAATTCACTGAAGATTATCTGAGACAGCCATATCTACCTGTGGTAATTGGTAAATAGAATGGAAGAGTAAGGATAACATCAACTCAACTATGTGGGTTTTTTTTTTTTACAATATTACTAAGAAATTAACAGAGTACACTTTTTCCAGATGTCAAAACATTCCAAAAAGTGCATAAAATTATTTCCAAAGTAGCCAGCTCTAAAAGTTAATACTGTATCCTGAAATAAAACTTACTAAATATCACTTTAAGTGTTAAATATATTAATACACACCAAGTAAATTTATTTACAAGTTTAATTGTGCATGCAAAGCAGATTTGCAAATTCTATCCAAGGACTCAGACTTCAATTAATTGGTAAAATAAAACCACAGTAAAATCTACATAATCTGGGCCTTCTTTAAGGAGAACTGGACACAACTGCTACTCTTAAGACAAATATTCTTTGGATCAAACGCAATACCCCCATCCTGTGAACCAAGGAGACCAGGAATCCATCTGTGCAGCAAGCTCTGCCTGTAGAATGAACAATGTCTGTAAATATATCAACCATTTACTAGTATTAAATTTACTAGTACTAAATTCATAACTGTTTTTAATTATATACTTCCCAATTCAGATAATAATAAAAGTGTACAAGTATTATGGTGCATGTACTAATAATAGCAGGTGGAGGAAAGGGACTAGTAGTTGAACACTTTCTATATTGTCACGTTGAATATTTACAAAGCATTACTAAACACTGTATAAGAATTATATCTATATTGAAGTAAATTCCTCAAAATTATAGTTATAGTACAAACTTCCCCAACCACTTACTAAACAATCATAGAAAACTAAAGAAGTGAAATAGGGGTCTGTCAGGGGGAAATAGGGGAGTGACGGGGGGTGGGGAATTGGGGAGAGATAGCATAGGGAGAAATGCCAGATATAGGTGATGGGGAAGAAGGCAGCAAATCACACTGCCATGTGTGTACCTATGCAACAATCTTGCATGTTCTTCACATGTACCCCACAACCTAAAATGCAATAAAAAAGAATTAAAAAAAAAGAAGTGAAATAATTCTCATTAAATACAAACTCCAGAAACAAACTGAGATAAGCTCAATTGCCAGTAGTTTCAGATGATGAGAAGTTATACAAAGGAAGAACTAAAAGCAGCTTTAAGCCATGAGTGGTGGCTTATGCCTCTAATCCCAGCATTTTGGAAGGCTGAGGTGCGCGGATCACGAGGTCAAGAGATCAAGACCAGCCTGACCAATATGGTGAAACCCGTCTCTACTAAAAATAAAAAAAAAAATTAGCCGGGCATGGTGGTGCGCACCCATAATCCCAGCCACTCAGGAGGCTGAAACAGGAGAATCGCTTGAACCTGGGAGGCAAAGGTTGCAGTGAGCTGAGATTGCGCCACTGCGCTCCAGCCTGGGTGACAGAGGGAGACTCTGTCTCCAAAAAAAAGGCAAAAAGGCAGCCTTAAGGACTTTTATACAAATTTATACTTATTAGTTAAATATTTATTTACTGACATAAATCTGTGGAGATTTACAAATGCTCAGAGAGCATCTTAAGGGAATAAAGACGAAAGCTAAAACTAAAAAAGGATATTTCAAGCATGCTAAATTTTCAGGCTTTTAAAATATTACAAAGCAATTCTGAATTATAAAATTTCTGTAAATAAAAAATTTTAAACTACTTAAGTCTTTTTTTTTTTTTTTTTTTTTTGAGACGGAGTCTCACCGTTACCCAGGCTGGAGTGCAATGGCACGATCTTGGCTCACTGCAACCTCCACCTCCCAGGTTCAAGAAATTCTCCTGTCTCAGCCTCCTGAGTAGCTGGGACTACGCTACAGGTACACGCCACCACACCTGGCTAATTTTTGTATGTTTTTTAGTAGAGATGGGGTTTCACCATATTGGCCAGGCTGGTCTCAAACTCCTGACCTTGTGATCCACCCACCTCGGCCTCCCCAAGTGCTGGGATTACAGGCATGAGCCATCGCGCATGGCCTAAACTACTTAAGTCTTAAGCTAAAAAAAATCGCACAGAGTCATCTCTTTTCTCATCAGTATATTCTATTCCTTCATCACTGTCTTCTTCACAATATTAGGAAAAACAACTGGTCTAGGGTAGGATCATGAAGATGATATGGTAAACCCTTTATCTACAAATCTAACCTCATATCAGGGCTCCAACAGGTTATCAAATCCTCATGAAACTCCTTATCGTCCTCTCACACCAAACTCCTATCTTGACTTCTCCAGTTTCCATTAATGGTGCCATTAATACCTCTGCACCAGCAGAAAACTCAGGATCACCTTAAATTCTGCTTTCTTCCCACAGATTCTTCCTAGTGGTTTCTATCCAATTACTGTCTTCTCATTCCGACTGCCATCAATCCTTTTCCAGTTCAGGTCAGAACTACCATAAGCATCTTCCCTTTCTAAATCCATCCAGCTGACTGATCCACAATTATCTTTCTGATGCTCTTCTCAGAAAGAGAAGTATGAACTCTCAACAACTTCCTGTCACAAACACACACCACACGCTAACTCCCAAATATGCCACACATGCCCCTGACTCATGCATGTGTCACCACCTGCCAACAATATTCACATGAAGGTACTGCCTTAGATACAGAAGCACAACAGACACACTCATTTATAATGACTTCTACTCATTCTTTAAGGCTCAGTTCAAGTCTCATCTTCATGAAGTTTTCAGATCACTCCAAATACACTCCAAGCAACCATACTTTTACTGACATTTGGCACTTTAACTATATTTTTCTCTTGGGGCTAGTTTTTGGAACACTAATTCATATATGTTTTTTCTATGTTATTCACTCTCTTCTTTTCCATCCCTCCCTTCAATTTTCAATCAAACAGCCAGGCTTTCAAAAACCTTGGCTCAGGGATTCCAGTGGCACTGAAGGTAGACCAGCACCTTGTGTTTAGTAAACCTAAGAAGAGATCATGTTGAGAAAGAAATGGACCTTGTGAGTAATCTCAGAAGAAATTCTAGAGAGGATGGGATCAACTCCATGGTAGCAAACTGATCAGGCGGCAAGGCCTCAGTATAAAGTGTCTGCTAGATATAAACTAGGTGCCAAGCCATAGGCACTAAGGCCCACAGTTGGTGGAAGAGCCACAGAACCTGAAGGAACCTTGTGGAGGGCAATGGAAGACAATACTATAAGCAACGCAGGCAAAATTTGAACCATACGACACCAGGCCTTACAATAACACAAGGAGAGGAGACCCCAAGGACGACTGAGGTTGAATTTCTTGCCAAAAAAGTAGAATTCAAATCAAGTTAAAGAAAGCAAATGTGGTAAACATTTTTCTGAGTTTTCAGACTAAGATTCATGTTTGATACACTTGGTATGTCTTCCTTTATCCTTAACCATTTTATAAACGGAGCAAAACCCATTACATCCATTTTTCCCTTGTTTTGTAACACACCAATGAGGTCCATACTTAAGTACAGCACTACATCAACAAATATCTAGAATATTACACAGCAAGTCATGACTTCTGCACCTTCCCATTCTAGCCCCATTAAAAATATATAACATGTAATTGAATCTACAAAATTATTAAACACTATTGCCTCTGCAACTTTAGCATTTGGAATAAAAAAAACTCTTAGGCAAAACACAACAATCACTAAATTCTTTGTTAAATGGCTTAACCTGAAGCCCTTTAGTTCTATAATCCACAATTAAACATACTGTCCTCACATGGCTTCCAAGACATTCTGCTGGGTTTCCTCCAATCTCAACAGCTTTTCTTCCTCAATCTTGTTTGTTGACTTCCTTGTATTTCTGAATTAAAGAGTCAAGTAGGGCTGGGTGCACTGGCTCACCCCTGTAATCCCAGCACTTTGGGAGGCCAAGACGGGTGGATCACGGGGTCAGGCGTTTGAGACCATCCTGGCCAACATGGTGAAACTCCGTCTCTACTAAAAACACAAAAATTAGCCAGGCATGGTGGCACCATGCCTGTAATCCCAGCTACACAGGAGGCTGGGCCAGCAGAATCACCTGAACCCGGGAGGCGGAGGTTGCAGTGAGTCAAGACTGTGCCACTGCACTCCAGCCTGGACAACAAAATGAAACTCTGTCTCAAAAAAAAAAAAAAAAGAAAACAAATGAGCCAAGTGCCCCAAGCTTTGGTTCTTTTCTGTCTAACCTCTAACTACTTTAGGAATCTTAGTCAATCCCCGGGCTTTAAATATCTTCTATATGGTGATAATTTACAAATTTGTATCTCCAAGCGGGATCTCTCCCCTAACTCCAGATTTGTAAAAAACCAGGATGCCCACCTGACACCTCAATTTGAATATTTAACAAGTATCTCACACTTAACATGTCCAAAACTGAATTTCTATTCAGAATTTCTTATTTCTGAGCCGCAGTTTTCCCATCTACAAATTGAAGGGATTAAACTACTAGGAGCCACAAAACTCTTCAATAAATGTTTATTCCTTTCATCACTGCCCTGAAAGTCTACCATCCTACAACAGACTTGATGCTGTGGCAACCCATAAGCTGGTTAACTATTCAAATCTTGCTATGAAAATGACGTAAGTCAAAACTTTTGCAATCATTAAGTATCTTTTAAAAGTCCTAAATCTGTGTGAAATTGTATGTAAATAATAATTGATCTCAAAAATTCCTATAAAGAAGTCACTATTATCTATGGCATCTGTATCAAATGAGTAGATGTGAACTAAACATACTGTACACTTCCCAGGAATTTGTGGATAAGTTGGACAAAGTAAAATGAAGTTAAATAACACCTGCCTGGGTGACCTTGGCCTTATCAGCACTACGCCTTATTTAACTGAGGTAATTATCCTCTACAACTACAACTAACTTCATTCCAACCAAACCTAAGTCTTCAAAATGTAACAAATTTAACTGTTAAATTTTAATCTGTCATGGCTACATTAATTAGAAAAAAACTATAGTAAGTTACACAATTCTAATGGTCTTGTTTTCTTTTAAACCACTAGACAATTAGCAATCCATTTACTAGAATGAAAGAAGATCTAGAAGAAAGAAGTTAACTTATATTGTGTCAAATCTAGCATGAAACAAATTAACGCTCTTTCTGTTTTCATTTTGTCATCTCAGGAGGAATTCTAGCTCTTTACATACTTACTCACTCTGTCTGCACACTTCGGTTCCTCAGTCATAACAAGAAAGTGAGAGGGAGTAATATAGATATGTCTTGAGCTTAGGTAGAACCTATCTTAAAGCATAGTTCCTTTACACAGTTTGAGACATCCCAGGTCAATCATGCATGTACCTTAAATCACAATCCCAAACAAAACTAATGTTAACAGCCTAGGACAATAATTACCAAAGGTTTACCATGTACTCAAAAATATGAAGAGATATAACTAGACAAAACACTGTCCCTGTGCTCAGAAAACCTGCAATCTAATTGGATGAAAGACCAGTTTTCTTAAACATGTATGGAAATGGAACAATTTACTCCAAAAATGCACATCAACCCAGAATTTAAAAAATAACAAAACAACTTTTGCAAGAACTATGAACACAATACTTCATCCAGAATTTAATTTCATTACCCTATCCATTCTCTGTTCACACAGCAACAGATCCATCCCAATTTACAAAGGGTCATTACCATATTTAGCCCACTAAAGGCCATCTTTTTATCAAATTCTGTGTTATCTGTGTGACAGAGGAAGGAGAGATAGAAATCTGGAACTTTCAGATAATTAGCAAGTTATATGAAGAAAGGAAAAAGCTGCAAAAAGCAAACAAAATCAAATGGATGAAACAGTCCGGGCACAGTAGCTCATGAGGTCAGGAGAGCAAGACTAGCCTGGCCAACACAGTGAAACTCTGTCTCTACTAAAAATACAAAAATTAGCTGGGCGTGGTGACGGGCACCTGCAATCCCAGCTACTCAGGAGGCTGAGGCAGGAGAATCGCTTGAATCCAGGAGGCGGAGGCTGCAGTGAGCCGAGATTGCACCACTGCACTCCAGCCTGGTGACAGAGAAATACTCCATCTCAAAAAAAAAAAAAAGAAAGGAAAAAAAATGTACTATACTTATAAAATGTGAGTTTGAGCCCTTCTCCCTCTCTTACATCTGAAATACTAGCCAAATCCTAAGGACCCAAGACTCTCATCTGAAAAAAAAAAAA
Source organism: Aotus nancymaae (assembly GCF_030222135.1). Lineage (NCBI taxonomy): Eukaryota > Metazoa > Chordata > Mammalia > Primates > Aotidae > Aotus > Aotus nancymaae. Next base: position 6,157,912 of record NW_026988421.1, read on the forward strand.
TGGAGACAATAATGCCTTACCTATCTTTAAGTGGGGGTCTAAAACTCATCACTTCAAAACCCAAATCCTGTAATTAACATCACAAATGTCTGCCAGCTTGAAATAACATCAACTTAAGTTTCGTATGTCTCTATCTATCTATCTGAGATGGAGTCTCGCTCTGTTACCCAGGCTAGAGTGCAGTAACATGATCTTGGCTCACTGCAACCTCCACCTCCTGGGTTCAAGCAATTCTCCTGCCTCCCAAGTAGCTGGGACTACAGGCACGTGCCACCACATCCAGGTAATTTTTGTATTTTTGATAGAGACAGGGTTTCACTATGTTGGCCAGGCTGGTCTCAAACTCCTGACCTCGTGGTCCACCTGCCTCAGCCTCCCAAAGTGCTGGGATTACAGGCGTGAACCACCATGTCCAGCCTCCATTTTTATGAGTAAGAATCTATGCCAGCCAAGCGTGGTGGCTCACGCCTGTAATCCCAACACTTTGGGAGGCTGCAGTGGGCAGATCACAAGGCCAGGAGTTTGAGACCAGCCTGACCAACCTGGTGAAAACCCATCTCTACTAAAAATACAAAAAAAAATTAGCCAGGCATGGTGGCTCATGCCGGTAATCCCAGCTACTCGGGAGGCTGAGGCAGGAGAATCACTTGAACCCAGGAGGTGGAGGTTGCAGTGAGCCGAGATCGCGCCATTGCACTCCAGCCTGGGTGACAGAGCGAGACTGTCTTTAAAAAAAAAAAAAAAAGATTCTACGCCTTCAGGAGAGGTGAAATATCTCATCCAGGGTCACAAAGCTAGGAACTGAACCCCAGTTCTAATGCCAGTGCCCTCTCGCTAATGTACCACAACCTTCCAGGATTATACACGCATTGTCCAAGAATATCAGGTTAGAAAACAGACTAGCGGCCACTGACGCTACCTCCTAAACAAGTCCCAAAACGTCTGCTTCTCTCCAGACTCCCCTGCTATACCCTTATTCCAAGCCACCAATATTTGTCACTTGGATTACTGCAGAGACTAAGTCACCTTGCGCTTCCACTCTATCCACCATCCCTACACAGAATAAAATTAAAACTTCCCAAACTTAACTTAAAAATCTTTTAAGTGACTTTCTTTCTGTTCCTTTTACAAGTCAAGATCGTTCTCCCTTTAGGGGCTTTGTATTAGAAATCTCCTCTGCCTAGAATGTTGTTTCCCCAGATTTTCCACGTCATTCTTGTCACCGAGATCTCAGTTTAAATGTAACCTCCTCACAAAGATTTTCTCTGACCACTCAGGCATCCTCCATCACATCACCCTACTTTAATTTTCTGCATAGCACTTATCACTATCTGATATTTCTTCTGCTTGTCTCTCCACACTAGAGTATAAATATAGCACAATTAGCAAAGACTTTGTCTTGTTCAAGGGTGTATCCCAACATCTAATATATGTGCTTTCTAACATGCTTAATATTGAACAGGTTGTTCTTCCTCATCTGCACACTTCAGCTATACCACAGCCCTGTGGTTCCCTAAATATGACATATAATTTTCATGTCTCCATGCCTTCACTCATAACAGGATACTTGCTACTCCTACTCCCCATTTTTTTTTTTTTAAATAGCCCTGCAACAGGTGGGGAAGTGGAGGCCTCTGGTCCCAGAGAAGCTGGGTTCCTGCCCTCAGTCTCACACCCAGGCACGGCTGGGCTGTGACTGGAGGTCCCACATGGCTTTGCTTCAACCTGGTAAGTGCTGCCCAACCTGGTAAAGTCAGGAGACCCCAGGCCAAGGGACATCTGAGGTCACAAGAGTCAAATGGGGGGCAATCACCAAAGCATCTGCCTCCCAGGTAACTCTGATCCCAGCCCCACTGCTGTCCTCACTGCTGGAGGCACCACCGTTCCTCACCTCTTCCCTTGGGAAAGTATCCTGGAGCACCCTCCCTTGAGGTCCCGGGCCCATGACCAAGCCTGGTGTTTCCGGCAGTCTAACCCTAAGTACCCCCACCGTTCCTTATCCCTCCGTCTGTCCAACTACCCAGGGGGTCCCTGGGTTCCTTCCAGGAGCAGCCTGGCAGGTGGAAGCCAGAGTTCTGATGTTGAGTGTGATCTGTGTCCCCAGCTTGGGCCCTCACCAGCAGACCTGGACCTACTCCCCATTCTTCTCCAGTTTTATATACCTAGAAACATGATACTCCTTCTTAAAGGACCAGCTCAAATGTTCCCACCTCAGTAAATCCTATCCTGACCAACCCCAATTTCACACTAAATAAATTTAATCCTTTTTTCCCCCCGCTCTTTTTTTTTTTTTTTTTTTTTTTTTGAGACGGAGTTTCACTTTTTGTTACCCAGGATGGAGTGCAATGGCGCGATCTCGGCTCACTGCAACCTCCGCCTCCTGGGTTCAGGCAATTCTCCTGCCTCAACCTCCTGAGTAGCTGGGATTACAGGCACGCACCACCGTGCCCAGCTAATTTTTTTGTATTTTTAGTAGAGACGGGGTTTCACCATGTTGACCAGGATGGTCTCGATCTCTTGACCTCATGATTCACCCGTCTCGGCCTCCCAAAGTGTCCCCCGCTTTTTTTGAGACAGTCTTGCTCTATCACCCAGTCTGGAGTGCAGTGATGCGAACTTGGCTCACTGCAAACTCCACCTCCCTGGGTTCAAGCAATTCTCATGTCTCAGCCTCCCAAGAAGCTGGGATTACAGGCATGTGCCACTACGCCCAGCTAATGTTTGGTTTTGGGTACAGATAGAGTTTCACCATGTTAGCCAGGCTGGTCTTGAACTCCTGGCCTCAAGTGATCCACCCGCCTCAGCCTCCTAAAGTGCTGGGATTACAGGCGTGAGCCACCGTGACTGGCCTTTAATCCCTTCTTTACCACCTCAAAACAAACGTCTAATAGTTCTTAGTTTAGTGGATTATGATTTGTTTCTAATACTCAACTGTGAAAAATTCATTATGTCTCTAAACGGTATCTGCGTGTAACAGCTGCTTATTAATCCTTTAGTCAAGAAAAAGCAACTTAATATTCTGCTGGTATCAAAAGATAGTATTCCACAAAAAGTTTAGTTAGTTCTGAAAACTGAACTAGTTCTCGCTTAAAAATAAACTTTAGCAGACAGGCACGGTGGCTCACGCCTGTAACCCCAGCACTTTAGGAGGCCAAGGCAGGTGGATCACCTGAGGTCAGGAGTTCGAGACTAGCCTGACCAACACAGTGAAACAGCATCTCTACTAAAAATACAAAAAATTAGCCAGGCATGGAGGCGGAAACCTGTAATCCCAGCTACTCAGCAGGCTGAGGCAGAAGACTCACTTGAACCCAGGAGGTGGAGGTTGCAGTGAGCCAAGATCACGCCACTACACTCCAGCCTGAGCAACAAGAGCAAGACTCCGTCTCAAAAAAAATAAAAAATAAAAAATAAACTTTAGCTCCATGAAATACCAAAAAGTGAAGTAATTACCCACCACAAACAAAAGAGGAAAGGATTTAGAAGTAGTTTATTTAAAAATCACAGAAGTGATGTCTTCAGAATTCTACTCGCAAGTGTGTTGTTGCAACTTATTGTGCAATACTAACAGAGAACCTTTTCTTCTGCTGCAGAATAGGGATAATTTCTTCATATATCCAGGGAATGCTGCCTTGCAATAAATCAACTTACAGTTGAGAATAATTACAGTCATGGCCTGCATAACCATGTGTCAATCAAAGACAGACTGAATATACGACAGTGGTCCCATAAGATTATAATGAAGCTGAAAAATTCGCCTCGTGACGTCGAAGCCAACATAATGTCATGGCAAAACACATTACTCACATGTTTGCAGTGATGCTGGTGTAAACAAACCTACTGTGCTGGCAGTCTAAATATGTTTAGCACATAAAATTATATAAAGTACTGATGCTAAGTATGTTACTAGTTTGTTTACTATATTTTTTATTGTTATTTTACAATTTTACTCCTACCTACTTTAAAAAAAAAAGTCTACTGTAAAGAAGCCCAGGCAGGTCCTTCAGGAGGTCTCCCAGGAGAAGACACTGTTATCATAGATGATAGCTCTATGCATGTTATTGCCCCCTAAAGACTTTCCAGTGGGACAAGATGTACAGGTGGAAGACAGTGATACTGATGATCCTGACCCTGTGTAGGCCTAAGCTAATGTGTGTCCTAGTTTTTAACAAAAAGCTTAAAATAGAAAAAAGCTAGAGTAAGGATATAAAGAAAATATTTTTGTGCAGCTATGTGATGTTTGTGTTTTAAGTGTTACTATAGAAGTCTAAAGATTTTTTAAAAATTAGAAATTTATAAAGTTAAAAAGTTACAAGCTAAGATTTTTGAAGAAAATTTTTAAATAAATTTAGTGTAAAGTGTTCACTGTAGTCTACAGTAACGTCCTTGACACTCATTTACCACTCACTCACTCACTCACCCACCTAGAGCAACTTCCAGTTCTGCAAGCTCCATTCATGGTAAGTGCCCTATATAGGTGCACCATTTTTTAGCTTTTATACCATATTCTTACTGTGCTTTTTCTACATTTATTTATGTTTACACTCACAAATACTTACACTGTGTTAGAAAAACACGACAGTATTCAATACAGTAACATGCTATATAGGTTTACGGCCTAGGAACAACAGGCTATACCCCATGGCCTACTGCACAGAAGGCTATACCATCTAGGTTTTGTCTAAGTAGACTCTATGATGTTCCCACAATGACAAAATCACCTAACAATACATTGCTCAAAACATTTAAGCAACACATGACTGTGCACTGCTAAAGCTAAGTGCATTTCAACAAAGGGTGCAGGGACAATTAGACAGCCACATGCAAAAAAACTGAGTTGGACCTCTGCCTCACATTATACACAAAGCTTAACTCAAAATGATCAGAGACCTAAATTTGAGAGCTAAAACTAAGTAATATACTTAGATGAAAACATAGACATAAACTGTCATGACCTTGGGTTAGGCAAAAGCACAAGTGACAAAAGAAAACATAGATAACTGGACTTCATCAAATTTTAAAAACTTTCGTGCTTCAAAGACCACCACAAAGAAGGTGAAAAGACAACCCACAGACAGAAAACATCTACAAATATAGGTAAGGGAATTGCATTCAGAATACATAAAGAACTCTTGGAAAAAATCACCAACAAAAAGACAACCCAAATGAAAAATGGACAAAAGACTGAAATAAACATTTCTCTAAACGATATGCAAATGGTCAATAAGCATATGAAAAGATGCTGAACATCATTAGTCATTAGGGAAATGCAAATAAAAACTAGGAGATGCTGTCCCACTAGAATGGCAATTAAAAAAAAAAACAAACCAGACAACAAGTGTTGATTAGGATGTAGATAAAGGGAACATACATTGATGGAGATGGAACTTATACTGCTGACAGAAATGTAAAATGGGCCAGGCGCTGCGGCTCACGCCTGTAATCCCAGCACTTTAGGAGGCCGAGGCAGGTGGATCACTTGAGGTCAGCAGTTGAAGACTAGCCCTGCCAACATGGCGAAATCCTGTCTGTACTAAAAAAATACAACATAAAAATACAAAAATTAGCCAGGCATGGTGGCATGCCCCTGTAGTCCCAGCTACTCAGGAAGCTGAGACATGAGAATCGCCTCAACCTGGGAGGCAGAGGTTGCAGTGAGCCGAGATCACGCCACTGTTTGTGTCTAAACAAAGTGAGGGTCTGTCTCAAAAAAAAAAAAAAAATGTAAAATGATGCAACCACTTTGAAAAACAGGCAGAAAGTTCCTCAAAGGTTAAACATAATTAGCATGTGACCCAGCAATTCCATCTGTAGGTCTATACCCAAGGGAACTGAAAACTTATACCCACACAAAAACTTGTACACAAATGTTCACAGCAGCATAATTCATAATACCCCAAAAGTGGAAATAATCTAAATGTCCATCAATCAATGAATGGATAAACAAAATGCTGTATATACATACAATGGAATATTAGCCAGCCATAAGAAGGAATAAAGTATTGGCCAGGCATGGCGGCTCACACCTGTAATCCCAGCACTTTGGGAGGCCAGGGCGGCGGATCATTAGGTCAGGAGATCAAGATCTTCTTGGCTAAGAAGGCGAAACCCTGTCTCTTTTAAAAACACAACAAATGAGCTGGGTGTGCTGATGCACTACTCCGGAGGCTGAAGCAGGAGAATCGCCCGAACCCGGGAAGCGGAGGTTGCAGTGAGCCAAGAAAGCACGACTGCACTCCAGCCTGGGCCACAGAACAAGACTCTGTCACAAAAAAAAGGAATAAAATACTGACACATGCCACAACATAAACCTTGAAAATATTCTAAGTGAAAAAAGCCAGACACGAATAGTCAAGTCATATATTGTATAATTCCATTTATGACATATCCAGAATAGGCAAATCTAGAAAGACAAAGTAGATTAGAGGTTGTCAGGAGCTAGGGCAAGGAGGAAATGACTGCTTATTGACTACAGAGTTTCTTTTTGGGGTCATGAAAATGTTCCAGGATTATATAGTGGTTGACGATGGCTATACAACTCTGTAAGTACACTAAAAACTACTGAATTATACTTTAAAGGGGTGAATTTTATGGTATATTAAATATACCTCAATGAAGCTATTTTTTTTTTTTAATTGGAAAGACATGCAACTGATTCCAGTGAATATCTTATACATTCAAATATTTTTTATTTATATGAATTAAAACCACCCACATTACGGCCAGGCACGGTGGCTCAGGCCTGCAGTCCCAGCACTTTGGGGGGCCAAGGCAGGCAGATCTCTTGAACTCAGGAGTTTGAGATCAGCCTGCGCAATATACAAAGATCCCACCACCCACATTAAAAACTGACTTGACAAAGGATGAAAAACCAAAACTGTGGTGTGTTAGTTCAGGAGTGAGAGAGACAGTATGCCCTCATACATGAACAAAAATCCTTTTTTTTTAAGAGACAGGGTCTTGCTATGTTGCCCAGTGATGCGGTTTGGCTCTGTGTCCTCACCCAAATCTTCCATTATAATCCCCATGTGTCGAGGGAGGGACCTGGTGGAAAGTGACTGGATCATGGGGGTGGTTTCCCCTATGCTGTTCTTGCAATACTGAGTGAGTTCTCAGGAGATCTGATATTTAACAATGTGGCACTTCCCCCCTCACTCTTTCTCTCCTTCTGCCTTGTGAAGAAGGTGCTTGCTTTTTCCCTTTGCCTTCTACCATGATTATAAATTTCATGAAGCCCCCCCACCAAGCCATGAGAAACTGTGAGTCAATTAAACCTCTTTTCTTTATAAATTGCCAATCTCAGTTCGTTCCCCGCCCCCCACCAACCCCCCAAGACAGGCTGGAGTGCAGTGGCACAATCTCAGCTCACTGTAACCTCCACCTCCCGGGTTCAAGCAATTCTCCTACCTCAGCCTCCCAACAAGCTGGGATTACAGGCATGTGCCACTATGCCCCGCTAATCTTTTGGGATTTTTAGTAGGGACAGGGTTTCAACATATTGGCCAGGCTGCTCTCAGAACCCCTGACCTTGTGATCCACCTGCCTAGGCCTCCCAAAGCCCAAAGTGCTGAGATTACAGCCATAAGCCACTTCACAAGGCCTCAGGTAGTTCTTTTTTTTTTTTTTTTTTTTTCCCAGACAGAGTCTCGCTCTGTCGCCCAGGCTGGAGTGCAGTGACATAACCTCAGCTCATTGCAACCTCTGCCTCCCAGGTTCAAGCAATTCTCCTGCCTCAGCCTCCTGAGTAGCTGAGACTACAAGCACACGCCACCATGCCCGGCTAATTTCTGTATTTTTGGTAGAGATGGGGTTTCACCGTGTTGGCCAGACTGGTCTTGAACTCCTGAACTCATGATTCACCCACCTCAGCCTCCCAAAGTGCTGGGATTACAGGCATGAGCCAATGCGCCCGCCGGAAGTTCTTTACTGCAGGGTGAAACCAACTAATACATCCAGGCTGGACTCAAATTCCTGGGAACAAATAATCCTCCCACCTCAGCCTCCCAAATAGCTGGAATAACAGGCACATGCCACCACGCCCAGGTAGTAGTTTATTTTCTTCATTACTAAAAAAAATTAGGGCCAGGAGCAGTAGCTCACCACAGCTAAATACAAAAATTAGCCAGACGTGGTGGCACGCATCTGTAGTCTCAGCTACTGCGGAGGCTGAGGTGGGAGGATAGCTTGAGTCTGGAAAGTCGAGGCTGTAGTGAGTTGTGATCATGCAATGCACTCCAGCCTGGGAAAGAGAGTAAGACTCTATTAAAAAAATCTTATCTGGGGGACAATGGCTCATGCCTATTGGGAGGCCAAAGCAAGAGGACTAGTTGAGCCCAGAAATTCAACACCCGCCTGGGCAATATAGGGAGACCTCGTCTCTACAAAAATAAATTTTTCTAAAGCCAGGCTTAACAGTACACACCTATAGTTTCAGCTACTTGGGAGGCTAAGGTGGGAGGACAGCTTGGTGAGCCTTGATTGTGCCACTGCACTCCAGCCTGGGAGATAGACCAAGACCCTTTCTCAAAAAAAAAAAATAATTTAATTCACTAAGCAACAGAAAAAATATCAACTTTATGCTCAATTTACCTGGCCAACTCCATTTTAAAATTCAGACTTATGGCTCCTATCAAAAACTTCATGTTAACCAAAACAGCTTCCAAAAAGCAAAGAATGCTTACTGAGCCAGATTTTTCAAGTGTAAGTCTGTGAAATGCCTTTTACAAATGTAGTAGGCTAAGTAAAAATGCCTAGTATTTCTGAAAAGTTTATTAACAGTCATTTTAACTTCAATGGTGCTAAAGATTTCTGACACTTAAAAGTTCTTATGTGCTTTCTAAAAATTAGTCAGTTTCAAGGGAAAAAATATTTTACTGAACTGGAGAGAGAGGACAAGTTTCCACATAGATGCAGTAGGCTAAGTCAAGACGGTTTAGTGCCAAGAGACTGTGTACCAATAGAATACCATACCTCCTACTCACACAAGAGAGACACACACCTATATTCCAAATGCATCAGCATTCACCTATGAACTACATAATTACATGTATTATCCTTGGTATACAAAAATTCTGTGGACCAGCTTACTTTTCATCCAAGACTGTTGACAGGTAGTAGTAGTGAATCACATATTCTCCTGTCTCATCTGCCTTACCATCAGTGACATACGCTGCCAACATCTCGGGATAAGAATACAAACTGAGGCTACAGATTTTCTCCTTCCCATGATGCTAAATGTTACCTCCACACAATATGAAATGGCCAAACTCAGCATCCAAGTAACTGTCCCGACCCAAATCTGAAGTAAACCACAGAAACATGATATTTTTGCTTGAATAATATGACAAAATTACTATCAAAATGCTGAATATCCTTTACAGGCAAAGTATGCTGATAAATACTAACCAAGTTTTTTTTTTTAAAGACTGAGTCTCACTCTGTCACCCAGGTTGGAGTGCAGTGGCACAATCTAGAATCATTGCATCCTCCGCTTCCCGGGTTCAAGTGATTCTCCTGCCTCAGCCTCCCGAGTCGCTGGGATTACAGGCGCCCACCACAACACCCAGCTAACTTTTGTATTTTGTATTTTCACCACGTGGGCCAGGATGGTCTCGATCTCCTGACCTCATGATCCACCTGCCTTGGCCTCCAAAAGTGCTGGGATTACAGGCGTGAGCCACCGCACCTGGTCACTCACCAAATTTTTTAGGAGACAGCCATAATTTCAAATATTTGTCTCATAAACCATCAAAATCCCAGAACACCAATAATTACTACAGTACAAACTGCATATCCTAGAATACCTCCATAACCAAAAATACTTTGTCAGACAATGTATCCATATTTACAGTGCTGAATATATGGTCTCCATAGATAAATACTATAGAATATAGTATATATATTCTATAAATATAGAATTATACCCATTTATAATGTATAGAATTATACCCATTTGGCAGAGGTCTTAAAAATCTAGTTGGAGGCCAGGCACGGTGGCTCACGCCTGTAATCCCAGCACTCTGGGAGACGGAGGCGGGCAGATCACCGGAGGTCGGGAGTTCGAGACCAGCCTGACTAACATGGAGAAACCCTGTCTCTACTCAACATACAAAATTAGCCAGGTGTGGTAGTGTGTGCCTGTAATCCCAGGTACTCAGGAAGCTGAGGCAAAAAAATCACTTGAACCTGGAAGAGAGAGGTTGCAGTGAGCTGAGACCGTGCCTGCACCCCAGCCTGGACAACAAGAGCTAAACTCCGTTTCAAAAAAAAAAAAAAAAAAAAAGAAATCTAGTTGGGAAGCAAAATAGAAACATTAAAAGATAAACTGAAATCCAGGCTAGCATATTCTAAGAAAAGAAAGTCTCACACAGGAGAAGACTGAATAGATCTCTTGGGGTTAAAGTCGTCAAAAAAAGCTTCCCCTGAGACAGGACCTCTCTGGGCCCAGAATAGAGTCTCCATTAATAAAACCAGAAGAGGATTTCAAACAGAAAGAATGGCATAAAGAAAGGCCAAGAGGAGGGACTTCACAGGAACAACAAGAAGTTAGTGTGGCTAGAATTAAGGATTCACAAAGAAATTAGAGTTAGTACTGGAGAATGGACCAGGGCCAGACCACAGAGAAACTGGACCACCACACCAAGAAGCTTGAATTTTATTTTGCCTGTATGAAGAAGTTTTCTCTAAGTCTTTATGTTGTGATGCAAGGAGGGAAGAGTGTTCAAACGTGGAAGATATTATTACCCAAAGCATAAGTAGAGCACAAATATTCCAAATCGAATACCAAATCAATGAAATCAATGAGAGAATAAGTATTCAAAGCCCAGATACACGAGAGTATTATGAGAAGGGAAGAGGGAAGCAGCAATGCCCAAATAATAAAACTGAACCAAATCAGGCCAGGCACGGTGGCTCATGCCTGTAATCCCAGCACTTTGGGAAGTTGTCTGAGGTCAGGAGTTCGAGACCAGCCTAGCCAACATGGTGAAACCCCATCTCTACTAAAAATACAAAAATTAACAGGGTGTAGTGGCATGCACCTGTAATCCCAGCAGCCATTCCAGAGACTGAGGCAGAAGAATCACTTGAACCCAGGAGGTGGGGAGGTTGCAGTGAGCCGAGATCGCGCCACGGCACTCCAGCCTGGGCAACAGAGTGAGACTAGACCTCTGCCTCTGGGGTTCGAGAGATTCTCTTGCCTCAGCCTCCCGAGTAGCTGGGATTACAGGCACATGCCACCATGCCCAGCTAACTTTTTTGTAGTTTCATATAGCGATGAGGTTTCACCATATTGGCCAGGCTGGTCTTGAACTCCTGACTGCAGGTGATCCACCCCTCCACCCAGCCTCCCAAAGTGCTAGGATTGCAGGCGTGAGCCACTGGGCTGGCCAGTGGTCTACTTTTGTAATTCCCATTTAAAATTTACATTTATAATAAAGCACATGCGCTCTCACTGTATCAATTACACATATCAAGCAATTTGCCTCAAATATCATACAACTGGATCATGAGTTCCAAAACTATGTTAATCCTCAGACTTTAAATGTGACATGCCATAACCCCATCGGTGTAAAGATATGGATTAAGGCCATGAGCTTAAAATATATTACCATGAATGAGTTCACCATACTAAGCCAAGCATATCTCAAGAGTAAATAAATAAGTGTCCCAATGCTCTGAGGCATTAATAAAAGGTGTTGAAACAGCAACAAAAATAAAATCTCTCATGACATTCAAATAACATCCTCCTCAAAAGAGCAAATGTGTCATTACTGTTCTACTACCTCGTAAACCCCCAACGGCCCAATAAAAATAATGTTATGAAACTTTAGTATAAAAAGACTGCCTATCTTTAGAACCAAAAGTCAAGACAATTCTAAACTTCCTTAGAAATTTTAGAAAATTACCTCATTTAATTCAAAATAATAACAAGGAGACAAGATCCAACTTTATTTTTCCCATAGTTCAGATGACTTTCCCAAGACCCTTGGCACAAGCCAAGATCAAAATTCCTTGTGGTTTCCCCTGGCTTATGGTTTGTACACTGAGTCATCCATGTTTGATCAAAACAGGGGTACTGCTGGATGTTGCACAAGTGACAAAGTTAAAACACACAGGTAAAGAAATCACTCATTATATAACATGTCCCAGAGTTAAAGATTTCTCTCAGGCCAGGCTCGGTGGCTCACGCCTGTAATCTCAACACTTTGGGAGGCCAAGGCAGGCGGATCACCTAAGTCGGGAGTTCGAGACCAGCCTGAAAAACACGGAGAAACCCCGTCTGTACTAAAAATACAAAATTAGCCAGGCAGTGTGGCGCATGCCTGTAATCCCAGCTACTCGGGAGGCTGAAGCAGGAGAATTGCTTGAACCTGGGAGGCGGAGGTTACTGTGAGCGGAGATGGCGCCATTGCACTCCTCCAGCCTGGGTAACAAGAGCGAAACTCCGTCTCAAAAAAAAAAAAAAAAAAAAGATTTCTCTCCGATTGTGTTCCTAAAACAATATTTTTGTACATTAGATTTATTAACAACATCATCATAAACATGGTGAAACCAAAATATTGGTAAAGATGGGGCAGCACTTAAACTGCTCAATTGACTGAAATACACAATGCTCAGCAAGAGAGTTTCAAAACACCAGTGTATCTCAAAGATAATGGGCCGGTCCAAACTTCCAAGCTTAACCTAAACTGCCTGTCTCTTGCACTAAATGCCAGCATTCACTACAGTTCTTTGGTCTGTGAAATGACCCGCACCAAACCACAGCAGAGAAAATAACAGATCTTGCACTGAACACTCCTTACTGCGAGCAGGAGGGGTAGATGAACCTTTCCACTAGGTCCAGCTCCTCCTCCCCCACCGCCCCGTCGTCCCCCACCTTTATTTTCCTAGAAATGGCAACTGGAGGCCACCACAGGAGATGGAAAGGAAGCGGCCGAGGGTCCAAAATACAAGTTTGAAGACCAGAACCAACTTGTGGCGATGGACCCGAGTGTTTACGGCCTACTCCCGAGTGGGAGCGAAACCTCACTCGCGGACCCGTCTCCGGCAGGAAAAGAAGTTGTGGGGAAATCTGGCGGAAGAGCAGCGGCGGGGCCGGCACCGCGTCCAGCCGCGGGCGGCCGGCGGTCGGTAAACAAGCTGGGCGGACCCGCCCTCCCACAGCCCCCGGGCCGTCCCCGCACCCGGAGTGCCCAAGACAGAAGCGCCGGCAGCAGCGACCCGGGCCCTTGCCCTCCCAGCGCCTGCGACGCGGCTGCCCCCGGGTGCCGGGCGGGCGGCCCGGGAGGCCCGGCGACCTGGGCGCCGCCTGGGAGCAAGGGGCCCGGCAGGCCGCGGCGGGGCGCCCCCACCCGGGCCCGGTTACCTGGCGGCGGCGGCGGCTCCTCCTCCAGCTCCTGCTCCTCCTTCCCGTCCGACGGGCGCTCGGCGGCGGCGGCGGCGGCGGCGGCGGCGGCGGCGACTCCCCGCGCAGCCCGCGGCGACGAGTCGAGCCCGGCCCCTCTCCGCCTCCCTCCGCGCCGCCGCCCGCCCCGCTGCTGCCGCCTCCGCCCTCTCCCCTCAGTCAGGACATGGTCTCCGCGGGCCTGCGCGCGGCTCCCGGCTGCCAGAGGCGTGGGGAAAAGAGCAGAAAGGAGACGCTGAGGCTGGGGAGCCCCAGGGGGCGGAGGCAGCGAGGTACTGGGGGCGGCCGCGGGCGTTGCGGACCCCTAATGGCGGCGGCCGAGGGACCCGGAGCCAAATAAACCCCGCGGCGAGCGGCACAACGTCAAGGCCAGACCCCGCCGCTCGCCGCTCTGTCATTGGCCCTGAGGCCGCCGGCTGCGCAGCCAATGGGCGGCCGCCTCTTTCCGGGCGGAGGGGGCGGGTCGGGACTGGGTGACGTCAGCCGGCACGCTGCCCCGATTGTGAGTCGGCGGCCTGTTCCCCTCCGCGGCCACCTACGGGCCTAAGGGTGCCGGACCACGGCGGGGTACGCATCGCTTGGGGTCGCGGACTGACGGCGGCCCAGAGGGCTCCTCGGGCGGTGTCTGGATACGCGCTTTGCCTTCTCTGCGACAGATGCGCCAAGTCAACCCCCAGGTCTCACGTCTCCTAAGTGATCTACGTATAACTCGGATGCTGCTTCACTTTTTCTTAAGGAGTTTGAAGCTCTTGATTCCAGGGAAGACAACGGTCTAGGTGCTTTGTGATGGTTTGATATTTTAAATATATGTTTTGCAGTGTCCGATTTTTACCCCTGCCTTTGCGTGGGCTATCCGTGTATATGGGTGTGTATGTGTGTATTTCTCATTGCTCTCTGCGTGGTACGAGTGTGCGTACGTAGATAGACATGCGAAGAAAAGTCATGGAGACCTTGCCTCGCTGTTCTCCACGACTTCCTGGCTCTAGTCTTGGGAAAATCCAACCTTCTTATGGCTGCCTTTTGTGTAAGTTAGAAATAAGCCGTTCCTAATAAGCCTCGTTTCTATAAATAAGGCTTACCTATTTTGAGGCAGAGGATAAATTACGGCTATGGAAAAGATACTGCTGAGTACAATCCCCTGGGACCAAGTTCGAAACAGAATATGTGTATTTCTTTCTTTTTGTACTATAAAAATAACCAAATAACCAAAATAAGCCAGCTATGTGTTCAAACCCAATGAGTATGTGAAATTTTTCTAGCTAGAGGGACTTTACCTTGCACTTTTCATACTTTAAATTTTGTGAGGAGAAGAAATAATTTGAAGGATCATAAAAGCCAGCAACTCTTTAAAAGTTGTAAATTTAAAAGTTATCTGTTAGAGAAAACTTATACTACTGCCTGCCAGAGGGCATTTAGCAGTTAGATACCTCAGGTCCAACAGGAGGAACATTATTCAGAGTTTCTTCAGATTTTTAAAATTTAAATGGGACTTCATTTAGTAAAACTGTTTATGGTGTTCTGACTTTCTCTTTGCATAAATACTGGTCAAGGATGTGTGTACAGCTTCACTATGGCCAGCAAAGAATAATGCTGTATCTTACATAGTTTCTTCTCTCCAACAACATATTTTATTGGCGTTTTTTATTCTCAAAGCCGATTCTATAATGTAGAGATTTTCGACAATCCTCATCTGCCCAGAGCAACATTATTTATTCAAGGACTTGTCAGTAAATTGAGTTTAGACTGCAAGTCTTTTGCCTGCAAAACTTTACATTCTCAAACATATAATTAACACAGTTGTAGATCAGATCAAACACCATGTTACTATGTTAAGAACAATAGTTCAACCAATATTTCAACTTTGAAAATATTTTCTTTAAGAGCTCCTGAATTCCTCCAACTTCCCCTTCCTGAATCAAGACTGCAGAGCCTCTCAGTTACAAGCTACCAAGAATCACAGAATTAGGTGTTTTTGTTTCACTTGAGTTGTAGTTTGTTTTGGTAAGGAAATGGGATATCACTTGGTTAAAGTTTATTAACTCTTTCCTCCGAGTAAATAGTGAATGTCACATACCAATGAATAAGAAGCCCACAGAGAGGCCGGGCACAGTGGCTCACGCCTGTAATCCTAGCTCTTTGGGAGGCCGAGGTGGGTGGATCACCTGAGGTCAGGAGTTCATGACCAGCCTGGCCATCATGGTGAAACCCCATCTTTTAAAAAAAAAAAAAAAGGAAAGAAAAAAATAAATAAAAAATAAGAAGCCCACAGAGATAAGACACATCTTAGTGAGGAAACTACAGCATAGAGAGAAAAAATAAGACAGAAATAACTGAAATTACGTCCGGGCGCAGTGGCTCACACTTGTAATCCCAGCACTTTGGGAGGCCAAGGCGGGTCGATCACCTGAAGTCAGGAGTTTGAGACCAACTGGACCAACGTGGTGAAATCCCATCTCTACTAAATATAAAAAATTAGCTAGTGGTGGTGCATGCCTGTAATCTCAGCTACTTGGGAGGGTAAGGCAGGAGAATATCTTGTACTCCGGAAGTGGAGGTTGCAGTGAGCTGAGATTGTGCCATTGCACTCCAGTCTGAGCAACAAGAGCAAAACTCCTTCTCAAAAAAAAAAAAAAAAAGACCTGTAATTATAAGGTAAGGTAGAATGTGCTAAGTAAATTCAACTAAAATTATCTCATAATTAAGAAGAAGAGTGAATCAAAAATGACTCCATGTTAAAGCCAAAAAGACGTTTGTTATCAGTCCAGTGATTTAGCCTTGGCCATGCATTAGAACCACCTGAGAAGCTTTTAAAAAATATAAAGATAGGCCAGGCACAGTGGCTCACACCTGTAATCCCAGCACTTTGGGAAACCGAGACAGATGGATCACCTGAGATCAGGAGTTCAGAGACCAGCTTGGCCAACATGGTGAAACCCCGTTTCTACTAAAAAATACAAAAATTAGCCGGGCATGATGACGTGCACCTGTGGTCCCAGCTACTCGGGAGGCTGAGGCAGGAGAATTGCTTGAATCCAGGAGGCGGAGGTTGCAGTGAGCCAGGATGGCAGTACTGCACTACACCCTGGGCAACAGAGCAGGACCCTATCTCAAAAAAAAAAAAGGACTTCTATAGTGAAGTGTAGAGACTGTACAGTTTTGTTGATAGTTTGTTCTAGCTTTCAGTTGTTCCCACACTACCTGTAGAGGATATAATTCCATTTTGCAATTTTGTGAAAGATTTGAATGCAAAATTGTAGATCTGTAGTTCCATTAACAGTAGAAAGCCATAAAGAGGTTTTGAGCAGGAAGGTGCCAGTATTGGAGCTACCCACCTTTACCTGGAATGTCTGTGGGACAAACGGAGGCAGAAGCAGAAATAGGGGGCCAGGTGCTGTGGCTCACGCCTGTAATCCCAACACTTTGGGAGGCTGAGGTGGGCAGATAACGAGGTCAGGAGATCCAGACCATCCTGGCCAACATGGTGAAACCCTATCTCTACTAATAAAGTACAAAAAAATTAGCTGGGCGTGGTGGTGCACACCTGTGGTCCCAGCTACTCGGGAGGTTAAGGCAGGAGAATTGCTTGAACCCAGGAGGCAGAGATTGCAGTGAGACGAGAACGCGCCATTGCACTACAGCCTAGGCAACAGTGCAAGACTCTGTCTCAAAAAAAAAAAAAAAGAAATAGAAAAAGGGGCAGAGAAGAGACAAAGACCTAAAACCAAAGTAGCAGTGGAAATGGAAAGGAGGGGCAGGAGTGAAATGGGGGACAGTGGAATCATCAGGATTTACCAGTGACTAACTCTGGGGCAGAAGGAAGTCAGAGAATGGGCCAGTAGCAATGGCTCATGCCTATAATCCCAGAACTTTGGAAGACCAAGGTGGAAGGTCATTTGAGGCCAGGAATTTGAGACCAACCTGGGCAACATAGTGAGAACCCATTGCTGCCAAAAAAAAAAATGTTTAACTGGCCAGGCTCAGTGGCTTACACCTGTTGTTACAGCTACTCAGGAGACTGAGGAGGGAGAATTGCTTGAGCCCAGGAGTCCAAGGATGCAGTGAGCTATGATGATGCCACTGCACTCCAGCCTGGGCAACAGCAAGATCCTGTCTCAAAAAACCAAAAAAAGTCAGGGAACTCTGAGTGATGGCACTATGTGCAACAGTGGGACACACAAGAGAGGAACTGGGTCAGAGGAGATGTGGACCCCTGAATCAGGAGATCCTGGACTCAAGAGGAAGGGAGCGGCTGGTGGGGGAAATGCTGGTCTGAGATGTATAGGGTGATGCTGGAGATCAACATCAGGGAGCTCTCTATGTAGAATTTCCTATGGAAGCCACAGGAGTGGGGAAGAAAGAACTGCCGACGCTGGGGGAAAGGGCAGAAGGGGAGGAGATGAAGCTGGCAGCACCGTGTTTTGGAAACCAAGAGTCCAGTGAGCATCAAGCACATGGTGAGACATTGTCAGATGCTGCAGATTTTGAGACTAGAACTGAGGAAAGGTCACTGGATCTGACAAACAAGAGACTTAGTGACCTTCTAGAGAACAGTTCTCAGTAGGATGGCAGGGAGAGAAGCCAAGTATCAAAGCCATGTGATTATAAACCACCAGTCCAAGACGTCTGGCAGGGAAAGGAAAGCAGGAGATACAGGAATAGATTTGGGCAATAACAAAAATAAGGGTAAGGTTTTGTTTGCTTTTCTTTTAGGTATTTAAAGACTGGGTGTATCTGAGCACTTTTGTAAATGGAGGCGAGATGTAGATGGGGTAAAATGACTGAAATCCAGAAGGGAGGTAAAATTCAGAGCACAGTGATTTGTGTCGCAAGCAAGAAAGCCCTATCTTCCTCAGAATTGAGAGGAAGCCATGGGAGCTCTAGGGAGGTTTTGGTGGGAGAGACAGAGGTGACGGAGTGGACTTCAAACCCTTTCTCTTCCTCAGTGAATCAAGCATAGAGTCTCCTGCTGAGGGATGCTCTGGGAACTGGAGGAGATTTGGGACAATAGTTAGAGGGACACAAACCAAGAAGAATGAAAAAAAGAAAAGAAACAAGAAACCACTTTCTCCAAAAAGTCTTAGCAGTCCATAATCAGGCCTAGAATGGAAAGGTCAGGCTGTGGAGCCCCCCGAAGTGGACATTTGCAGCTAAGGGAAGTTGAAGGCTTTCTGCTGAAGGAAATGGTAAGGGGTCCAGCTTGCTTAGGGTCTTTGGGGGATCCATGCTTTTAAGCAAAAAGTATTATACTATGGGTGTTTCCCTCAAAAGAAATGTTATAAGTGTTCAGTTATAAGAACAAGTTCTCAGACATATTGCAGAAAATGTCATTTGTATAAACTGCAACGTATCTTGCACTCACTGTGTATGATCAACATGATTCCCCAGTGGAAAAAAACCTCTTAACAGTAGAAAATGCAGTGTAATAGCCTGGGTGCAGTGACTCATGCCTGTAATCCCAGCACTTTGGGAGGCTGAGGTAGGTGGATCACTTGAGGTCAGGAGACCAGTCTGACCAACATGGCAAAACCTCATCTCTACTAAAAATACAAAAAATTAGCCAGGCATGGTGGCAGGTGCCTATAATCCCAGCTACTTGGGAGACTGAGGCAGAAGAATTGCTTGAACCTGGAAGGCAGAGATTGCAGTGAACCGAGATCATGCCATTGTACTCCAGTCTGGGCAACAGAGTGAGACTCTCAAAAAAAAAAGGAGGGCCGGGCACAGTGGCTCACGCCTGTAATCCCAGCACTTTGGGAGGCCAAGGCGGGTGGATCATGAGGTCAAGAGATCGAGACCATCCTGGTCAACGTGGTGAAACCCTGTCTCTACTAAAAATACAAAAAATTAGCTGGGCATGGTGGCTCATGCCTGTAATTCCAGCTACTCAGGAGGCAGAGGTTGCGGTGAGCCTTGATCGCGCCATTGCACTCCAGCCTGGGTAACAAGAGCAAAACTCCGTCTCAAAAAAAAAAAAAGGAAAGAAAGAAAACGCATGTAATAATGTTGCCTAATCCGTACCCATGCAGTACAGGACACAGTTCTGTGGAACATAGTACCATCCTGTGACCTTCCTCTGTGTCCGCCACAAATCTGCCTGGAAAAAAATCTCTCCTGAGAGGACCAGATATGCCTGTGAAGCATCAGACAAAATACAGCTTGTGAGTCTTTTTTTTTTTTTTTTTTTTTTTTTTTGGTGACAGGCTCTAACTCTGTTGCCGAGGCTGGAGTGCAGCGTGTCATCATAGCTCACCGCAGCCTCAGCCACCCAGGTTCAGCCTCTGAATAGCTGGGACTATAGACACGCACCACCACACCTGGCCAATTTTTTATTTTTTATAGAGTCAGGGTTTCGCCATGTTATCCAGGCTGGTTTCGAACTCCTGGTTCCAAGTGATCCTCCAGTTCCCAAAGCGTTGGGATTATAGGCATGAGCCATTGAACACAGCCATTATTGTGTCTTTTTAAGAAGTTCAGAAACATCAAGCATCTGAAACAACGTCGCTTGTGATCGTATATAGGGAAGTTTTGTAAGAGGCAAAGTTGGGAGCAGAGAGAGCATGAACTTTGGAGTCAAACAACCCTGAGTTGAAATCCTTCTGTCCTCTCTGAGTGCCAATGTCCTCATCTGAAAAATGCAGGGTGATATTTCCCTGGCAGTTATTGAGGGTCCAATGAGATAAGAGGTGAAAGGCCTGGCAATACTCCTGTTTGATAAATGTTGGTTTCCTTGCTCTGCGTTTCATTTAATCCAGTTAACAATTACTTCATATCAGGCACTGTGCTGAGAACAGCAATGAGGAGACAGATAAGGCTGCATCTACATCAGGGGCCAACAGTCCAGCGGGGGACGATCCCTAACTTAGAGTCTCCATGCCCTGGAGGGGCCCATGAACACAGATGGAAAGAAAATACATCTTTATTTCTTCTAACCTTTAACTGAAATGCAGTATTTATAACAATTGTGAGCATAGTCAACATACCACAGTAGCATTAATACATTTATGGCACTGACACCAATAGAACACTGGCACAGACTTTTTTAGATAAAACTACATTATTGAATAGGTCATTAAAGAAGTGCTTCAGGCTGGGCATGGTGGCTCAGGCCTGTAATCCCAACACTTTAGGAGGCTGAGGAAGGAGGATCACTTGAGGTCAGGGGTTCAAGACCAGCCTAACCAACATCATGAAACCTCATCTCTACTGAAAATACAAAAATTAGTCGGGCATGGTGGCTTGCACCTGTAATCCCAGCTACTTGGGAGACTGAGGCAGGAGACTCTCTTGAGTCTGGGAGGCAGAGGTTACAGTGAGCCGAGATCACACCACTGCACTCCAGTGTGGGTGACAGAAGGAGAGTCCATCTCAAAAAAAAAAAAAAAGTATTTCAATTGGGTTGAGCATGGTCGCTCACACCTGTAATTCTAGCACTCTGGAAGGCAGAGGTGGGCAGATCACATGAGATCAGGAGTTTAAGACAAGCCTGGCCAACGTGACGAAAACCCATCTCTACTAAAAAGTCAAAAAAATTAGCTGGGTGTAGTGGCGTGCACCTGTAGTCTCAGCTACCTGGGAGGCTAAGGTAGGAAAATCACTTGAACCTGGGAGGTGGAGGCTCCAGTGAGCCAAGATCACGCCACTGCACTCCAGCCTGGGTGACAAAGCAAGACTTTGTCTTAAAAAAAAAAAAAATGTGTATAAGAAGTACTTCAATTAATATTACAGATTTTTTTTAACTTTTTTTTTTTGAGATGGAGTCTCCCTCTGTCACCCACACTGGAGTGCAGTGGTGCAATTTCGGCTCACTACAACCTCTCCCTCCCAGGCTCAAGCAATTCTCTTGCCTCAGCCTCCCGAGTAACTGGGACTACAGGCGCATGCTGCCATGCCTGGCTAATTTTTTGTATTTTTTAAGTAGAGATGGGGTTTCACTGTGTTGCCCTGGCTGGTTGCGAACTCCTGAACTCAGTCAATCTGCCCACCTCAGCCTCCCAAAGTGCTGGAATTACAGGTGTGAGCCGCCGCACCTGGCCTAAAAACATTTTAATAAATGTATTTCAATTTAATTGGCTTCCTTGTGAACTCATTTCTGTTATGCATTTAAAAATTATTCAGAACTGGCTGTGACACAGAAAAGGTCAAGAAACCCTAGTCAAGTTAGTGGAAAATTGAATTTTATCAATTTTTCAGGACACAGAGGCAAATTCCACATCAAATAATCAAATGAGTAACATCCCAGCATAGGGCACAGAGGAGGCAAGCCATGAAGTTCCCTTGGAAAATGGAGATGGGCAGTGACTGTATTTTGCAAGTGAATGTGATTTGCTGAGCAAGGAGGAAGGAAAACGTACAGACCCAGACCGGAGACAGTGGGAAAGGTGAGTGACTCTCAGAGGGACAAGACGTGTCTCAATGAAAGCCTGGAAAGCTGAGAAGCAGAACTGACATCTGGGCAACCTCAGATATGCTCTAAGTCTAACCCTGTGAACGACCTCGAGGTGGATACTGACCGAGTTTATTGTTTTTATAAGCAAATCTCTTTCCATTCCAATGCTGACAGCCTGGTGCGGTGGTTCACACCTGTAATCCCAGCACTTTAGGAGGCCGAGGCAGGAGAATCACTTGAGGCCGGGAGTTCGAGACCAGCCTGGTCAACATGGTGAAATCCGTCTCTACTAAAAATATAAAAATTAGCTGGGCATGGTGCCAGGCGCTTGTAGTCTCAGCTACTCAGCAGGCTGAGGCACAAGAATCACTTGAACCTGGGAAGCCGAGGTTGCAGTGAGCTGGGATCACATCACTGCACTCTAGCCTGAATGACAGAACAAGACTCTGTCTCAAAATACGTATATATATATATAATATGCTTACAAGGTGACATGTCCACCATCCCCAACACAGACACACATATACACACATACCCACCCACACATATGTATACATATACATACGCATTACACACCCACTCCTATACACACACATATGATACACACAGTCTTACACAAGACAAAATGTATTAATCTAGACCCTAAACCTACATTACATGTTTAATTATATAGTGCTCATGGAATTAAAAATATGCTGCCTTTTTACCAAATACTAAAGTGATGTTAACGAAAAGTAATTCCAAAGTAGTGAAGTTAGGAATGCCGCAATATTTTTCATTCCTTTCTTTCCATTCATTTCAGAGACCACAAGGTTTAAAAATATTTCAGAATATTTGAAAGTATTCATGACATCATTTGAGTAGTTCTTAAATTAACCAAAATGATTCATGCAAATGATTTATTTGCTTCAAAAACAATCTACAAATTCAAGTAGTGGACCAAAGAGAAAACTCTGCACAACAGTTTCAGTGTAACCACAAAGATCACAGTATTCAATATTACCTTCAATATGACAAATTTATAGTAGCTGGAAATTTAAAATATACAAGCTAAAATTTGTTAAAGAGCTGATCAGAAAGAAATGTAGTTTTTATGACGTACAAAATTATTCAGTGGTTCCAGATAAGAGGTAAAGCATGAATTCTACAATTCATTAGCTCATTGGCTAATGGTATTCATTCATTACTTGGAACTTTAACAGCTTCCTAGTAAACAGCAAGTGTCTCTCCTGTATGTGGGATATTCTGACTGACCTATCCTGGGTACTTAGAATGGTGCCTGGTGCACACAGTTACTGAAGAAGTATTTGTTGAATGAATCGATGAACTTTACTCTCTTGATCTTATACTTCAGGATATTTTCAACCTGACTACTTTAGTTCAATAACCTAACACATTTAAACTTTGCTCAAGAATTTAGAGCAGGCTGGGTACGGTGCCCACACCTGGAATCTCAGCACTTTGAGAGGCCAAGGTGGGAGGATTGCTTGAGCCCAGGAGTTTGAGACCAGCTGTCTCAAACATAGGCAGACCCTGTCTCTACCAAAAGTAGTTTTAAAAATTAACCAGGTGTGGTGGCACATACCTGTGGTCCCGTCTATGTGGGAGGCTGAGGTGGGAGGTCAGCCTGAGAAGTCGAGGTTGCAGTGAACCACTCTGCCCTGGGCTACAGAGCAAGACCCTGTCTCAAAAAAAAAAAAGAAAAAAAATATAAACAATTTACAACTCTGGCAGTAAAACACGAGCAGCAGAGAACATTTACAGGCATTGCCTTTAATCCTATTCATGATGAATATATTTTCTAAAAACAAGTCATAGGCAAAGGATCACTGTCTGCCATTTTTTGAGATAGATGTTACAAGACTTGCATATCTGTCAGGGTTCCAGGCAGAAATAAATAACATACTCCAGTGGGAAAATTGAGATTCTTTTTCAAGGTGTTGGGCAAGGTTGAAGAAAACCAACAAGGATGGTGAAACAGCCCTGAACTGGCAATGATAGGGCGCCATGACCAAGTTCCACAGAGAGAGCCATTGGTGCTGGGAGGGCCACCTGGCAGGAGCAGTGACCTTCCTAGAGAAACACAGCAGGGAGCAAGCCAGGGTCAATATTCTGATGCCTTTCTCCTCTCTCCAGTCTCTGTCGAGGTCTCTCATTGGCCAAACCAAACTGATGACCTTAGGGCTCAGAAGCCTTGGATGTAGTCCTGGCTGGTCTGTCTGTCCCAAGGGGCACATGGCAAGGGGAGAATGGATCTGGAAGGACAAATGGAGACTCTCCAGCCAATAAAAACTATAGCAGAGCAAATGTAAAAGAATAGATGTTTCCTGGCCAGGCGCAGTGGTTCACGCCTGTAATCCCAGCATTTTGGGAGGCTTGAGGCAGGTGGATCATGAGGTCAGGAGTTCAAGACCAGCCTGGTCAAGATGGTGAAACCCCATCTCTACTAAAAATACAAAAATTAGCTGGGCGTGGAGGCAGGTGCCTGTAATTTCAGCTACTCTGGAGGCTGAGGCAGAGAGTTGCTTGAATCCAAGAGGTGGAGGTTGCAGTGAGCCGAGGTCTCGCCACTGCAGTCCAGCCTGGGCAACAGAGCAAGACTCCAAAAAAAAAAAAAAAAAAGGAATAGATGTTTCCAGAGCTTTACTTGGAGGACACAGCTACTGCCATTTTGAATCCCTTCTCCTAAGCAAAGCATATTCTAGCCAAAGACAATGTATTTTCAGAACATCAGAATTTTTTTTCTACTACAGCATGGTCTTATGCCAAAGAAGGAATTATGCTAATCCAATCTGTCAATGAAACTCGGAAAAGATGGCTATCAGAGGTGGCACAGAAACGTTTTAGGGAAATCATGGAGAGACACCAAGAAATAAATGGCTTTCTAAAGCAAGAGGAAAAAAGTTGAAGTCCATAAGCAGATAGGTTATCAATCCAGCAGCATCTCTTAGGAATGAAGTGATTGTTCACAAAAGGTAAGCTTTGTTGGAACCTACATTGAATTTAATGCCAGTCATCCTCGTATGTTAAACTACATTTCCATAGCTGGGAGATATGACAGACTTTCCTTTTGTGACACTTTGTCTTATGATATAGTTTTGAGTCTGTCTGTGGGATTTCCATCATTGAAATCAGGATTAGAGACAAGGAATCTTCCTTATATTAAGTAGGAAAGCAATCTGTTAAGAAGCCAGCCCTAACTTAGAGATAAATCTATTTTAA
Source organism: Aotus nancymaae (assembly GCF_030222135.1). Taxonomy (NCBI): domain Eukaryota; kingdom Metazoa; phylum Chordata; class Mammalia; order Primates; family Aotidae; genus Aotus; species Aotus nancymaae. Next base: position 6,182,925 of record NW_026988421.1, read on the forward strand.
TAAAGCACAGATATTCATGAATAAGATGTGGCTTTGTGTTTATCATAATATCCCTGAAAGCTTCTCTCATCGTAAGGGAAAACCTCCCGCCAATAAAATATAAGCAGTTCAATCACTAAGTCGCCATGCACGAAGGTTAACTCACACCGTAGTGGCCCACAGTCGACGGAACTGAAGTGTGATGTTTTTCTTGCATTACTGTACTATCAGACAATGCCTGTCACATTAGAAGAAAAAAATCTTCAGGAGGAAGATATACAAGAGCTAAGAAAATAGACCCTTTTTTTAACATTAGCTTTCCATCAGAAAGCCACTTACGCTGCATAACAACTGCCTGAACGGATACTGTAGTGCGGCATGGGCCAACAAAGGGAGGGGCTTTCTTTGTTGATTATTTTCAACAGAAAAATATGGAAGATGTCCATTTGGAAATGCTTTCTCTCGAGTCCAGAGCTGAAACTAATACTACACTATTACAATCAACCTGCTATTATTCCTGTCTCAAATACATGTTTTTAAAAATGCTTTTGTCCTGTAAAGCACAAAGCTCTGTACAACTAGAGTGACATCCTGGAGTCATCTGACCGCTTCCCTGTGCAGTTCAAGAGGAGGCGAAATGGTAGACTATGGCAGTAACACACACAAAAATAATGAAGGCGACAGAACCTAAATTCGTTTCGCATTGGAATTTTTGTCTGATTTTTAGAAAGAATGAGAACATTTTTAAATGTAAGTTCTTAAGGTCCTAGGAATTAGGAATCGATTTATTTTCCTGAAGTTATAGCCTCCATACACTTGAAAAGGAAATGAGTGACCATGGGGGAAACTGTTGGAATAACTCTTCCCAACATCCATTCCCCTTTCCCTCCTTAGTAACAGAACATCAGTTTCTAACAAAATTGTTGCCCAGATAAATGCTTTTACTCTATTTCCAATTCTCCATTACAGTGAGGTGTGGCCATGGCTGTGCCTTTGTTCTGGTCCATAATGTATGTATGATATATACAAGTGCAAATGTGGTTGTGAGGGATTTTATGCAGGTTTCCCTTAAAGGGGAGGAACTAGGCCATTCCACCCACCTTCAGCTCCCTCCCTGGAGTGTGGATGTGATGACTGGAACTCCTATGGCTATCCCTAACCCTGAAGTGATTTTGAGGCTGGCAGAGCAAAAGGCTGGAAGCCTGGAGCCCTGATGATAACCCTGGAGCTGTTGGAGGCCGTTCTTGGACTGCCTGTCCCCTGACATTTATACATGAGAAAGATACATCCATCTTATTATTTGAGGATTTTTTTTTCTTTTTTTCTTTTCTTCTTTTTTTTTTTTTTTTTTTTTTTGATAGGGTCTTGCTCTGTCACCCAGCCTGGTCTCTGCAGCCTCGACCTCCTGGGCTCAAGCAGTCCTCCCACCCCAGCCTCCTGAGTAGCTAGGGCTACACAGGCACCATGCCCAGCTAATTTTGTATTTTTGTAGACCAGCCATGTTACCCAGGCTGGTCTTGAACTCCTGGGCTCAAGCAATCCTCCTAAAGTGCTAGGATTACAGGCATGAGCCACCACACCCAGCCATGATTTTCTTATTCAATTAGCCTAATAAAGTCATACTATACTTCCTGACGTGGAGGAACTGCTCTTTCTTTTTCTTCATCCTGCAGCTTTATGGTTTTATTATTTATTTATTTTTATTTTCATGTCTTCTTTGATATAGAGTCTCTCTCTGTGGCCCAGGCTGGGGTGCAGTGGTGTGATCTTGGTTCACTGCAGCCTTGACCTCCCAGGCTCAAGGGATCCTCCCACCTCAGCATCCCAGGTAGCTGAGACTACAGGCATGCCGCCACCACACCACCAGGCTAATTTTTGAATTTTATGTAGAGACAGGGTCTCACCATGTTGGCCAGGCTCGTCTCAAACTCCAGGGCTCAAGTGATCTGCCCATGTTAACCTCCCAAAGTGCTAGGTTACAGATAGAAACTACTGCGCCTGGCCAAGAAGGACTGTTAAACTTGACTACATCCTCTGACTTGACTGTACCTAGACTGTTACCGCTGCAGTGGTGAAGATATCTAGGTTCCTAAGGTTCTAAGCCCAAGGTAAGGTACCCAGGGCAGAGGCCCAGTGCCACGGGGCTGCCCGGCCCCAGAGCGGCTTCACGGGCTGCACACTTTGGGTTTGATGCTCTATAGCTGCTGTCTTGAATTTATTAAGAATGTTATCTTGATCCGGGTGCGGTGGCTCATGCCTGTAATCCCAGCACTTTGGGAGGCTGAAGTGGGTGGATCACCTGAGATGAGGAGTTCGAGACCAACCTGACCAACATGGAGAAACTCCAAATCTATTAAAAATACAAAATTAGCTGGACGTGGTGGCACATGCCTGCAATCCTAGCTACTTGGGAGGCTGAGGCAGAAGAATCACTTGAACCCAGGAGGCGGAGGTTGTGGTGAGCGCCATTGCACTCCAGCCTGGGCAATGAGTGAAATGTCATCTCAAAAAAAAAAAGGAATGTTGTCTTGAAATTTGTGTTGTGTAAGTGAAGTCCAGTGGGGCGATGGCACGTGCAGCACCCGGCACCTGGGTTCACCCATGCAATCGCCTTCCCAGCTCCCCCACATCCCAGGATACATCTTCAGCTGCCCATCCCTCTGTTACCACCCAGTGACTACCACCATCCTCCTCCCTGGACCAAGTCCTGGCTGCAGGGACGAGGAGGCTTCACGTGGGTCATGCACTTTCTGTGTACCAAGTCACCAAGCAAGACCCCAGGCAATATGAGGTTTTGTGTGCACTATGAATATCTTCATTCCCAAGAGAACATGACATTAAATAGCAAATAAAAAACACCATGATTGGTGGAGAAAGAGACTGCAGGTGAAGGAAGGAAAAAGCATTTTTCGAGCTTTTGAATGAGGAGTCTCATATTTTCATGTTGCCTTGGGCCCTGAAAACTACACAGCTGGCCTTGCCTGGCACAAAAATGTAAAGGACCAAGGAACAGATGCCAGGACCTGTGTCCAGTTCCACCCTTGCTGCAGGAGCAGGGCGGGCCTCCTGGGTGTGCTGGAGGTGCCGCCCTCCCCACCCTCTCTGATGCTCCAGCGGCTGATGCTGGAAACACAGGAAACTCAGCCAAGAAACCTTTTCTAGTCCCAGTCAAGGTGTCAGCGGCACCTCCCACACCTCAGTGTCACCTTGATGCTCTTTTGAGCCAGGCTGCATCCAGCTGTAGATGCTTGGAGGCGGTGCGTGCTAGTGAATGTTTAACAACCAGCTATCTGGGGACCGGAGCCCTCATTTGTAGGATTTGCTGATGGCCATTGTGTAAATATTCCCGCGAGGGCCAATTTTTGAGCTACCAATATTTGATAATCTTGAAAATTTAGCAAAAGTCTGGCTGGGTGCGGTGGCTCACGCCTGTAATCCCAGCACTTCAGGAGGCCAAAGCAGGCAGATTGCCTGAGGTCAGAAGTTCGAGACCAGTCTGGCCAACATGGTGAAACCCCATCTCTACTAAAATACAAAAACAGCCGGACATGGCGTGCACCTGTAATCCCAGCTACTCAGGAGGCTAAGGCAGGGGAATTGCTTGAACCAGGGAGGTGGAGGTTGCAGAGAGCCGAGATTGTGCCACTATATTCCAGCCTAGGCAACAGGTGACAGAGCAAGACTCTGTCTCAAAAAAAAAAAAAAAATTTAGCAAAAGTCTTGAAAATTTAATAATTGGCTCTCAGAAGCTAATGCAAGCAGGGTATTGCACACTACTGCTTGGAGGAATGAGGAAAGAGAACTCATTGTGATTTCATCTATAATCTGAGACAATATGAACAGGGAATTTACAGAAGAAAACCTGAAGAACCAGCAGATATGCATCGATGCTCAAACTCACCAGTGATCAGGATAATGCAAATAAAGCACTAAAGAGATAACCACTTTTTAAAAATCCAGTGGATAACAAGGTTAAATCTCAAGTTGTGAGATGCATGACTTGGGAATGTAAATCTGTGCAGACACTTTGGAGAGGAATTTGATAGTATCCAATACAATGTAGACGGTGGGTAAGCCCCGAAGTTCCTCCTAGAACTTAGAGAAGTTTCCGCAGGTGCTCAAGGATATTCTCCAAAGTATTCTTTTTTTGTTTTTTGTTTTTTGAGACGGAGTTTCGCTCTTGTTACCCAGGCTGGAGTGCAATGACGTGATCTCAGCTCACCGCAACCTCTGCCTCCTGGGTTCAGGCAATTCTCCTGCCTCAGCCTCCTGAGTAGCTGGGATTACAGGCACGCGCCACCGTGCCGAGCTAATTTTTTGTATTTTTAGTAGAGACGGGGTTTCACTGTGTTGACCAGGATGGTCTCGATCTCTTGACCTCGTGATCCACCCACCTCGGCCTCCCAAAGTGCTAGGATTACAGGCGTGAGCCACCGCGCCCGGCGTTGTTTTGTTTTTGAGATAGAGTCTTGCTCTGTTGCCCAGGCTAGAGTGTGATGATGCAATCTCAGCTCACTGCAACCTCTGCCTCCTGGGTTCAAGCAATTCTCTTGCCTCAGCCTCTCGAGTAGCTGGCACTGCAGGTGCACACCATCACACCTGGGCAAATTTTGTATTTTTAGTAGAGACAGGGTTTCTCCATGTTGGCTAGGCTGGGCTTGAACTCATGACCTCAAGTGATCTGCCCGCCTCAGCCTCCCAAAGTGCTGAGATTACAGGCATGAGCCACCATACCAGGCCCCAAAGTATTCTAATCATAGCGAACTCCTGGTGCCATCACATAGCCTCAACGATGACCAACTCATGGCCAATCTAGCTTCAGTTTTCTCTCCATCTGCTTCTCCACTTTCCATATTAATTTGAAGTAAATATCAGACATCATATTATTTTGTCCATAAATTTATTTCTGTCTGAAAGTAAAAAACAAAAAGCCCGCGGTAGGCTTTTTGTTCGATATGAGAGAGAGAGACACCCCAGCAGTGTCACCAGAGAAGGGCATATAAGAGGCAAAGGTACTTTGACAGGAACTATGAAGCCTGGTTAGTTTAAGAGTAACATTTCCAGTGCATTCCCTGAGGAAATTGTCCCTGTCCCCTCACAGACACAGCGGGCTACAGGAGCAGCCTTCTGTTGTTTGGCAGATTTTGAGGTCAAACAGAATCTGTACCAGGTAATCAGCTTAGTGGATAATAAACCTAGAACTTACATCTGCAGAGTACTTCCAGACTCTCAGTGTAAGGGGCTGACTCATGTCTGCATAATGTTCCCCTTCAATACTGTACCTCATTGTCACTATTGGAGAATATGTGCATGATTAGTTACACCCAGCACATAAAAATACCAAATATGTAACTAATCACGTGAGCAGTCTCTAAAATGATGGTGACTTTGATTGCTAAATTCACTCCCAGGTCTGTGATGTGGTTTGCGTGCAATATTTCATCCAGAGAAAAAAGGTATGCTAATAGCAATGACATTACATATTGTTTGTCAACCTTAATCAAAATAATATCCTGGCCAGACTCAGTGGCTCATACCTGTAATCCCAGCACTTTGGAGGCGGGTGGATCATGAGGTCAGGTGTTTGAGATCAGCCTGGTCAACTTGGTGAAATCCCATCTCTACTAAAAATACAAAAAATAGCCAGGTGTGGTGGCAGGCGCCTGTAATCCCAGCTACTCAGGAGGCTGAGGCAGGAGAATCACTTGAATCTGGGAGGTGGAGGTTGCAGTGAGCCAATACTGCACCATTGCACTCCAGCCCAAGTAATAGAGCAAGATTCTGTCTCAAAAATAGTAATAATAATAATAATAATTTCCCTTTCCAAACTGCTGCTTTGGTCTGTGCTTTGTGAAAGGAGTTTTAGAATTTTGTTTTAAACTGAAAATTGTCTAGAAAAGTAAAAAAAGTGGAAAAGGAAAAACATGAAACACGTCTACATTGTTTTTTTTTTTTGAGACAGAGTCTTGCTCTGTCGCCCAGATGGGAGTGCAGTGGTGCAATCTCAGCTCACTGCAACCTCTGCCTCCTGGTTCAAGTGATTCTCCTGCATCAGCCTCCTGAGTAGCTGGGATTAGAGGCACGTGCCACCATGCCTGGCTAATTTTTTTTTTTTTTAGTAGAGATGAGGGTTCACCATATTGGTCAGGCTGGTCTCAAACTCCTGACCTCGTGATCTGCCCACCTTGGCCTCCCAAAGTGCTAGGATTATGGGTGTGAGCCACTGCACCCGGCCTTGAGACACGTCTACATTTTAAGAGATGCCACAGCAAAAGCTTTGTACACTATATAGTTTCCAATTTGGTGCTAGAAAACTTCCAGAATACAACAGAGAAATGGATATCCCTACATGGAATATGGTTTCATAATTCCAACACAGGATACATAATTCCCCCACATTGTTTCCTTAGTTTTATTCAGTAAAAACCATTACTATATCCTTAGATTATAAGCAGTGAGTGCTGGTAGAGTGGGGAGAAGAAAGTTAGTGTGAAAGAACTGTAATGTATTAGGGAAAAAATTTCTGGGCTGGGGGCGGTGGCTCACACCCGTAATCCCAGCACTTTAGGAGGCCGAAGCAGGCGGATCACTTAAAGTCGGGAGTTTGAGACCAGCCTGACCAATATGGAGAAACCTCATCTCAACTAAAATTACAAAATTAGCCAGCATGTGGCACATGTCTATAATCCCCCCTACTCAGGAGGCTGAGGCAAGAGAATTGCTTGAACCCGGGAGGCGAAGGTTGCGGTAAGCTGAGATCGCGCCATTGCACTCCAGCCTGGGCAACAAAATCCGTCTAAAAAAAAAAATTCTGGATTGTGATGAAGCCATTGTGATCATAAAAGCACAAGCATACCAGAATCCGGTTCATTTTTCGGTCATGGGAAGTCAGCCTATTGCACTACAGCTGGTTGGCGCTACTATCAGACTGAATCTTCATCTAGCGCAATCGCTAAATTGAAATGTAGTTACTAGAACAGAACGTTGCTAGATGATGAATGTCAGCTACTCTGAAAGCAGAAAAGACAGCGCTGTGGCCTCCACATCCACAGAGCAGAAGCCCCGTCCTCTGGACTCCCCTAATTACGCCTCTGTCCCTGAAGCAACATGACTACGTTCCTCTCCATACCCTCCAATCCCTGTCCCACTTTCATAAGCTCTAGAACATTCTCTTTATTGATTAATTTTGTGAATTATAAAGGTAGTTGGTTGATTTTGAAATTTCATGCTGGGGACGGGGAGTGGAGGGGCTCCTAAGAGGGTGCCCCCGCCTCTTCCCTCTTTCTGCCTTGGCAGCAGGACAGGGTGGTGGCTGGGAGCTTGGGCTCTGGGGTCACCTACATAACACCAGCTGTGGTACTGAGCTAGACATTGCCCCAGGTGGCCTCTGTTTCCTCATCTGTAAAATGGGGATGGTAATACACTCACCTTGAAGCGTTGTCGTGAAGACTAAACGAGAGAACGTGTGTGCCCCGACCTTAGCAGTGTGATGGAGGAGGCTGATCACAGGGCTGAGCCTCAGAGCCTCTCCTTCAGGGCCTCCTCAGCCCAAACTGCTTCCAACTCCTTCTCTGCACATGGGCCGACCAGCCACTTCTCTCTAGACTGCTTTTGTTTTTTTTAAAGGTGGGAGGGGTAGATGAGATCATGAATAAATTCCCTTCCAGGCATTAAGTTCTAGTAACTCCTTTTGAAATGACTGACTCAGTGCAAAACAATTAGCAGAATTCTCTAGTATATGACATTGTGACCAAATAACAGAGATCCTCCTTCCATAGATTAAACCTACACGTGGGACCTGGCACAGTGGCTCATGCCTGTAATTGCAGAACTTTGGGAGGCCAAGGCAGATGGATCAAGTGAGCCCAGAAATTCAAGACCAGCCTGGGCAACATGGCAAAACCCCATCTCTACAAAAAATACTAAAATTAACTGGGTGTGGTAGTGCACACCTATAGTGCCAGCTACTCGGGAGGCTGAGGTGGGAGGATCACAGGAGCCTATGAGGTCGAGGTTGCAGTGAGCAGTGATCACACCACTGCACTCCAACCACGGTGACAGAGTGAGAAACTGTCTCAAAACAAAAACAAAACCCTCCATGTGAGAAAGTCTTGTGCAGGGCTCTGAGGCAGATAAACCCAGAGGGAGCTGGTGGATTCCCTGCTGAACAACAAGGTTTGTGTTTATGAACCTGGAGGAACTGCCCTTTCTTTTACCCCAGTGGCAAAGGATTATTTTTTCTTTTTTTTGAGACAGAACAGCCTCGCTCTGTCGCCCAGAATGGAGTGCAGTGGCACAATCTCGACTCATTGTAACCTCTGCCTGCTGAATTCAAGCAATTCTCCTGCCTCAGCCTACTGAGTAGCTGGGATTACAGCCACCAGCCACCATGCCTGGCTAATTTTTGTATTTTTAGTAGAGATGGGGATTCTCCATGTTGGCCAGGTTGGTCTCGAATTCCTAACCTCAGGTGATCCACTCTGCTCAGCCTCCCAAAGTGCTGGGATTACAGGTGTGAGCCACTGCATGATTATTCTAGGAAATTGCTGTGACCTCTCAAAGCCCACTGTTCTCATGTGTGTGTGTGTGTGTGATGATCTTTCCTATGGCATCAAGTGGGTAAACCCCCATGTACATTAACCTTTATTTGTATCACATTTGACTGTTTGCAAAGCATTTTCACCACCATTATCTCACAATTTAATGAACTAAGCCAAATTCTAGCAATTTCATAGGGTCCACTTCCTCCTGAGTAAAGCCTTTTCCGGAAATGTCAACAGTTCTGGAGAATTTGAGGACCTCTGATCCATCAAAGTTGAAGCAACTCAACTGGGGATCCCACTGAAAGACTATTGTGGCCACTTTTGAGAACACATTTTTTCACTTACATTGTTGAATCATATGTGTGCATGTGTTTGTTTAAGAGGCACATGTTATGGAGTTTAAGATGTCCATTTTTTCACGTTTCATGTATTTGAATTTGAGATGAATCTCACAATAGTCTTTGCTTTCTGTCTTAACCCTGTATACTGGGTTGATAGTGTCACCTGGAACTTCAGAATGTGACCTTATTTGGAGACACAGTCTTTATAGATGTGATCATAAGATGAGGTCATACTATTTTAGGGTGAGTCCTAAATGCAACATGATGAGATTCCTTAGTTGGAGAGGAAAGGACACACAAGGACACAAGACACAGGAAGAAGGTCAGGTGACAATGGAGGCAGTTTGAAGTAATGTGTCTACAAGTCAAAGAACACCAGGGATTACTGGCAAACACCAAATGCTGGGAAGAGGCAAAGAAGGACCTTCCTAGAGCCTTTGGGGGCAGCATGGCCCTGCTGTCACTATGTTTTCTGATTTTTAGCCACCAGAAGAGTGAGAGTGGCCAGGTATGGTGATTCATGCCTGTAATCCCAGCACTTTGGGAGGCCGAGGTGGGAGGATGGATTGAATTCAGGAGTTCAAGACCAGCCTGGGCAACATAGTGAGGCCTAGTCTGTACTAAGAAAAAAAAAATTACTTGGGCATAATGGCACGCACCTATAGTCCCAGCTATTCAGGAGGCTGAGGTGGGATCACTGGAGCGTGGGAGGTCAAGGCTGCAGGGAGCTCTGATTGCAGCACTGCACTCCAGCCTGGGTGACAGGGCGAGAGCTTGTCTCAAACAAACAAACAAACAACCCCAGAAATGTGAGTTAAGTTTCTTTCTATTGATTTAAGCCCTCCGTTTATGGGAGTTTGTTCCAGCAGCCCTGGAGAATGAATACACCCGCAAAGTGTGTGCATGTACGTGTGTACACACACACTCACACAGACACAGATAGGTTTGTTTCTTTTTCCTTTTCACAAAAGAAGGAGGAAGGGAGCTGACATCCCTGAGCTGTCAGTGCGTGCCGAGCTGGCTGTCCTCACAGAGGCCAGCTCACAGAACTCCTGCCGTTCCCCACGGTCAGCACCCATTGACAGATAAGGAATCTGACCACAGAGAGACTAAGCTGGGCCTGACTATGGGTCCCATGGGCTTCAGAGACAGACTCGCCATTAGATTCTGGCAAGGAAAAAATCATGTTTTTTTTTCTTTTTTTTAAAGGACAAAAACAAAAAAAAAAGAGAGGGGAGAGAGAGGGAAGAAGAAAAAGGAGGAAGCAAAGAAACTTGGGCTTAGTACAGGGCCTGGAACTTAGCAGATACTCCTTAGTATCTGACGCTCCACTCCCTGAAGGAAACAGGGCTGCGTTTATGCCATTACAGAAAGGTCTTTCCCTTTCCACCCAGGCACGAGAGGCCCTTTCCATGAGCCTTATACGTGACAAACATACACATGAAACACATGTATTAAGGAGCACAGGGTCGTTTTGGCCCCGTGGAATCCTGTGTGTGGCATTGGCCCAGCACGAGTCACCGTAAACGCCATCAGCCTGGACTAGCGTGTGTCAGGCCTGGGAGAGGCTTCTCCACAAGGCCTAGCCCCTGGCCTTGAAGAGACGGTGACCTTGTCTGGCCATCCTGGAGATTTGTGGGTTGTGCTGCTTCCAACATTGGAGTCACACACTGCTTCAGAGAGCAGAGAGGATTTAGCCAAGGGAAGACCTTAGGCTGGAGAAAGGCAGGTTGTTCCATTTGCCAAATTGTCAAATTGCGTAAATACTACTGATTCTTCTGTATGGAAATATTATTTCCCAGTTGTCCTGGGTGCCTGCATTTCTTCTCCTCATGTTTGAATTTGGGCTTGAGACACATTCACAGATTAGTATATGTTTCACAACAGTTGTATATGGTGACCAAGGAACATTGTATAATATTACACAATTCATATTATTATGTTCTTTTCTTTCTTTTTTTTTTTTTTTTTTGAGACAGAGTCTTGCTCTGTCATCCAGGCTGGAGTGCAGTGGCACAGTCTCGGCTCACTGCAACCTCTGGGTTTAAGCAATTCTCCTGCTTCAGTCTCCCGAGTAGCAGGACTACAGGTGCGTACCACCACGCCCAGCTAATTTTTGTATTTTTAGTAGAGATGTGGTTTCACCACGTTGGACAGGCTGGTCTTGAATTCCTGATCTTGGGTAATCTGCCCACCTCAGCCTCCCAAAGTGCTGGGATTACAGGCATGAGCCGCTGAGATATTATTCTTAAATGTGCCTGTGTAGGGTCCGGATGAAATATGTGTGAAGCATAGTACCAGCTACTTCTATTACTCTATGGCTCTAGCTATTGCTTTAAGAGATGAGGAAGATCGCCTCTATAACTGATAGCAATTCACATGATAAAAATTAAACTTGTTACATATTTTCTGCAATAAATATACTTGTCACATGTGTAGGGGCCAAAAGACAGCTTTCCCCTTGGTCCTCTAAAGATTTGCTTAAAAAAAAAAATCAACTCACAATAGGAGGAAAAGGGCCAGCGCAGTGACTTTTTCCTGTAGTTGCAGCACTTTGGGAGGCCGAGGTGGGAGAATCACTTGAGCTCAGGAATTCAAGACCAGCCTGGGCAACACAGCAAGATCCCATCTCTACCCAAAAAATAAATAAATAAATAACCAGGCATAGCACGTTCCTGTGGTCTCAGGTACTCAAGAAGCTGAGGTGGGACCAAGAGGTCAAGGCCACAGTGAGCCACGATTACATCAGTGCACTCCAGGCTGGGTGACAGAGCAAGATCCTGTCTCAAAATAATAATAGTGATAATAATACTAGTGATAATTTTACTGACAATTCCAGTTGCTTTTGCTTCAATAGAGCAAAATTTTGTTTTTCCAAATTGAAATCAATAAGACCATCTAAGAACTACAATGACTCAAGAAAAGTTGTCTGACTTAGCATTACTATGAATTCAACACACATTATATGAAAATTTTGTCTACAACAGCATAGTGACTTTGCTGGAACACAGGAAAGAAAAATAAATGAGAATAATTTTTTAAATTGTATTCATCTCTACTGCTCTCTCTCAGCATCACCAACCCCTTAACAAAGCGGCTAGACACACACAATAATAATTCAAACCAAAGTATCAAAGTTATCTTTAATGTTTAGCTAACTTTCTGAAAATAAAAGCAGTAAGAGGGCAGAAGATATTTTATGTAGCAGGGGCTTAAGTAATGATTTGAAACATTTAGACACATGCATGTGAGCTTCCATTTCCCCTCCTGGGCCCTGGGCCCTGCCATGGTGGAGGCAGGTTGGTTCTCTGCACCTCCACTTTCTTTTACTTATATATTTATTTAGAGACAAGGTTTCGCTCTGTCACCTAGACTGGAGTGCAGTGGCATGATCACAGCTCACTGTAACCTCAACGACCTCCCGGACCCAAGCGATCTTCCCACCTTAGGACCGCACTCAACCCCCCAGGTAGCTGGGACTACAGGTACTCACCACCATGACCGGCTAACTTTCATATTTTTTGTAGAGAGGGGGTTTCGCCATGTTGCCCAGGTTGGTCTGGAATTCCTGGGCTCAAAACAATCCACCGGCCTCAGCCTCCCAAGGTGCTGGGATTACTGGCGTGAGCCACCACACCTAGCCTGGACCTCCACTTTAAATGGACAGCTCTATTTAAATCACAGAAGTTCTGATGGCAGCTGCAGGTGAGGGGCCCCTTTGGTGGTGATTGAGGAGAACCTTGGAGAAGAGTCTGCTGAGCTGGTGGGTGGAATTCACTCCCAGCAGAATGCATTTTTTCTGCTACTCCCTCCCTCCCTCTGGGTCTTCATACAAGGTTTTCTAAGGCCCTAGTTACTGGCCCTGGGCCTTAAGAAGAGTAAGGCCAGCCAGGTGTGATGGCTCACACCTATAATCCCAGCACTTTGGGAGAACAAGGCAGGCAGGTCACCTGAGGTCAGGAGTTCGAGACCAGCCTGACCAACATGGAGAAACCCTATCTCTAAAAAATACAAAAATTACGAGAGAGATCCAAGATGGCTGATCACTAGCAACTCGGGCTCGTAGTTCCCAGTGAAAGCACAGAGAACGAGAGGACGCCACACTTTCAGACGAATATTTGTTGCTCACGGACCAGGAGATTCCCAGCAGAGGAGCTCCACGTGTTGCCAGGGCGACTCTTGTGGCCAGTACGGCGGTTTTGCTGGTGCCTTAGTGCGCCAGTTTTTGGTGCAGAGTCCGGAGATTCCCGGGCAGAAAAGCACCATCAATCTTAACACTGCTGTTTTGGCCGGCGCAGTGGTTTGCTCAGATTTCAGCGCTGGGAATCAACAAGTTGGACGTCTGCTCAGAGACCTAGTTAGAAAGTCGGTAACTACAACGACAACAGACGGATAAATATATAATGAAGGGAAGAAATCAGCGTAAAAAGGCAGAGAATACTCAAAATCAGAATGCCTCTTCCTCTACAGGGGATCGCAATTCCTCATCAGTAACGGAACAAGGCTTAATAGATTACGAGTGTGTTCCAATAACAGAAGCAGGTTTCAAAATGTGGGTGATAAGAAACTTCTGTGAATTAAAAGAACTTGTTCTAACCCAATGCAAAGAAACTAAGAACCTTGAAAAAAGGTTTGACGGAATGTTAACGAGAATGGACAATTTAGAGAGGAATATAAGTGAATTGATGGAGCTGAAAAACACAACACGAGAAGTTCGCGAAGTATGCACAAGTTTAAACAGTCGAATTGATCAAGTAGAAGAAAGGATATCAGAAGTCGAGAACCAGCTCAGTGAAATGAAACGAGAAGACAAGATTGGAGAAAAAAGGATGAAAAGGAATGAGCAAAGTCTCCAGGAAATATGGGACTATGTGAAAAGACCTAATTTACGTTTGACAGGTGTACCTGAATGTGATGAAGAGAATGAATCCAAGTTGGAAAATACTCTTCAGGATATCATTCAGGAAAACTTTCCCAACCTGGCAAGGCAGGGTAATATTCAATTCCAGGTAATACAGAGAACACCACAAAGATATTCTTCAAGAAGACCAACCCCAAGGCACATAATTGCCAGATTTATTAGGGTTGAAATGAAGGAGAAAATACTAAGGGCAGCCAGAGAGAAAGGTCAGGTTACCCATAAAGGGAAACCTATCAGACTTACAGCAGATCTCTCAGCAGAAACCCTACAAGCCAGAAAAGAGTGGGGACCAATATTTAACATTCTTAAAGAAAAGAACTTTCAACCCAGAATTTCCTATCCAGCCAAACTAAGCTTTATAATCGAAGGAAAAATTAAATCCTTTGTGAACAAACAAGTACTTAGAGACTTCACCACCACCAGGCCTGCTTTACAAGAGCTTCTGAAAGAAGCACTATACATATAAAGGAACAACCAATATCAGCCTTTCCAAAAATATATCAAAAAGAAAAGAACATTAACACAACGAAAAATTTACACTAACTAATGGGCAAAACAGCCAGCTAGCATCAAATGCCCGTATTAAAGTTATATATATTCTAATCGGATAAAAAGCCAAAACCCATTGGTATGCTACATCCAGACCCATCTCACATGCAACGATACACAAAGACTCAAAACAAAGGGAAGGAGGAAGATTTATTAACCAATCAGAGAGTAAAAATAAACAAATAAATAAAAAGCAGGAGATGCAATTCTCGCCTCTGATAAAGTAGACTTTAAAGCAACAAAGAGCAAAAGAGGCAAAGAAGGACATTACATAATGACAAAAGGATCAATGTAACAAGAAGAGCTAACGATTTTATAGATCAACGAGATAGAAAATTAACAAGGACATCCAGGACTTGAACTCAGACCCGGAACAAGTAAACTTAATAAACATTTATAGAACTCTCCACTTCAAATACATAAAACATACATTACCACCTCATACCTATTCCATAAGTGACTACATAACTGGAAGTAAATCACTCCTCAGTAATTGCATAGCATTTCATAGGTTTAAATGAAATATTGGTTGGCTGCTCGTTTGTTATTTTCTTCCCTTATTCCTTCCTGTTTACATCAAGTATAATTATTATTGGTATAAAAGAGGTTTTCAATACCCATTACTAAACTGCATTCTAGCCTGGGCAAGAAAGCAATACTCCTATTCTCTCTCTCTCTTTCTTTTCCTTTTTCCTCCTCTTCTTTATTCTTTTTCTTTCTTTATTTCAAAAAAAAAAAATACAAAAATTAGCTAGGCGTGGTGGTGTGCACCTGTAATCCCAGCTACTCGGGAGGCTGAGGCAGGAGAATCGCTTGAATCTGGGAGGTGGAGGTTGTGGTGAGCCAGACTGGGCAACAAGAGCGAACCTCTGTCTCAAAAAAAAAAAAAAAAGAGTAAGGCCAGGAGTAAGCCAATGAGGGCCTGGCTACCGCCAAGGTGAGTATCATGGACAGGGGTTTAAGTGATGCCCTACCCAGGGCACCAAAGTGAAGAGAGTCAAGGGGTGAGTCCCAGTGAGCACACACAAGGAGCTGCCCCAAAGCAGATGCTAGGAGGACCCAAGGTCCAAGCCCAAAGGCACCCAGAACAGGCCTACGTGCAGCTCCAGGACAGCCGCTAGAACCCAGCACAGTACTGGAGCCACCTGACTCAGGCACTGAGACACTGGCTTGAATTCTGGAGAGTTTGATGGAATCAGCGTAGGTGAGGGGCCTCCTTATTCAATCATCTTTGGCTAGGAGCTGAGACACCTAATACAGACATGCCTACCTAGCTCCCCCTCCCTTTGCCAGAGCTTTGGGGGGCATGGCTAGAAAAGGGGGCATGAGGGCATTAGAGTACCCCCAGTATATCCATAACAAATGTGTCTACACCCAACGTGTCTGACAAATGGTTGTCCAGCTGGCTTAGGGTGAAGGGGTGGGACACGAGGTGCAATGGAGCCCCTTTCCTGAGGCTGCATAAATCTCCCCTGACCGGGGTCGGCTCTCTCCTCCAGCCTCGGGGGTGGTGCCCTGAGCATGGTGATAAGGGCTCAGGAGGCTGCTGCTGGAGGGAGCAGAGGAACGGAAGATGATGAGCTAAGCAGAGAGGGCTGCATCTTTGGAGATTTATAGTCACCAACCCCCATTCCAGACGGACTTCTTCGCTGACAGCAACAAGCAGCTGCAGAGCTTGTAAATGCAATGAACGATCAAGATTAGGAAAAACTGCATCCGGCAGCTTTGAGTCCAGCCTCCTTTTATCAAATGGGTTATTTGGCTATTTGAACAATCTATTATAACTCAGTCCACTGACACAATCAAGAAGGTGATCAGATCAGGATCTGAAGAGGATGAGAACCACCAAATCACATCTCTGATGTCAAGGAGGCTAAATCTACCCATAACCCAAATCCACACATAACATGTCATTCTCTCTCTCTCTAAGAGGCACCCGTGCAATCTCAGGATTTCAGCATTTACAGGCCATTTCCAGCACCATAGCAACCCAAATTGTACAATACATAACAGCATCTGGAGAGTCTCAGCTCTGAGCTTGGGGCCTAGGAAAAAGAAGTCACAGCAGCATCGAGATGACACGTCATTCACTGAAGGAATTAAAATAGAGAATTTAAGATACAAAGGTTCAATAAGTTATTAACTTGATGACAATTTTCTTTCACATAATCTAGAAGAGAAAACAAAGCGGGTATTACTGTGCTCTGGTCTTCATTTTGACCAACAGGAGAGTGACAAGTGGCAGGGGCAAAATGGCATCATTTTGAGGGAGGGCCGTTGCAGAATGGCCAAAGATACAAAATCTGGACAACTCAGACAGCCCAACTCTTTTTTAGTTTTTGAGACAAGGCTCTCTCTCTCTGTCATCCAGGCTGGAGCGCAGTGGCGCTATAATGGCTCACGGCAGCTTCAATCTCCCAGGCTCAACTGATCCTCCCACCTCAACCTCCTGAGTAGCTGGGACTACAGGTGCACACTACCACACCCAGGTAATTTTCTTGTTTTTTTTTGTAGAGACTGGGTCTCTTCTGTTGCCCAGACTGGTCTTGAAATCCTGGGCTCAAGAGATCCTTCCACCACAGCCTCCCAAAGTGCTGGGATTACAACCGTGAGCCACCGTGCCGAGCCCGTCCTGACTCTCAGGAAAGCGGATCTCAAAATGTGCAGAGGAAAGGTATATGTGTCCCAGGGGTCTGGAACATTCTGGTTTTACACCTACAGAGGCCCCCAGTAAAGAGCAAGAGAGCACAACAGCAACATAGACACACAAGGATGAGATGCCGCCAGCATAACGAAGGGGCCTGGGAAGGGCGGAGGGGTTATGACGGGGCCCTATGAGCCCAGGCTCATCAGTCCCGGGCCACCAAAGGGCACAGTGGCACCACAGCAGCCTGCCCCTAGCTCCCCGCTGGAAAATGCTCTACTTCCCAGATCGCTGATCCTCCTTGGTCTTGGTGGCTCATGGCCTTTTCCCAGCAGCCACTGCTGCCACTTTCACTTCTCTACCTTCCCTTGGTGGCCTTAAACTCATGCTTCCTGTCTCCCTCCAGGGTGTGGCTCTTTGAGGCTGTAGGTCCTGCCATGATCACTATCGCTGGTCCCAGAAGTTAGAGAAGAGTTTTGCCAAGACATCGTCCATTCCCCTTTAAAGGCGGCAGGCAGAGCAGTCTGCCATGCTGAGAGAATCATGGTTATATACACATATGGAAGAAGACTCAAGGCAGTACTACTCTACCGTGACCATGTTGGCCAACGTTTCTGTCATCGTAAATGTTGTCCCTGTTAAGTTGGCACATTTTGAGCCTGTCCATACAGGAGGCTCACACCTGTGATCCTAGCACTTTAGGAGGCCAAGGCAGGAGGATCACTTGAGCTCAGGAGTTTGAGACCAGCCTGGGTAACATAGCAGGACCCTGTCTCTAGAAAAAAATTAAAAAGTGGTGGGGTGTGGTGGCACAAGTCTGTAGTCCCAGCTGCTTGGGAGGCTGAAGCAAGAGAATCACTTGAGCCCAGGAGTTTGAGGTTGATGTGAGCTACTGCACTCCAGCCTGAGCAAAAGAGTGAGACCCTCTCTCTAAATAAATAAGAAGATACAGAAAATATTGATAGAAATAGAGAATAAAAGTTATCTATATATCCCAAAACAAGAGACATAATCAGAGACAAAATTTTAAGAAATTTCCTGAAATATATTATTTGAATATATATAATTATTGGTCTTGGTTTGTATATGTTTTTATGTATATATTCTGCTTTTGAAAACTCACATTTGGATGGGTGCGGTGGCTCACGCCTGTAATCCCAGCACTTTGAGAGGCCGAGGCGGGCAGATCACTTGAGGTCAGGAGTTTGAGACCAGCCTGGCCAGCATGGTGAAACCCCATCTCTACTAAAAATACAAAAAAATTAGCTGGGCGTGGTGGCACATGCCTGTAGTCCCAGCTACCTGGGAGGCTGAGGCAGGAGAATGGCTTCAACCCGGGAGGTGGAGGTTGCGGAGAGCCGAGATAGGGCCACTGCACTCCAGCTTGGGCGATAAGAGCAAGACTCCGTCTCAAAAAAAGGGAAAACTCACATTTGTCATTTCCCTATGTAATTACCTGTGTACACATTGTACATAAATACATACCCACACCTAAACCAAGTCCTTAACACTATTATAAACAACAAGTGCACTGAACATATTTGTCCTGAAGTTTTTCTCTAGATCTCTATTTTAAACATACCTTATCAACATACAGTGTATAAATAAATCTGTTTTGTAAATGCTCCCACTTCTTAACCCTTACATTCTAATGGGCAGCCTGATGTCACAGAAATCAACACAGAATCTGGAATCAGAATTCCTGAGACAGTTTGGCAATGTCACCACCTACTTCCTGTGACTTGGGCAAATCACTCCATCTCTCTGAGCCTGTTTCCTCATCTGTAACATTTAAATTAAGGTAGTAATAGGCCGGGCGTGGTGGCTCATACCTGTAATCCAAGCACTTTGGAGGCCAAGGTGGGCGGATCACCTGAGGTCAGGAGTTCAAGACCAGCCTGACCAACATGATGAAATCCCATCTTAAAAAAAAAAATAATAATAAGGTAGTAATAACTCCTTCCAAGTCTCTTACACCTCATGGGGTTAGAGCGAGAAGCAAATGAGATCACAGATGTGAGAAACTTTGTGTGGGTGAGTAGCCATGCTTGTGATACTTCAAAAGACAGCATTGCACACATTTTTCTCTATTTTTTTCTTTTTTTTTTTTTTACACTTTATTTTAGCTCAGACCTTTGGTCTTCTGGAAAGATGTGAAATTACTTGGCATACAGGAAAAGCGGTCCAAGAAGCTGAGATGAATTATTCTCCTTTAATTCATGGGACAATTGGGACTACTTATTTATATATAAGGACATTTAATAAACACAATTTGCTAACGGAGTTGAAAAGGCCTGTGTTTCCCTAATCTTTACAGTAGCTAACCTGCTTTTAACCATTCTTGATTACTGTTTCCTTTTTTTGTTTGCTTCTTTTGTTAGACAAGTTCTTACTTTATCTCCCAGATTGAAGTGCAGTGGTGCGATCATAGCTTACTGCAGTCTCGACCTCCCAGGATCAAGCAATCCTCCTACCTCAGCCTCCCAAGTAGCTGGGACTACAGGCACACACCACCACACCTGGCTAATTTTTTTTTTTTTTTTTTTGAGACAGAGTCTCACTCTGTTGCTAGGCTGGAATGCAGTAGTATAATCTCAGCTCACTGCAACCTCCATCTCCTGGGTTCAAGCAATTCTCCTGCCTCAGCCTCCTGAGTAGCTGGGATTACAGGCATGCACCACCATGCCCAGCTAATTTGTTTATTTATTTATGAGATGGAGGTTCACTCTTGTTGCCCAGGCAGGAGTGCAGTGGCGAGATCTCAGCTCACTGCAACCTCCACCTCCCGGGTTCAAGCGATTCTCCTGCCTCAGCCTCCTGAGTAACTGGGATTATAGGCATGCGCCACCACATCCAGCTAATTTTGTATTTTTAGTAGAGATGGAGTTTCTCCATGTTGGTCAGGTTGATCTCAAACTCCTGACTTTGTGGTCCGCCCACGTTGACCTCCCAGAGTGCTGGGATCACAGGTGTGAGCCACTGTGCCGGCCAGGTAGCCCGGTTCTTAAAGAGGCCGCACTTGCTGCAGTCAGGAGTGAGCTGTGCTTTCCTTCCACCACTACTTTGCAAACCCCTCCCAGAGGACAGTCCAGCAGATCGCAGACCTTCCCCGTGGCTTCTAGGCGTTGGCCAACTGTCCTCATTTTACATAATAAAGAAAAACTCTGACCCTACTAAAAATACAAAATTAGCCATGCGTGGTGGCACATGCCTGTAATCCCAGCTACCTCGGAGACTGAGGCAGGAGACTCACTTGAACCCGGGAGGCAGAGGTTGCCATGAGCCGAGATCATACCACTGCACTCCAGCCAGGGCAACAAGAGCGAAACTCCGTCTAAAAAAAAAAAAATTGTGGTCTGACTTAAATCAAAACCACAATTTCACTGTCAGTGCAAAGCTTCTCCCCTTCTCCCAAGGTGAGCCCGAAGAGGGGACGGATTCCATCTTTCCTGTCTTCTGCCTCCCATTCCCTTCCCATCCCACCCCCTCAACTTGCTGACTGCTGCCTGCGGCTCCTTTAGGCTTGGGGCAAGGAGAAGGAAGGGAGGGCACAGGATCACACGTGTATTTTTGCTTAGCTTGTTATTCTCTCTCTGTTACTGACTGCCTCTATGATGCCAGATGGCTAAATGCTGACTTTCTCTTGGGATACATTGGGGAGGGTAGAGATGGGTGTTAGGGACCCACTCACATCTCCAGCGATCCCTGACATGACACAAGTCCCTGATACAGGTGTGGACTGACCTCTCCCACACTCCCAGCTCCCATGCCACTGTCCCCTGAAGAGCTTTTCTAAGTTCATCACTAGTAGCACCTCTGGGGGATCTCAAGTTCTGCAGACATCAGCCTGAGGGGTGAGCTGGCAGTCTCCCCTTCGGCAAGCACCCCACTCCCTAGGGTGGTCCTGTCACTGCCCTCCTTCCTTGCCTTGAGGAGGGAGGGTGTGGGGAGACCCATGGTGCCCGCTACCCCCCAGTGCCGCAGCCCTTCCCAGCCCCTCCTCACTCCCACATGTGCTGTGGGTGGGGGCGGGGCGTGCAATACAAATACTCCAGCATAGATCTCTCTCTGCCCTGCTCTGTGATGTGTCCCAGTCCTTTCTCTAGAATAGGGGGACCTTTGTCACTCACCAACCTTTCTTCCTAGACAGAAAAATTTATGTAAACAAATGGGACTACATTTCAGTCAACCACTGCGGGTCATTTGACCTCACTCATCTCAGGAAGAGGCTTTGTTTTGATGTCATCATTAGAGTCATTTTACTTTTTTATTTTTATTTATTTATTTAGAGACGGAGTCTCGCTCTGTTGCCCAGGCTGGAGTGCGGCGGCACAATCTTGGCTCACTGTAACCTCCACCTCCCAGGTTTAAGTACTTCTCCTTCCTCAGCCCCCGAGTGGCTGGGATTACCAGCACCTTCTACCACAACCGGCTGATTTTTGTATTTTAGTAGAGATGGGGTTTCACCATGTTGGCCGGGCTGGTCTCAAACTCTTGACCTCAGGCGATCTGCCCGCCTCGGCCTCCCAACGTGCTGGGATTACAGGCTTAAGCCACCACACCTGGCCAAAAGTTGTTTTATTAGCTAACTAGAGGAAAGCCACCTGAAGTGGAGGTTCCACGCAAGTGTCAGTGACTACACGGTCACCAGCTCCAGAATTGTGTTCTAAGCATCAGGACAGTGGAAGAAGCCAAGTGGGAAGAGCTGAGTCGGAGGCCTGCTCCACAGGTCCAGCTGGACTGGGAACCGGGAGAACTGGCTGGAGTGACCAGGAAGTTTGTACTAGGACTCCTGGAGGCAGGGACCTGTGGGGACCACCCAAAGAGGGGCTACTGGAGGGGCCGTCAGAGCTGAAGCCTCACTAGTCATGGTTCAGACCTGCCACACAGTGGGTCCTCAATCCTTTTTTGAGTCCCACATTAATACAGCTATTCAGACAAGAGAATTTAGTATCATATCTTGCTTTCAGGAAGTCTTACGCAATAACTATGAAGACAAAGCAGGACTTTTTTCCAACTCTCTTTGTTTGTTTTTTGAGACAGAGTCTTGCTGTGTCATCCAGGCTAGAGTACAGTGGCATGATTTCAACTCACTGCAACCTCTGCCTTCTGGGTTCAAGCAATTCTCCTGCCTCAGCCTCCCAAGTAGCTGAAACTACGGGCATGTACCACCATGCCCAGCTAATTTTTTTTAATCTTTAGTAGAAATGAGGTTTCAACATTTTGGCCAGACCTGTCTTGTATTCCTGACCTCAGGTGAGCCACCTGCCTCAGCCTCCCAAAGTGCTGGGATTACAGGCATGAGCCACCACATCTGGCCTGTTTGTTTTTGAGACATAGTCTCACTCTTTCACCCAGGTTGGAGTGCAGTGGCCGATCTCAGCTCACTGCGGCCTTGACTTCCTAAGCTCAAGCCATCCTCCCACCTCAGCCTCCTGAGTAGCTGGGACTACAGGCATGTGCCACCATGCCTGGCTAATTTTTGTTTTTGTTTCTTTTGAGACACAGTTTCACTCTGTTACCCAGGCTGGAATGCAGTGATCTTAGCTCACTGCAATTTCCACCTCCCATATTTGAGCAATTCCTATGCCTCAGTCTCCTGAGTAGCTGGGATTATAGACACACATCACCATGCTCGGGTAATTTTTTATATTTTTAGTAGAGACGGAGCTTCACCATGTTGGCCAGGCTAATCTCGAACCCCTGACCTCAAGTGATCGTGCCATGGCTTCCCAAAATGCCGGGATTACAGGCTTGAGCTGCTTGGCTTTTTCCAACATTCTTTAATGAATTAATTTTTTTTTTGAGACAGGGTCTCAGTCTGTCCCCCAGGCTGGAGTACAGTGGTGCAGTTGTGATTCACCACAGCTTCAATCTCCTGAGCTTAAGTGATCCTCCCTCCAGAGTAGTTGGGAACACAGGTATATGCCATCATGCCCAGCTAATTTTTGTATTTTTTTGTAGAGTCAGGATTTCACCATGTTGCCCAGACTGGCCTCAAACTCCTGAGCTCAAGCAATCTGCCTGCCTCAGCCTTCTAAAGTGCTGGAATTACAGGCATGAGCAACCTCTCCATTTGTTTGTTCGTTTGTTTGTTTTGAGACAGAGTTTTGCTCTCGTCACCCAGGCTGGAGTGCAATGGCCTGATCTCAGCTCACTGCAACCCTCCCTCTCCCGGGTTGAAGTGATTCTCCTACCTCAGCCTCCAGAGTAGCTGCGATTACAGGCACCCACCACCACGTGCAGCTAATTTTTGTATTTTTAGTAGAGACAGGATTTCGCCATGTTGGCCAGGATGGTCTCGAACCCCTAATCTTAGGTGAGCCCATCACCTTGGCCTCCCAAAGTGCTGGGATTACAGGCGTGAGCCACCGCACCCAGCCTGGCAACCTCTCCTGAAAATGAATTTTGAAGCAAGAACATTTACATCTCAGAGGGACCCACATTAAATTTTAAGATTGTACTGGAAGGGCCTGGTGCAGTGGGAGGTAGATGCTACCGTGAGCTGTGATTCTGCCACTGCACTCCAACCTGGGCAACAGACGGAGGCCCTGTCTCAAAAAAATAAAAAAGATTGTACTAGATTTGCCATGTAAGAATAATCAGGACATTATTTTATTTATTTCTTTATCAAGCAAGTTAAAGGTAATAGTAGAATTTCTGGGTTGAAATGATGGATTGAACCTATGTATCTAACTTCACTTCCTCCTGAAATCCCACTAACCCTGCAATAAACAAATGAACACAATTAGAAACCAACAAAGAGAACAGGAGAGGAAAACAGCCAGTGAGCTGAAGGGAACTGGTTTAGAAGTCCCAAGAAAGGCAGTTTCTGCACTGGCAGAGAGGGGAGCTGAGAGTCAACTTGATTTATGCTGCAGAACCTCACAAAAGTACAGGAGCTGGCAATATCAGGGCCTCTGGCACTGGAGGAACAAGGGAATGGACTAAAATCAGGGCTGCTGGAAGCTGTTAGTCACCGATTGGATTCCTAGATGCCCTCTAGTCCACGTGGCTGGGTGACAGCTCCACCCCAGGCCCATCTCTGTAAAACAGATTGTCTGAATTGGGGGATGCTGGGCATGGCTGAAGATGTGGCCTCCACACCAAGTGCACATGAATGTTGGATTCAGATTCCCCACAGCCTCCTACTGTGCTCCTAGAAGGCTGGCAGCCAGGCTGTTACTCTCCAGGAAGAAAACTGAAAGACTATTTCCTGGGGAATTTGGCTAGCCGTGAGGAAGTAGCTGAAGTTATTGACAACAGGAGTTCCCCTAGTAAGTGGATAACCTGATCACCAAGAAGGAGCACAAAGTCAGCAATTCCCACTCCCACGCAGAGCTCCCAATACGTGTTCTTAGCCTCCGTGTCTTAATTGCAAATAGAAAAACAAGAATTATTGAAAATTTAAGAAAACCGATCTGAGGAAACCAAAAGAAACAAAGAGGAAAAAATAGTTTAGAGGAAACAGAGACTATGTAGAGAAAGAAAACTAAATTTAAAAAACAGGCCGGGCGCGGTGGCTCACGCTTGCAATCCCAGCACTTTGGGAGGCCGAGGCCAGCAGATCATGAGGTCAGGAGATGGAGACCATCCTGGCCGACATGGTGAAACCCTGTCTCCACCAAAATACAAAAAAATTAAAGGGGCGTGGTGGCGCGTGCCTGTAGTCCCAGCTACTCGGGAGGCTGAGGCAGGAGAATTGACTGAACCCAGGAGGCAGAGATTGCAGTGAGCCGAGATTGTGCCACTGCACTACAGCCTGGGTGACAGAGCAAGACTCTGTCTCAAAAAGAAAAAGAAATAGAAAGCATAAAGACCAGAAAGAAAGAAGTAAAATTGTATTTGTGTATGACATAATTATTCACATAGAAAACAATAAGAATCTACAAAAACTGAGTAGAATGAGTTAAACACAGATAGAAGGCCAGCGTACAAAAATAATTGTATTTGTATACAGTAACAGCAAATACATTTTTAAAAAGTTAAATACCATAAAAAAGGGCAGAAGAGCTGAATAAACACCTCACCAAAGACTGTATATGGATAGAAAATAAGCATATGGAAAGGTGCTCAACATCATACATCAGAGAATTACAAATTAGAACAATGAGGACCAGGCGCAGTGGCTCATTCCTATAATCCCAGCAATTTGGGAGGCTAAGGTGGATGAATTGCTTGAGCTCAGGAGTTCAAGGCCAACCTGGACAACATGGTGGAACCCCGTCTCTACTAAAAGTTCAAAAAATTATCCAGGCATGATGGCCCACACCTGTAGTCCCAGCCAATCAGAAGGCTGAAGTGGGAGGATCACCTGAGCCCAGGGAGGTCGAGGCTGCAGTGAACCATGATCATGCCACTGCACTCCAGCCTGGGTGACAGAATGAGACCCTGTCTCAAACACAAAGCAAAACAAAAAAACCAATGAGACACCACCACACACTTATTTGAATGGCTAAAATCCAAAACACTGATAATGCCAGATACTGGCAAGGATGTGAAACAAGAACTCTCATTTGGCGAGGTGCGGTGGCTCACACCTGTAATCCCAGCACTTTGGGAGGCTGAGGCGGGCGGATCACGAGGTCAAGAGATTGAGACCATCCTGGCCAACATGGTGAAACCCCATCTCTACTAAAAAATACAAAATTAGCTGGGCATGGTGGCGCGCGCCTGTAGTCCTAGCTGCTTGGAAGGCTGAGGCAGGAGAATCACTTGAACCCAGGAGGTGGAGGTTGCAGTGAGCCGAGATCGTGCCACTGCACTCTAGCCTGGGTGACAGAGTAAGACTCCATCTAAGAAAAAAAAAAAAAAAAAAACAACTCTCATCCATTGTTGGTGGAAATACAAAATGGTACCACCTCACTGGAAGGCAGTTTGGCAGTTTCTTACAAAACTAACCATACTTTTGCCATAAAATCCAGCAATCACACATTTATTCAAGTAAGTTAATGATTTCTGTCTACCCAGAAACCTGCAGATAGATGTTTATATCAGCTTCATTCATAATTGCCACATTGAAAGCAGCCAAGATGACCTTCAATGGGTGGATGGATAAGTAAACTGTGGTACATCCAGACAATGGAATACTATTAAGCCCTAAAAAGGAAATAAGTTATCAAGTCATGAAAAGATCTGGAGGAACTTCAATACATATTGCTAAGTGAAAGAAGTCAACTGAAAGGCTACCAAATGAATGATTCCAACTATACAACGTTCTGGAAAAGGCAAAACCATGGAGATAGTGACAAGATCACTGGTTTGCAGGTGTTGACGGAGAAGCTTGATTCAGGCCAAGTCCCAGCTTTGTTGACAGGGACTGGGCCCCAGACCAGGACCTGTGGCATCTTCTGGAATCCTAAGGCCTCAGTCTCCCACCTGAGAAAGGGATGCAGGAACGTGTCAGGCTGCACAGGAGGAAACTCTTGAGCCAGCCCTGGGAGCCGTGAGGCAGCCGGGGCTCTGGTGGGCACGCTGTAGGGACTAGGCAGGCAGAATTCCAGCCTGAGCCCCTCTGCTGTGCATCATGGGCAAGCTCTTAACCTCTCTAAGCCTCATCCATAGAGTGGAGGCTTTTTATTACCTCAATTTAAAAAAAATTGAGGTAAAAATTACAAACAGTAAAATGCAGATTTTTGTAGTACAATTCAATTAGTTTTGACAAAGTATAACCAAACCCAAATCAAGGTCTGGAGCATGCCATCACTCCAGTGAATTCTCTCAGCCAAGTCCCTGTCCCTCCACCTGCTAGGCACTAATCATCCATCGCCAGAGATGAACTTTGCCTTCTTGGACCTCCTGCGAATGGAATCGCGTGATATGTATTCTCTGTGTTGCTTCCTTCCATATTCTGTTTCTGAGATTTGTCTATATCATTGCATGTGTCAGTACTTCGTTCCTTTTTTCACACATTTAAAAATTTTTTTTTAGAGATGGGGTCTCACTCTGTTGCCCAGACTGGAGTGCAGTGGCACAGTCATAGCTCACTGCAGTCTTGACCTCCTGGAATCCAGTGATCCTCCCACCTCAGCCTTATAAGTAGCTGGGACTACAGGCCCATGCCACCATGCCCCACTCATTTTTTTTTTTTTTTGAGACAAAGTCTTGCTGTATCGCCAGGTGCCAGGCTGGAGTGCAGTGGCCCGATCTCAGCTCACTGCAACCTCCACCTCCCAGGTTCAAGCAATTCTCCTGCCTCAGCCTCCCAAGTAGCTGGGACTACAGGCGCGCGCCACCACACCCGGCTAATTTTTGTATTTTAGTAGAGACAGGGTTTCACTATGTTGGCCCAGGATAGTCTCGATCTCTTGACCTTGTGATCCGCCCGCCTCGGCCTCCCAAAGTGCTGGGATTACAGGCATGAGCCACTGCACCTGGCCTGCCCCATTAATTTTTAAATTTTTTGTAGAGATGGGGTCTCCCTGTGTTGCCCAGGCTGGTCTTGAATCCCTGGGCTCAAATGATCTGCCTACTCTGGCTTCCCAAAGTTCTGGGATGACAGGTGTGAGCCACCGCACCTGGCCCCTTCATTCCTTTTAATTCATATCCATCATTATATGTACATAGCCCTATTTTTTTTTTTCTTGAGATGGGGTCTCTCTCTGTTGCCCAGGCTGGAGTGCAGTGGCATGATGTCAGCTCACTGCAACCTCCGCATCCCAGGTTCAAGAAATTCTCCTGTCTCAGCTTCCTGAGTAGCTGGGACTACAGGTGCATGCCACCACGCCCAGCTAATTTTTTTGTATGTTTGGTAGAGACAGGGTTTCACCATGTTGTCCAGGCTGGTCTCGAATTCCTAACCTCCAGTGATCCACCTGCCTCATCCTCCAAATGTGCTGGCATTACAGGCATGAGCCACTGTGCCCAGCCCCATTTCTTTATCCCTTCACCTGTCTACGGGCAGGTGGGTGGTTTCCAGTTGGTGATGATTATTATAAAGGTGCTAAGAGCATTTTTATATAACTTTTTGTAGACATGTATTTCCATTTCCGTGGGGTAAATATTTATGCAATGGCCACAGAAGCACACCAGTCATGTCTCCCCCAAGAGAACCTGCCACTGGGGGCCCAGGTGGCCAACAGCCGGCACTGCTCTTGGGATGCACTTCTCTTAGCTCCTCCCCGCCCATGACTGAGGAGGGTGAGAGCTAGTGCCGGCCTATTCCTGCAGGGCACAGGACTCCCCACTGGGCTCTTGGGCTCAGGGTCTCCCCATCAGCCTGGCTGAGATTTTCTCAGAGCTGCACTGAGACCTGAGGCTTGCGTGCTCTTTTCTTTCTTTCTTTCTTCCTTTCTTTTTCTCTCTTTCTTCCTCTCTTCCTTTCTCTCTTTCTCTTTCTCTCTCTCTTTCCTTCCCTCCCTCCCTCCCTTCCTTCTTTCTTCCTTCCTTTCCTTTCCTTTCCTTTTCCTTCCTTCCTCCCTCTCTCCTTCTCTCTCTCTCTCTCTCTTTCTCTCAATAGTGTCTTCTCTGTTGCTTAGGCTGGAGTACAGTGGTACGATCTTGGCTCACTGCAACCTCCACCTCCCAGGTTCAAGCGGTTCTCCCGTCTCAGGTCTCAGCCTCCTGAGTAGCTGGGATTTCAGGCGTGCACCACCACCCTCAGCTAATTTTTTGTATTTTTGGTAGAGATGAGGTTTCACCACGTTGGCCAGGCTAGTCTCAAACTCCTGACCTCAAGTGATCTCTCCACCTTGGTCTCCCAAAGTGCTGGGATTACAGGAGTGAGCCACTGCACCTGGCCTCTTTCTTTTTTTTTAAATAGAGTTTCCCTCTGTTGTCCAGGCTGGAGTGCAGTGGCATGATCTCAGCTCACTGCAACCTCTGCCCCCCAGGTTCAAGCAACTATCATGCCTCAGCCACCCAAGAGTAGCTGGGATTATAGGTGTCCACAACCATGCCCAGCTAATTTGTGTATTTTTAGTAGAGAAGGGGTTTCACTATGTTGGCCAGGCTGGTCTAGAACTCCTGGGACCTGAGGCTCTTTCTATCCAAACCTCCTTTCTTCCCCACTCCTTACACAGGAGTGAGACCTGCATTGCCACCTGAGGGCCCTCCCGATCCTCCTGCTTCCTCTCCTTATCCTTCACAAGCATTTCCTCCATCACTGTCTTACATGTCCAATCCTGTCCTGGTGTCTTCTTCTTCGAAGACTCACACTGGCCCACATTTTGGGGAGGACAAGCCAGTGAGGCAGTAGGTGGGAAGCACCCTGCATGGAGCCGTCCCCCTTCCTGGCAAGATCAGCTGGGATTCTTGGCCAGGGCAGGAGGTGGGTCTGCGGCTGGAAGTGGAGAGGAGATCCTCTCTTGTGCACCCAGTGCTCCAGGCAGGAAGGCGCAGGAAATCCCTGACACGTGGGCAGCCCTCAGGTTCTCCTGGCTCCAGAGCAGCAGTTTCAGAGCAGGAAAGGGCCTCAGAGGAGCCTATGGAACATGGGGAAACTGAGCCCTGAGTGACAGTGCTGTGCTTGAGGTCAGCAGGCATTTGAGCCCATGGGTGCCTCAACGGCTCTAGACTCAGGCTTTGGCTGACACAGGGATAGAAATAACACCCAATGGCATTGTCTGCCTGAGTTTAAGGAGACCCTAGAGGTGTGTGCACTCTAGTGGCTGCATTCAGCTCCATGACACAGTCAACCTGTCTACCCAACCCACCACCCCCATTCACCAGTCTGTTACTTTAAAGACTTAGGTGAGGCCTAGCATGGTAGCTCATGCCTGTAATTCCAGCATTTTGGGAGGCCGAGGTGTGTGGATCACCTGAGGTCAGGAGTTCAAGACCAGCCTGGCCAACATGGTGAAACCCCGTCTCTACTCAAAATACATAAACTAGCGGCCGGGCGCGGTGGCTCATGCCTGTAATCCCAGCACTCTGGGAGGCTGAGGCAGGCAGATCATCACTTGAGGTCAGGAGTTCGAGACCAGCCTGGCCAACATGGTGAAACCCCGTCTCTACTCAAAATACAAAATTAGCCGGGTGTGGTGACAGGCATCTGTAATCCCAGCTACTTGGGAGGCTGAGGCAGGTGAATCGCTTGAACCCAGGAGGCAGAGGTTGTAGTGAGCTGAGATAGCACCATTGCACTCCAGCCTGGGCAACGAGAGTAAGACTCTGTCTTAAAAAAAAACAAAACATAAACTAGCCGGGCCTGGTGTCAGGCCCCTGTAATCCCAGCTACTTGGGAGGCTGAAGCAGAATCACTTGAACCTAGGTGGCAGAGGTTGCAGTGAGCCAAGATCATGCCACTGGACTCCAGCCTGAGCGACAGAGTGAGACTCTGTTTCAAAAAACAAATAAGTAAATAAATAAAAAATAAGCAAAAAGACTCAGGTGAGCCAGTTTCCTAACAGGCAGGTGATGACATGGGTCCCCACACAGGCAGGTGAAGGTTCAGGCCACCATCTGCTGATTGCAAGGCTCTGAGATTCTCTGAGCTGCCATGCGGTGGGGCGGGGGTTGGCGGGGGCGGCACTGGGGGGAGAAAGGGAAAGTCGAAGGGGCTTCTGGAGGAAAGTTAGGGTCAGAGGCATTCACTGACAAGACTGACACAATTGCAAGAGTGTGGCAGGCAGCGGGGCAAGGTCTGGGGATTCAGTGGGAGAATAAAAACAGGGAGGAAAAGAAGGAAGGGAGGAAGAAAGGAAGAAGAAGGGTGAAAGGAAGAAAGTTAAAAATAGACAAATCTTCTCTTTATAGGTTATAAACACTTTCCCACACACTGGCTTTTCTTTTCCTTTTTTTTTTTTTTTTTTTTGAGACAGGGTCTGGCTCTGTCACCAGGCTGAGTGCAGTGACATGATCTTGGCTCACTGCAACTTCTGCCTCCCAAATAACTGGGATTACAGGCGTGTACCACCAGACCTGGCTAATTTTTGTATTTTTAGTAGAGACAGGGTTTCACCAAGTTGGCCAGGCTGGTCTCGATTTCCTAGCCTAAACTGATCTGTCTGCTGCGTTAGGCAGGCAGAGCAGGTCCTGCTGGCTGGCCTTCGACGTCCTGCTTCTAACTCAGCCCCATGGCTGGGCTGGGGCCAAGTGAGGAGACCACGTGAGGCTAAACTATCAATTCCCTGAAATGACATTTTTCTTATCAGTGGTTTTTTACCCTGGCTGCACTTTGGAATCCCTGGGGGAGCTTCAGCAATTACCACAGCCAGGGTCCATCCCCGGGGCTTCTGAGCAGGGCTGGGGCCACTGGTAGGGTTCAGGAGCTCAGCAGGTGATTTTAATGAGCAGCCAGGGTTGAGACAGCCTCTGTGTGGCTGGCACGTGGGAGGAGGTTGGCCACGCCCACCAGAAGG
Source organism: Aotus nancymaae (assembly GCF_030222135.1). Lineage (NCBI taxonomy): Eukaryota > Metazoa > Chordata > Mammalia > Primates > Aotidae > Aotus > Aotus nancymaae. The sequence continues at coordinate 6,214,202 of NW_026988421.1, forward strand.
ATGCAGACCAAGGGCGAGGCTGACAACTACCTAATCAAGAGGCACAAGATGGCAGCCACGTGTCCATGTCCATAGACATGCTGATGTGCCCGGAGTCCTGCCTCTCATGCTTCCCATCCACATAGTGGGCGCCTTCCAGAGCAATCTCTTCCGGGGTCATAGGGAAAAGGAAGGCATGCAGGTGACACACCCATTTTGGAAGGAATGAGATGTACTCGTGATTCTTGGCCACAACGTCAAAGGCTTGGCCGGGCGCGGTGGCTCACACCTGTAATTCCAGTGCTTTGGGAGGCCAAGGCAGGCAGATCACGAGGTCAGGAGATTGAGACCATCCTGGCCAACATGGTGAAACCCCATCTCTGCTAAAAAAAAAAAAAAAAGTACAAAAATTAGCCGGGCATGGTAGTGCATGCCTGTAATCCTAGCTACTCGGGAGGCTGAGGCAGGAGAATCGATTGAACCAGGGAGTCGAAGGTTGCAGTGAGCCGAGATCGCACCACTGCACTCCAGCCTAGTGACACAGCAAAGCTCTGTCTCAAAAAAATAAATAAATAAAACAAAAGATTGAACCAGGTCCCTCCACACCTTTCAGGAACACAGTAAAACATCCCTATCAGGGGATACTTGGGCACAAGGAGGGGAGAGTGTGCTGCTTTGGGGAATGTGGGAAGTAGAAAAGTTCCTTTTTAAGTTTCCTTTCTTATTAAAGCATAAGTGTGCTGCTCTTTGAGGAAGACGCGATGGTTGTTGAGGATCCTGGATCTGCTCCCGCTCCCGCTCACCACTGTTCGCTCTCGCCAAGGAACAAGTTGGTCAGGAAACCGCGCAGCAGCCATGCCTTTTAAGGGTACCAGAAAAACACCTGTGGAACCAGAGGCACTTCACCGAATCTGAATCACTGTAATGAGCCGCAACATAAAATCCCTGGAGAAGGTGTGTACTGATGTGATCAGAGGAGCAAAGGAAAAGAATCTCCAAGTGAAAGGACCTACCAAGACTTTGAGAATCACTACAAGAAAAACTCCTTGTGGTGAAGGTTCTAAGACACGGGATCGTTTCCAGAGGAGAATCCACAAGCGACTCATTGACTTGCACAGCCCTTCTGAGATTGTTAAGCAGATGACTTCCATCAGCACTGAGCCAGGAGTTGAGGTGGAAGTCACCATTGCAGATGCTTAAGTCAGCTATTTTAATAAACTGATTACCAGTTGTTAAAAAAAAAAGAATAAGTGTGCTAATAAATCTTTGTTAAGCCCTATCCTTTGTAGCTGTTAGACATGCCGTGCTGACAGTCACATAGTACATTCTATGTCATTATACTTTAACCAAGATCTCTGTGCTGGACTTGCTCACAGGCATGTCCCAGCTCTCTATTGCTTTTACGTGTTTAGAAAAGTTTTAAGTTGTTAGCCGGTTAGGTTTTAGTTTAGATTGTGAGGTCTGGCTTCAGCCAACAGAGATCAGACACAGCAGTAGGGACGACCCCAAATGCGTAAGGGATAAATGTGTGTGTTTTCCTTTGTTCATTGTACTCTCATGGCACAATGGCTAGCAAGGGTACCCTTCCTGCAGTCCAGGAAGTAAAAATTGCATTGCTGAAAGATCCTTTGTCTCAGTGCTAATTTTTCTTTGCAGCACCCAGCATCTATCCTCCAACAGGGAAGTAGCCATTTTCCTGCTGGATTCACCTTGCACCCCCAGGGTGGCCCCATTTCTTTGACTGAGTGATGGAGTGACTTGCCACTAGCTTTGGGGCAGACCCTCCAAGTTCCAGTCCTGGCTCCACGCGTCAAGTCCTAACCTAAATGCATGCAAGATACTTTGTCCCCTTGTCTCTTTAACCATAAACAAAAACTAGTAACAGTAGTTACCTCTTAGCCCGTTCTGGAGAGTAAACGAGAAACCAGTGTGAGGAAGCCTGGCCCCTCCTAAGGGCTTGACGAATGTCAGCTATGGTTCTAAGCCTGAATGGGCCATCCCAGGATGACCAGATCAGTCATCATTACAACACGCCAGGAGTTGAAGTGGGCAAAAAACATCAGGTCAGACATACTGGCGGGCCAAGGGCTTTGCAGCTTTCCACCAGACACTCAGACCGTCAGAGCTGCAGGCTCGGCAGCCTGCTGACCAGGGGTCCCTAAACCTGGCTGTGCTTCAGAGGAGACGAGGAGCTTAAAAGGCAACAGACCAAAAAGCTCTCCAGGTGATCCTGATGGTGGCCAGGTTCATGGACTACTGAGCTGCTCTAGCTCCCTCACAGAGGGCGGTGGTGGGAAGGTGGAGACGCAGGGAGAAGTGATCTGTCCAAGTTCCTGCAGTCAGTCAATGGCCAAGCGGGGCCCAGCACTTGCCGTGTGACCTCAAAGCCCCCATCGTCTACCCTCGAGGGTAGACGGCACTGACACTCGGGCCCTCTTGGCCAAAGGCCACCTGAGAAGAAATGACCCAGCCAGGAATCATCCCAAAGCTGCCTGAATGCCTTGTGTCCTTGGAAGCATTTTTGTCATCTAAAAGGTGGAAGAGTGCATTTCCTGCTAACATAGTTAAACACCTTCCTCTAGAAGAAAGGCTGGGGCCAGGCACAATGGCTGGCTGGGTGCAGTGGCTCATGCCTGTAATTCCAACATTTTGGGAGGCTGAGGCTGGCAGACCACTTGAGGTCAGGAGTTCAAGGCCAGCCTGACTGACATGGGGAAACACCATCTCTACTAAAAATACAAAAATTAGCCAGGCATGGTGGTGCGTGCCTATAATCCCAGCTACTCAGGAGGCTGAGGCAGGAGAATCACTTGAATCTGGGAGGCAGAGATTGCAGTGAGCCGAGATCAGACCACTGCACTTCAGCCTGGATGACAGAGCAAGATTCTGTCTCAAAAAATAAATAGGCTGGGCATGGTGGCTCACACCTGTAATCCTAGCACTTTGGGAGGCCAAGGCGGGTGGATCACGTGGTCAGGAGTTCAAGATAAGCCTGGCCAAGATAGTGAAACCCCGTCTCTACCAAAAATACGAAAAAATTGGCCGGATATGGTGGTGGGTGCCTGTAATCCCAACTCCTCGGGAGGCTGAGGCAGAGAATCGCTTGAACCCTGGAGGCAGAGATTGCAAGATCACACCACTGCACTCCAACCTGGGCAACAGAGTGAGACTCCATCTTAAAACATTAATTAATGAATTAAAGTAAGTAAAAGAAAGCCACCCCTTCATGAAGGGCCATTTTAGCTGAATCTGAGTAGGAGCCTTCACCTTGTGGACACAGAGGACACCCCGGCTGGGAGGCTGGGTTGAGCCCTTTACATTTGGAGGATTGTTTCCTGCAAATCGGGAAGAGCTGAGCTCAGCCATCTGTTTTAGAATCCCCTCTTTTCAGGAGGAGGGTAAATACCAGTCTGCCGTTTGGAAATGAAGCGTAGGTGTCAAATGACAGTCATTTCTCTTTAATGGCAGACATTTGTTAATGATTATATAAGTGTCCAGAGGTGAGGCTGTCACAGCCTGGACATCATGATTTCCTAGAAATATATTTGCACTGGGGACCAGATGGCATTTGGACTGCCAGAGACACCGAGGCTCAGACGAGCAGGTCTTTGCTCCTGCCTCTCTTTCCTCCTGCTGGCCCGGCTGGCAGTGCCAGGGAGGGGCCCTGTCAGCTGACTCCTGCTCTGGTGGTCTCCCCTGGGAGGGAGGGAGAGAGGAAGGGTTCATGGGACACACGCAGGCCTCACCATCAGGCAGCTTCGGGATGATTCCTGGCTGGGTCACTTCCTCCCAGGTGGCCTTTGGCCAAGTGGGCCTCACTGTCATCACCAAAGAGCGTGGATAATGCCACCTATGTGGTGCAAGGAAGGTGCCCGCCCAGAGCCTGGCAGTGGGTGTGCTGTGAGTGACAGCAGCTATGGTCACCAGGCCTGGACTCCTCCCTGGCCTGACCTGTTTTGGGGCTGAGACGCTGGCTCACTGCCACACTGTGCTCTAAAAAGGGAATGTAGTCTCAGGTCCCAGGTAGGGCAGGAAACAGAGCCTCATTCCCAGCCCACGTGCTCCTCGCAGGCCTCAATCTCCCCGTGGAAGATGAGGGCCAGAGGGAGGGACTGTTCCAGACTCAACAGTCTACATATTTGAATGACTGGAGGCTTAGACTGGCTGCTCATTAAAATCACCTGCTGTGACTGGGTGCAGTGGCTCACGCCTGTAATCCCAAAACTTTGGGAGGCCAAGGTGGGCAGATTGCCTGAGGTCAAGAGTTCAAGACCAGCCTGGCCAACATGGTGAAACCCCGTCTCTACTAAAAATACAAAAATTAGCCAGGCGTGGTGGTGGGTGCTGGTCAACCCAGCCACTTGGGAAGCTGAGGCAGGAGAATCTCTTGAACCCAGGAGGCAGAGGTTGCAGTGAGCCGAGATGGTGCCATTGTACTCAGCCTGGGTAACAGAGTGAGACTCTGTCTCGAAAAATAAAAAACATAAAATCACCTGCTGAGTTCCTAAACCCTGCCAATGGCCCCAGCTCTGCTCCAGAAGCCCCAGGGATGGGCCCCAGCCATGGCATTTGTTAAAGCTCCCCCGGGGATTCTGACGTGTAGCCAGGGTGAAGAACAACTGATAAGAGAAATGTCACTTCAGGGCATTGATTAGCTTAGCCCCACGAGGTCTCCTCACTTGGCCACATCCCAGCCATGGGGCTAAGTTAAAAGCAGGTCTTCCAAGGCCAGCCAGCAGGACCTGATCTGCCTGCCCTGGCTGGGGAGAAAACAGGTTGGCGGAGGCAGGAGACTGGCCTGGGAATCTTAGGGGAAGAGGTCAAGCATAACCTGGGCTGTGGTCCTGGGAGGGCTTCCTTGCACATGCGCAGAGGGTCCTACTCCCAAGTACACCCACCCTGGGCTGGGAAGGGCAGCCCACTCCAGGATGGAACCCACAGTTCTTCCTACCTTTCCCAGGCCTCTTTCCAACAGCTGGACCAGCCAGGCGGCAGCCTCTGACCCCTTCCAGGTCTTTGGTGGTCTGCAAAATGCTAAGGATTGAGACTCCAGTGGTTTTTCTTTTTCTTTTTTTCCTTTTTTGAGATGAAGTCTCACTATGTTGCTCAGGCTAGTCTTGAACTCCTAGGCTCAAGTGATGCTCTTGCCTCAGCCTCTCAGGTAGCTGGGACCACAGGTGTAAGCCACCAGGCCCTGTGAGGCCCAATTATTTTAACAACATCATCACCATCCATTTCTTCAGGGCTGGCTTAGTATCCGGCCAGTACTAACCACTTTACATACATTAGCCAAGGCCAGGGGTGGTAGCTCACACCTGCAATCCTAGCACTTTGGGAGGCCAAGACGGGAGAACCACTTGAGCTGTGTCCGAGACCTGCCTGGACAACATGGTGAATACCCATCTCTACCAAAAACGTACCAAACTAAGCCAGGCATGGTGATGCACACCTGTAGTCCCAGCTACTCAGGAGGCTGAGGTGGGAGGATGGCTTGAGGCTAGGAGACAGAGGTTGCAGTGAGTTGAGATCGTGCCACTGAGTTCCAGCATGGGTGACAGAGCCAGACTCTGTCTCAAAACAACAACAACAACAACAACAACAAAACATTAGGCAAAATTTAATTCCCACAGCATCCCCATGAGGTAGGTGATATGGTCCCTATTTCATAAAGAAATAGGCGGCTGGGTGCAGTGGCTCACACCTGTAATCCCAGCACTTTGGGAGGCTGAGGTGAAAGGACAACTTGAGCCCAGAAGTTTCTGACCACCCTGGGCAACATGATGCAACCCCATCTCTATAAAACATTTTAAAAGGCTGGGCGCAGTGGCTCACACCTGTAATCCCAGCAATTTGGAAGGCCAAGGCAGAAGGATTGCTTGAACCCAGGTGTCCGAGACCAGCCTGGGCTGGTGAATATAGTGAAAACATAGTGAAATTTCATCTCTACCTGTAGTTCCAGCTACTCAGGAGGCAGTGGTGGGAGACTCACCTCAGCCTGGGAGATCAAGGCTGCACTGAGCTGAGCTCGCACCACTGCACTCCAGCCTAGGTGACAGAGTGAGACCCTGTCTCTTAAATAAATAAATAAATAAATAAGTAAAATCAGCTGGGTATAGTGGTGCACACATGTAGTCCCAGCTACTTGGGAGTCTGAGGTGGGAAGACGGCTTGAGCACAGGAGGTTGAGGTTGCAGTGAGCCATGTTCATACCACTGCACTCCAGACTCCAGCCTGGGTGACAGGACAAGGCCCATCTCAAAAAAAAAAAAAAAAAAGTAAGGCTGGGCACAGTGGCTCATGCCTGTACTTTGGGAGGCTGAGGCGGGTGAATCACCTGAGGTTGGGAGTTTGAGACCAGCCTGACCAACATGGAGAAACCCCATCTCTACTGAAAATACAAACAAAATTAGCCAGGCATGGTGGCGCACGCCTGTAATCCCAGCTACTCGAGAGGCTGAGGCAGGAGAATTGCTTAAACCCGGGAGGCGGAGGTTGCGGTGAGCTGAGATTTCACCACTGCACTCCAGCCTGGGCAACAAGAGTGAAATTCCTTCTAAAAAAAAAAGTAAAAGAACTGAAAGAAAGAAAGAAACTTGGTAACTGGCTCAAAGTCTAAAACTGCCAAGCCAGAATTCACTCCTAGTCTGACAGGCCCAATTGTCCATGCCCCACCTTCTGCTAAACCACCCTGCTCCTGCCCCCCATGTGGCTCTGAGTCTATACTGCGTAAAAATGCAACCTTGTTGGTGTGCGTGAAGCTGGGTCCAAGCTTTTCACAGCGAGTTCTTTCAGCTATGACCCACTTGCAGCAAAGTCCCATTCAAGAGTTCATCAGGGATTCTGCTTCCAGCTGTGATGCAGTAGCTTTGAGCATGCCAATTTCCCCCCTGAAAACAACTAGAAAAACCAGATAAGCACACACACACATGCACACAATCTGTTTGAAAGTATATGATAACTCCTGAGACAGCTAGAACTTAAACTAATAGTAAATACTTGATTTTTCCAAAGAAGGCAAAAAAGAGAGAAAAAAAAGAAATAAAACAGGTAAGATAAATAGAAAATAAATTTTAAAGCCAGGTGCAGTGGCTTACGCTTGCAATCCCAGCACTTTGGGAGGCTGAGGCAGGTGGATCACCTGAGGTCAGGAGTTCAAGACCAGCCTGACCAATATGGCGAAATCCCATCTCTACCAAAAATAAAAACAAAATTAGCCAGGTGTGGTGGTGCATGCCTGTAATCCCAGCTACTCGAGAGGATGAGGCAGGAGAATTGCTTAAACCAGGGAGGCGGAGGTTGCGGTGAGCTGAGATTGCGCCATTGCACTTCAGCCTTGGCAACAAGAGTGAAACTCTGTCTCAAAAAGAAAAAAAAAGAAAAAGAAAAAGAAAATAAATATTAAAGTGTTCTATTTAAACACAAACATATCATTATATAAATGTAAATAGACTAAACACTCCATTAAAATAACTTACGTTTTTAGTGCTTTGATGTAGAATGGTATATTCTGAGGACTGAAGCCCATAAAATTCTTCCATATAAGACTGCACTGCTGATTTTTAAAAGGGATTGGAAAGAAACTGACTATTCTGAACAAAATAGCAGATCCAAAAAGGGCATGGAGAGAATGACCTCAGAAAAAGTCGATGCAAGGTTGAAAGCTGCCTCAAAGCCACACCACAGGGGCACGCTGAAGGCAAGGAAATCATAAAAGCAGCCAGAGGCCAGGCGCGGTGGCTCACGCCTATAATCCCAGCACTTTGGGAGGCCGAGGCGGGTGGATCACGAGGTCAAGAGATCGAGACCATCCTGGTCAACATGGTGAAACTCCGTCTCTACTAATACAAAAAAATTAGCTGGGCATGGTGGCGCGTGCCTGTAGTCCCAGCTACTCAGGAGGCTGAGGCAGGAGAATTGCCTGAACCTAGGAGGCAGAGGTTGCGGTGAGCCGAGATTGCGCCATTGCACTCCAGCCTGGGTAACGAGCAAAACTCCATCTCAAAACAAACAAACAAACAAAAAAAAACATTATTGTTTGAGGCCCAAGCAAGTATGAAAGGTAAAAAGAGAAGTGAAAAGTGCAGAGACTGTGAAAGAAGAAATAAGCCTGTCTGTATTGACAGGAAGCATGACTGCACACATAGAAAGGAAAACAACTGTAAACTCAGAATTAATAATCAAAGAAAAGAAAAAAAAGAATTAATAATCAAATTTAACAAGGTTGCCGAATACAAGATCAGTATCAACAAGTCACTTGCCTTTCCATGCACTCGGAACAAACAGGTAGAATGTAAACATTTTAAATCATACTATTTACAATAATACAGATGTGCATACAAACACCAACACACATCGGCCGCCTGGGAGCGAAACCAATGAAACGCATGCAAGCTCTCCATACTGAGTCCAAGTCAGTATGCGGAGGAATTAATCAAGACCAAAACTCATGGACAGCTAGTTCATGGATTAGGAGACTCAATATTGTAAAGACGTCAGTTCTTCCCAACTGGTCTATAGCATCATTGCAATATTTTTAAAATCTCAGCAAGATTATACGGGACATGCAAAAATTGACAAGCTAATTCTGACGCGTATATGGAAATGCAAACAGCCAAGAGTGACCAAGAACGAAGCTACAGGATTTATACTACCAGATAGTAACAATTATTGCTAGCCTACGTTAAGATAAAGAAGCCTCTAGAACAAAAGAGAGCTCAGGCCAGGTGCAGTGGCTCACACCTGTAATCCCAGCACTTTGTGGGGCCAAGGCAGGCAGATCACCTGAGGTCAGCAGTTTGAGACCAGCCTGGCCAACATGGCGAAACCCCATCTCTACTAAAAATACAAAAATTAGCCGGGTGTGGTGATGGGCACTTGTAATCCCAGCTACTCGAGAGGCTGAAGCATGAGAATTGCTTGAACCCAGGAGGTGGAGGTTGCAGTGAGCCAAGGTTGGGCCACTGCACTCCAGCCTGGGGGATAGAATGAAACTCTGTCAAGAAAAGAAAAAGAGAGAGAGAGAAAGAAAGAAAGGAAGAAAGGAAGGAAGGGAGAGAGGACTGGAGGGAGGGAGGGAGGGAAGGAAGGAGGGGGAGGGAAGGAAGGTGGGAGAGGGAGGAAGGAGCGGGGAGGGAGGGAAGAAGGAAGGAAGAAAGGAGGGAAGAAAGGAGGGAGAGGGAGGAAGGACGGGGAGGGAAGGAGGAAGGAAGGAAGGAAGGAGAGGGAGGGAGGAAGGAGAGGGAGGGAGGGAGGAAAGAAAGAAAAGAAAGAAGGAAGGAAAGAAAACAAAGAAAGAAGGAAAGAAAGCGAGCTCGGAAACAGATCTGTTTGATTTATAACAAATGTAATAATTCAGGGCAGTAGGAAAGGATAATTTTTAACAACTGGGCTGAATCATCTAGACATTCTTTTTTTTTCTTTTTGAGAGAGGGTCTCACTGTGTCGCCTAGGCTGGAGTGCAGTGGCCCAAACTTGGCTCACTGCAACCTCCTATTTACAGGCGCAATCAGAGCGTTGGCCTCCTGGGCTCAAGCATTCCTCCCACCTCCTGCTCCCAAGTAGCTGGGACTACAGGTGCATGCACCATGCCTGGCTAAGGTTTTTGTATTTGTAGGGATGGGGTTTCTCCATGTTGCCCAGACTGTCTGAATATTCACAGGGAAAAAGTAAATGTTGGCCTCTAGATTACAAAACATACAAAAAATGTAACTATTCCTTCACACCATATACAAAAGTTAAAATGTGAAAAGTTAAAACAATAAAGCTTCTTAAAAAAAACACCCAAAACAAAGTTTCATGGCCTTGGGCAGGTAAAAACTTATTAAACAAGATACTAAAAGAAAGGAAAACCATACCGTAAAGGAAAACGATTGGTAAATTAGATTAGATTGCAATTATGAATTTCTGTTCGGCAAAAATCATCTTTGAGAGAGTAAAATGGTCTGGTGCGGTGGCTCACACATGTAATTTCAACACTTCAGGAGGTCGAGGTAGAAGGATTGCTTGAGTCCAGGAGTCTTAGACCAATGGCATAACCTTGCCTCTACTGAAAAAAAAAAAAAGTTAGCTGGGAGTGGTGTGTGCGCCTGCAGTCCTAGCTGCGTGAGAGAATCACTTGAGCCTGGGAGGTGGAGGCTGCAGTAAGCTATGATTGTGCCACTGCACTCTAGCCTGGGTGACAGAAGACCCTCTGTTCCCTCCACCCAAAAAAAAGAGTAAAAAGATAAGCTATTAAATGGGAGAAAGAAGATAGTTGGTATATATGTATGTATATATATATGTATATACAGGCATGTGTGTGTGCGTGCGCACACACACACACACATATATATACACATTGACATGCATGTATATTTTAAACCTCATATCTGGAATATCTATAAAGTCTGCAAACCAAGAAAAAACAGACAACATGTCAGAAAAACAGGTGCAGGACCAAACAGGCTCATCAGCTTCTGGGGCAATGCAACAGCAAATCACAGCATCTGCACGCTAAGCAGAATGGCTTAAACGATTCAAACTGACAATACCGAATGTGGCTGAAGATGGAGTTCCTGGAATGCCCACTCTTTGCTGTGGGAGTGTGAATTGGCGGGACAGCTTTGAGAAACTGTCGACCGTATCTACTAACGCTGAGCATTTGCAGCCTTTCTGACCAGCAGTTCACTCTTAGCTATCTATATACCTCAAATAAATGCAGACATCTGACATCCGTTTCCCAAAACACAAAACGAGAATGTTCACACCGGCAGCATTGGCACCCTCCTTTGAAAAGTCTCAAATGTCCATCAACAGTTGCCCATTGGGTACTCAGTAACCTGAATGAATCATACAGCATCATGTCGGGTGAAGGAAGCAGGAATGTCTATAACCAGACAAAATCAATTTATGTTGAGAGAGGATCACAGAGTGAGGGGCAATGACCAAGGGGGACATGAAGGGGCATTGTAAGCCACGGGCATGTTCTGTTTTTTTGATTACTTTTTGTTTTTTGAGAGTCTCATTCTGTCCCCCAGGCTGGAGTGCAGTGGTGCCATCTCAGCTCACTGCAACCTCTGCCTCCCAGGTTCAAGTGATTCTTCTGTCTCAACCTCCCGAGTAGCTGGAATTACAAGCACCCACCACCATGCCCAGCTAACTTTTGTATTTTTTTTTTTTTTTTTGAGATGGAGAGATGGAGTCACTCTCTGTCTCCCAGGTTGGAGTACAAGGGCGAGATCTCGACTCACTGCAACCTCTGCCTCCCAGGTTCAAGTGATTCTCATGCCTCAGCCTCCCAAGTCGCTGGGATTACAGGCATGCACCACCACACACAGCTAATTTTTATATTTTTAGTGGAGACAGGGTTTTGCCATGTTGGTCAGGCTGGTCTTGAACTCCTGACCTCAGGTGACCCACCCACCTCAAACTCCCAAAGTGTTGGGCTTACAGATGTGAGCCACCGTGCCTGGCCAATGTTCTGTTTCTTAACATTCGTGCCAGTTACATAGGTATGTTCACTTTGTGAAAATCTGACAAGCAATACATTTATAGTTTATGTCCTTTTTTATATATATGTTACACCTTGATAAAAATCTACTCAAACAAAAGAGAAGGGAAGGGAAGGGGTGGTGAGAGAGGGAGAGATGGAGAACAGAAAAAGAGAGAGAAAGAGTGAAGGAGGGAGAGAAGATGCTAAGAAAATGGGGCTGCAATGGGTCCCACCTGGTCTCCCGGTGCCTGGAGCACCCTCTCCCAGCGTCTGCTCAGGCACAGCGCACTCAGGCCAGGTTGGGAGCAGATGGCTAGAGAAAGGTGCCAGGGCTCTCTCTTGCCATCCCCCTTCTCCTGAGGGCTTGGATGTCACTAAGCCTCGCCCGTAACTCTGTGCCCACTCTCCCTGGGTGGGTGGAGATTTGAATGCCAGCCTCCGGATGAAAAAGGGGATTAATTTGATCCTCCACCTGGGTACCCCTGAGCAGGCAGGCCAAGGACTGAGCAGGTGGAAGGTGTGGATGAGCTGCAGAAATGAGGTTGACTTCTGCTGGATACAGACTTCCCTGTCACAGCCCGAGCAGGGGGAGGAGTGTGCTTTCCAGGACAAGGGCCACCGAGATTGCAGCAGCCCCAAGCAAGTCCCCTTACCCTTCCTGCTCTGGCCAGCCTGCATCCAAGGTGCCAGGACACTATGAAGAACGTCCCGGGCTGGGCTAAGGACAGCCATGCTTCCTGAGCAGGATGCCAAGCCCCGTGGGGGCTCAGAGCAAATGCTCCAGCCTGTTCTTTGTTTATTTCAATCTGGGACGAATGTTGCCGGAGAGGATCTCTGCTGTCCTTCCTGAGCTGACATTCTCCAAGCCTGCCATGGTCTGGAGCAGACACAGCTGTAAGAGGAGGCAGGAGGCCTGGGCTCTGGGTCTTTCGGTGGCTCTGTGGCCCTGGGCCCATCACCACGCTACTCTTGCCTCAGTTCTTCCCTCTTTGTGAAATGAGGGGTCAGCATCCTATGTCATCCAATATGGTAACTACTAGCCACATGGCATGCAGCTTCTTAAATCTAGATTTGAATGAATTAAAATTGTATGAAATTTAAAACGCAGGCCTGGTGCAGTGGCTCACACCTGTAACACCAGAACTTCGCTTGAGGCCAGGAATTCAAGGGCAGCCTGGGCAACAAAGTGAGATCCCGTTTTTACAGTTTTTTTTTTTTTTTTGAGACGGAGTCTTGCTCTGTCGCCAGGCTGGAGTGTAGTGGTGTGATCCCGCCTCACTCCATCTCAAAAACAAACAATCAAACAAAAAAGACTGCGTCCATAGTTTCAAGTGATGTCTATGTGAGTGGAACTCGGGAACAGTAAGTAACTGCTCTCTGGAAATAATAAGCATAGCGCAGATTCCTGGCACGCACGTAAGATGGGAAGTTAGAGATGCATTTTACACAACTGGACTCCTTAAAGAGTTCATCTCAATCTGTCACAATCCTACCTATTTTTTTTTTTTTTTTAACTACCAGGCTGGAGTGCAATGGCGCGATCTCAGCTCACTGCAACCTCCACCTCCTGGACTCAAGCGATTCTCCTGCCTCAGCCTCCTGAGTAGCTGGGATTACTGGTGTCCACCACCATGCCAAGCTAATTATTTGTAATTTTAGTAGAGACAAGGTTTCACCATGTTGACCAGGCTGGTCTTAAACTTCTGACCTCAGGTAATCCAGCTGCCTCAACCTCCCGAAGTGCTGGGATTACAGGCGTGAGTCACCTCGTCTGGCTCTGGACAAGGTCTTTTGGATGATACACATTCTAGTACAGATAAATCATGCTTCAAATCAGCTGAGACCGAATGGCCCCATCTCTACCAAGCAGAGCCCACAACTGGTTGGCCACAACAAATGTCCCAAATGCGTACAGATTTACTTTGCAATAAAACACCTCCCAGACTTGTTTGTATGTGGACTGGACTAACAAGGGTCTACATCTCCTAATACTTAATACAACCTAAGGGAAAACCTGGCAGGAAAGGCATTGTCCAGCATTACAGCAAGCATGACACAAGAATCTTTCAAACAGGCTGGCTGTGGTGGCTCATGCCTGTAATCCTAGCACTTTGGGAGACCGAGGCAGGCAGATCACCTGAGGTCGGGAGTTCAAGACCAGCCTGGCCAACACGGTAAAACATGGTCTCTACTAAAAATACAAAAGTTATCTGGCTGTGGTGGCACATGCCTGTAATACCAGCTACTCGAGAGGCTGAGGCAGGAGAACCGCTTGAACCCATGAGGTAGAGGTTGCAGCGAGCCAAGATTGTGCCACTGCATTCCAGCCTAAGCGACAGAGCTGGAGTGCAGTGTCTCAGAAAAAATAAAGAATCTTGCAAAGAGAGTATCTGCAAAATCAAGGAGATCCGCCTTACATTTTAAGACTCAAAACATCCATGTTGTAGTAGACATAGTTGCCTTAAGAAAAATATAAACAATTGCTCCAGTTTTGAATTACCTTCAATCTCTGAAGTTATTTCTTAAGTGCTTCTTGGAAATTTAGGAAATGGGTTCTGAACTAAGTAAAGTTGAACAGGCTCCAGATTTATTAGGAAAAAAAAGATCAGTGTCAAGGCAAAACGAAATGCGATTTTTACCTGGAAATGAGATAAAGGTTGACTGCAGGGAAGAGAGCAGCACCACCAGGGCTGATCTCATGCTGGCCACAGAGCTGAAAAATTCAAGCGTGGTGAAGAAACCCAGAGGATCAAGAATGCTCCCAGCATCCCCTTTAAGGCGGCGTGCATGAAATAACTCATGTACAGTGACCACCATTTCTGAAGTCTTTTGTTGTTATATAAACACTAACTGCAGAAAAATTATAAAATGCAAACAAGTAAAAGACAAAAAAAAATCCATCTTGCCACATCTTGGGACAACATTGTAAACACTTAGGTGAATATCCTTCCAGATTGTTTTCTATCAAGAACAATACTAATTTTTCCCCACAAAAATCAGATCAAACATACCATTTGGAAACCTGGGTTTCTTCATTTGGTGTTTTCCATGTCAATAATTTTTTTTTTTTTTTTGAGACAGAGTCTCAGTCAACCAGGCTGGAGTGCAGTGTCAAGATCTCAGCTCACTGCAACTACCACCTACAGGGTTCGAGTGATTCTCATGCCTCAGCCTCCCCAGTAGCTGGGATTATAGGCATTTGACACCACACCGGGCTACTTTTTGTATTTTTAGTAGAAATGGGGTTTCACCATGTTGACCAGGCTGGTCTTGAACTCCTGCCTCAGACTCCCAAAGTGCTAGGATTACAGGTGTGAGCCAACGTGAGTGGGCTTGCTGTTTGAATAGAGACAGGGTTCCACCATGTTACCCAGGCTGGTCTTGAACTCCTGAGCTCAAGGGATCCGCCCACCTCAGCCTCCCAAAGTGCTAGGTCTGATTCACTGTGCCCACCCATCTTTTTGATTTCTACTTCAATAGTTAATGGCTGCAAAGACTATTTCTTCTGGAGTGTATCAAAATTTAACCATTCTCCTATATTAGCATTCATGTCACTTCCAGGTTTTTGCTATTACAAATATACTGCAATGAGCTTTCTTTTGTTAAGCACTACATTCTAGACCACGTGTCACATCTGGCATCCAGAGGGACATTTGCTTGCAGATGTTACAAAGCCTCACTGCTAGAAGGTACTCCTCCCCCCATCTCTAGGGATCAGAAGAAACCCAGAGTAACCCAGTTTGGAGGTACTGTATGTCCTGACTCACCTTATTTAGGACATTACAAAAATCACTGTATAAAAGGAAGACAGCTAAGCTACATCCCAGATTTTTCCAAAATCTGTGTGTCATAAAATTGAAAAGTAAACATTTTTCATTATTTCTTAGCACCACATTTACAAATCCATTTGCCTTCAGGTTTCCTACCTGTCTGGCAGAATTCAAGTTTGCTATGGGAAAGGACGAAGCAGACCCTAATGAAAAAAGAAAGATCTTTCAGTAACTGAAATGAAACCTACAACCAAGGTAAGTCAGACCCAGAACACAGTTAATAACCATGAGTTATTTCCACTATATTTTTATTTCACATCATCCCAGATTCTTTTTATCTCCTTAAAACACAGACTTACAAGACAATTTAAATATTTTTGTTAAAGCAGTTATGGTCAATGCCCCACTGTGTCTGCAATTAAAAAATACATATCCTGAATATTTGGGGATGAGATTTCTGTTTTAATTTGACTCCAGAAAAAGCAACTATAATACGTAATTGGGCATTTCCAGACTTTGAAGTGAAAGAATCCAGTCCCCTTTTCTCCAAATTCTTGGCGGTGTTGAGTAGAATCCTAAAACGCTGTAATTCGCATGTTAAAACCCCACTGAAAACACTCTCCCCTTGCATTTCGGAAGAAATAGACATCACTCGACAGGAATGGCACCCTCAGAATCCAGGATACATGTGTTAGCCAGCCGACCCTCGTTCTAAAGTGACCCCGCAATTCCTAAGACACTCTTGGGCAACAAGTTCTACAGTATCTCCATTGTTAGGGGATCCAGGCTGAAGAATCACTTTAAACAAGATCTGTTCTTCTGCGAAAGATGCCTTTTAGGGCCCTTTCCAAGATTCAATTTTATACTCAATTGATATTTGAGTATAAAATTATACTCAAGGTAACGTGAAATCAACAGAAACACTTTGGAAACTGAAACGTCTGAAAATCACAGAAACATTTGAGCAAGTTGTGTTCCTGTATTTCTCCTGAAACCAGCCTGACAAAAGCTTTGTATGGAGGTGAGTTTTGATACCCTTTAAAAAGCTCTTTCAAGTCCATGATGAACTGCCAGGATGAGTACACTGAGACAAGGCCTCATCTGGTGCTGAGACAGACATGAAAACAACGGTACCATGATTAAGTATGTTTTTATTGTCACATTTAACTGCTTTGTCAGATATACATTGTAGATTTCGGTATGGCATCAAAATAAAAGTATTTTTCTGAATGTCAAAATCTGAACAGAGGAGATGGCAATGGCACTTTAAAAAAATAAATTCACACTGGTGCTGAAGCTGCTTAGTAGGCAGGTAGCTGATAAAAACTGGAACACATTTGCAGAGAAAGTGGTCTGCAGCATTTTAAATCAAATGGCAGTGGTGTAAGGCCAACAAAACCAGGAGAGTGGTTAAAATACAGACGCCCATAGAGCGGCGATCCAAGGAATGGCAGTTGTAGCGTTTCACTTTCGGTCTGTATCATATTGTCTAATTTAGCACTGGAACTGGAGCTGAGTAAATGTCTATCCTATAAACCGAAACTACTTTTTCAGAACCCAGATTTTAAGCCTCTCCAACAACTTCATTATTCTTACAGGTTTTAACTAGTTCAAAGGAAAGGCAGTTAAACTCCAAGTATTAACCTTGTGGCCGTCCTTGTCACAAATGGCGGGTCTTGCCATTTCCACACCAGAAGCCGACATGCTCCTGAGTGTCTTAGTGGTTTCACACATTGTGGGAAAACTAGAAAACAAGTAGTCATTAAATAAAAATTTAAGTGCATCCCAAGAGAGTCTGTACACATACTGTGATTATTCCCCAAATGGCAACTTAAAATAAGTATGGTTATTCAGCTTGAAAATGAATCTTTATTCACCAAGATTCCCAAACAGTTTATTATTAAATGTCTTTCCTCCACAAATAAAACTAACACTAGGATGTGCCAGAAGATCTAAATGAGTTATATCCCTTCTGTATGAACTCAGCTAAACCTACCGTGTCTGGAATCTGTTCATCACAAAACTCAGGTCTGGTACCTAACTCATTCTGTTATCCACAGCTGTGTGTCCTTTAAGATTCTAGAACAGAGACCATAAATGTGCCAGTGCAACACAGCAGTCACTGTAATCCACCAAGAAAAAAATAATTTATTTTATGACATATTTATTTGGATGATTACTTACTGGTAGTTAGTATCTCTACTTTTTTTTTTTTTTAAAGGCAACCATTTTAAGTGATAATACATATCAGGCTAGTAGAAAAAAGTTGAAAGCCCTCTTTTTTGATCTCACAAAGTCATGCAGACAAGAGAAGGTATATCTGATTTGTTCCAATCAGGCTTCTTAGAATTAACAAAATTTCTTTTCTGGCAAAGATGAATTTGGCTCATCATAGAAAGAAGTTCTTTGAAGGCTGCTGCTAAACTTGTTTCCCTTTGAAAAAGTAAATTTCAAGGCATGATAGTGCAAGAGGTAAGTTTTTGATTTATAGAACATTTATAGACTAATTGTGCTTAGTCTCTAATTTCCAATTTATTTTAAAGAACAGAAACTACACTGATTAGTTTCACTTTGCCTAAATTTACCAGTACATCCATGAATCGCACCAGAATTAGGACAATTTGATTATCTTAATGATTCTGTCATGAAACTTGCACCCTACATCCAAAGGTAAAGACCAGCGGATGGAGGCTCCCACCAGTTCTGTGCACAAGGACTCTCTTCTTGGGAGTCAAGGTATCTGAGAAAGCAGTTCTCCCCCCAGATTAAGTTATCAAAAACCCTCTCGGTATGCAATGAAGAAAAACAGTGCTAGGTGCAGAGTTTCTTTTGTTTAGTTAAATCTGGGAGGTCTGAGTGTTCCTGGGGTCCTCGTCGGGATGTGTCATGGGTCGAGAATCCTTTGAATGTGAGTACTCGCTATTAGAGGGCTCTGTAGGGTCAATCAAATTTTCATAATCACTGTCGTCTGAATCCTCACCGCTGTCTCCAGCTGCTCTTTGGGAAGGAGGAAGGTCAGCTCCACTTCCAGGATACTTCAGTCCGGCACTGGTGGAAGCATAATTGGAAGAGCCCACAGCTTGAGGTCGAGGCATAAAAACACTCCTTTCCGTGCGAGAGTGGCTCAAAGTACTTTCTTGATTGTTTGGGTGAAAATCAGAATAGGGGGGAGGAGGATCAGAGGCCTCTGCATCTCCAAGGGTACTTCTGCCTTCAGCTGCAAACCCAGAATAGGGCATCCGAGGACTGAACGCTGGTTCCAAACTTTCACATGGCACCTGTCTGCTTAACACTGCCTGCTGCAATCCTGGATGAAAACAAAGAATATTCTAACACTTTCTAGATTCTCACAGCTTTTCATCTCAATACATAACACGGCCAACCCAAATGTTCTGGAAAGTAGCAGTGGGGCAATGAAGTTGACTGCTACTAATTATTTTACAATTGCATAGTACTTTATAATTTACAAAGCATTTCCCTAAACATTAAATTCATTTAAGCCCATGACAAATTTCTGAAGTGTTATCATTATCATTATTATTACTGTTTCCATTATATATGCCAAGAAACCAGAGTTCAGAAAGGTGAGGTGATGTGACTATGGGGACAGCGGGAAGTGGGCCTGAGACTCAGAATGCAGGCTGTGTCATTCCACATCCTGAGCTAGTTCCCAGGTGTGGGGCTCACTGCCTCACACTGTGGGGCCCAAAAGTTGAAATGGAAACGTCTTGTACACGGCATGGGAGTGTAAGATTCTTTTCTCAGCAGCATCCTATCAAAAAACCAATTTATTTATAGCTACCTGTCACAATACACTTATACACCTCTTTCTCGTTAAAACTTTAAAAGCCCTATTTGTTAAGCAGGTACTGAACCCACAGCTTTACTCTATTTTTATTAATGTTCTCAAAGAACCCACATAGTCTATATAGCCTTGAAGGTTTTTCTAGGTAACATTTAAATTTTTCTTAAAAAATACTATAAAACTGATGCATACTTGTGCAATATTTAGAATATTTAGAAACAAAGAAAGAAAATAAAAGCTGCCCACAATTCCATCACCCCAATAACACTGTCAGGATGAAAACAGCACAGGATTTCAAGCGAAGAGACCTAAATTGTAAATATCAGGCCCTTACTTCCTAGCTGTATTACAGAAGTCACTAATGCTTGTTGAGCTCCGGTTTTATTATCCAGCTTTGAGTGTCTGTCTGTCCATGTACATGTTTGTCTGTACATGGCTGAGATTACCCTGTTTCTACTGTTTTATATCCTAGTTTTTTGTTTGTTGAGACAGGGTCTCACTCTGTCACCCAGGCTGGAGTGCAGTGACACAATCATGGCTCACTGCAGCCTTGACCTCTCAGGCTCAGGTGATTCTCCCACCTCAGCCTCCTAAGTAGCTGGTGCTAGAGGTGCACAACACCATGCCTGGCTAATTTTCTTTTTCTTTTTTTAGTAGAGAGGAGGTTTTGCCATGTTGCCCAGGTTGGTCTTATACTCCTGGGCGCCAAGTGATGCACCTGCCTCGGTCTCTCAAAGTGCCGTGATTAGAGGTGTGAGCCACCATGGTAGGCCTAGTTTTTTTACTTAAAATTATATATTGGGCATTAACTCAAATTCACTTCAATGGTTGTATAATATTCCATCATACATATATATACCACAATTTAAAGAAAACTCAGAACTGTAAATTGGCAAATTATACATATTTGTAACATACTGTAATTTATTCAATTATTTTACTTTTGTTGATTTAACTACTTTAAATTCCTATTTTGGCCAGGCACAGTGGCTCACACCTGTAATCCCAGCACTTTGGGAGGCAGAGGCAAGATCATTTAGAATTCAGGAGTTTGAGACCAGCCTGGGCAACAGAGTGAGACTTCATCTCTAAAAAATAAAAATAAAAATTTCTATCTTCTCTCCTATCTTCTTCCTTTCTATCTCCTTCCCTCCCTCCCTCCCTTCTTTCTTTTTTTTTTGACAAAGTGTTGCCCTGTCACCCAGGCTGGAGTGCAATGGCAAGATCTCGGCTCACTGCAACCTCCACCTCCCAGGTTCAAACGATTCTCCTGCCTCAGCCTCCTGAGTAGCTGAGATTACAGGCACCCACCACTACATCCAGCTAATTTTGTATTTTTAGTAGAGGCTGGGTTTCACCACGTTGACCAGGCTGGTTTCGAACTCCTTACCTTATGATCCGCCCACCTCGGCCTCCCAAAGTGCTGGGATTACAGGCGTGAGCCACTATGCCCAGCGTTTTTTGTTTTTTTTTTTGAGACGGAGTTTCGCTCTTGTTACCCAGGCTGGAGTGCAATGGTGCAATCTCGGCCCACCACAACCTCCACCTCCTGGGTTCAGGCAATTCTCCTGCCTCAGCCTCCTGAGTAGCTGGGATTACAGGCACACGCCACCATGCCCAGCTAATTTTTTTTGTATTAGTAGAGACGGGATTTCACCGTGTTGACCAGGATGGTCTCGATTTCTTGACCTCGTGATCCACCCGCCTCGGCCTCCCAAAGTGCTGGGATTACAGGCTTGAGCCACCGCGCCCGGCCAAGCCTTTTTTTTTTTTTTTTTTGAGACAGTCTTGCTCTGTCACCCAGGTTGGACTGCAGTGCAGTGGCGTGATCTTGGCTCACTGCAAACTCCATCTCCCGGGTTCAAGTGACTTTCCTGCCTCAGCGTCCCCAGTAGCTGAGATTACAGGTGGGTGCCTCCATGCCTGGCTAATTTTTGTATTTTTAGTAGAGACAAGGTATCGCCATGCTGGCCAGGTTAGTCTTGAACTCCTGACCTCAGGTGATCTGCCCGTCTTGGCCTTCCAAAGTGCTGGGATTATAGGCGTGAACCACCATGCCCTGCCCTATCTGCATTTCTGATTATTTCTAGAAAAATATAACAGTAAATTATACTGTTATATTTGCCTGGAAACATAAATTACATTTTAACTGGATTATACATATTCTTATTAAATTAGAAAAGTTTAGCCTCAACCTTATCCTTAACACTTGATATTATCTGCCATACGTTTACACATTTTACACACAGATATTAATTCTGATGGTGTTACAGTAAACATGTCTATTATGCTGGAATTATTAGGTTCCTCGGCCTAATTCTCAATCACTTGGTTCCTTAGCCTAATGGTGTCTATCCATCCATGGCTACCAAAATTAGCCATTTAAAACCTTTACTGTGACCGAACATAAAGCTGAAAGAATATTCGACAGCTCCTTTATGAGGCTATATTTAAGACAGGACACAGTGCTTGCCTGCTGGGCATGCCAGGGTTAACTTAGCGATGCCCATCACATTCACTGTAAGTAGATCCGACTGTTAATATATACACAAATCTGTATCAAAAACTTCTTGGGATTTTTTTCTAATTTCCACTTCAGCTTTTCTACCTTCAGTTTTGTTTTTCTTCAAGTATCAGAGAATTAGGGGTAACTATGAAAAATGGCACTTGCCCTCCAGAGGAGCTTAACAAGAGACTACTCTGCCCCAATCAGGCTCATCTGAGACTTGCTGAGCATAGGAAGAGGCACACCGTTTATTCTATGATATGATCTGATGTTTAAAACAACTTTTCCCTGATACCAAATGGTAAAATTAACAAGAAACTTACTTCTTTCTTGTTCCTTTTCATTTTTCCTCTGAGTGATTTGTCTTCTTAATTTGTTCACTTCTGCCTGACAAGATTCAACAACTCGCTCACTCTTTTCAACATCTGCACACACTGCCTGAGGAAAAAAATGACAACAAGCAAGGTTAGCTTCAAGTTCAAGCTCAAGGCATTCCATAAATTCAGTGCTGACTACAACTCTAGAAAAAGTCCAGATGGTTTATTGAGTTTAAAAAGCAGCCACATAAGGTAGAACAAAATCATGAAAGCCCAAAAGATTAGAATTGTTATTATTCACCGATTTGCTTTCTTAAGATGATTATGCTATTTAGCTTATAAATTCTTGACCAATACGGTTAAGACAGGAAAGATGTATTCTTTTCCTTTGATTAACCATTTTTATTGAAATGAAAAGGGAACTCTTGTTACCAGTTTAGCATAAAAGGAAGAACAAAAGATAAGACGGAAATAAGATGCTTCCAACTTTTATTACCAACATTGAAAAACCAGATAATTTAACAGAAAATATTTATAAAGAAAAGTTGAAAAAAAGTTTCAAAGTCAAGGTTTAATAAAAGATAGCTATTTGAAACTGCTTCTATGTAATTTTGCCATTTATAATCCTGAGAACACTCTATGTGATTTGATATTTTCAAAGCAGGCCTTATTCAATCAACAATGAAATGTAACAGCCACTTTTGGCCAGTGCTGATATTGTGAAAAGGGCATGGTCATGAATTCAGGACAAAAAGCTGTTTTCCACTGCACGTTCCTTCCATAGCAGAAATACCAGAAGCTTCCAGAAAGTAAGCTGGTTACCAGTGAGCCTGTATAAAGTTCCTTATACTGGTCGGTGCACAGCGACCCCAGTTTGGAACACTAGACTGGAATTGGCCCTTGTATGCTTCTCCTTTTGCCCCGTGCTGAACTCAGCCTGTTTTCCTCTTTTTCAGTACCTGCCTTCATTCCTCTTTCTACTCATTGAGGCCTTCATCCTTTTAATTTTATATTTTAGAGATGGCGTCTCACTCTGTCACCTGGGCTGGACGGAGTGCAGCAGCAAAATTGTAGCTCACTGCAGTCCAGTCTTGACCTTCTGGGCTCAAGCAATCCTCCTGCCTCAGCGCCCCAAGTAGCTGGGGACTATAGGTACATGCTGCCACTCTGGGTTAATTTTTAAATGTTTTTACAGAAATGGGGTCTCATTATGTTGCCCAGGCTGGTCTCAAACTCCTTGGCTCAAGCGATCCTCTTGCCTAGGCCTCCCACAGTGCTGGAATTACAGGTGTGAGCCACTATGCCTGGCCAAAGCCTTTTTCCTTAAAGTTAGGCTTTCTCTAGGTCTGGGAGAGCTTCATCAACTTTACCACTTTCCTTGCTGTACTCAAAGGCAAGTTCCAAGGCCTTTTGTTCTTAGGGTTTAGAGTAAACTACTCCTGAGAACACAGCAGGGATGATGAAAAGAATGTGGGAAGGTATCATTAGCACCTAGCTCAGTATTTGGCTCACAGGAGATGTTTCCATCGATGTCTGTTGCATAATGACTAGGAACGAACAGGCTCCATTGAGACCCTTCCACTCGATGGAGGCAGCTGGGGCAAAGTGAGTGAACCAGGATGAAGAGGCAGAGCTGCAACCAGTTATGGGTACCTTTTGATATAGTCTCTACTTAGAATATAACTGATGGAGACAGCTGTGCTCTTAGCAAGCCTTCCTTCAATATGGAATACAGTTTCCTAGAAAAACTACTATCACAAATGGGGCCGTAAGTATTTGTCAACAGCTTGACTCTATTCTGTGAAAGCAGATTCTGAGCCGGGCGCGGTGGCTCACGCCTGCAATCCCAGCACTTTGGGAGGCTGAGGTGGGTGGATCACCTGAGGTCAGGAGTTCAAGACCAGCCTGGCCAACATGGTGAAACCCCATCTCTATAAAAAATAAATAAATAAAATAAAATAAATAAAATTTAAAAAATAAAAAGAAAGCAGATTCTGACTTTCGGATCTAACTCTATTTGTCAGTTGGAAGATAATTAAAAATTAGTAGAATTAAAAGCTTTTGGGCAAGACAAGATGAAAACTAATAAATAAATCAGTTACCTGTACTTTCTCCTGAAGTGCATTATAAACCTGATAAATCGCCCTGATGTCTTTCATTACTCCATCCTTGTCAAAAAAGTCAGTACTAGAAGACAAAGAGAAAAAAGACGCCACAAGGTTATCGTAACTGCTGTGAAACGGAAAGGCATTTTTCCTATCTCTTCCACTTTACTCTACTGTTTAAATGTTGTGCCTCCATCTAAACATTAAAGTGCTTAAGGAATAATGCCCAGACAACAAGAATCACGGAAGAGAAATTAAAAAGAACCCATGTTACCAAGATCATTTAAAAAATAATAAACAGGTATGTATTCTTCAGTGACTATGGTTAGCTTTTAGAATCTCAGAAATAATACTCTATCCAAAACTTTTGTTATCATTGTGGCAAATGATTTAAAAAATTCGTAAAAGTAAATTATCTTTTCAACAAGAATATAATTTTGATATACGCTGGTGGTATCTAGATAATTACCTTACTGTATTCTTCAATTTTAATCATACCAACTTGGTTTTACATTTTTCCATATACTTTTAAATGTTATTAACAAAAGAAATACTGCTGATAAAAGAAAAAAACAGCACTTTACCTTTCAACTTACCCATGTTCTTTAATCACTTTGGCATAACTCTGAGAAGTATTTGGCACTGAAGACACTTTGTACTCTTGCTGGCTAGTATTTCCTAGATTGGGAATAGCAAGTGATATCCTTTGATTATACCTATGGGAAAAATTCAGAAAGAGATGATGTTAAATGTACCATTCTATCATATACAAGTGAGACTGACAGTTTAAAAAAAAAAGGGGGGCTGGGTGTGTGTAATCTTAGCACTTAGGGAGGCTGAAGGGTGCAGATCACCTGAGGTCAGGAGCATCAGGAGCTCGAGACCAGCCTGGCCAACATGGTGAAACCCTGCCTCTACTAAAAATACAAAAAAAGTTAGCCAGGCATGGTGGTGCACACCTGCAGTCCCAACTACTCTGGAGGCTGAGGCAGGAGTATCACTTGAACCCGGGAGGCAGAGGTTGCAGTGAGCCAAGATCGTGCCACTGCACTCCAGCCTGGGCAATAGAGCGAGACTCCATCTCTAAATAACTAAATATTTAAAAGGGCATGCATGCTGGCATGTACCTATAGTCCCAGCTACTTAGGAGGCTAAGGTGACAAGATCAGGAGTTCAAGGTTGCAGTGAATTATGATAGTGACACTGTACTGGCTGGGTGACAGAGCAAGACCCTGTCTCTAAAATAATAATAAAATTAAAATAAATAAAGTTAATTAACTAAAAAAAGAATAGGGCATGGTGATAGGAGTCTTAGTTGCTGACACTGATTAACAGGAAGGTCTCATGGAGCACCTTCGACTACAGACAACTCAAAGATACATGAATTAGAAATTTTTTCCCTTCTTGTAAAGTAGAATCTTGCTTATCAACTCGAGAGCAGAAGTCATGCCTCACACATCTTTTGTATACCCAGTGACTGACACAATGCTGAGCCTGTTGTAAATGCTCAAGACATACCTACAGATTACATAATGAAATCTTACAAAAGCCTTTTTAACAATTAACAATTATTTTCGCTGATGTCAATTTAATTTATTCTACAACAAATAAACCTCCAGAGGGAAACCATTCTGCTGTTTATAAACAGACAACATGATCATATAATCATATTTTTTTATTTTTTTGCTTTAATAAGTTCACAAGGCAAAACCCTTATTAACCAGCAGGTGGATCAATTTTACAATTTTGTATTTGAAATTTATGTTTCAAAATTATAATCAGACTTCCACAGCAATAAAACTGCATTTCCACATAGTGGATTATGGAGACGTAAATGACAATTTCCAGGTATTTATTCCTATAAGAATTTATGCATAATAAACTTGTCTTATTAATGCTTCTTGATCCAAAAATAATTTTATATAAATAACTGACAGAGGCCAGGGGCGGTGGCTCAAGCCTGTAATCCCAGCACTTTGGGAGGCCGAGGCGGGTGAATCACGAGGTCAAGAGATCGAGACCATCCTGGTCAACATGGTGAAACCCCGTCTCTACTAAAAACACAAAAAATTAGCTGGGCATGGTGGCGCGTGCCTGTAATCCCAGCTACTCAGGAGGCGGAGGCAGGAGAATTGCCTGAATCCAGGAGGCGGAGGTTGCGGTGAGCCGAGATTGCGCCATTGCACTCCAGCCTGGGTAACGAGAGCGAAACTCTGTCTCAAAAAAAAATAAAAATAAAAAATAAATAAAAGTAAATAAATAACTGACAGAAAAATACCTTCTTTAGGCTGGGCGCAGTGGCTCATGCATGTAATCCCAGCACTTTGGGAGGCTGAGGTGAGCGGATCACCCGAGGTTAGGAATTCAAGGACAGCCTGACCAGCATGGAGAAACCCCTTCTCTACTAAAAATACAAAATTAGCTGGGCATGGTGGCGCATGCCTGCCATCCCAGCTACTCAGGAGGCTGAGGCAAAAGAATCGCTTGAACGCGGGAGGTGGAGGTTGCAGTGAGCCAAGATCGTGCCATTGCACTCCAGCCTGGGCAACAAGAGCGAAACTCCAACTCAAAAAAAAAGAAAAAAAGAAAAATACCTTTTCTAACCACAAAAAGAGCTAAAGAGAATAATAAAAGTTTTTATTTAAAGATGCATAAAAGAGGCAGGCAGATCACCTGAGGTAAGGAGTTTGAAACCAGCCTGGTCAACACAGCAAAACCCTGTCTCTACTAAAAATACAAAAAAATTAGCTGGGCATGGTGGTGTGTGCCTGTCATCCCAGCTACTTGAGAGGCTGAGGCAAGAGAATTGCTTGAACCCGGGAGGTGGAGGTTGCAGTGAGCCAAGACTGCACCACTGCACTACAGCTTGAGTGACAGGGCTAGACTCCGTCTCAAAAAAAAAAAAAAAAGCATAAAGTACACTATAAGGCACATTTTTGACATGAACCTCAATGACCTGTACCAACGTCCTTCTTTTTTATTTTTATTTTTTGAGATGGAGTCTCGCTCTGTTGCCAGGCTGGAGTACAGTGGCGCAATCTAGGCTCACTGCAACCTCTGCCTCCTGGGTTTAAGCAATTCTCCTGCCTCAGTCTCCCCAGTAGCTGGGACTACAGGCACACGCCACCAGGCCCAGATAATTTTTGTATTTTTAGTAGAGACTGGGTTTCATTATGTTGGTCAGGATGGTCTCGATCTCTTGACCTCGTGATCCACCTGCCCTGGCCTCCCAAAGTGCTAGGATTACAGGTATGAGCCACTGTGCCTGGTTCCAACGTCCTTCTTATATGTGAGGCAGATGGAAAAGCAAGCTTTACCTTCTATTTGGTCTAAAGAGTACGTATTCTAAAGCATGAGTCGAATTGTTGGCAGTGGAGATGAAGCTGAAGAGAAGAAAGACGAGGTCAGGCACGCCGAGGATGCGGGTGAGCTGCTTGTGAAGAACCTGCTCTCTGTAGGACATCTGCTGCTGCGTGTTGCGCCGGAATCTGTACCACCCGATGACTTTCTGCAAGAAAAGTGTAGAAAGTCGCGTGAAATCTTACAATTTAATTCTGAAGGTATCCATACAAACACGCGCACACAAATGTTCACAGCAGCTTTACGTGCAATACAGCCCCACATTGAAACAACCCAAGTGTCCATCAGCAGGAGCAGGGATAAACAGATTGTGGTTATGCATACACTGGACTCCTGCTTAGTCATAAAAAGGAACATGGATGAGTCCCAAAACTATGCTGAGTGAAAGAAGCTAGACACCTCCTCACTAAAAAAAGTACAGGTTATAGGATTCTATTTACACAAAATTCTAGAAAAGGAAAACTAACCTACAGTGACATAAAGCAGATCCGTTGTTAACAGGAATGAGGAGAGAAGGTAGGAATGGAAAGGCAAGAGGAAGCTTTTGCAGGTGACAGATGCTCATTATCTTATTATGGTGATGGTTACATACATCAACCTCGTAAGAGTATACTTTTGAAATATGTGCAGTTTATTATGTGTCAATTTTACCTCAATAAAACTATTTTAGAAGTTTAGCTTTGTCAGCTCTAACTACGGCATAACTAAACTGGCTAATGAAACTGTTATGCTCTCTGGAAGAATACTTCTTACAATGGGCTTTGTTGGTCGTCTGGAAGTCAGATGACTGCAGAGCTATCTGAAAGACTGCTGCAGTGCAGACTCCTGGGCCCCACCCAAATCTGCAGAATCAGAACCTTAAGACAGAGCCAGGAGTCTGAATTTCAGATGAGTTTCTGAGTTTTTCTTTCACATATTGAAATTTTAAAACATCTGTTGTCAAAACATTTAATTCTTTACTAGAAGATCAATCTTCATACAGCCTCCCTCTTTGAAACAAATTCTGGATTAAAATCTTGTTTTAAGAAGTAAAGGTAGTTTAAATCTATTAGTGTCATATTAAAATCAACAGTAAATTGAGATATTTCGACACTTTCATGTAGAAAGAAAGTAAATCAACTTTTGCTGAGGCAGCTGTGTCACAAATATTTTCACTAATTATTACACCACACTAAGTGAATAATGTTTTCTCCATTGAGTTCATATCACATGCAAAGTACTCCAAAGAACAAATAAGCAACAGTTCCTAACTCAAGGAGTACTACTGAACATAAAAGGTAACTTCCCATGGATTAAAGCAATTAATTCTGACATCCCTTAAATAAAAAGAAAACCCAAGCCTTTCTTTCAGTGTATAATCTTTTTTTTTTTTTGAGATGGAGTCTTGCTCTCTCCCCCAGGCTGAGTGCAGTGGCGCAATATCGGCTCATGGCAATCTCTGCCTCCCAGGTTCAAGCGATTCTCCTGCCTCAGCCTCCCAAGTAACTGGGATTACAGGCATGAGCCACTATGCCTGGCTAATTTTCATATTTTTAGTAGAGATGAGCTTTTACCATGTTGGCCAGGTGGGTCTCAAACTCCTGACCTTAACTGATCCACCCGCCTCAGCCTCCCAAAGTGCTGGGATTACAGGCGTGAGCCACTGTGCCCGGCCTCAGTATAATCTTATAAAAGAGATGTTTTGTCCAAAGTCACACAGCTCATGAGTGACAGCCAAGATGCGGAATCAACATGCCTGCCTCTTTCCACTGGGCAATGCTAGCTTTCACATTCTACTTAGACATGATGGTGGTCATAAAAAAGGTAAAAGCAGTTTTCCTTTCAAGAAAATGTGGATACAATTAGACAGAGCTATTGACGTATGTGAACACAGCATATTTCATTCTAAGATTCAATACTCTGTACTTAACTTCTACGTGGTATGTTGGAATTCCCTACTCAGCAGAACCCAGGCATGCCTCGTACTTCCCCTGCCTTCCTGCAGAGACCTGAACAGTGCTCAGCACACAGGCTGTTTTCATGAAATACTCATTGACTAACAGAATCTTTCAAGTGGCTATCTTGCAGGCTGGTCTCGAACTGCTGACCTCAAGTGATCCGCCTGCCTCGGCCTCCCAAAGTGCTGGGATTATAGGCGTGAGCCACTGTGCCTGACTGATTTCTTCTTTCTTTTGCGAATTTCATGTTCATGGTCGTTACTCATTTTTCTCACTTATTTTGAAATCTGCCAGGTGCAGTGGCTCACACGCTGTAATCCCAGCACTTGGGGGGCTGAGGTGGGTTGATCAATTGAGCCCAGGAGTTTTGAGACCAGTCTGAGCAACATGGCAAAACCCCGTTTCTACTAAAAACACAAAAAATTGGCTGGGCTTGGTGACTCATGCCTGTAATCCCAGCACTTTGGGAAGCCAAGGTGGGTGGATCACCCGAGGTCAGGAATTTGAGGCCAGCCTGGCCAACATGGTGAAACCCCACCTCTACTAAAAATACAACTATTAGCCAGGCATGGTGGTACTTGACCGTATGTAATCCAAGCTACTTGGGAGGCTGAGGCAGGAGAATCGCTTGAATCTGGGAGGCAGAGGTTGCAGTGAGCCGAGATCGCGCCACTGCACTCCAGCCTGGGCGACAGAGCGAAACTCTATCTCAAAATTTAAAAAATTTAAAAAAAAAATTAGCTGGACATGGTGGCATGCGCCTGTAATCCCAGCTACTCAGGAGGCTGAGACAGGAGAATCGCTCGAACCCGGTAGGTGGAGCTTGCAGTGAGCTGAGATCGTGCCATTGCACTCCAGCCTCGGCAACAAGAGCAAAACTCCATCTCAAAAAACAAAAAACAAAAAAATTAGCCAGGTGTGGTGTGCATGCCTGTAGTCCCAGCTACTTGGGGGTGCTGAGATGGGAGAATCACCTGAGCCTGGGGAGGTCAAGGCTGCAGTGAGCCAAGATCATGCCAGGGCACTCCACCCTGGGTGACACCGTGAAACTCCCATCTCAAAATAAATGAAAATAAAATAAAAATTTGAAATCTGTTTTTAAAAAATACTTACTGGTACTTCTAATATGTAGTGAGTGCTCTAGAAAATTGTGCTCCAAAAAGAATCTTCATAGAACAAATTTTAGTTTTAGAAAGTATAACAAAGATTCATGGCCGGGTGCAGAGCTCATGCCTGTAACCCCAACACTTTCGGAGGCCGAGGCACATGTACCACTCAAGCTCGAGAGCAGCCTAGGCAACATGGTGAAACCTTGTCTCTACTAAAAATGTAAACATTAGCCGGGTGTGGTGGCGCATGCCTGTAGTCCAGCTACTTGGGAGGCTCAGGCAGAAAAATCACTTGAACCTAGTGGGTGGAGGTTGCAGTGAGCTGAGATGGCACCATTGCACTGCAGCCTGGGTGTCAGAGCCAGACTCCATCTTGAATAAATAAATAAATATTTTAAGTATAAAGATTTATAATTTAAAATATGAAAAATGAGGAGGTAAGGGAGCATCTGAGAGATGAGGGACAGGCTGGGGCTAAGAGATGCTCCCAGGCAAATCGCTGAAAATGAGAGCGCTGGGCCACATGATGCCAGTGGCTGCTTTAACACCGTTTCCTGGTTGGGCAGGCAGCTTGGTTAGACCACCAGGATGGAGCACCTCTTGAGCTTACTATCATACACAGAGCCATTTGCCTGTCTTCTGACCAATCCTTCCACATTTCCTATTCTTCCTTTTATCCTTACCTGCTTTTCTTTCCTCTTTTACATGGAATATACCCATCAGTGGTACTTGGAAAGTCTTGTACATTAGAAAGGCTGTTGTTTTAATCTAAATGCACTTAAACTCCTGACACTGTTTTTTTTTTGTTTTTTTTTTTTTTTTTATAAAGACAAGGTTTCGCCATGTTGCTCAGGCTGGTCTTGAACTCCCAACCTCAGGTGATCCGCCCACCTTGGCCTCCAAAGTGCTTGGATTACAGGCGTGAGCCATCACGCCCAGCCAACTCCTGACACTGTTAAACAAAGGCATTTTGTTTCCTGTTTGACAAGTTGAAAGCTTTTATTGGTACTTTCTTCCCCAAGACATGGTTAGTAACCGATCTATTTTTCTAGAATTAATATCCCCAGGTAGAAACTGTAAAACCCATACATAGTACAACACAGCAAATAACAAATGACATTATTAGACACTACTGCAGCAACAAAACTTTGGTTTATTTTCACTTGTGTTCAGACTTCCTAACCTAGTCTACACATACCTAGAAAGTTATATGCAAATGTTGATAGAAATAATAAACACGTGACTTTTTAGAAAAACATCTGTGTTCAACTTTTTAAAATTGAGATAGAGTCTCGCTCTGTCACCCAGGCTGGAGTGCAGTGGTGCAATCTCGGCTCACTGCAACCTCTGCCACCCAGGTTCAAGCGATTCTTGTGCCTCAGCCTCCCGAGTGGCTGGGACCACAGGCACACGCCACCACATCCAGCCAATTTTTTTGTATTTTTAGTAGAGATGGAGTTTCGCCATGTTGCCCGGGCTGGTCTTGAACTCCTGACCTCAGGTGATTCACCTGCCTTATCTCCCAAAATGCTGGGATTACAGGTGTCAGCCACTATACCTGGCCTGTTTTCAACTTTAATTGAACTTGAAAGAGTAAACTATCCAAAGCTGTTTGATTACAACTTACATTTTTCAGAAATATTTTTTCTGATCATAAGATTAATGTATGTATATTAAATACCTGCAAAATTATGTTTTTAATTACAAAGCAGAAAGAACCACCTAGAGTCAAAAGAACTACTGTTAACTGTCCAGATCATAGTTCATGCTTTCCTTCTAATTTTTACCTAATGGAATCATGCTATAAATATCTAAATTTTTTTATATTAATATATCAAAAAAATCTACATAGGTTAACAGAACTCTTAAATATTACCATACATCTCATTGTTCCACTTTACATTCCTGTCTGGTTTTAGCTTTGGGTGATAAGGAACGACTTCAGAATCATACTGGGACAACAAACAGAACATACCTTTCTCCGATCTTTAAGAATCCTATCCAAACTCTCCTCGTTCACCTTGCTTGCGTAGTCATAAAAACTGTTTAAGAGAAAAAAATATTTTATTAAAACCATATAGTATTGTGACATGGACGTGCTTAGCTACATGTGTCTATGGGACAGCTGACCCTAATGAAGACCTAATTTCTCACCTTACATAGGTATATAAAGATAAATCAGTCTAAATGCTTTTCTGAAATGAGGTACCTTTTGCATTGAAGAATACTCAGAGATTGCTACATTCAAATGATGTTATTTTCACATGTGGGAGGTGTCGATAGCAAGTAATTATAAAATGTGGGGTTTCAAATGGTTGTGACATCTTTTCTTTTACATCTTATCAATTACTTATGAAAAAAAGATAACCTAGCAGCTCATTTTCTGAGAAATGAAGAAGGGAAATAAGCATCTGTTGAATGTGTAAGAAGACACTGGGCTGCATTCCTCAGGCTGTTTCATCCCCTTCTTGCCTCAGTGCTGGGAGGTATTAGTTTGACCCAACAATTCCACAAATCGTATTTCCAATTTTGTAGATAAACACATGAGGGCCAAGTGACTTCCTCCAAATCACAGAGCTGGTAGACAGAAGGACTGGAATATGAAGCCAGGTCTGGCTAGCTTCAAACCTAATATAATCACCTCCAAAAGAGACCAACATGACCAGGATCCCGTGGTGTGCATCCAGGTATAACGATGGGTGGGCCTCCTCTACCACTGAACTTGGGATTGGGAAGGCCACCCCTCTACCTCTCCCTACCACCATAAGCTCAGGCCTTATAAGCCAGAAAGGAGTCTGAGATATGGTAAACCAACAAACAAACAAAAACAAAAAAACACTGACTTGGAAGGCAAGAGACACAAGCTCCAGCTCCAGTTCTGTTTCTCACTGTATGATCTAGGGCAAGTCACTTAACCTGGTTTCCATTTCATTTTTTGCAAAATAAGGAGTTTGGAATAGACATGTTATTTAAGGTTTCTTTTGGCTCTAATAATTGAGTCTATTCTTTAAACTCAAATTCATGTTCTGGTACTGCTTTGCTGACAGTATTTTAATGATTCCTCAGAAGGCTAGGCAGGGTACACTTAGTGAGGCTTTGGACAGTCAGGACCAAATCAGACACCTTCGTAGACCAGACAGAGGCAATGTGTGAACCAGAGTCTAAACAAGTTCACTTGCTTGGAGATTCCACTCAAATGAACTGCTGGCTGCTCGTCTTGCTTCCCCAGTCCTCTTTCGGTTATGTGTAAATGTAAAAGAGGCAAGGTTCTCAGCCATCGTTGGCTTCCTTTATAGGTAGCCATCTTGCATGATGACAATTCTCTGAAGCAATCAATAGGTGGGGGTGGGTGTGCGGGGGTGAATGTGACACAGGTCCCCAGGGGCTTTTGGGTGCAAGGGGGCTAGGTGTTTGGGCCAGCTGACAGTGGGGGAGTGGTCAGGGTGAAAGCTACAGGGAACACACCAGGAAGAGCTAAGCAGAAAGGGCTGGCTGGTGCTACAGAAGGAAGTGCTGATCAAGAACACTGATTGTATTCACGTGGGCAGTGCCAGAAGGAAAGTATTTGCCTGGCTTCTGGTAAGGGGTAAGTAGGGTCTCAGGGAGTTTTATGAAACACAGAGTTGAAATCATGACCCTAGCCATTAGGTGAAAGGGTTTGGGGCTGAGAAAGGGGGCATAGGCCTGGTGGTGGTTTGCGGGGAAGTCCAGTGAGTAAGAGACCCTGAACTTTCCAAATCTTTCTGTTGTATGCTTTCTCCCTTGTGAAGAGAAGGGAGAGTGAGTGAGCACATTCACATAACTTCAAGCATCTCTTACTGTGCCTCATTCATAAGTGGAACTTCATCATAGGTATGTATCTATAGGAAAAACCATAGTGCATATAGACAGGGTTCAGTCCTATCCACAATTTCTGGGAGCTTTGGCACATATCCCCCGAGGATAAGCAGAGACTACTGTATTAACTTAAACAAACACAAAAAGAAAGTTTTATGCTCCTTTTTCTTACATTTTTAAAGTTGAACATTGAACACATCTTATTCTTCTTAAAAACATCCATTAAGTTATTTTATGTTGGTTAACTTTGTTCTCTGTAATTGAAGAGCCCTGGATAGGCTGAGTGATTCTGAATCACTAAGGCCACAATTTCCACTCTCCCCCTCCCCCTCTCCTCACCTAACAGTGCTGTGTACATAGCACTCAATAAATACATGGATTTGGGCACCCTAGCGACTTTACAGCCACAATCAGCTACAGGCCTTAATTCACCAGTTTTTCATCAATCAATCCTTTTAATAAGGACTAAAAGCTTACATGCGGCTTACCTAAAAAGTTTTGAACAAGGCTGATGGTTGTGGATTTCTGTAATCAGAAAGAGGAAATACATCTTAGTTAATCATGTAAGGCACAGGCAACTATAAAATAGCTCAGGATTTTTTTTTAAACCAAAATCTCTGACAACAAAGACAGTTTTTTCCTCTGCCAAACAGTTGCTATGTGTCCACTAGTGAGGGCAGGGTGACTTCTGAACACTCACCCTGAGTGACACACTCTCAGAATAAAGGAGACTACAGAACCAAAGTTCTATTTCTTTTTGTCCATGTATGAAGAGCACATATCTGAAAGATACTATTCAGGAATACGCAGCTATCGTGTGCCTTATTCAATCTTATCTATTTAAAAAAAGGAAAGAAAAGTTCATTTGCCTAGCTAGACAGTAAGCTAACCCTCACCTCGGCTGGTCTGAAGGTAGAGTTATCTCAATTGATTGTTTATGGTTATAGACCTGAACCCTTATTCTATTCCCCCGCCTCACTACTTCACTTGACTAGTCTTATAAAATACATTAAAAAGAAAAATAGGGCCGGGCGCGGTGGCTCACGCCTGTAATCCCAGCACTTTGGGAGGCTGAGGCGGGTGGATTATGAGGTCAAGAGATCAAGACCATCCCGGTCAACATGGTGAAACCCTGTCTCTACTAAAAATACAAAAAATTAGCTGGGCACGGTGGTGCATGCCTGTAATCCCAGCAACTCAGGAGGCTGAGGCAGGAGAATTGCCTGAACCCAGGAGGCGGAGGTTGCGGTGAGCCGAGATCGCGCCATTGCACTCCAGTCTGGGTAACAAGAGCGAAACTCCGTCTCAAAAAAAAAAAAAAAAAGAGAAAAATAGGCCGGGCGCGGTGGCTCACACCTGTAATCCCAGCACTTTGGGAGGCTGAGGCAGGCGGATCACAAGGTCAAGAGATTGAGATCATTCTGGCCAACACAGTGAAACCTCGTCTCTACTAAAATATAAAAATTAGCTGGGCATGGTGGCACGCAGCTACTCGGGAGGCTGAGGCAGGAGAGAATTGCTTAAACCCAGGAGGCAGAGGTTGCAGTGAGCCAAGATCGCGCCACTGCACTCTAGCCTGGCGCCTGGCGACAGAGCAAGACTCTGTCTCAAAAAATAAAATAAAATAAAAATAGGCCAGGCATGGTGGCTCACACCTGTAATCCCAGCACTTTGGGAGGCTGAGGTGGGTGCATCACCTGAGATCAGGGGTTCAAGACTAGCCTGGCCAAAATGGTGAAACCCTGTCTCTACTAAAAATACAAAAATTAGCCAGGCACGATGGTGGGTGCCTGTAATTCCAGCTACTTGGGAGGCTAAAGCGTGGGAGAATCACTTGAACCCAGGAGGCGAAGGTTGCAGTGGGCTGAGATCACGCCACTGCACTCCAGTCTGGGTGACAGAGAGAGACTGCATCTCAAAAAAATAAATAAATAAATAAATAAAACCTTATCTAGAAATATTTCCTTCTTTTTATCACTAAAAATGATAGAGGCCGAGTATGGTGGCTCACGCCTATAATCTCAGCACTTTAGGAGGTTAAGTCGGGCAGATCAGATCAAGACCATCCTACCCAACATGCTGAAACCCCATCTCTACTAAAATACAAAAAAATTAGCTGGGCATGGTCGTGCGTGCCTATAGTCTCAGCTATACTAACAGCTACTTGGGAGGCTGAGGCAGGGGAATCGCTTGAACCTGGGAGGCAGAGGTTGAAGTGAGCCACTATCGTGCTACTGCACTCCGGCCTGGCAGCCTGGCAACAGAGCAAGACTCTATCTCAATCAATCAATAGATGAATGAATGAATGAATGAATGAATGAATAAATAAATAAATAAATAAATATTCTTATTCTGGAGGATAAGCTATGCCAGAAAATCTCTTTATACAACTGGTAGTGGATATTACTCAATGCACTTTACCTAATGTTTGACTTTTCAACCCAGGTTTTCCAGAGTTCCCAGTTTATGTTCTCAAATATATATTTATTTATTTTTGAGTCAAGGTCTTGCTCCACCCAGGCTGGAATTCAGTGGCATGGTCACAGTTCACTGCACCCTCAATCTCCTGGGCTCAAGCTGGGGGCTCTCCTATCTTGTGCTGTACAATCTTTAACTTATTAGTGACATTCAGTTTATTGAAATGATTATGGATCTCATGGACAAAATGT
The DNA here is from genome assembly GCF_030222135.1 of Aotus nancymaae. Classification (NCBI taxonomy): domain Eukaryota; kingdom Metazoa; phylum Chordata; class Mammalia; order Primates; family Aotidae; genus Aotus; species Aotus nancymaae. Next base: position 6,251,066 of record NW_026988421.1, read on the forward strand.
TTGCTAGTATCTTAAATTTGTTGTCCCCATTGTAACGTTTTTCTTTTAAAAATAAATAGGCTGGGTGCGGTGGCTCACGCCTGTAATCCCAGCACTTTGGGAGGCTGAAGCAGGTGGATCACCTGAGGTCAGGAGTTCAAGACCAGCCTGACCAATATGGTGAAACCCCGTCTCTATTAAGAAAAAAGTAAATTTTTTTAAAAATAAAGAAATAAAAAAATGTAATAAAAAAATTTATAAAAATTAAAAAATAAAATACAAATACAAATACAAATAAATACAGCGAGTGAGGTGGCTCACACCTGTAACATTTTTGAAGGCCAAGGTAGGAGGATCACTTGAGGCCAGGAGTTCAGGGCTAGCCTGGACAATATAGTGAGACCCTGTCTCTACTAAAAATACAAAATTAGCCAGGCATGGTGGCGTGTGCCTGTAATCCCAGCTACTCAGGAGGCTGAGGCAAGAGAACTGCTTGAACTCAGGAGGTGGAGGCTATGAGATCATGCCATTGCACTCCAGCCTGGGCAACAAGAGCAAAACTTGGTCTCAAAAAAAAAAAAAAAAAAAATTTTAATTATTTTATCATTTTATTTCTTTAAAAATAAATAAAGTCAGGGTTTTAATCAGAAGTGCTTTTTTGTGATCATGCCAGATAACAGGTCTTCCTTTCATGGTTTGCTGTCCATTAACTGCAGCTGGCAATTTAACCTTCGCCTACCAGAGTATGCTTGAAAACCCAGGTGCATATAATAAATAACTCCACAGATGGTCTAAGAAACAAAATTCTGTTTTAGGATTTTAAAGAATGAGGCAAAACAAAAACACCCTTGATGAAGGACTAGCTATACCATCTTACACAGACCAAGTCTTTTTTCTTTTTTGAGATGAGATCTTGCTCTGTTGCCCAGGCTGGAGTGCACTGGTATGATCATGGTTCACTGTAGCCTCAAACTTTTAGGCACAAGCAATCCTCCCACCTCAGCCTCCTGAGTAGCTGGGACTACAGGACAGGAACACATCACCACACCTGACTAATTGTAAAAATCTCTTGTAGAGACAGGGTGTTGCCACCTTGTCTTGGTGGCACCAGGTGTTGCCACCAGGCTGGTCTTGAACTCCTGGCCTCAAGCAATCCTCCTGCCTCAGCCTCCTAAAGTGTTGGGATTACAGGTATGAGCAACTGCACCTGGCCTCAAGCCTTTACTTAGTAAAGAAGTCAATAATGTGATGAGTGGGTTTGATAGTTTTGATCCATTAGGGCAAGGGTATCCAATCTTTTGGCTTTCCTGGGTCACACTGCAAGAACAATTGTCTTGAGCCACACATAAAATATACTAACAATAGCTGATGAGCTTTAAGAAAATCTCATAATGTTTTAAGAAAGTTTATAAATTTGTGTTGGGCTGCATTCAAAGCTGTTGTGAGCTGTATGCAGCCTACAGGACATGGGTTGGGCAAGCCTGCATTAGGAGGCAGTTCAGTCTCTTGATTCCTCCAATCCTAACCTAACCTCAATACAAACCCTTGGGGCCAGGCACAGGTGGCTCTTGCTTGTAATCCCAGCACTTTGGGAGGCTGAGGAGGGTGGATCAACTAAGGTCAGGAGTTCGAGACCAGTCTGACCAATATGGTGAAACTCTGTCTTTACTAAAAACATAAAAATTAGCCGGGCTTGGTGGCGTGCACCTGTAATCCCAGCTGCTCAGGAAGCTCAGGCAGGAGAATCACTTTAACCCAGGAGGCAGAGGTTGCAGTGAGCCGAGATAGCATACTGCATTCCAGCCTGGGTGACAGAATGAGACTGCATCGCAAAAAAAAAAAAAAAAAAAAAAAAATACACACCCTTATCCCCTACCCCACATACTAGAAGCCTATCAGAAGAAGCTTGAAATTATTTACTTGCAACATGACCAAACTTGCCAACAGCATTTTTTTCTTTTTTTTCTCTTTGAGATGGAATTTTACTCTTATTGCTAAGGCTGGAGTGCGATGGCACAATCTCGGCTTACTGCAACCTCTGTCTCCTGGGTTCAAGTGATTCCTTTGCCTCAGCTTCCTGAGTAGCTGGGGTTACAGGCATGTGCCACCATGCCCAGCTAATTTTGTATTTTTAGTAAAGATGGGGTTTCTCCATGTTTGTCAGATTGGTCTCAAACTCCCGACCTCAGGTGATCCACCCACCTTGGCCTTCCAAAGTGCTGGGATTACAGGCGTGATACGCCATGCCCAGCTAGCCAACAGTATTTCAAACTGCAAACCACTCATCCCCACATATCTGTATTTTAGTCATCAAACAGGCCAGATTCCCTTATGTTCTCTGCAGTCCTCATTCTGTGCTCCCATGAATGTACTGCCCGTTAGGGTTACCTCCTTACTGACATCTCTACTCATCTCCCCACTAGCCGTTTTCTCTCTCCTTTGGGCACTTAGGGGATTTTCTTTATTACTTTCTTACAGCACTCTTGCACGGTCTGGTAATTCTTCTTGCCTGTCTAATCCTGCTCACAGCTCTAGAAGGCAGGGGTGATTCTGGGGATTTCCTTCACTGTGCAGAACATGCCTCATATATGAAAGTTCTTCAATAAATGTTTGCTGCATAAATAAATGAAAAGTTCCTTGCTTTGTTCAGAGTATTAGGATATGCGGTTTGGTGATCTGCCTGAAGTGTACTCGAAAAGACTGTAACCTCTATTTATCAAAAGAAGACTGACCCAAAGAAAAGGGGTGCATCTATAACCATACAGACACCTTCATCTTCCCCAGATCTCTCCTCCAAAATGGGTATTTGGCTTATCCCACAGAAGGCTGTATAGGTTTAGCAAACATCCCATGTAAACACATGTAAACATTCTTGCTGGATCCCTTTAGAAGGACCAGCACAATACATGCATTCATCATAGTACGAGGTGATAATGGCAACGGGAAGAGCCTAATTTGCAAACCTGAGGTTCGTGGTGGTTCAATCAAGTGGTCACACAGCAATTCAGTAAAAGTCACCCCCATTGGTGGGTAAGGAATACTTTATAGAAGACCCATACTTATTAGACACTCTGTTTTTTTGTTTTGTCTTGTTTAGAGCCAGTTTCACTTTGTTGTCCAGGCTGGAGTGCAGTGGGGCAATCTTGGCTCACCACAACCTCCGTCTCCTGGGTTCAAGCAAATCTACCTCAGCCTCCTAAGTAGCTGGGATTACAGGCGTGCATCACCATGCCCGGCTAATTTTCTATTGTTAGTAGAGACAGGGTTTCACCATGTTGGTCAGGCTGGTCTTGAACTTCCGACCTCAGGTGATCCGCCAGTCTCGGTCTTCCAAAGTGCTGGGATTATAGGCGTGAGCCATGGCGCCAGGCCTCTCTGACTTTATACTGACATGAAAACATCTCATATCATTTATTAGTACAAATAATTTTAGTGTTTTTCTTTTTTGTTTTTTTTTTTTTGTGACAAAGTCTCACTCTTGTCAACCAGGCTAGAGTGCAATGCAACCTCTGCCTCCCGGGTTCAAGTGATTCTCTTGCTTCAGTCTCCTGAGTAGCTGGGATGACAGGTACCTGCCACATGCCTGACAAATTTTTGTATTTTTAGTAGAGAAGGGGTTTCACCATGTTGGCCAGGCTGGTCTCAAACTCCTGACTTCAGGTGATCTGCCCGCCTGGGCCTCTCAGAGTGCTGGACAGGCATGAACTACCACCTCGGCCTTATTTTAGTTTTTTTTTCTATGTACTCTTTTAATTCTTTAGGATAAAATCAGTTAAGGGCAAAACAACTAAACGAACAGTAAGTAAATACACAAAAAAGATATTTACTTACCAACTACTGAGAAATGTACTTACCAATGACTTGCAGAAATTCTGTGTTGCTGATCTGCGAGTCACTGATGCTAAAGGTTTCCTCCTGTCTTACCTCTCCCAGCAAAAATCCTTCCTAAAAGTAATACAAGAAAATAGCTGTAGACTAAAAATAAAAATGACTTTTACTGAAATTAAGAGAAACTGAGGTCACATAAACTTATAGTAATTTTCACAATAATCCAAACAAGCTTCCCATGTGAACCACTGTTCTATAAACCTACAAAGAGTAAAGCACTCTGAGCTATATCTATTAGATTATTCCAAGAAAGGATTCTAAACAAGATAAAACATTATTTTAATCCCTTCAACTCTTCCGTCTTTTGAAGAGTGAATTTCATCACCTAAATCTTAAGTACCAATGTCAAAAAACTCAGGAAGTAGAAACATTTCAAAGTTGTTTTCTTGAAATCATATACAATGTATTTCATTGTCGTAAAAACGTTGCTGATGATGAAAAGATAAAGTTAACATAATGCCAAGTAAATGCTTTTATACAGGCTGGCATAGAAAATTAGGATTTTAGCAAAACAATTAAATTTCCTATCATCCACATGAACATTTTTCTTTTTTTTTTGAGACAGAGTTTCGCTCTTGTTACCCAGGCTGGAGTGCGATGGCTTGATCTCGGCTTATCGTAACCTCCGCCTCCTGGGTTCAAGCAATTCTCCTGCCTCAGCCTCCCGAGTAGCTGGGACTACAGGCGTGCGCCACCATGCCCAGCTAATTTTTGTATTTTTAGTAGAGACGGGGTTTCACCATGTTGACCAAGATGGTCTCGATCTCTTGACCTCGTGATCCACCCACCTCGACCTCCCAAAGTGCTGGGATTAGAGGCGTGAGCCACCGCGCCCGGCCTTAACATTTTTCTTTAATAAATGCAGAGGTTAACTGATTTACACTTTTGGAGGGCATTTACCACCACTGTTGATTCTAGATTACTGGCTTATCACCTACTCTTTGCGTACTTGCTACCATGTTCTGCACAAGCACAGCTGGGAGAAGACATACTCTAAATCCTAAAGTAACTTTCCCGTACAGAGGGTAAACTGAGAAGCTGTCCTGGAATCTCTCTCCCCAGATAGCACAGGGCTTCCTCCTTTCCTGCATTCAGGTCTTTACACAAATGGCAACTTAGCAAAGAAGCCTTGCCTGATCAACTTCATGGAAATAGCATCTGCCCACTTTACCTTACAGTCTTTATCTTCTTAGTCTTCTCACTATCCATCATATTATATATTTATAAATACATTTATTATCCCTGGCAAGGATGTAAACTCCATGAGAGCAGGGACTGTGTGCTTGTTAACTGCTCTATCTCAGCACCCAGCACAATGCCTAACACTTAGTAGGTGCCTCGCTAACACTGGTTGAATAAATTTGTTGAAACAATGCCTTTGTACCATATATCCTTCTATTCTAAGTTCATCCTTCAAATCAATTAAGGAAATTTCCTAGTTTAAAAACATTTCCAGTTTAGTGAGAATCTATGGGATTGAGGGGAAAGACAGATGCTTTACAGTCAAGTTTTTGTATTTAATTTGAGGAGTGGGAGTGCCCTAAAATACTAAACCATCACAGAGCATTTCTTCAATTAAGAATTATATAGGCCAGGCATGGTGGCTCTTGCTTGTAATCCCAGAACTTTGGGAAGCCTAAGCAGGCGGATCGTCTGAGATCAGGAGTTCGAGACCAGCCTGGCCAATATGGAGAAACCCTGTCTCTACCAAAAATACAAAAACTAGCCAGGTGTGGTGATGTATGCCTGTAATCCCAGCTACTCAGGGGCTGAGGCAGAATTGCTTGAACCTGGGAGGTAGAGGTTGCAGTGAGCCAAGATCGTGCCACCACACTCAATCCTGGGCAACAGAGCAAGACTCTGTCTCAAATAAATAAATAAATAAGAAATATATATACTCCCTTAAAAAAAACTCTCTCAGACCCAAAGGAGTGTCCATGACTGCTAATTTAAGAAATATTGGCTAAATAAGCTTGTTTTATCCTATGAAAATCTTTCAGTTATGAATTCTCACCATAAAAGCAGCTTTGTCTTGTCACAAGCAAAAGACAAACAAAATAAACAAAAGAAACTCCACTTTCAAAAAATCAAAGTGAAAAAATAATTTCATATTCACACAGAACTTCAGACCTTAAGAATATAGCTGGATTTGGATTCTACAGTATTGGGTTGCCGGATTTAGCAAAAAAGTTACAAGACACCAAAATTTTATTTTCAGATAAATAATTATTTTGTAAAGTTTCAGGATATACTTATACTATAAATTAATTGCTATTTATCCAAAATTCAAATTTAACTGAGTGTCCTGTATTTCATCTGGTAATCCCACAACAGTCTTCCGTTTGAGGAATAATGATATAAATCGACAGTGACATCAAGAAATTCTAGGTCAGATGAGGTGGCTCACGCCTGTAATCTCAACACTTTAAGAGGCCAAAGAGGGAAGATTGCTTGAGGCCAGGAGTTTGAGACCAGCCTGGGCAACATAGTGAGACCTTGTCTGTAGCTTTTTTTAAAAAAAGGACATTCTGTGGCTGGGCACAGTGGCTCATGCCTGTAATTCCAGCACTTTGGGAGGCCGAGGTGGGTGGATCACCTGAGATCAGGAGATCGAGACCAGCCTGACCAACATGGAGAAACCCCGTCTGTATTAAAAAATACAAAAAATTAGCTGGGCGTGGTGGCACATGCTTGTAATCCCAGCTACTCGGGAGGCTGAGGCAGGAGAATTGCTTGAACCCAGGAGGCGGAGGTTGCGGTGAGCTGAGATCACACCATTGTACTCCAGCCTGGGCAACAAGAGTGAAACTCCGTCTCAAAAAATAAAATAAAAATAAAAATAAATAGGGATATTCGAAAGCCAAGTACAAGAGGAAGGTTTAGACATATAATGGTCTGGATTATCTGAATCACTGTTACTTTATAATAGGAGTTGGCAAACTGTGGCATAGGGACTAATTCCAGCCTAATGCTTATTAATATATGGCCTGTAAGCTAACAATGGTTTCTATGTTTTTATTTTATTATTATTTTTTGAGATGGAGTTTCGCTCTTGTTGCCCAGGCTGGAGTGCAATGGCACGATCTCAGCTCACTGCAATCCCCACCTCCCAAGTTCAAACGATTCTCCTGCCACAGCCTCCCGAGTAACTGGGATTACAGGCTTGCGCCACTGCGCCCAGCTAATTTTGTGTTTATAGTAGAGGTGGGGTTTCTCCATGTTGGACAGGCTGGACTCGAAGTCTTGACCTCAAGTGCTCTGCCTGCCTCAGCCTCCCAAAGTGCTGGAATTACAGGAATTAGCTACCATGCCTGGCCAAGAACACAGTCTCCTTGAATCTTTTACTGTCTATCGCTGCTTTCTGCCAGTAACAGCAGAGTTGAATAGTTGCTATAGAGACCATATGGCTTACAACGCCCAGAGTTTACTATCTGGTCCTGTACAGAAAAGTATGCTAGCCCCAGATGAGTGGTCTTAAATTAATTTCTTGCCTGGACAAAATAAGCATGTACTGCAAAAGTAAATTGTTGGTTCTTCAACCTTAAAATTGAATTTATTTTCAAGGATTCCACATCTATAATTGTGGCAAAGTTAATATCAACAAGCATGGATGGTCATATAAAACACAGTTGCCAACTATTGGCATTAGTGAAAATTTCTATGAAGCCTAGTACCACGCCTTACACAGAGTAGATATTAAGGGAATATCTCTTCAATTAATTGTTTTCAACAGGTAGCTGCTTGCTCTTACAGTAATCTTGTCATATACATAAACTGTGATTATTACTAGGCATTCTAAGAAATAGGGTAAAGGACTCATTTTTAATAGTCCATGGACACTAAAAAAACCCCTTACATATGGAACTATATTACATTATTAAATAGCTGGCTGTAATACCCTAGGCCATAGTGTTCAAAGCTGCCTCTGGAAAAACCCATGCTGTATATATTCCTATTCCTGTCATTAAGTTCTACCATCAACACTGAAGAGATGAAAGGTACAATAATTTAATTGCATTCAGTTTACTAACAGAATCACCTCTCTGTGAAATCAGTTTTTATTAAGGGAAACTAAGATTGCTGACATCAAACCAAATGCAGTTCCTCCTTCTGCAGTGTACCATTTTGCTTTGTAATGACAACCAAAAACCCCACACATAGGTTTAATGAGTTTGAATCATTCACTGTTAACATCACTTAAAATAATCCCCCAATTTGGTGGCCAAATTATATACTTCCTTTAAGAGAGAAGTGATCTAGTTTCACAAAGCATTTCCAATCAGAGGCCAATGACGTTAAAAGACAATTTGTAAAATAAAGACACTGAAACAGAGAGGATCTCCTCCTGCTACGGGCTCCAAAGCCTATGTATTTCCGTTAATTCACTCGTGGGCCTGTCACTTCCCTATTTCACTGTGATTAGTCCCGTCCTCTGAGAACTCTGGCCAAAGAACTAAACACGCAACTTCAAGTAAATACAAATAGAGCCTGCATCTAACGCTCCTGTTTACATTCTCCATTTTGCATCGGGGCGAAGAAAACACACAATCGTGTCTAACAAGTATGAACAGTGACAGCCATGGTTTCACTCGTAGCACCCCCACGACAACCTGTGAGATCGGCGGGCGGGGCTGAGTACCTCGCCTCCTGGACTAAACGCCCGGCTCTAGATTCCTTCCCGACCCCGTGCGCCCCTCCTAAGTCTAGAAGCCTGACTCTCAGGGAGGGGCAGGCGCTCGGTTTACACCGAGCGACTCCTGACACTGCAGGAGGCCAAGCGGGGCAGCTTTGCTGCACAGGAGACGGCTGTCCCGGGACGGCCGAGCGGCGGAGAGCGCGAAGCGAAGGGGCCCGTCCCGGGGGCGAAGGAGCCCCCAGAGGCAAGAGCTCACCGGGGGCGGGAGCCGCCCGGGTCACCAGCTCCTCCGGCCGGCCCTGGTGCCCAGAGGGCGAGCCGCATGCGGTCCCAGCTTGGCCGCGAGCGCCGGTCTGATACAGAGGCTGAAAGCCTCCAGCGGCTGCGGCAGGGGGCCCGGCACCTACGTGGTCCGCGTTGCTGTTGGCGCTGTGGAAACACACAGCACTGAAGGTGTAGCCCGAAATGGACGCCGCCATGATGGAAATCTCCAGCTCCCCCATCATGCCCCGCGGAGGGCACACGGCCTTCCGGCCGGCCCTACCCCTTGGCATCATGGGAAATGGAGTCTGCAGCTGGCAGCCGCCGAGAGCCCTGAGCGCCCCCTAGCGATTGGAAGGACCCTGGCACTGTAACCTCCACAGGGGTGTCGCTCCTGACACGCCTCAGACAGCGATTGATCGTTCCCTAAACAGTTCTTTCCCTTTGCAAATGAAACTCTTAGTACTAAAAGCCAACGTTCAGACCCGGCGCGGTGGCTCACAGCTGTAATCCCAGTACTTTGGGAGGCCGAGGAGGGCGGATCACGAGGTCAGGAGATCGAGATCCTGGCTAACAAGGTGAAACCCCGTCTCTACCAAAAATACAAAAAATTAGCCGGGCGTGGTGGTACGCGCCTGTAGTTCCAGCTACTCGGGAGACTGAGGCAGTAGAATTGCTTGAACCCAGGAGGTGGAGGTTGCAGTGAGCCGAGATCGCACCACTGTACTCCAGCCTGGGTGACAGAGCCAGTTTCTGTCTAAAAAATGAAAAAGGAAAAAAAAAAAAGCAAACATTTAAGGCTGGGCGCGGTGGCTCACGCCTGTACCCAGCACTTTAGGAGGTCAAGGCAGGAGTATCACCTGAGGTCAGGAGTTCAAGACCAGCCTGGCCAACATGGTGAGACCCTCCCCCCACCCCATGTTGGAAGCCCTGCTCTTGCTCTTGGGAAGGGGGCCTCCTGTGAGGGGCTCAGGCCTCCCAGGGAACTTCCCTGTGTCCAGCCCAGAGCAACCCCCTCCAAAGGTGACCTTAGGGCTGTGGCTCAGGGCAGGTGCGTCCTGCTGGATGAGAGGCCGATTGCTCAGGCAGCAAGGTTTTCCCTGTGAAAGGACAGCTTTCTGCTTCACTTGTCTGTGCTTGTGAGCACCTGCCCAGTCCACCGCCTGGCCACAGCCAGGGAGACTGAGTCAGCACCACAGGCGTCCTGGAGCTGTATTTAACTTGTAAAATGGGACAGGCAAAGGAAGATGGTGGGGTCCTGAGGAAGGAGCCTCAGGAGGCTGAGGCATGAGAATTGCTTGAACCCGGGAGGCAGAGGTTGCCATGTACCAAGGTTGTGCCACTGCACTCCGGCCCTGTCTCAAAAAAAAAAAAAAAAAAAAAAAAAGCCAACATTTACTGTGCTCAAGGATGAAAGGAGGGAGATAATTTGGGCAAATAAACAGTTTGGTATAGTAGTGACATAATGTCGTAACAGATAACATGACCACTCTGGTTGCAGAGTTTGGTGGTTCAAGGCACCATCATCTCTCTCTGTCGGATTTTTGTAACCTGTAACTCAGGGAGTCTGAATTGGTGGCAGTTTTGGCCCCCAAAAGGCATGTGGCAATATTTGGAAACATTATCAGATATTATAATTTGGAGTCAGGTGCCGCTGGCATCTGGTGGGTGGGTAGAGGCCAGCGAAATGGCTAAACATCTTACAGCACACGGGGACAGGCCCACAATGAAGAAGGATCAGCGGTGACAAGAGTGAGAAATCCGGTGTTCCTGCTTCAGCTTTTAATCCCCTCCTTGCCAAATCTGTGCTCCACACAGCGAAGCGGTCCACATTTAAATGTAAAAATGAAACCATGTTGTTTCTTGGCCAAACACCAAGTCTTGCCAAGACCTGGCCCCTATTGTCTGATTTCATTATCTGCTACTGCCCGCTTTGTTTACTGAGGTTTAACTACATTAGTCTTCTTTCTACTTCCTGGACATCCCTAGCTCGTTCTACCTTAGGGCCTTTGCGCTTGCTGTTTTCTTTGCCTGGGATGCTCTTCTCCCAGGCAATGGCATGGTTTACTATTTCTGCCCTAGATGCTTTGATGTGCCACCCAGACCTCCCGTCAGCCTTGCAGGATTGATTGATTGCAGCAGGTCTGCGCTCTCCTGTAATTATCCCTAGTGCAGAGAGCTTCATTGCCTAAGGCCACTCCTCCCTTCCTGGGCATCCAGCATTCAATGCCTGTTCAAGGTAGAGGAATAAATGGGAGGGCTAGGAGCGATTTGCTGAAGTTCTGTTATAGTGGTACCTCAGTTCAGCTACTTCATTCATCCATTCCTGCTTCTTTTTCTTCCCCAACAGGTGATGATCCTCAAAATACTTCCTAATCAACTTCCTCCCCGTTCATCTCCGTCTCAGACTTTGCTCCCTAGGAACAAAACCTATGACAACCTCTTTTAGATTTTCCCTCAGTGCTGCTGCCCTCAGAGAGTCCTTTCCTGGTACCCTGTCAAGGACTGCAACCTTCACTCCATGTTCTCAATATGACTTCCCTGTTTTACTTTTCCCTTTACCACTTATCATCCAGCAGCATCTCTGTGTTATTCATATTCTGTTATTCATGTTCTGAACTTCATGAAGACAGGGATTCTTCTTTTTTTTATTTTTATTTTTAGATATGGGGTCTTGGTCTGTCACCCAATAGCTCACTGCAGCCTCAAATTCCTGGACTCCAGTGATTGTCCTCCTCAGCCTCCTGAGTAGCTGGGATTATAAACGTGAGACACCAGGTCGAGCGTGGTGGCTCACACCTGTAATCCCAACACTTTGGGAGGCTGAGGCAGGCAGATCACCAGGTCAGGAGATTGAGACCATCTTGGCCAACATGGTGAAACCCCATCTCTACTAAAAATACAAAAAAAATTAGACGAGTGTGGTGGTGCGTGCCTGTAGTCCCAGCTACTCGGGAGGCTGAGGCAGGGGAATTGCTTGAAACTGGAAAACGGAAGTTGCAGTGAGCTGGGATCGTGCCACTGTACTCCAGCCTGGCGATAGAGCGAGACTCTGTCTCAAAATAAAATAAACTAAAATAAACTTGAGACACCACACCTGGCAAAGACAGAGATTCCTGCTTATTTACTGTTGCATCTTCATCATCCAGAATAATGGCTGGCATGTAAATATTGCCCAATATATGACTGTTGAATGAATAGTGCATGAAAAAGTGGGAGGGTCCCAGGGAAGATAATTGTGTCTGATCAGCAGCGTGCTAGAGGAGGATGGAGACAGAAGCAGCTGATAAAAGTGTAGGCTTGCTAATAAGGAGGTGCCTAGGTTTGCTCACTGAAGAAACAATTTGGGATGTAGGAGATGAGAGAGGAAAGAGAGGCAGATGAACTGGGCAAATTTAGGGGGTAAAGGAGAAAGAGAATGAGAAGACGAGATGAGTGGTTGCAGTGAGATTCTGGACTTTAGGCACAGAGAGAGGAGGATAAATAATTTTTAGGCTCTGACCAGGCTCGGTGGCTCACACCTGTAATCCCAGCAATTTGGGAGGTGGAGGCAGGTGGATTGCTTGAGCCCAGGAGTTTGAGATCAGCCTGGGCAACATAGTGAGACCACCAGCTCTACAAAAAAAATTTAAAAAGTTAGCTGGGCATGGTGGTGGGTGCCTGTAACCCCAGATACTTGGGAGGCTGAGGTGGGAAGATTGCTTGAGCCCAGGAGGTCGAGGCTGCAGTGAGTTAACTGATCATGCCACTGGGCTGGGCACAGTGGCTCAGGCCTGTAATCCCAGCACTTTGGGAGGCAGAGGCAGGCGGATCATTTGAGATCAGGAGTTCAAGACCAGCCTGCCAACATGGTGAAATCCCGTCTCTACTAAAAATACAAAAAAAATGAGCCAGGTGTGGTGGTGGGCACCTGTAATCCCAGCTACTCCGGAGCTGAGGTAGGAGAATTGCTTGAACTCAGGAGGCGGAGGTTGCAGTGAGCTGAGATCATGCCACTGCACTCCAGCGTGGGCGACAGAGTGAGACCCTGTCTCAAACAAACAAACAAACAAAAGAAAACCTTCAGCAAAACACCTATAGTGATACAGCATACTCATGTAGTGATTATGCTTGAAAACTTTATGGTAGATTGCTTGGGTGCCAATCTCAGCTCCAGAATTTACTTTGTAACCTTGAGCAACTTCTATGTGCCCTAGTTAGCTCATCTGCAAAATGAGGCTAATACTAATATCTACCTCATGTGGCTATCTTTAGGAGTAACTGAAATAATACATTGCGTGCACTGAACACAGTTCTTGGCACACAGTGACAGCTGTATGATTGCTAGCCATCATTTATATTATCATGAATTAGTTTGAAGGATAAGAGATCTAGGCCAGGTGCGGTGGCTCATGCCTGTAATCCCAGCACTTTGGGAGGTGAAGGTGGGTGGTTCACCTGAGGTCAGGAGTTCGAGATCAGCCTGACCAATATGGAGAAACCCTGGCTCTACTAAAAATACAAAATTAGCTGGGTGTGGTGGAGCATGCCTGTAATCCCAGCTACTCAGGAGGCTGAGGCAGGAGAATTGCTTGAACCCAGGAGGCAGAGGTTGCCGTGAGCCAAGATTGCGCCATTGCACTCCAACCTGGGCAACAAGGGTGAATGAAACTCCATCTCTGAAAAAAAAAATAGAAAAAAGAAAAAGAGCAGGAGGTGGGCTGGGCATAGTGGCTCACGCTTGTAATCCCAGCACTTTGGGAGGCCAAGGCAGGAGGCCTGCTTGAGTTCAGGAGCTTGAGACCAGTTTGGGCAATGTTGTGAAACCATGTCTCTACAAAAAATGAGCTGAGCATGGTGGCACGGGCCTATGATTCCAGCTATTTGGGAGACTGAGTTGGAAGGTTCACTTGAGTCTGGGAAATCGAGGCTGCAGTGAGCTACGATTGTACCACTGCACTCCAGCCTGGATGACAGAGCAAAAAAAGCCGGAGGTGGTGGGAAAACAAGGAGGAGTTTTCAAGAGGGATGTGCTCAGAGGTGTTGATTGCTGTGGAAAGTCAAAGGAGGGTAAAAGCCTGGAACATGACCTTTGGGTTTGCCAACTGAGAAGTGTCTTGAGAACTCTTTGAAGCACAATTTCTGAGGTGTTGCAGTAATGGGGTGCCAGGCTGCTGGGAAGGGAAGAGGGAGGAGACAGGCAACCACCTGATTGCAGACTCCCTCTGTCTCAGGTAATGGGCACTCAGTGGGGGGACTGTAAGGTTTGTTCTCGCCAAGCTTAAAATGGAAGAAACTGAGGCCAGCACAAGAAGATCCAACGTGAAGGATTTATTCAGGCTCCCAGACGAGGTTCTGCGGCCTGACAGGAGGGGCCGGAGAAGTCGCGTGGATTCCTCTCAGACGTGGGGTTTTATAGGGAGTAGAGGCGTTTGATTGGTTGTGCCCAAGGTGAGTGGGGCCCGGATGGGACAATATGGCGGGGAGTGGGGCCCAGATGGGACAAAATGGCGGGGAGTGGGGCCCAGATGGGAAAAATGGCAGGGAGTGGGGCCCCGATGGGACAGAATGGCAGGTGGGGAGTGGGGCCCGTATGGGACAGAATGGCAGGTGAGGAGTGGGGCCCGGATGGGACATAATGGCAGGCAGGGAGTGGGGCCCAGATGGGACAAAATGGCAGGCAAGGAGTGGGGCCCGGATGGGAAAAAATGGCAGGCAGGGAGCGGGACCCGGATGGGACAAAATGGTATCGAGTAGGTCCTGGTGGGGCTTTTTTTTCCAGGCTCCCAGTGGGTGGGGGGGTGTGTCCAAGCTCCCGGCGAGGGAAGGGGGTGTGTCTGAGCTCCTGGTGAGGGAGGGGGTGTGTGCGTGAGCTCCCGGAAAGGGAGGGGGTGTGTGCGTCCGAGCTCCCAGTGAGGCAATCGGCCTTACATTCCGACCTTTTGGTGATAGATAGAGGGTGCCACTCTTCCTGACTACTTCCTGCTGAATAGGGGTGGAGTGGGGGGGCAGGTCAGTTGGCTGGTGCCTCGACTGAGAATCGGACGAAGGGATGAAGCAGCATTTGGTTAACAGCCACTCGTCCAATTTCCTGCATACGAGCTTGTAGGAACCTGGGCTAGTGATGTGATTTGTCGCTGGAGGGAGGCCAGAGAGGCAGCTGACACTTTAATGGCCACACGGAGCTTATCCTCCAGTTGGGCAGCTAAAGTGACACTGTACCCCATCGCTCCACTTCCTACTCCAGTGGCTACTAAAGATGATGCTAAAGAATCAGGAGTTGACAGGCAGAGGCAGCGGGTGAGGTGGAGGTGAGTGGGGCTCAGGGATTCGAATTTCCACTGATCATTTTGAGGTGCTCTCTTAAGGTGGGACACATGATACCACGGGCTATGTCCCAGGAGCTTGGCAGCTGTGGGGGTGGTTAGGATAACGATGTGAGGTCCTGACCACCTGGGCTGCAGAGATCCTGGTTGGAGCTCCTGGAGGAAAACACTGTCACCTGGCTGCAGGGGTGCTGCCGGGTGCGAGTCTCCAAGCCCTGTAACAACAGGGAGAGTGCGATCTGCGTGCTCCCTGAGTAAGTGGCGAAGGAGAGATAGAAAGGGAAGGTAGGAGGCTAGGGGAGGTGGTTGTGCAGGGAAATTATGGGAGACCAGGAAGGGCTGGCCATACAGCAGCTCAAAGGGGCTAAGGCCCGTTGGTTCCCGTGGGGTGGCTCGGATCTGAGCTAGAGCTAGAGGTAGGAGAGTGGGCCAAGAGCGTTTTACCTCGAGGATTAGTTTGGCTAAATGGTCCTTGAGGATGCCGTAGGCCCATTCAACTTTGCCTGATGACTGAGGGTGGTAGGGGATGTGTACTTTCCAGGATATGTTGAGAGACTTGGTGACCAGTTGAACTACCTGGGCTATGAATGCTGGACCGTTGTCCGACTGGATAGTGGCAGGTAGGCCAAAGTGAGGGATGATCTCTTGAGCAAGAATGGAGGCTATCGTGTCTGCTGTTTCCCGAGAGGTAGGGAAGGCTTCAATCCAACCTGAAAAAGTATCTACAAAAGTTAGGAGGTAGCAAAGTTTTTTGTGAGTGGGCATGTGAGTAAAATCAATTTGCCAATCCTGGGCCGGCAGGTTGCCGCACATTTGGTGGGTGGGAAACTGTGGCCTTAAGCTTCCCTAAAACGAGACCTTAGAGCAAGTGACACACGTTTTGTATACCTGCTCAACTGTGTGTTGTAAACCTGGTGAATAAAAGAGGGGTTGTATAAAGCGGTGCAACGCCTTGGGCCCTATATGTAAGGATTGGTGGATTTTGGCAATGATTTTAGGAGCCTGTTCCCATGGAAGGGCGATCTTATTGTTTAAGAAGATCCAGCCCTGGTCAGACTCGGTTCCACCTCTTAATGTGAGGTCCTGTTTTTCTGATGGCGAGTAAACCAGCGATGTAGCTGTGGTAAGGAACAGAACTGGAGTGGGAGCTGGCCTGATACTGGTTAAGGCCTTTGCTACTGCATCTGCTCTCGCATTGCCCCAAGAAACAGCATCCTGCTGGGCCCAGTGCCCTCGGCAGTGGATGACAGTAACCTCTTTGGGCAGTAACAGAGGCTGTAGGAGGTTTGAGATTTGGGTGGCATTGACTATGGGGGTCCCCTTTATGGTAAGGAATCCTCGCTCTTTCCAGAAGGCAGAGTGACAGTGGGTAATAAGGAAAGCATACTTGAGAAGTCTGTATAGATATTTGCCCATTTCCCCTTTGCTAGTGTAAGAGCTCGGGTTAAGGCAATGAGCTCTGCCTTTTGTGATGTTGTCCCATCAGGGAGGCAGCACACCTCAAGGTTGGCTGAATCTGTGACTACAGCATGGGCCGCTTTTCACCGTCCCTCGGCTGTCATTACTGAACTCCCATCTACATACAAGGTAAGGTCTGGGCTGGAGAGTGGAAGGCTAGACAGGCCCTCCCACGGCTTAGCAAATGCCTCTATTAGTTCAGGACAGGAATGCGTTGGGGAAGGGGAGTGGGATGGAAGGGGAAGTAAAGTAGCTGGGATGAGTGGAGAAGTGGAATGAAGGCTAATTGAAGGATTTCAATAAAGAGTAAATGAAACTCTTGTAACCGAGAAGGTCCTAGGTGTGTGAGAGATTTGTGAGAGAGAAGATCAGTGAGCCGATGGGGAGAAAATACCAAGATGGGCTGGCCTAAGGTAAGTTTTAGGGATTCCTTAGTGAGTTCTGTTGCCGCTCCCAAGACCCTCAGGCAAGGCTGCCATCCTCTGACCGTGGGGTCAAGTTGCTTTGATAAGTAGGCTACTGGATGATATACAGGGCCTAGGGGCTGGGTTAAGACTCCAACCACAATTCCCTGTTTTTCATCAGTAAACAAATGGAAGGGGCAATTGAGATCTGGTAATTGGAGCAGGGGTGCCATGGACAAGGCAGTTTGTAGGGTTTTAAAAGCCTGTTTTACTACCCCAGAGTGGGAGAAAGTTCCCGTGGATGTGTCTTTGGCAGCTACATACAAAGGTTTAGCTAGAGAGGTGAAGTTAGGTATCCAATGGTGGAAAAATCCTACAAACCTAAAAAAGAGAGAATTTGGTCTGCTGTTTCTGGAGGCTGTAGTGAAAGGAGTGCCTTTTTACAGTCTGTTGTCAGACTTTTAGTTGTAGGGGTGAGGCGAATGCCTAAGTAAACTATTGAGGTGACTGACAACTGTGCCTTGGATGGGGATACTCGGTATCCTTTGGATCCCAAAAAGTTAAGAAGGGCGACAGTATGCTGTTGAGATAGGGAGAGGGAGGGACTACAAAGTAAAAGGTCGTCCACATATTGGAGGAGGAGACTGGGTTGGAGAGGGCAGGAGCTGAGATCAGCTGCTAAGGCCTGCCGAAAAATATGAGGGCTGTCTCTAAATCCTTGGGGCAAGACTGTCCAGGTAAGCTGTTGTGCCAAATTGGTGTCCGGATCAGTCCAGGTGAAGGCAAAGAGAAAATAAGACTCGGGGTGTAGAGGGATGGTAAAGAAGGCATCCTTGAGGTGCCTTGAGGTCCAGAACTGTGAAGTGGGAGGTATTGGAGGGAATGTTAGATAGCATGGTGTATGGGTTGGGGACTACTGGGTGGAGGGGTACTACCGCCTCTTTGATAAGGTGTAGGTCCTGAACCAAACGGTAGTCACCAGACGGCTTTTGGACTGGTAATATAGGAGTGTTACAAGGGGAACTGGTGGGAACAAAGAGTCCCTGGACTAGGAGTCGAATGATGATAGGCTTCAGGCCCTGATGGTGGGTCTTTGAAATAGGAAACTGAGGACGTGAGGGAAAGCGAGTAGGATTTTTGAGAAGTATTTTAACTGGTGTGTGATGTCTAGCCACTACAGGCTTAGAAGTATCCCATACCAAGGGATCGACTACATCAGGAGGGATAGGGTGTTGAGACGAAGGGTTAAGACAGGGCATAGTCTCAGTTAGGAGAGACAGGAGGAGGTGTGCATGTGAGGGGTTTGAATTCGAGTATGTGAGATTAGTGAGTTGGAGAGTGGCCCCCACAGTCTGGAGAATATCCCATCCTAGCAAGGGAACTGAGCATGAGGTTATAATTTTAAAAAAGTGAGAGAAGGGGTGTCCCTCGAGGACACAGGCTAGGGGAGGGGTTTGGTTAGGACAGGAAGGCCTTCCATCAACTCCCATGACCAAGACCTGGGAGGGTATGCTAGGCCCTGAGTAGGAAGGCAATACAGAGTAGGTAGCCCCCGTGTCCACTAAGAAGGAAATGGACTTACCCGCTACCTGCAGTGTTACCCTAGGCTCAGCAAGGGTGATGGGGGTCCTCGAGTCCGGGCTGTATCAGTCATTCAGAAGGCCAAGAAATTCAGACGAAGGGATTGCTTCCTGCAGACCGGACTGCTCCTCACATAGAGGTGCGGGGAGTGGGCCTTTGGTCCGGGATGGGCAATCAACCTTCCAGTGTCCAGTCCGTTTGCAATCTGGGCAAGGTCCAGGAGGTGGATGAGGACAGGGGCACTCTTGGGCCCAATGTCCCTCTCGACCACATCTGAAACAGGCCCTGGACCGGGCCCTTGAAGCATTTTTGGAAGAGTTTTGATGGACCTCCCCCACCGGATGTACGGAGGGCTGCCGGCCTCAGGGCTGCTATGAGAGCTCAGGTTTGGAGGCCTACCTTCTGCTGTAAGTGGGCCTGTTGGGTGGCCTCAGCCTTATCCTCTCAGCCGTTAAAAACCTTAAATGCCATGTTTACCAGGTCTTGTATGGGAGTCTGGGGGCCCTCCTCAGCTTTTTTAAGTTTCCTCCTTATATCAGCTGCCGACTGGGAGATAAAGTGGGTGGCTAGGACTGTAGCTCCTGCTAAGGAGGCCGGATCCAGCTGTGTATGGAGGATCATAGCATTAGTCAAGCAGTCAAGAAGGTGGCTGGGTTTTCATCAGGTCCCTGAGTTATTTCCCTTAATCTGTCGTAATTAACCACTTTCTGGGCTGCGCTTTGCATTCCCGCTAGGAGGCACTGTAGCATCTGGTCTCGGCGGCAGCGGCCATCTCATCCGTCCTGATAATTCCAATTAGGGTCGGCCTCGGGGACCGCTGCCGCACCTACTGGCATCTGGTTGTCAGTTAGATGTACCTGATCAGCGTGTTCCCGGGCTGCTGGAAAGACCTGGTCACACTCGTCTGGGGTGAGGGTGGAGGATAGGATTACATATGTGTCATGCCAGGTTAAGTCATATGCCTGAGTAAGATAGTGGAATTCTTTGGTGTAAGCAGTAGGATTGGTGGAGAAAGACCCCAGGAGTTTTTCAATGGCTGATAGATTGGAGAGGGAGAAGGGAACATGCACTCAGACAATGCTCTTTACTCCGGCCACCTCACAGAGGGGGCAAAGGAGGGAGGTTTCGTCCTTAGTAGCACAGTGCGAGTGGGTGTGAGCACTAACAGGAGAGGCCAGGTTGGAATTAGGAGGTGGAGCTAAGGGGGGTTGAGGTTTGTCATAGGGTGGAGGATTATTGGGTCGGGCCAGCAGAAAGGAGAGTTCCTCAGACGCATTGGGGTCAGAAAAGGAAGAGAAGGAGGGTGGAGGGGCTAAGGGTGAAGAGGAGGTTTCTTTGGCTAGGAGCACCTGGGCAGTGGTGCAAGAGGAACAGAGGGTGGGGCAGGAACAAAGATACCAGAAAGCCTGCACGTTTACAATGATTATAATCAGGAAGAAAACAAAAAAAAGACAGGGCTAGGGCTACCTGCCACATGGCAAAATTAGAGGCTACAATAAAGACAGTACCACATATAAGAGTGACCACCAAAGGGTGGGTGCCCCCCAGATGGGAGACCAGTCTGATGCCTTCCCGGCCACGTCCCCGAAGGGATGTTTCAGGGGTGTCTTGGCTAAGGTGTACCCATATAACCCCCGGGCCTGGTCACCTCAGAACTTTTCAGTCCAGAGGTGAATCACCGTTATGCCTTATGATGTCCCCGTGGAACCGTGGGTGGAGGCCCACACAAGCCCTGTAGCTGTCAGGCCGTGGGACTACACATAAACTCACTCACTCACTCGCATCGGAATTAGGAAGAGAGAGAGAAAGATAGAGTTAAAAGTGGAAAGTGGCCGCCATCATAGGGGCGAGGAACGACCACCATCTTAGGTGAGAGAGGAAGAGAGCTAAGAGCGGGAGGCAGCCGCCATTTTAGGAGCGGGGAGCGGCCACCATTTTGAGAGGGAGAGAGAAAAGAGAGAAAAAGGGTCAGAGAGAAAAAGAAACTGAAAATACAGTTTCTTAAATAACAGGAGGCTTTGTGCCAATAGGCTGGTTCAAAATTCGAATTTTGGTGGTGTAAGCCGGGGGGTTTGGCTCTGCCATGAGGCAGGGCTGCTTAAACAGGGCTTCTGAGTACCCACACCTCAGTTACTGGTGAGGGTTCAGGAAAGTGGGGATGTCTCCCTCAAATTCCTGACCCTAAAAAACCCCTCACAGGGAGAGAACAAGAGTGTAGGGACATCTCCTCTTACACTCAGGTCCTAAGCTGGGGCCCCGGACCCACGGCAAGCAGCCAGAGTCCCAGATGACCCAGGGCCAGAGTCCCGGACTTGAGTCCTGGACTCCCAACAGGAATCCCTGACGCTATAGCGATTTCCAACAGGGACTCCCCGACTGTGGGGTGGTGGGCAACAGAAGTCTTACCTTGTGATGAAATGGCAGCTCCCTGGTCCAGCTTTGTATGGAGGAGTCAGTTTCCCCCAGGAGGGGTCTTACAACTCCTCCCGGGTTTCCGCACCATATGTAAGGTTTGTTCTCACTGAGCTTAAAACAGAAGAAACTGAGGCCAGCACAAGAAGATCCAATGAGAAGGATTTATTCAGGCTCCTGGACAAGGTTCTGCGGTCCGACAGGAGGGGCCAGAGAAGTCATGCGGACTCCTCTCAGACGTGGGGTTTTATAGGGAGTGGAGGCATTTGATTGGTTGTGTCCAAGGTGAGTGGGGCCCGGATGGGACAAAATGGCGGGGAGTGGGGCCCGGATGGGACCAAATGGTATCGGGTAGGTCCTGGCAGGGCTTTTTTTTCTGGGCTCCCGGTGGGTGGGGGGGTGTGTCCGAGCTCCTGGCGAGGGAAGGGGGTGTCTCCAAGCTCCCAGCGAGGGAGGTGGGTGTGCGCGAGCTCCCAGCGAGGGAGGGGGGGTGTGCTTCCGAGCTCCCGGTGAGGCAACTGGCCTTACAGGGACTGTGTTTCTATTCTTTTTTTTTTTTGAGATGGAGTCTCACTCTGTAGCCAAGGCTGGAGTGCAGTGGCGTGATCTCGGCTCACTGCAACCTCCTCCTCCCGGGTCCCGGTTCAAGCAATTCTTCTACCTCAGCCTCCCAAGTAGCTGGGATTACAAGCTCGAGCCACCATGCCCAGCTCATTTTTGTATTTTTTAGTAGAGATGGGGTTTCATCACGTTGGCCAGTCTGGTCTTGAACTCCTGTCCTCGTGATCTACCTGCCTCAGGCTACCAAAGTGCTGGGATTACAGGCGTGAGCCACTGCACCCCACCAGGGACTGTGTTTCTTGGCACATACTTGGTTCTCCCTAGTGATGGGCAGCTCTGCTCAGATTGAGCTTCTGTACCCTCAACCAAAAATCCTGTTGCCCTGGGTGATCAGAGGTGGTACCCACAGCCTTCAGGACTATACAGTCACAATAATCCTGCCTGGAGCCAGAGAAGGAACTCTATATAAACCGTGGGGTTTTTTGGGGCTCCAAACCAACAACTGTTTACAGCTTTTATCACACAGCAAAAATATCTTAAGTATTGGCAAGAAACCAATACAAGGTTGAAGCCAGGCTAATCTTTCATGAGTGTTTCCTAATTAGAACCTAAAACTCGTTTTTTTTTTTTTTTTTTGGAGATGAAGTTTCTGTCACCCAGGCTGGAGTGCAATGGCATGATCTCGGCTCACTGCAACCTCTACCTCCGGGGTTCAAGCGATTCTCCTGCCTCAGCCTCCTGAGTAGCTGGGATTACAGGTGTGCGCCACCACACCTGGCTAATTTTTGTATTTTTAGTAGAGACAGGGTTTCACCATGTTGGCCAGGCTGGTCTTGAACTCCCGACCTCAACTGATCTGCCCACCTGGGCCTCCCAAAGTGCTGAGATTCAGGCATGAGCCACCACACCTGGCCTAGAACCTAAAACTTTTAAAGGCTCACTGACCCCTACTCAAGCTTGCTTTATCTAGCATTTAGAACCTATAAAAGATCAAAACAACCACTCGTCCAGGGCAGCACTAATTGGCAGTGGCATCCAGTGGTTTTATTGCTCTATAATAAGGTTGCTTACTTTCTTTCTTGAACTTATTTATTTATTTATTTTAGACAAGTCTCACTCTGTCACCCAGGCTGGAGTGCAGTGGTGCAGTCTTGGCTCACTGCAACCTTCACCTCCCTGGTTCAAGCAATTCTTATGCCTCAGCCTCCTGAGTAGCTGGGATTACAGGTGACCACCACCGTGCATGGCTAATTTTTGTGTTTTTAGTGGAGATGGGATTTTGCCATGTTGGCCAGGCTGGTCTCGAACTCCTGACCTCAAGTGATCTGCCTGCCTTGTCCTCCCAAAGTGCTGGGATTACAGGTGTGAGCCATGGCACCAGACCTTTTCTTTAACTACTATGCACATGGCTTCCCATCTGCCTTTTACTTTACCCTGTCACTAGTGGCTGCCTGAAGATCTCAGAACACCATGTATAGGAGATGCGCATCCGAGAAGGATTTCTGATGCTGTTTATCTTTAGGGACTTGTTACTGGGCTTCTGTCTGCCACGACAACAGAGATGTGCCTAGCAAACAATTCCTTTTTGTTGGAAGGCAGTCTTGCCAGGGGCCTTTTAGGGCCTTGACTAGGATATTAGACCAGTAGTATTTCTTTTTTTTTTCTTTCTTTTATTGCTCTGTAATAAGGTTACTTACTTTCTTTCTTGGATTTATTTATTTATTTATTTATTTTAGACGAAGTCTCGCTCTGTTGCTCAGGCTGTAGTGCAGTGGCTGTGATCTTGGCTGACTGCAACCTCTGTTTCCTGGGTTCAAGTGATCCTCCTGCCTCAGCCTCTCGAGTAGCTGGGATTACAGGCATGAGCCACCACGCCCATCTTTTTTTTTTTTTTTTGTACTTTTAGTAGAGACAGGGTTTCACTGTTAGCCCGGATAGTCTCGATCTCCTGACCTCTTGATCCACCCGCCTCAGCCTCCCAAAGTGCTGGGATTACAGGCGTGAGCCACCACGTCCGGCCCTGGACCAGCAGTATTTCATAGCTACTACAGAAAATACCCCAGACTTTTAGTACATAAATCTCTCGTATTATTCTGCAGATCTACCAATGGCAGTCAGGCCGAGAGGCAGATGCAATCTCCGGTTCACGATTTGGGAGCGGTCTTTGAAATAAAGTCACCGTCTAGTTCTGGCATGCTACAGGGAGGAAACGCACAGAGCTTAAGACTTAGACAAGGCCAGGTGCCTGGGTCGAGGCAGAGCTGAGGCTTCTCCAGGCGTCTTCTTGCTTAGCAGTCTTTCTTTTACAACACACTGATCCCCGTGTTCAGCATATTATGGTGAGTCGCAGGGCATTCCTTTCCATGGACATAAATTCCCACGTCTACTGGTGACATCAAGTCACAAGAGGCCAGAGTGCAGTTTTCTTTTCTTTTTTTTTGAGATGGAGTTTCGTTCTTGCTGCCCAGGCTGGAGTGCAATGGAGCAATATCGGCTCACTGCAACCTCTGCCTCAAGGGTTCAAGCGATTCTCCTGCTTCAGCCTCTCAAGTAGCTGGGATTACAGGCATGCACCACCACACCTGGCTAATTTTGTATTTTTAGTAGAGACAGGGTTTCTCCATGTTGGCCAGGTTGGTCTCGAACTCCTGACCTCTGATGATCCTCCTGCCTCGGACGCCCAAAGTGCTGGGATTACATGAGTGAGCCACCACGCCCGGCTTGGAATGCGGTTTTCAAGTCAGCCTCCAGCCAGAAACGAAGTTGGCCTCTTCCAGAGGAGCCAAATAACTGATGGACACTCCCACCTGCTTCGCAGACAGGCGCACACGGTGGAGAGGTGAGGGGCTTTCTGCGTTTGGGTAGAGTGGTGTCGGCTTTAGGTGTCCACGGTGGGGCAGTACCTCTAATGGTCCCTGGCAGTCCCCAAATATAGCCGCGCTTGGGCCTTGACGAAGGGGGTGCCACCAACCCTAAGGGGAAAGCGCAAGGTCAGCGGGGCGCCAGGAGCCGGGGACAGTGCGGAGGGAGTAGCGTCCCCAGCCCAGGCCCAGAGCGAGGCCTGGAGCAGTCGAGAAGGCGGCCTCCTGCCGCCTAGAGGCGCCGGCCCATTCGTCCGCTCTGCCTGTGCCCCGTCTCTATGGCGGTCCCAACGGTCGTCCAGGATGTGGAGTCAGATGAGCGCGGGCGCTAACGGCAGCGGTGGCCCTGCGGTGGCGGCGCGGTCGGGCGAGGGCAGTCCCGGGGAGGACGGTTTCGTTCCGTCGGCGCTGGGGACGCGCGAGTAGTGAGTGTGACGCAGGGCAGGGGAGGGTGAGCCGTGCTGCCCTGCCTGGGCCCCGAGAAGGGGACCGCGGGGTGGAGACCCGGGGCACAGGGACCGGGAGACCCTCGGGGGCGTGACGCGAGCAGGGGCGCCTTGCGGGAGGCTCGGGGATTTGAAAGGGTGAATACCTTGGGGTCACCATGTGCGGTTAACCGATGTTTCAAGGGATTGTAGCCCAACGGGCTTGTGGGTGGGGGACAGACTTTGAAGCTCTTGGGGAGGCCTTTTGGGAGTCTCGAACCCGAGGGCCAGGCTTGGGGGAAACGGGGAGAGGGCGAGGCTGGAGAATAGGGCTGGTCGGCGAGAGTGGGAGACCGAGGGAGAAGTGCCGGGCCTGGGAGTCGAAAAGGCTAAGGGCAGGAGGGAGCTGGAAGGGGTGGGAATAACGGATGATCTAAACGGGGAGCGAGGAGATAGTGGGGCATCTTGGGGTGAGAGAAAGCGATCTGACCTAAAACAGACGCTCAGGATTATTAAATGAATTAATGGATGGATGGGTGGATGAATGACTGCAGAGAACAGTTAAGGAGAGGTAAGTAAGTTGTAGGGATGAGAAGGAGCAGGGATTCTAGAGAATCATTGTAGGAAAAGAGAAGTCAAATTAAAAGGATTCAGAGGGCCAGCCACGGTGGCTCACGCCTGTAATCCCAGCACTTTGGGAGGCCGAGGCAGGGGGATCACGAGGTGAGGAGATTGAGACCATTCTGACCAACAAGGTGAAACCCCGTCTCTACTAAAAATACAAAAATTAGCCAGGCGTGGTGGCGCACGCCTGGAACCCCAGCTACTCGGGAGGCTAAGGCAAGAGAATCGCTTGAACTCAGTTGGTGGAGGTTGCAGTGAGCCGATACCGCACCGCTGCACATTCCAGCCTGGTGACAGAGCGAGACTCTGTCTCAAGAAAAGAAAAAGAGAAGAAAAGAAAAGGATTCAGAGAAAATTTAAACAGAGGGCTAGAAGACTGGAATAGGCAGAGACAGACAGCACAGGAAAGAGACTGTGCCTGCACGCTTGAGACCAGATGTACTTGTTTCATCAAATTTTGGACTTGGGTCAAGGACTTAGGGATACATGGAGAAATGTCTCTGTATTTTTTTTAGGCTAAAACTTATTGTTGTGCATCAGATATTGTCCTAAATGCTTTAGATGTACAGTATAAACGTATTCTGCTTGCCCACGTGTTTCATTCTTTTACCTCAAGGATGTTAAAAGATTGAACTATGTGTACTTATTAGTAACACTAGTGATGTTTTAAACCTCTGTCATAAATAGTTCTGTAATGTATTAGAAACATACATTTAATTCATAATACAGTTTAATTCAAGAGTCTCGCTTTGCATTTCATTATTTACATAGTTGGGATGCTGTCTATGAGAGAGAACTGCGAACTTTCCAAGAATATGGAGATACTGGTGAAATCTGGTGAGTTAGGAAAAGGATCAAGTTATAATCTAGAAGATTGTATGTATATGTGTGTGTTTAAAAAAATGTGTGTAGCTGGGCGTGGTGGCTCACGCCTGTAATCCAAGCACTTTGGAGGCCAAGGTGGGCGCATCACCTGAGGTCAGGAGTTCAAGACCAGCCTGACCAACATGGTGAAACCGCGTCTTAAAAAAACAAAATGTGTATATTCACTAGGGGAGGGACAGCGGGGAGTGGGGAATTGGGCAGGGATAACATGGGGAGAAATGCCAGATATAGATGATGGGGAGGAAGGCATCAAACCACACTGCCATGTGTGTACCTATGCAATAATCTTGCATGTTCTTCACATGTACCCCAAAACCTAAAATGCAATTAAAAAAAATGTGTATATTCAAGTGCTTATACCCAAAGAAAGACAGCCTAAAAATCCTGGGAACCCTGGATTAAGTCTTGCTTTAGTGGGTAGATTTAAAGTCTGTCTCTTCTTTCTTTTATTATTTTTTATTTTTTTGCTTTTTTTAGAGAGGGTATCATTCTGTCATCCAGGCTGGAGTACAGTGGCATGATCATCATAGCTCACTACAACCTGAACCTCCTAGGCCCAAGTGATCTTCCCGCTACAGCCTCTTGGGTAGCTGGGACTATAGCTGCATGCCACCATGCCCAGCAAATTTTAAAAAATTTTTTGTAGAGACAGGGTCTCACTGTGTTGCCCAGGCTGGTCTTTGAACTCTTGGCCTTAAGTGATCCTCCCACCTTGGCCTTCCAAAGTGTTGGGAGAATGGGTGTGAGCCCTCTTTTAATATCTCACATTTATATTTGATGACAATATTTCATGCTATAGTTGTCCTTTTTCAATAAGCAATAAAATTTTGAACCACCAACATTTACAAGTATTAATGCTGATATAGAAAAAGTTAATCAGTAACATACTGACCTTATCTATTCCTGGAGGTGGTTTCTCCTAAATTACAGTAGAGACAAAGCTTAAGCAGTCACAGATATTCTTACTTTCAAATAAGACTTTGAGCATGTGGTATAAATAGCTTAAATAGAATACAGTGGTGACCTTTGCTCTGTATCCCTCAATTATTTGACTGATTCTCTCTTTTTAACAGGTTTGGAGAAGAGAGTATGAATCGACTAATAAGGTGGATGCAGAAACGCAAGATTCCATTGGATGCTTCAGTGCTTGATATTGGAACTGGAAATGGTGTTTTCCTGGTTGAACTTGTTGGTGCTTTTAGTATTTGTTTGTTAGAGACAAATTTTAAAATCAAAAATTTTAAAAGCCCTGCAATTGAGGATATTAACTATCTAAATATAAAATAGTAAAGCAGTCATACTTTGAGAAGTCACATAGTACAAAAGGGAGGCTACATGGATTGTGAGAAAGCACTAAATGAGAACCTAGGGGATCTGAGTCCTAGTTTTGGTTCTTCTGGCTGTAGCCTGAACCTTGAGCAAGCTACTGAATTTTTCTAGGCTTCAGTTCTTTTCTAAGGATTGTGACTAGGTGATTGCTTTTGGTTTCTTGTAGCTCAAAACTCTGCACATCTATTTATATTAAAAAAAAGTTGACCTTTTGCAATTCCAGTAGGACCTAACATATCTTATCTTGGGTGAGCATATGGTTTGAAAAGAGCATTTTGTCCGTGGAGTTGGGTTTTGGTACCCATTCCACTGTTACATGCCTGTGCTGTGCTCTTGGTATACTGTGAGCTATGGAGGAATTATAAGACTTAGGCTTCATCCTAGATAGTTTTACAGTCTTAATTAGTACAGAAATAAACATAAGAGTGAAATTTGTTGAGTACCACTTGCCAAGCGTCATGCTAGGCGTTTGCAACATGAAAATTTGTACTTGAATTTTTTTTTTTTTTGAGATGAAGTCTTGCTCTGTTGCCCGGGCTGGAGTACAATGGGGTGATCTTGGCTCACTGCAACCTCCACCTCTTGAGTTCAAGCAATTCTCCTGCCTCAGTCTCCTGAGTAGCTGGGATTATAGGTGCCCACCACCATGCCTGGCTAATTTTTTGTATTTTTCAGTAGAGACAAGCTTTCATCATGTTGGTCAGGCTGGTTTTGAACTCCTGACCTCAGGTGATCCATCCGCCTGGACCTCCCAAAGTGCTGGGATTACAGGCATGCGCCATCATGCCCCACCCTGTACCTGAATTGTTTACAGTACAATAGAGTATGGACTGACATATAGACAGCTGTGCTATCACTTGATGCGTGCAGTAATATACTGAAAAGAGGGTGATTAATTTTGGAATGGAGGGATAGGGAAACATCTTGGAGGAGTTAATATCCAAGTTGGGCAGAAATTTCAGGGACAGCATGGTGACCTAGTAGAGTGTAAAGAAGAAGAGGACTTCAACTGATCGAAGTATTTTCTAAAGGCATGAAGGCTGAAGCAGTATATTATGTTCTGGGCCTGTAAATAATTTGATAAATTGAAATACAGAGTATATGTGGGGATGGACAGAGATGAGGATTAAGTTAAAGGTAGGAACCATTTTATGCTTTGCCATGCTTAAGAGCTTCAATTTTGCATTTAGGCTATGGAGAATTTAAAAATGTTTTTAGTAATGGAATACGGTTAGAAAAACTTGAAATACCCCTTTTTGAAACATTGAGATATGGCATATGTACATTGAAGTGCACAAACCAGAAGTATACAGCTAAATGAATTATCAGAAAGTGAATACATCCACGTAACAATCACTTGGTCAAGATAAAGAATATTACAGAACTCTAGAAATTTCCCTAGACCTCTCTAGCGATTATTCCCTCCTTCCTTTTTTTTTTTTTTTTTTTGAGGCAGAGTCTTTCTTTGTCACCTGGGTAGGAGAACAGTGGTGTGATCTCGGCTCATTGCAGCCTCAACTTCTCAGACTCAAGTGATCCTCTCGCCTCATTTGTTGATTTTTTTTGTAGAGACAAGGTCTTACTATGTTGCCCAGGCTGGCCTTCCTTCCTTTTTAAAAGTAACCACTATCTACCAGTCATGAATCAAAGATGAGTTTTAAATCAGATTAATTTGCCTGTTTTTGAATGTGTAAATGAAACTCACCAACTCCTGACCTCAAATCCGCCCGTCTTGGCCTCCCAGAGTGCTAGGATTATAGGTGTGAGCCACCTCACCCAGCCAGTTTATAGATTCCTTTAGATTTTATTCACATATAATTATGTATACTGTGAATAGTGGCAATTTTGTTTTTTCTTTCCTAATCCTTTATAACTTTTCCTCTTAATTACGTTTTCTAGGACCTCCAGTAGAATGTTGAAAAGTAGTGATGATAGAAGGCATCCTTGTCTTTTTTTTCTCTTTTCAGAAAATGCTTTCAATATTTCAGTCTTAAGTGTCATGTTAGCTGTTTGTTTTGTAGATAACTTCTAACAGATTAAGGAAATTTCCTTCTACTCCTACTTTGCTAAGAGGGGTGTTTGTGTGTATGTGTATGTGTGTTTCTTTTTTTTGAGATGAAGTCTCACTCTGTCACCCAGGCTAGAGTGCAGTGATGCTGTCTTGGCTCACTGCAACCTCCGCCTCCCAGGTTTAAGCGATTCTTGTGCCTCAGCCTTCCCAGTAGCTGGGATTACAGGTGTGTGCCACCACACCCGGATAATTTTTTGTGTTTTTAGTAGAGACAGGATTTCGTTAGGTTACTCAGGCTTGTCTTGAACTTCTGAGCTCAGTGATCTGCCCACCTCCCAAAGTCATAGGATTACAGGCATGAGCCACCACACCCAGCCGGTTTCTTTCTTTTTTTTTTTTTTTTTTAAAATGTAGAGACAGAGTCTCGCTCTGTTTCCCAGCCTGGAGTGCAGTGGTGCGATTCTAACTCCCTACAGCCTTGAACACTTGGGCTCAAGCAGTTCTGTTGCCTTGGCTTCCCAAGTAGGTGGGATTACAGGTATACAACACCACACCTGGCTGTGTGTGTGTTTCTTATGAATCTTGTTGTTTGTCAAATGTTTTTCCTGTTATCAAAATAATCAAGTGATTTTTCTCTTATAGTCTGTGAATGTTGTTGAATTACATTGGACTCATTTTCAAATGTTAAGT
This sequence comes from Aotus nancymaae, assembly GCF_030222135.1. Lineage (NCBI taxonomy): Eukaryota > Metazoa > Chordata > Mammalia > Primates > Aotidae > Aotus > Aotus nancymaae. The sequence goes on from NW_026988421.1 coordinate 6,281,376, forward strand.
GCGTTTCTGGAATAAACCAAACTTACATATGCCACTAGATTGAGTTTAATATTTTGTTTAGGATTTTTGCAGCCCTCTCTTGATGGAGACTGTCCTGTAATTTTCTTGTTGATGCGATTGTCAAGTTTTGGTGTTAGGTTATGCTGGTTGAAATTCTATTTTTTTGAAATTTTAAGAATGATGTTATTTCTTTCTTAAATGTCAGGTAGAATTCACTGGTGAAACCACCTAGATAAGGGGTCGTTTTTGGGAAGTCTTTTTCTTTTTTGAGGTAAGCTTTTCTTTGCTTTCCTTTTTTTTTTGAGGCAGAGTCTTGCTCTGTCACCCAGGCTTGAGTGTAGTGGTGCCATCTCGGCTCACTGCAACCTCTGCCTCCTGGGTTCAAGTGATTCTCCTGCTTCAGCCTCCTGAGTAGCTGGGACTACAGGTGTGCACCACCATGCCTGGCTAATTTTTGTATTTTTAGTAGAGATGGGATTCTGCCATGTTGGCCAGCTGGTGTTGAACTCTTGATGTCAGGTAATCTGCCTGCCTCGGTCTTCCGGAGTGCTCAGATTACAGGTGTGAGCCACTCTACCTGGATTGAACTTCTTAATTGAAGTGTAGTTTATATAGAAAGCTGAGCCCAAGTGGTACAAAATGAACTTGTGTTACTCACCAACATGACCAAAAAATAAGACATTTCCAGTTCCGTAGGAGCCTCCTTGTGCCCTCTCTCACTCCTTCCTTTCTAAAATTGACCACTGCTGTGACTTCTATCATCATGTAGTAGGCTATTTTTGATATTAACTATAGTAGTTTCTTATGGTTTTAATTTGCATTTCTCTAATGAGTAATGATGTTGAGCACCTTTTCATGTGCTTATTTGCCACCTGTATATCTTTTTTTTGTTTTTGAGATAGAGTCTTGGTGTGTTGCCTAGGCTGGAGTGCAGTGGCGTGACATGATCTCGGCTCACTGCAACCTCCACCTACCAGGTTCAAGCGATTCTCCTGCCTTAGCCTCCTCAGTAGCTGGTACTACAGGAGTGCACCACCACATCCGGCTAATTTTTTTGTATTTTTAGTAGCGACGGGGTTTTACCATGTTGGCTAGGCTGACTGAACTCCTGATCTCAGGTGATCTGCCCACCTTGGCCTCCCAAAGTGCTGGGATTACAGGCATGACCCACCTCGCCCGGCTTGAATATAGAATTCTGAGCTAGCTGGTTCTTTCAGTACTTTAAAAGTGTCACGTCACTTGTTTCTGACTTCCATGTTTTCTCATGAGGAATCTGTAGTCATTTGAATTGTTGTTGAAAAAATAAATACATTATTTTTCTGGATGCTTTTAAGATTTTTTTTTTGTGTTTTGTTTTTTGCTGTTTGTTTATGATGTGCTGCTCCTTGGTTTTCTTTGGGTTATCTTATTTGGTGTTCACTGAACTTTTTGTATCTCTAAGCTTATGTCTTTTGCCAGATTTGAGATATTTCTAGCTTTTGTTTTTTCAATTTTTTTCTGTATTACTGCCTTTCTCTTTTTCTTTACAGGCGTGAGCCACTGCTCTGGGCCCTGTTTCTTTGTTGTAGTTTTCAGTTCTCTGCTAGAAATCTCCCACTTGTCATTGTCATTCCTGTCAGTTGTTTTAGAATCTTATTTATTTATTTATTTATTTATTTATTTATTTATTTTAAGGCGAGGTTTCACCATGTTGGTCAGGCTGGTCTTGAACTCCCGACCTCAGGTGATCCGCCCGCCTTGGCCTCCAAAGTGCTTGGATTACAGGCGTGAGCCGTTACACCTGGCATGTTTTAAAATCTTTTTCTGATAATTCATTTATTTGGGTCTCCTGAGTGGTCTGTTTCTAAAGTCAATTTCTCCCCTTGGTTTTGGTTGTTTCCTTGAATGTCTGCTCATTTTTGGGTGCCAGAAATTGAATGTGAAAGACATTGGAGATAGTTTGAGGCCCTGAGTGATAGCTCTAGAAACCTAAAACATCTATATGTGATTTTTAAGTTGTACTAGAAGAATAAACAGGCATGGGAGAAGAAGGAGCTGATAAGAATCAGTTAGTAGACTCATCCTGGGTTCTAGATCTCCCAGAGAAGGAGTTAAGGGAAATGGGGAGAAAATAAGATCTCAAAGAATAAGGAAGGATACAGCTAAAAAAAGAGGATATTAGACCTTTAGATTAAAAACAAAATAAAGGGAGCAATCTGCCTGTAGAAAATAATTGATATACTTTTTCCTTGAGTTTAGATTAGGAATCAGTTACTTAGCATTGAAAAGACTTGGTAGGTCTTAATGGATTTAGATGTGGCAGTAAGTTAAGTTTTATAGGAAATGGTGAAGAGCAGGAAGGGAATTTCAGGCTGTTCTGTACTTTATAACTTACTTTGTTTTTCGTGTTTCCTTTGAAATTATTTTTAGTCTCATTGGTCTAAAAATGTTCGGCCTTGTTAGCAGGTGTGTAAAGACCAGAAGCCACCATGCTTTTGCCACAGACTCGCATAGCCTAGATAGGTTAGTAAACACCAAAACTCTCAAGTCCAGTGAGTTAAAGAAACTTTCTTGGGGATACTGATAGCTGCCCACCCTACCTCACAGGTTTTTTTGTAAAGATCTAATGGAATGTATGAAATATTTTTAAAAATGAAAAAATATTGTTTTGAATACTAAAAAACAAAACAAAAAAATGAAAAAGTAATATACAAATGTAGGATGGTTAAAAATCACGATTAGTGGAGAATTGCATAATGTATAATTACACTGAAGGGAAAATTTAAAAATTGATAGCATATTACATTTGCATTGATTTTATTCATATAACTTAAGTGGGTTAAGTAAAATTTATGACAAATTTATGTGTGAATTGGAAATTACCAGCATCAAAAGTTAATGTTACCTTTTTCTGCCTAAGGGCTTATACATATATTTTCATTATTTTTGAGAACGTGAATTTCCTTTTGGAAAAGAAATAAAATATTATGAAAACAAAGGCATTGTCACAGTATATAAACTTTCAATTTTTATTTAGAGTCTACAATAAAATTTAAAAATTATGAATTATTGGATTATATGTCATGTTCTCTACAACAAAAATAACTTCAGTCCTATAAAACATCATATTAAAGCTTTTACTAACTAAAGTATAAAATTATTTCTCTCTAGGCAAAATTTGGTTTCTCTAATATTACTGGAATTGATTACTCTCCTTCTGCAATTCAGCTTTCTGGAAGTATTATAGAAAAAGAAGGTTTATCCAACATTAAGTTAAAGGTAACTATTATTTATATTACTATAATATTTATAATAGAAGTTAAATGTTTCTAAAGTATATTAATTGACATGTTTTATTTTTTATTTTATTTATTTATTTTTTGAGACAGAGTCCGGCTCTGTCACCCTGGCTGGAGTGCCATGGTGCAATGTCGGCTCACTGCAACCTCCGACTCCCGGTTTTAAGCAATTCTCTTGCCTCAGCCACCCGAGTAGCTGGGATTACAGGTGACCGCCACAACACCCGGCTGATTTTTTTGTATTTTTAGTAGAGACGGGGTTCCTCCACGTTGGCCAGGCTTGTCTCTAATTCCTGACCTCAGGTGATCCACCCACCTTGGCCTCCCAAAGTGTTGGGATTACAGGAGTGAGCCACTGCACCTGCTTGACATGTTTTAAACTCACGTAAATTAGGGATCAATTATAAATAATACAAATTGAAATATTTTTAAGTAGCCATATTAAAAATTTAATCTAGTTGGTTTGGGGAAATTATTTTTTCTTTCTCTTCTGTATGTTTGTTCATACACTACTGCTCCTGATGTTTGCAAATACACATAATACTTAACTATGGATTAACCAGATCAATAAGTTTTAAATGCATCAAGTGGTGTAATGTCATCAAAAATCATTTAGTTTATTTTTGTGTTCTAGGAACTGTGAGATGATGACTCCTAAATTATTTTTCTAGCCCAGGCCTCTCTTCTGAGCTCTAGAGTTATAGGCAGGCATGCCTCATTTTTGTAGCTTCCCAAATGGCACTTTTTTTTTTTTTTTTGACAAATCAAAGGTTTGTGGTAAGCCCGTTGAGCCCGTCTGTTGGCACTATTTTTCCAACTGCGTGTTCTCACTTTGTGTCACATTTTGGTAATTGTTGTAATATTTCAGAACTTTTTTTTTTTGAGATGGAGTCTTGCTCTGTCACCAGGCTAGAGTGCAGTGGCGCGATCTCGGCTGACTGCAACCTCCACCTCCCGGATTCAAGCAGTTCACCTGCCTAAGCCTCCCAAGTAGCTGGGACTACAGGTGTGCACCACCACGTCCAGATAATTCTTTGTATTTTTAGTAGAGATGGAATTTTGCCATGTTGGCCAGGATGGTCTTGATCTTTTGACCTTGTGATCCGCCTGCCTCAGCCTCCCAAATTGCTGGGATTACAGGTGTGAGCCACTGTGCCTGGCCCAGAACTTTTCATTATTATTATATCTATTATGGTGATTTGTGATCAATGATCTTTGATACTACTATTGTAATTGTTTTGGGGCACCATGAACTGTGCCCACATAAGATGGTAAACTGAATTGATAAATGTCGTATGTTCTGTCTGCTCTACCTACTGGCTGGTCTCCTATCTATCTCCCTCCCTCCCCCTCAAGCCTCCTTCTTTCTCAGGACATGGCAATATTGAAATTAGGCCAATTAAAAACCCTACAGTGGGACGGGCATGGTGGCTAACGCCTGTAATCCCAACACTAGGAGGCTGAAGTGGGCAGATCACTTTGAGGTCAGGAGTTTGAGACCAGCCTGGCCAACATGGTGAAACCTCTCTCCACTAAAAATACAAAAAATAGCCAGGTGTGGTGGTGTGCACCTGTAGTCTTACCTACTTGAAAGGCTAAGGCGGGAGGATCACCTGAACCTGGGAGGCGGAGGTTGCAGTGAGCTAAGATTGTGCCACTGCACTCTAGCCTGGGTGACAGAGGAAGACTGCATCTCAAAAAAACAAAAAGAAAAAAACGAACATAAAAAATGAACAACCCCTCCCTGTCAATACAGTGACCTGTAAGTGTTCAATTGACAGGTAGAGTCACACATCTCTCACTTTAAATAAAAAGCTAGAAATGATTAAGCTTAGTGAGGAAAGCATGTTGAAAGCTGAGATAGGCCAGAAGCTAGGCCTCTTGTGCCAAAATTTAGTCAAGTTGTAAATGTAAAACAAAATTTCTTTAAGCAAATTAAAAGTGATATTTCAGTGAACACATGAACAGTGAGAAAGTCAAACAGAGCCTTATTGCTGATACGGAGGAAGTTTTAGTGGTCCAGGTAGAAGAGCAAACCAGTCACAGCATTCTCTTAAGCCGAAGTGTAATCCAGAGCAAGGCCCTGACTCTTCAGTTCTGTGAAGGCTGAGAGAGGTGAAGAAGCTGGAGAAGAAAAGTTTGAAGCTAGCAGTAGTTAGTTCATGAGATTTAAGAAAAGAAGCCATCTTGACTGGGCATGGTGGCTCACACCTGTAATCCCAGCACTTTGGGAGGCCAAGGCAGGAGGATCACCTGAGGCCAGGAGTTCGAGATCTGCCTGGCCAACATGCTGAAACCCTGTCTTTACTAAAAGTACAAAAAGTTAGCCAGGCATGTTGGCCGGTGCCTGTAATCCTAGCTTCTTGGGAGGCTGAGGCAGGAGAATTGCTTGAACCTGGGAGGTAGAGGTTGCAATGAGCCAAGATTGTGCCACTGCACTCTAGCCTGGGCAACAGAGTGAGACTCCATCTCAAAAAAGAAAAAAAGAAAAAAGAAGCCATTTCCATGACATGAAAGTGCAAGATAAAGCACTAAGTGCTGATGTAGAAGCTGTAGCAAGTTAGCTAGGAAATAACCAGTGAAGCTGGCTAAACAACACACAGATTTTCAATGGAGATGAAACAGCCTTATATTAGAAGAAGATGTCATGTAGGAGTTTCATAGCTAGAGAGGAGAAGTCAGTGCCTGGCTTTAAAGCTTCAAAGAAGAGACTGACATTCTTGTTAGAGGGGCCTAATGCGGCTCATGACTTTAAGCTGAAGCCAATGCCCATTTACTGTTGTGAAAATCCTAGGGCCCCTAAGAATTATGCTAAATTTCTGCATGAGCTCTATATAAATGGAACAAAACAAAGCCTGGATGATGGCACATCTGTTTACAGTATGGTTTATTGAATATTCTAAGCCCGTTTTTGAGACCTGCTAGCCCAAAAGGAAGACTCAAAGTAGTACTGATCATTGACAATGCATAAATTCACCCAAGAGCTCTGATGGAGATGCATAAGAAAATTAATCTTGTTTTTATTCCTTTTAACACAGCATCTGTTCTGCAGCCCATGATGATCAATAAGTAATTTTGACTTTACAGTCTTAAATGTGTTATTTAAGAAACGCATTTCAAAAAAAAAAAAAAAAAGAAATGCATTTCATAAGGCTATAGTTGTAATAGATAGTGATTTCACGGATGGATCTGGACAAAGTAAATTGAAAACCTTCTGGAAATGATTCACCATTCTAGATGTCATGAAGAACATTTATAATTCATAGGAGATCAGTATATCAACACTAATGAGTTTGGAAGAAGTTGATTCCCACCCTAGTGGATGACTTGGAGAGAGGTTCAAGATTTCAAATGGAGGAATTAACTGCAAATGTAGTAGAAGTAGCAGACTAGAATTAGAAGTGGAACCTGAAGGTGTAACTGAGTTGCCACAGTCTCATGATAAAACTTGATCAAATAAGGAGTTGCTTCTTATGGTGGATGAGCAAAGAAAGTGGTTTCTTGAGATGGAATCAACTGGTAAAGATATAGTGAACATTGTTGAAAAAGGATTTTGAATACTCCATAAACTTAGTTGATAAAGCAGAAACAAGGTTTGAGAGCATTGACTCCCATATTGAAGGAAGTTCTGTGTATACAATGCTATCAAACAATATCATGTGCTCCAGAGAAATCTTTCATAAAAGGAAGAGTCAATTGATGCAGCAAACTTCATTATTGTCTTACTTTAAAAAATTGCCACAGCCACTGCAGCCTTCAGCAACCACCACCCTGATCAGTCAACAGGTATTGTCATTGAGGCAAGGCCCTCCAGCCAGGGAAAAGATTATGTCTTACTCATGGTTTACATGATGGTTTGCTAGTTTGTTTGTGTCTTTTAACAATAAAGTATTTTTGGGGGGGATGGAGTCTTGCTCTGTTGCCCAGGCTGGAGTGCCATGGGCGATCTTGGCTCATTGTAACCCCTGCCTCCCGGGTTCAAGTGATTCTCCTGCCTCAGCCTCCTAAGTAGCTGGAACTACAGGGGCGTGCCACCATGCCTGGCTAATTTTTTGTATTTTTAGTAGAGACGGGTTTTCACTGTGTAGCCAGGATGGTCTTGATCTCCTGACCTCGTGATCTGCCCACCTCAGCCTCCTAAAGTGCTGGGATTACAGGCATGAGCCACCACGCCTGACCAATATAAGGTATATTTTCATACAGGGACCTTTTCTATTTTGTTTACTTATTATATCCAGTGTCTGAAAGCTACCTGACAATAGATGTCCACAAAATATTTGTTGAATAGGTGAATATTTTTATATAGGCATTTAGGATGAGGAAGCTTCTTCAAAGTTAGTGCTTCAGAGTGATGGTCCTTATTTTGCTTCAGGTATAATGAATACTTTGGACATGCGAGAAGGGAGAAGACCCATCTTCCAATATACAGAAACACAATATATACATTTTTAAGTCATTAAGAGTTTTAGATTAAACATGATTTACAATTACTGTATTAAATTTGTGTGAGTAATTGTGAGCTAATTGCCAAATTATTTTTTCAAAATAACTTCAGAATTTTTATTGGTAAATTGTGAATATTTTATAAAATTGAGGCAGATTGCTATTTCAGATGCTTATTATGTATCAAGTTATTGACAGTGAATGAGATGCTGATGTATGACTTTAAACATCTAAAGAGCATGAAATGTACCAACTTAAGTAATTACAGTTTAAAAAGTTATTTAATTTCTTGGGCCGGGCATGGTGGCTCATGCCTGTAATTCAGGCACTTTGGAGGCCAAGGCGGGTGGATCACCTGAGGTTGGGGGTTCAAGACCAGCCTGACCAACATGGTGAAACCCCATCTTATAAAAAAAAAAATTTAAAAAGCTATTTAATTTCTTAAGCTTTATGCCATTCCATTCATTATATCCATTAGTAATTTTGTAAGCTGCTGAGTCAAGACCCAATAACGTATTTTTTATTTATTTTTATTTTTATTTTTTTAAAAAATAAAGACAGGGTTTCACCATGTTGGTCAGGCTGGTCTTGAACTCCCGACCTCAGGTAATCTGCCTGCCTTGGCCTCCAAAGTGCTTGGATTACAGGTGTGAGCCACCACGCCCGGCAACTTTTTTTTTAAAGACTGGTCAGTGAAGCAGTGGTAATAGAGAAGGAACAGAAAAATCTGTAGTTGGTTGTGATTGATGAGTTGTAAACACCACTGCACTTGGACCAGCCAAGGCCCAAGAACTTTCGATTTACTGTGTTTATTTTAGGTTACACCAACTAGGAATATAAGCTAAAAATCTTCCCATAGCTGAGTGCTGTGGCCACATCTGCTTAGGAGGCTGAGATGGGAAGATTGCTCAGCTCAGGTTTTCAAGTCTATCCCGGGCAACATAGCAAAATTTCTGTCTCTAAACTCTTATTTCCAGTGACTTGAGTTCCAAATAAATTGTCATTTTTAAGAATGTGTCAGATATTCTGCTTTTTGACAGAAACAGGTTTTTCATAAACTAGGCTTGTGAGCTCCATACTCTGCTAGTATTATTAGGGAATATGGCTGGCTTTGATTTGTAGAGATTTGGAATGTTCAGGAAACATCAGTCTCTCTTATCTTGGCTTTAGTGATCTTGGAATGAAGCTCATAAAAGTTAGCTATCAAGTTGTAAATATGTATATTATATGTAAAATGTCATTATAATTAATGGGTCCTTTTATTAATAACCTTTTACATGTTGTCACATTCTGTAAGGATTGTGTTTTAAGTGTTCTCACATAGACATTGACTTTTAATATAGGTAGAAGACTTTTTGAATCTTTCCACACAGCTGTCTGGATTTCATGTTTGTATTGACAAAGGGACTTTTGATGCCATCAGCCTTAACCCTGACAATGCAATTGAAAAGAGGAAGCAATATGTGAAATCTCTCTCCAGGGTGTTGAAAGTAAAAGGCTTTTTTTTAATAACGTCATGTAATTGGACCAAGGAAGAGTTGCTAAATGAATTCAGTGAAGGTAATGACTGTGTGGTGTTTAAATGTGTGCTCACCTCAGGTTTCATGTACTTAGGCTTTCTCCCCTTTGTGTTACAGTGTTTTACTTTTCTGTTTGTGGGAATTGCCTGCTTTTTTCTCTGTTAATAACTTTGACAGTAACATTTGACTGTATATACAAAGCACAGAGAAATAACATTGGTTGACATCCAGAGATCTTTTAAAAAATTTTCCAAGAAATCCTGGCAGTTAAGTACTAAAATTTATGAGCCTGTAAAAATTAAGGTCTCAACCTGGGCAACACGATGAAACCCTGTGTCTGCTAAAAATACAAAAAATTAGCCGGAGTTGGTGGCGTGTGCCTGTAGTCCCAGCTACTTGGGAGGCCGAAGTGAGAGGATTGCATAAGCCCAGGAGGCGGAGGTTGCAGTGAGCCGAGATCGCGCCACTGCATTCCAGCCTGGGTGACAGAGTGAGACCCATCTAAACAAACAAAAAATAAACAAAAAATTAAGTTCTCTATTTGAGCTGTACAATTTTTTTTTTTTTTTTTTGGAGATGCAGTTTCACTCTTGTTGCTGAGGCTGGAGTGCAATGACTCGATCTCGGCTCACTGCAACCTCCGCCTCCCAGGTTCAAGCGATTCTCTTGTCTCAGTCTCCTGAGTATCTGGGATTACAGGCGCATGCCACCATGCCCAACTAATTTTTGTAGTTTTAGTAGAGATGGGGTTTCATCATATTGGTCAGGCTGATCTCAAACTACTGACCTCAGGTGATCGTCTGCCTTGGCCTCCCAAAGTGCTGGGATTATAGGCATGAACCACCTCGCCCAGCCACAGTCTTTTATTTAAGGTATATAATCTATTATTTATAGACTCAAACAAAAGCACATATATTGTGCTTCTGACTTCAGTGCACTGATTTACTGGCAAATCCATAATAATGCAAATGGAAGAAGTACTTTTGTCTTACAAGATGAGAGTTTTAATATTATAGATATTTTAGCTGTCTTGTCCTAGTGGTCATTTAGGTATTCAGAGATTATAGAACAATTCTTGTTTTCAGAGGATATAAAACAATTATTTTTAAGATTACACAGAATTAAAATGTATGGAATTGATAGAAGATTCTGGTGCTGAGGCAGGATCCTTTTTTGCCTAGTTAGCAAAGTGTAATTAGTGCAGTGTCTACTTAGCGGGGATCTTGTGAGAAATGATAATCTGTAATCTACACACAGAATATTTTGAGTTCTCTGGCAGGCTGTTCTTTGCATTTTTTAAGAAATATTTTATCTGCCAGTTTGTTCATGTAGTACACAGCCATTTCTGGGAATGTATCTTGAGAATCTGTAGATATTTGCTTGTTTTCTCCTTAGAATCCTTTTAGATTAGGTTTTTTTCCCCTCTCTTTTCTTTTTTATTCCAGATACTGCACTTTTTTTTTTTTTTTTTTTTTTGATAGAATAGGAGAAATTTTCAGGGTGGAGTCTTGGGTAAATAATATGGTACTCAATATTTGGTTAAATTTTGAATCTCAGTTGTCAGAAGCTAATGGGAGGTGAATTACCTCAAGAGAGTAGTTTACTGGGCACCATTAGTTATAACCACACTGCATATACCTTATTTTAGAGTTTGTTTTCTTTTTAGTATTAAGGGAACAGGCTGGGAGAACACTTAACACATGTCCTTTTGTGTGTGTTCAATGGCTTTGACAGATTACTTAATGTAAAACCTGAAGTGTTTGAGGCTTGAAATGTGAGCTTATGGCTTCATTACTATTGCCTCTGGAAAACAAGAATTATATGTGATTTATTGTTTTTTATTTCATGCCATTTATTTTATTATCCTCCATGTTAAATTTGTTTCCTTTAGAACTGTTGAGGCCCTGTATCAATAGGCTTTTCCTCTTCCTGAACCTTGACAGTTTTAATAAATGCTCAGAGTTACACTGTGTAGGACAAGTTTCTTTTCTGGTTTTTAAATACAGGTGTTCTTTTTTACTCCTAGAACCAGCAGACAAAAACATATTTGTCTGTCTTTGATAATGAGGAACAGACTTTAGCCTGGTTAGAGTACTTAAAAATGTGTCTGTGTCTGAAAACTATTGAGTAAACTCTTTATGTTCAATTTTAGAGCTAAATACAGTATTTAAGCGAAATGTTATAACGGGAAACGTTATATAAATAGTTATATACAATTGAAAACATTTTTTAGGCATGAGTCCCTTAGAAAATGATATTTGGAGTTAGATACGGGAAAGTAACAGAATACACTGCTGCACGCGTCACTGCCAAAGGTCTTGTTTCTGACTACTCAAGTTGGCTGCCACATTCTCTTTGCATAGAATAACGCTTGTTTCACCAATCTTTTAAGGTTCTTTTATTATTTGAAATATAAATGTTCATAAAACTGTTGAAACAGATCTTTCTTTTTTTTCCATGATACCCCTGATTATACAAATACTTTGTGTTATTTGTTTTGGTGAGGGTTACCTGGAACCACTTGCTTGTATTTTAATTTGATGTCCAAGGGACTTGACTTTATGGCAACGAAAGAATGAAAACAATAACCACCCATCTAACTTTAGAAGTAATTTAAAGGAGTCTTTCTGAACCTATTCTGGTTTGGGGAGCTGTCCTTTAAAAGAAAAAGTAATTCAAATTTATTATTTAAATAGTTGAAAAATATCAATAACATCAACATATAAATATACAGATTAAAATAATTAAAACAATTTGTTTGCCATCAGTGGAGTACAACCGCTGTTAATATTTTTGGTGTATTCTATCTTGAAATATAATAATTCCAATTCTGTAGGGTTAGTTCAAGTAGTTAAAAAGTCCTGGAAAATTTATACAGACAGAAAATTTGTATTATTAAACATCCAAAGCATTTGTAAAATTTTTGAAAACAAATATGAGTGTATAACTATGTATGTACCCAACACAATGCCTGCATTTTCCAGCATTAAGATACATCATATTATTTTATTAAAAGGAATGTCCTAATTTGGAAGTTTTCTTACAATAAGCTTTTAATAAGCATTTTAATATTTAGTTATTAATATTTAGTGAAATTAGATGAGGAACATGAATTAGGATGTATAATGAAACAGTATGATAGACCAATTGATGCAATAATATAATTTCTTTCTTTCTTTTTTTTTGAGACAGAGTCTCTCTATTTCTCTCTGTTGCCCAGGTTGGAGTGCAGTGGCAGGATTTCGGCTCCCTGCAGCCTTGACTTCTTGGGCTCAAGCGATCTTTCCACTTCAGCCTTCTGAGTAGCTGGAACTACAGGCTCACGTCATCATGCCTGGATAATTTTATATTTTTAGTAGAGACAGGATTTTGCCATGTTGTCCAGGCTGGTCTCAAACTCCTGGGCTCAAGTGATTCTCCCACCTGGGCCTCCCAAAGTGCTGGGATTAGAGGCCCGAGCCACTGCACCTGGCCAGTATACATTATTTTAAACATTTTTTTTTCCTGTTTACAAGAGTTATTTGAGCTCAAAGCATGGAAATTTAGAAAATACAGAATCCCACCCTTGCCTCAAGAAAAAAAAAATTCAAAAATTAATAGATCCATCAATGAGGGAAAACCTTGATTGGCATTTTATTTTACTTTAATTTTTAAATTTATTTTGAGACAGAGCCTGGTTCTGTTGCCCAGGCTGGAGTGCAGTGGCATAATCTTGGCTTACCACAGCCTCCATCACCCAGCAGTCTCCCACCTCAGCCTCCCAAGTAGCTGGGACTACAGGTGCACAGGTACAGGTCACCACAACAGCTTTTTTTGTGTGTTTTTTGTAGAGATGGGGTTTCACCATGTTGTCCAGGCCGGTCTCAAATTCCTGGCCTCAAGAGAGCTGCCCACCTTAGCCTCCCAAAGTGCTGGGATTATACCATGCCTGGCCCTGGTCGACATCTTATTAAGTGACCTTACAGCTTTATTTGTTTTATTTTATTATTTTAATCAATTAATTAATTTTTTGAGATGAAGTCTTGCCTTGTCGCCCAGGCTGTAGTGCAACGGTGCGATCTCTGCTCACTGCAACCTCTGCCTCCCGGGTTCAAGCGATTCTCCTGCCTTAGCCTCCCAAGTAGCTGGGACTATAGGTGTGAGTCATCATGCCCAGCTAATTTTTTGTATTTATAGTAGAGACGGGGCTTTGCCATGTCTGCCAAGCTGGTCTCGAACTCCTGACCTCAGGTGATTTGCCTGCCTTGGCCTCCCAAAGTGTTGGGATTACAGGCATGAGCCACTGTGCCTGGCCTTTTTAAAAGCAAAATAATAAAACATTTTATTTTATAGTTTAGAAAAATACAACACTACATCCCCCTTCTTTTTTTTTTGAGATGGAGTTTCACTCTTATTGTTCAGACTGGAGTGCAACCTCTGCCTCCTGGGTTCAAGCGATTCTCCTGCCTCAGCCTCCTGAGTAGCTGGGATTACAGGCATGTGCCACCACGCCTGACTAATTTTGTATTTTTAGTAGAGATGGAGTTTCTCCATGTTGGTCTGATTGGTCTCAACCTCCAGACCTCAGGTGATCCTCCCGCTGTGGCCTCCCAAAGTGCTGGGATTACAGGCATGAGCCACTGCGCCTGGCTGGAAAACACTATATTATCTTATTTGGATCTTTACAAAATCACAGTGAATTTGATGGGAGTGGGGGTGGGCATTGGTATTAGTAAGTAGCCTCTTTGCATAGAACTCAGGATCATGGTAGAGGTAACTTGATAGCCTATCTCATTTAGTAAGTGGTAAAGCTGAGACTTGAACCTAGGATTTTAGATTCCAAGTTAATTTTTTTTTAAACTATACTGTGATGCTTTGAAAGTTATTAGTTCCTTGTCTTCCAGGCCCTTTATTAGTTAGTTTAGTTTGAATCTTCATTTTTGTTATAAATTATTGTTTTTAATTCTGCTGAAATATATATATCATTTTATAACCATTTTTAAGTGTACACTTCTGTGGTATTAAGTAGACTTAAAGTTTTGTGCAATTGTCATCATCATCCTTCTCCAGAACTTTTTCATCTTCTACAGATTCATTTATATTTCCATGTTATTTTGCCTTTCTGTATTAACTGCTTTTATATGTGTAGTGTGAATTAATTAGATTACTACATATAAATCACTCAAAATAATGACTGGCACATAATAAGAACTCGACACAGGGCCAGGCGATGTGGCTCACGCCTGTAATCCCAGTACTTTGGGAGGCTGAGGTGAGTCTATCACTTGAGATCAGGAGTTCTAGACCAGCCTGACCAACACGGCGAAACCCCATCTGTACTAAAAATACAAAAAATTAGCCAGGTGTGATGGCGTGTACCTGTAATTCCAGATACTCGAGAGGCTGAGTCACGAGAATCGATTGAACTCAGGAGGCAGAGGTTGCAGTGAGCTGAGCTTGTGCCATTGCACTCCAGCCTGGGTGATGGAGTAAGACTCCGTCGCAAAAAAAAAACACACAAACAAAACTTGACATACGCTAGCTGCTTCCTACAACTGAGGTGTTAGAGGCTAACAGAGATACAGCTTTGCAGGGATGATAAACAGGAAGTGGAGGAAATGGGATGTGAATGGAAAGCCTGTTCTTTGCAATTTGTTTTTGGTCTTGTCTTTTCCTTGTTAAATTCAAAGTGATTTTGGGTGTGCATACATATGCTGTATGTACGTAGTAGAATTGAAAAATCGTGAAATGAAATTCAGCACAATATAGAGTTTAGAATCATCGTTTTATAACGGGTTTAAAAGTACAGTGTTAATGCATGTATATAAATAAATGTAACTATGCGATTCAATCTTTAATAAAAGTATTTTAATTTTGTCTGACAGGATTTGAACTTTTCGAAGAGCTGCCAACACCCAAGTTCAGCTTTGGAGGCAGATCTGGAAACAGTGTAGCAGCATTGGTTTTCCAAAAAATGTGAGACTTCCTTGGACAAATTCAGGTAGCTACACAGAATCTACACAGCAAATTTACCCTGACACGGAAAATCCATGTGCAAATAAATGCTTAGTAAGTACACAGGATGCACATGTTGAATACAATATAATGGATTGGTAAAAGAGAATAATAATCATGAGCACCTAAGTGGTTGGGTTTTAGAGATCAATCAAGAATAATTTTTAATTTTCTTTTGTATTTGAAATGTAGTTTTCTTTTTGATTAAAAAAATTTCCCGTAACTGCTAAACAGTTAAAAACTTTAAAGTAGTAAATGAGTTTATAGAAAGCATGTGTTCTTAATTTTTGTGCCTTCATAAAGTTGGATTGAATATAACTATTTATGAATATCTGACCAAATTATTCCAGCACCAGAATAATAAGCAAACAGCTTTCTTAATATTTTGTTAGACTATTTATGAAATATAACAAGAAATACTATTTTGTGTTGGATGGTGGTTATTTTTAAAATTAATTAATACCTGAGAAAAGGCCTGTTACCTTTATGTATATAGTTAAACAAAATCGGAGAAATGTATCAGTTGCTCAAAAGTTATCAAGCCTGCATTTTGTAGCTGTGGTCTTCCACACACTGTAAGGGATAAACAGGTAGTAGAAGGAAAGGGAACTAAGGGATATTATTATTTGCTAGCGTTATGTTAAGTTGTCTTATTAAGTAATTGAATCTTTTCAATATCTTCTTGAGGTATGTATTGCTCCTTCTTGTTTCTACCTGTAAGAAAAAGGAAACTGAGAGAAGTGATGTCACTTTGATGAGGTCAAACAGTACAGGATGGAGCCAGGATTTTTATCTGGGTCTCTCTGACTTTAAAACACATTCTTTTCTCCTAGCACATTCAGCCTCACAGGTGCTAAGTCTCTGCTTGTTTTTGAAAAGATAAGGCATATTCACACTTAATACCGTTTTGTATTTGTGGTAATATTTTAATATTGGAGCCATAATACAAATTTTTATATACTTTTTTGATGATTTTCAGCTTTGTGGGCCTATTGGGTAACATAACTAACAGAATTTTTGTTTATTTGGCAAATGTTACTCCTGTATTGAATAAGTCTAACATTATGTCCTTTTTCTTTTTGGGGAGGGGTAGGCGGGGGAGTGAGTTTTATATTTAGATCAGCATCATTCAGCCATTAAGACAAGATAGTTGAAGACATGTATGTGGACTTTAAAGAAAAATAACATTTTTTATTTTCAACATGTAAAAAGTGAGAAATTACTTCAAAATACATGCAATTTAAATTGTTTACAAAATTGTGTTGATTTTATAACATAGCACTTTTTTTTTTTTTTTTTTTTCAATAAAGACGGTGTTTTACCGTGTTGGTCAGGCTGGTCTTGAACTCCCGACATCAGGTGATCCGCCCACCTTAGCCTCCAAAGTGCTTGGATTACAGGCATGAGCCACGACGCCCGGCTGATAGCATATCTTAAACTGTAGAAAATTTCATAGTTTTTGAGATCTGGTCTTTGTTGTTTTTTTCCACATAATATTTTATTTCAAATATAGTTAAGTACTCTTTTAGGATTTTGAGTTAAGTATATGCTATTTTAATGCACTAATCCTACAGACTAGGCTTTCTATGTGACTAGACTGAGATGTTGAGTTTTATTCATAGAAAGCTTGGAATGGTTGTTTGTTGAAAAGCTTTTCGAGTCACTATTTGGGGCATGTTTGGGCCATTTGCAAAGGTGAAGTTTTTTTTTTTTTTAAATCATAGAGCTTTTGATAAGGTTAGGAAAAGGAAGTTGTCATCTCTTCTTATTACTGTAATCCTCCTGGAAGCTAGCCTCTTTAGGACTAAAACCAGAAAAAATAGAAGGTCGAAAAATGCCAATAAGAAATTAATATTTTCACATAATACCAAACTGTTAAAAACCAGGTCAGCAAATGTTCCCAGTTTCCTGAAACAAACTATAAATACATTATTTAACTTGGCATTGTTAAATTGTATAAATATGTGGGTAACTGTGACAGAAATTATGCAGTTATAAAAAGGAGCAGTAAGTTATGTAGTGAATTCTGTTTTCTGTGGATAAGAAGTTGGAATTGTAATTTCATTTAATCAAAAGACACTTATTTTGAGGAAACTTGTTTGAAATGCAAACGAGATCTCTGTGGAGCCTGCACAGAATTGTTGCTTTTCATTATGATGTTATTGCTGCATAACAGGCCACTTCTGTGTGTAGGAAGTGCGTATGCAAGTCCAAAGGGAATTGAGGCCTGAATGGGTGGGTTACACCAATTGGCAAATAGAAAGTTTTCAGTACATTTTGTTTTAAGCCAGGTGCACAAGTTAGAGTTGCTTTTTGGGACTGGTATTTATGTGTGTGAGAATCAAACCTGATACCACTCTTGGCAGCCTGACCAAAGCCATTTAAAAATAAGTACAAACTGTCCTTGAATGATTTTTTTCCCATTGTAGTAGCACTGAGTTTTCCTTTTTTCTTCATCTGTGGTATGCTTACAATCTTCTGGGTCTTTTTTTTTTTTTTTTTTTTTTTTTTAAGAAATAAGGGAGCTAAGTATATACAAAAGACTTTCCATCTTTTTATGAGTCATGTGCTTCGGTGGACTGACTTATTTTTAAATTTCTGTGATACTGTAATGCAGTACTGTATGTTGACCTCAGTTCACTTTTATCCAGAGTATAACAGAAACCTCAATTTTTAAGGAAACTGCATTAGTAGTTGTTTCATATGGCCTTGAAATAATTTTCTTCAAATTGGTATACAGAGAAATAGCGTATTCCTGCCTATGTTAATGACTTTCATTTATGTTCTTTTAAGTAATTTTATTTTATGAATTGTGTGTGTGTATGTGTGTGTCTTCTCTCTCTCTGTCTGGTGGCCTACAATGAAAATCTGTACAAATGTGAACAGTTTGTCTCCAGGGGAGATCCCTGGGGTTTGATTTCCTGTTTTTGGCTCTGTAAGCTAAAGTGTATGTGCTCCTGGACAGCTCTCTGCTTTGAGAGTATGAGACCAAGTGTCTTGTGTTCCACAGTAGTAACTTCTTTAGCTAATTGTGTGTCTGTGTGTGGGAGGGGACTGTTGATGGGCTCTGAAAGAAGTCTTGTCTAGTACACTTCACTGAATGAAGGCTGCCTGTGACCTAGAGCTTGATTGTGGGAGGTGAGGAGCATATATGGCTGAAAGACAATTGCATAGTGGGAAAAAAATTAGGAAATCCTTACATTTCTCTTGGTTAGGCAGGAAACAGAGATGTCTATAGAAGAAAGGGGAGCTCATCAGCATGTTTTATTAACAGTTAATGGAAGAAAATTAATGCTAATTTATTCTTCATATACACCATGCAATTTGTTAGAAAAGTAAAAGAATAGTTTGAAATTCTTTGGTCAATTGATGGATTCCTATGTTCGGGGCATAGAAATGAAACTCAACATCAAGCAGACAAATACCCAAGCCCACAGGCTACATAAATGCTGAATAAAACCAGCTCTACAATGGAACCCTGAAAAGCGCTGGGTAAGAAGCCTAATGAATGATTGAATATGACCTTAGCAAAATCCCTGGAGTGTTGTTGAAAGATCATTCATTTCCAGCTTAGATGTCAAGATGGGCTCCAGTAACCAGGAAAAAAAGAGAGCTTGAGTCAGTACTTACTGAGTTTTAAAAATCTTTTACAACACGGTGCATTAGACTGATCATTAAAAGGACTTCTCTAGCTGAATTTTGAGCTGTCACTATAGTTTAGGCCCAGGGAAATAAACTTAAAAAGATAGGAATAATTCCTAAGACATGAATGTATCAATATCCTATCCTGCTTTTATGGAGTAGAACTTCAAAAACTGAGATGTGTAGGCTGGCAGAATGTACTTTTGTCATGCTGATACCATTGTAAAAAAAGACTTACAACTAGGAGATCAATTGAGCCCTCAAGTATTTGCAAATTACTTGCCTAGCTTGTTAGAAGAAGCAATAAAAAGCCAAAATCTACATTTTTGTTTTCAAAAGAAATGATTTCTTTGTTTTCTGAAGAGATGAGAAATGATAAATTCTTCCATGTTCTGTTCTATTATTACCGTACCATATCAGCAAATGATAAGTATTTTAGTGAGTGATCTTTATTGTTCATGCTTTCTGGAAGCGTCTTAAGAAAAGCGAAGCTAATACATCTGTTTTCCCAAATATGTAAAAATTTACACATAATCCAGCAGTTAGTATTGAGTAGGTTAGGAAAAAATACGAAAATACTCTGGTTGAATAAGGGGACTATGAAGTGTATTTCTCACTTTTCATTAATATATTACAGATCAGGCAGTTTATCATCAATGACGATAGCAGAGTTGAAATGGTGTGGGATGGCTGTAGTTCCCCAGCTTTTGCCTGCCTTACTGCTGCATAGAGGAGGGAATTGTCAGGAGGAAGAGGCTAAATGTAGAAGAGTGTGGGTGCTGTCAGTTCACATTTTCCTCCTAACCCTTCTGCTAATAGGAAAATGTCAGGCCTTTGTTCCCATCTAATTTTAGTACATCCTGGCTAAAAAAATGTTAGGATGAAAAAATGTTAGGATGATTTCCAACCGTAGAACTTTGAGGGGTGGAGTAGGGGAAGGAAGAGTGGAGGAAAGTGCAGTTTATGCTCCATATCCGTCTGCCTTGCTGCAACAGCAG